>NC_091869.1:3082551-3699061 GCF_019399895.1 Cardiocondyla obscurior
TGCCGTTTGACACGCGAGAGATTAACTGCAGGCACGTAGTCTCATCTGTCTATCTCGCGGCGTGTAATCACGTGTACGCGACTAAGTGCGTCGCAAGTGCAATCAGCGCCGGTCGCTTTGATTAATTGAATTCAACCCCTAAGAGACGCGGGCGTACGTACTCGTTGGCACGCGTATTTATTCACGAGAGCAACCCGATAGCTCTGTACTTCCCTGCGATCCAAGAGCCCGCATAGACGATCTATATTTAATTGCTTTAGCTCAAGAATCGGTAATGAGGGCCGGTAACGTTCGGTAGCGAGCGCAGGTACAACTCACGCGATTTGTCGGAGTCGGTGTAACCGGATTATACTTTTATTAATCCAACGACGCGATAAATAATACTTATAACACGGGCGAATGTAACTCATTATGCTCCAGCGTGACCGGGCGCTGATTAATAATTAGCAATTAAATTTATTATTTTACGAATTAACGCGGCCACTCGCGTTTCGGGGAATTAAAGAACGCGATGGATAACACGAAATTCGTAGAGCGCCTGGTAAGCCTAGCGATCGATCGTCGGGAGACCTAGGCCTGCTTTATTAGAAATGAAGCGTGAATCGCCAAAAACGCCTCGTAGAGCGGTAACGTTAATGCTGCAATGTAACGAACGTTTGTTGGCCCAATCGTTTGTTTGTTCCCTCTCCCAATCACATTACACGGGCTGGCCCGGTTCGCCGGGTAATTAACAGGTAATTATTTATAATGGAACAATGGAATTTAAATTAATAGTTTAGTTTCATTAATAACTGCGCGTAATTTCGGCCCCGTGTGTGTCAGTGCTAAATAAAATATATGAACCGGCGAGCCCGACGCCGCATTACGGTCTGGTAATGTGCGTGCTGCATCACAAAACAGCGCCTCCGCCACCTCCGCGCGAGTTTCGTCGGCGTCCACCCCCGCCAGAATATAACCACTCTGCGTCACGTCTGTTATAAACGCGTAAACACGTGCCGGTGCCCCTGGAACCCTTTGTCCACTATCAAGTAAATAATGGCGCATTAAGCTTTTTCATTCGTATTTCGGGCGTACATGTGTCGGGGACGCGCGCGCGTGCCGCGGATGCTGCATGAGAGATCGCCGGGAGCAGCGCGAATTGTCGCGCCGGGCAGGTTGTTTGGGGTGTCGACCCCGCGGCAATCGAGGAAGAAATCCGATAGATTAGCGCGCGGGAAAATGAGCGAATCAATGCTCCCGTACGATGAGACGGCATCTCATCTTTTTACGTTTCTATTTGATTTCGAGAAATCAATGGGGAGGATATTGCTTTGCTTCGCGATGGGAGTTTCCACGCCGGTGTAATTATATCGTGCGATTGAAGCTACGCGGCGATTGAAATGCATCCGGCGCTCTCTATTTGATACTGATATAATGTGAATTTAGTTGCACCGCGCCTGGTTAAGAATATAGATCGCTCGCGCGTGGCTGAATCTTATATAAGGTACTAATGCATTATCCTGACTATGCCGAAAGAGGCTCGCTCGGGTACGGTGCATGCAAGCCCGCGGACCGGAATGGAGTCGTAGGATAGCAATTTCGACCGAGCAGTAATAAAGCACGTCTGCGCGCCGAAATCCTGATGAATGGGCGCGCTTAGGCTTGAAATGGAGAAGCGACGAGCCCTCGCACTTACTCATTCTGCTGTACTCTCCGCTCTTGCGCCCCTTGCCTTCTACCTCTACCTCTTTTTTCATTTCTGTTACATACGTGTATTCCACTTATATTTAAATTCTTTTTTTTTTTTTTGCAATTTTTGCGGCCAAGCTTTCGCGCGTTTCATAAACTTTAATCTACATATTTATTTATTACTCCATACATATTCTTTTACTTGCACAGAGTGATTATATTTTTAGAAATTAGATTATTATCTTAATTGCATATATTTTTAATTCAGGCATTGTTTTATAATACAAGGGGTTTATTTTAAAAATCTTCTAGTTTTACTGTTACATAATCAGCCTCACGCTGCTGGCAGATAAAGCTCTAAAAACAATTGAGATTTATACACATACGGATACGCAGTGAAGTAGAAAGATTGTCAAGGGAGGTGAACGGTATTGGACGCAGTGAAGCTCAATAAATCTGTTCATCCCGAATTGAGAATGTAAAATATATGCAGTTCGTGTCTGCGAGGACGCGCGCGGAAATTTATCAGTACCATGCTTTCGATGGACAGGTACACGGTCCTAATTTATTTGTCCGTTTCGTGGTCTTGAGCCCAGTAGTATTCACGCTTAATCCCGACTATTTCGCGCCGAGACAATATTGGCTGATTATATTGTACTAAATCCCGCCTATTCGATTTCTTCCACGTTGAACGATACACGAGTCGTTATCTCGGACAGTTATTCCGTTAATGCGGGCTTTATTTCGCGGCGCATTCTAATAGCAATTGCGACAAAAATTTAAAAACTACATAAAAAAAAAAAAAATTAAGAAATATTACTATTAATTGTATTCTAGATTTTCACATATAAGATCCATTAGGATACACTCTGCAGCAAGTTCACCTGGAGGTTACAGGCGGCAGCTAGTACCTATAGCGGCAACTTCTGGGCCTCTAAATCAGCCTCTGTGTCGTGATTCATGGAGGGCAACCTCTTGCCCCTTTCTCCGCTCGCTCCTCTCGAACACCCCCGCCCCCTTTACCCCTTCTGTGTTTCCTCCTTACTCCACCCGCTTTCCTCGCCCTCTTACGACTCCTTCGGCAGTGACCTCTTGGACGACCCTTTTACCACCATGTTCCTACCTTCTACAGCTTCCACCAATCGTCCACGATCTTTAGTCTGTATGTCCGTACAATTTTTTTACCTGTCTTTAATTTTTTTTTTTTTTTTTTTTTTTTTTCTTGAAATATAGATTAAATTTTTACGTATAAACTTTAAATTACGCTCGGCAAATTTATAAAACAGAACGATAAATTAAAATGTAAAATATTGCATTAGTTGGAATTATTAGAAAAATAGATCGTGCACCGTCGGTGAACTCTGCTGCGTTTTTATTAATATTATTCGCGATACTGCCAATAACAGTTTGCGATTTTAAGTTCTGATGACGGAATTAGCGCTAGGTAACGCAGACATGGGATATTAGAATTACGGCAGGTTGTGCACCTTCATAAAATATACCATTCCACGAAATCCCACGAGATATCTGTAGAAGAAGGCTATTTTCGAGCTCATTGAATAGACAGCCATGATTCTATGACTACAGAGCGTGCCAACTCCATTGTAGCGCTCTTCACCATTTTAGTCCCTTATTCTCTTTCCCGAACGCGCACTCATATATCTCGGCGCAGTAGTTTGGCTTTAAGGCCTGTACAATCTAATGACAAGAAGCTTGCCTCGCGCAGTATCAAAAATTAATTTAAAAAAGGGAATTAAATTTCAAATAATTTAATACCTTACGTTGAAACGTCCGGTAATTTCTTTGCCTCGCAGCTCAAAAATATAACACGAAAATATTACATAGAAGTAAATACTTTTTTTAACCATCTTTGTTCACCCTTTTTTTTAAATTATATTTATAAAACTATAAGAAACCATGCGCGCGCTATTTTTTTAATGACCCTAATTACAAACTACGAAAAAAAATAATTATGCGACTTACCAATCTGCATGAACTTCAGCGGAGTTATTGAGTTCTGCCGGTGACTGTAACATAAAATGGAAAATATTAATGTAGACATGCCAGTATATCAGTTATAAAATTAATAAAAAAAGAAGTTTTTTTTTTAAATAAAGATTTTTTTTTATGCATGCTTACCTAAAAGTTGCTCCGCTGATGCAGGATGCCCGTCCTGAGCCTGCTCCTCCTCTCAGCACTGGTCACTTTAACGGGGATGTCAGGCTGGTGCTCCTTCGACGAAAGTCTTCCTTTGGATTTTTTTCTGAAACAAAAAAGTTATATTTTATTAGCAAAAATAACGAAAATTAATTAAATAAGATTATCAGAAAATTATTCCCTTAATGTAAGATCTAAATTCTCAAATCCGGCACCGGCCACACTTATCAGTGTTATTGCATTACGCGATGAGTGCGCCATAAATACAGAGTTTTTAATTAAGGGCTCTATTTCATTTACGGAGCGGACTCAATTATTATCGATGCCGCAGAGGCGTAGAACAGATTTAATCCGGCGATTCGCACTTGTACCGTTCGGCGGTGTGCGCGTGTAAACGGGCACGTATCGCGAATATATACGTTGGGTGTGCGTTCACGCGCCCTTGTACATATATACGGCTGGAAATACGTAAGGAAGCAGGGCATGAGCAATGGCTGGCAGCGCTCCGTAATAATGTTGTCTTCGTCGGCTCGTTTTATTTGCCCGCGGCGCAAGAATGTAGCCTACAGTCCGCTTCAAAATTCATACCTGCGTTGCGCAACGCGATTGGCTCTCGTCGGAATATTTTATCGTCCATCCGATTTCTTCGGGAGGACCTCAAGGCCGCCAGCTCGAGCGGCCGAATTTTATTATTTATCCTAAGAGGACGCGAAACGCCGCGGATTGTCCAAAATGTATGAAGCTCGTGAGATATATCGAAGAGAAAATGCGCTATCGATTTAATGATAAAGCCTCGAAATGGCTGAAAATAATTTGATGGCTAGCGTAACTATAATTGTCATAAAAAATTTAATTTATAGAACTTTGTAGGATCAATTATACATATAATTGCATTAATCGAGAATCAAAAGCGACCTGATTATCTTGCTTAACAATAATTCCAAATTTTCATTAACACTGTGTTTGTGCCTGCCGACTAATATTTTGCAATGCAAAGAGCGTCTATGCATCTGATAGTCGAAAAGCGCCGCGGCGCCGTAGCTCTTACGCGAAGGATAACAATAGAAATTGGCTCTCGCAAAAACATTAAGCGGTATATGAGACGAAGGGACGGGGGAGTAGGCGCGGGGAGAAGTAAAGGCGGGGTGTACGGGCTGATATCGTCGCGGCGTTCCAGAGGAAGGGCAGGGAAACGAGCGCCGGCGGGCAGATAAAGCGGAAAAGTCGTCACCGTTCCTTTCGTCTCCTCTCGCGTCTTTCGAGCAGCGGATGCACGCTGAGTAACGCCGAAAAAGTATAAATTTCTTTAATGGTGCTAATAATTTCATATCGCATAATTTACTTACTGCGAAACGTAACGCCAGTAGCTACCAGAGGCATTAACGAGGAGCCTAATATTTATGTTGCTACTCCAGTCCTCCGCTACCCAGATAACACCCTTGCTTTCGACCCCCTGCCCCCCCCGAACCCTCGCGCCACCCTACCGAGCATCCCTCCGCCACCTTGTACCACCGGCAGAAAGTCTCCCCCGGTCGGTTTGCGACGCGCCTTCGCGTCTTCGTAACTAGATAAAAAAAAAAAAAGAGGAGGAGGAGGAAGGTGCTCCCTTTTCCTTCTCGAGATAAGTAGAACCTGCCACGGCTTGCTGGCTCCTACGATCGACCAAGGACAAAGGGGGAGAGCAACGGACGAAGCACCGGTGATTTAAGGCACGCTTCTTTTAAGGGGAAACGTTCAACCCCCTGCCTCGATATCGGGGACAGCATTACGTAGAACTAACTTCGCGTTAATTTGATCGCGGTTGGCAATTTGTGGAGAAATAAAAGATACCGGTAATTATCATATATTGCCCGCCGAATTCGGTTTTACGTTAGTTTTTAATATTCCGAGTTTACTTTATTTTATTTTATTTTATTTTAATTAGCGTCTGAGCACCGCGATGAGAAAGCAACGCGCGTTTTTCTGCGAGATTGTCGCGTTCGGCGAGTACCCCCACGGTCTACCCGCGGCGGCAATATTTCCCTCGCTAAATTTCGGTTCTTCTGCAACCTCTGTTGATTTTTTAGATCCGGTAATGTCCCCCGGATAAGTGGGAAACTCTTATCTCCCTAAGTGCATTACCAGCACCGCATACATTACTCCTTTACACACTTTCACAGGTATTAAGTACATACAGCCGTGAGGAAGTTTATGAGAGGTGGTTCTCAACCAGAATATTTTAAATGTATGCAAGAACACGTACCGCCCTTCTCCTGGAGCAACCGCCGCGAAGTAATCTCCCTTTCATCGTCATGAAGAACTGACTCGTGTCATCGGCCTCTATAGAAGCGTACGTCCGTCGCTTAATGCCCTCCCATTACCGCGGATATTTTAATGTGAGGATAACCGACATCGCGCAAAAAAAAAAAAAAAAAAAAAAAAAAGTAAGGCAGAAGCATAGGCGACTTTT
The DNA here is from genome assembly GCF_019399895.1 of Cardiocondyla obscurior. Lineage (NCBI taxonomy): Eukaryota > Metazoa > Arthropoda > Insecta > Hymenoptera > Formicidae > Cardiocondyla > Cardiocondyla obscurior. Next base: position 3,088,826 of record NC_091869.1, read on the forward strand.
TAATATTAATCCCCCCCTCTCGTAGAAGATGGGAAACATTTGCGATAAGCATAAGGCGCAAAGGATTGCACGGTCCATAGAACGAGATCGCGGGCAGTCGCCAGCATGGCGGTGACGGTGTCTCGCGGCTGTTTAAAGTGCCCGCTGTGATGTCCCTCTCTGAACCGATAATGTGACAGACAGCGTATTTCGCGACCATCCACGCGGGTGCATGAGAATAATGAGTTTGCGCGGAATCGCGGAAAACGGCGAACGCAAGCTACGGCGGGGGCGGCGACGAGGATTCGGAAGAGTTGTAGAAAGGACCGTCCGCCCGTTGAAACCCTTCGCGCTTCCCTATCTCCTCCTCGCCTTATTTCCTTCTATTTCTCCGATTCTCCTGTTGCCTTCGGGAGAAACCGACCGGGTGAAGAATAAGACACCAGACACATATTTTACGCCGGGGGCTCTTCACGGACGGGGCGAAGCGTGCACGGCGAACGACGACGTCGCGTTTCTGAGTTATCGTTATATGAAGTAGTACTCTAAAATGTGTGTATGCATCCGCCTTCGGTATTCCTTTGTTGAATGTAGCGTGCGGTTTTTATTTCACGGCGAAACGGGAGAGATAGCGATTTAATAAAATACCGACGCGATAATGCGACTCGACGAGCATGCGTTTGTTTTCATCGATATGTTTTGCATGTATTACGATTATTTTTATTCGAATAATTAAAGTAAATTAAATTTTTAAGAAGAAATATAAATCATTGACGAATTATCGCTAAATTACTTTTCGCGAATAACTATTTGTAAATTGTATCCGTATTACGCTTTAAATAATTCACGTGAGAGCTTGAGAAATTAATTACATTGTACAATATACAAGTTTTGTGTAATGAATTGTTAAGAAATTTTTGTTATAATAATATTCGATGATTTGAGTTTACATGCGGTATATGTCTACAATCGGTATAATTGCATTTTTGGGAGTGACAGATAAATTTTAATAATACTTCGCGTTCATAAATTCACGGCACATACAAGCATCAATTTCGTTCTTCATTTCGTCTCCACGCCCCGCCGTATGATATACGATATCATTGTCATTCATTTGTTATCCATTTCGCGCAAATAGCGCATTGATCCGTTGAAAACTGCATTACACGGTGAATCTAACGTGTCACATCAACCACCTCTTGACTCTTTAAAAGAATGTCGCCCAAATTCGTGAAAATTATCGCTCTATCGTTAATTCTAAATCGTTAAACCTGACCAAATAAAATGCTTTTTTTTTAAGTGCTTTTGTCAGTGCACGTTATCGCAACGGGATTTGTCGGCGTTATTGAATACTCTACTCATGGCTGAGTGATACAAACTCTCCCCCGCTCTCATTTCTAACTCTAACTCGGGAAGTTTTCCGTCACTCCGACGTGTCACAGGGACCATCTATTTTGATGACGCCGAAGGGTGGGCGAGCGAGGAAGGAGAGGCGGAGGTAAAACATCGCGGCGCGAAAGAAGTGCGAAGAATGTTAATACGAATATTATGATTTATTGATGGAACATCGGTCTGTAAGACTCCGGGGGTTGTTCGGCGTGCCTGCCAGTGTCCGTAAGGGTGGCAAAATGAAGAAAAAGAAGAATAAGACGGCGGAAACCCTGAGGGTACCGTTGCGCGCACACATGCATGTGCCGCGCGAACACGCGCGGGCCTACACAGGTACGCGTATCCGTGTGCACACACTGGCACAGGCCCAAAGGCACACATACATATATATATATTTACCAGCTCACGTGAGTAACGTAGGGCAAAGGCGTTTTTCTCGGCCCGCCTGAGCCGCTAAAGATTTATTCTCAGATCCCGCAAGACAAATGGTAAGATTGTGTCCAAAATTTTAACAGCGCATTTGGGTGAACACGTCCCTGCAGCGCGAAGATACTCTACGACTGCACAACTGCTACAAAGGATAAAAAAAAAGAAAAAAAAGAAGCGGAGGGTAAAAAGAAGAAGGCCGGGACCACGGATGGGCAGGGCATGGGTGTTGTTAAGAAAAGGGGGGCTGCTAGCTTCTGAGTTAGTCCCGGTGTGTGTCGGACGAGGAGGCGGTTGAGCGGAAAAGAAGTTTTCTAGTTATCCCTTCGGCGGGAGTGTGGCACCGAAAACTCCTCGCTCGCTTCGTGACAGAATCGAGCCGTGAAACGAGATCCGTCGGAAAACGCCGGTTCGCGTAGCCTTATTCCAATTATTGGCCGTCTATCGGTTTGCCTCGCTGTTTCAACCTCTCGGATATACGCAATTTTTATTATTTGCTGAATTTAAAATTAGTACCGGGCCACGCAAAGAGTCTCACGCGTTTATATTTATTATAAATTAATATAGTATTAATTTAATTAAAAATTTAGAATGCAATAAATACAAATAGATTTTTGTTAACGTACTCAATTTATAAATGAACGGTTTATAATAATAATTTTTATGGTAGCATTTCTTTTCTTTTTTTTATTTTTTTTTTTAATTTTAAAAAAGATTGCCAATTATTATACATATTATTACGCATAAATTTTTTTTGTCTGCTTTAATATAGTTTACCCGCCCATATTTTGTATGTAAATTTTTCCATATAAAAAAATTTTATGTAAAAGAGGAAATAACTAGCAGTTCTCGAAATATATGAACTGTACGACTTGAAAATGCATGCCTAACGTGTTTGGACACCAATTTTGTCTGCGTATATATTATAAATAATATGTTGGGGGATGTTCCTTCAGATCTTCCCCTCGGTATTTGAAAATTAGATTCCCTATCTGTCCGACGCACATTGCGAACTCAGCTTTTCCTCACGCGCGAAGCATCCCATTGTATTATCGATCTTAGAACTTTTCCTCCCGGATTCTCGTCAGATGGACATACATATTATAATTATTCGAGCATGGAGAAGTCCACCATTTTATTAATACGATATAAAATAATTAGCAAGTGTGGGGGGAGAGGTACAAAATTACCGCCATAAGTGAGAAGTCTCGATAATTAAATACAGAGACGAGAAAAACGAGACTCAGCGCTGAACATTGGTAAATGAAGACGAAGCATTTAGATTTACAATTTCTCCCTATAGAACCACTGAGAACGTGCATCGAGTCAGACGGGAAAGGGTGAAGGGGTAAAGAAGGCGAAACCGAAAACAGGGTTGGCACATTGGCGAAGCGAGGAGAGGGGATGATGTATGTGTTCGGAGATAAACGACCGCCGCGTTCAATGAAGTCGACTATAAGGGTAGTCCCAGGTTCGGTTCTTGTCACTAGTGGATGGCCAATGGGCAACGAGCATTGTGTGCAAGGTAGATTGATAAATCGCCTGCGAAATGAATGTCAAATATCCCGTATTTTGAACGGTTGATTTTAATTTTTCAAAATATTAATATAATTAATTAACTAAATAATCGAGCCTAAAAGTTGAAAAATCGCGGTACCACGTAACGTTGAAATTTCTTCCTACCTAAATATTTCGCAAAATAATCTCCCTGACGACAGACACGTTTTTATTTTTCACAAAAATATCTTACGTTTTAATCGTAGAGATATAAGTATTGCCGGGTCGATGGCTGTTAAGCAACGTAATCGCAATGGCGATGCTGTCATCGCGGCTATAAAACTCGCTGTCGGGAGACGGCACAATTTTAAGTTTTACGCCATTTACAAAATGAGTCGCCATTATTTTCGCCAGGTGGATTTATCGCTACATACATTTGGACCGAGCGACAATCCAATTTATGTGGGAGTCCCGTAATAGTCTGCCACCGCAACGCGAGAAACCTCCCTCCCTCGCGTCGAGAGCCCCTCTCTCTCTCTTTCTCGACCCCTTCTTGCTCGCCGTCTACTCCGCAGCATCCACCCTACTGACGCTCACCACCCATGGCACTGATTAAATAAAAGAACAAATGGAGGTAACTCCTAATTAGTGCACTAGTTCCTTGCATTCTTGCTGGCCGTACCAACGACCTTCGTCGGATTAATTGCAGTCGTGCGTTTATTGCGAGCGCGATGCTTATTCGCGCATGAATTTGTCGTTTTTGTTTTTTCTTTCTTTTTTTTTCTCTCCGTTCGGAAGATGCCTGATCGCTCGCAGTAAAGAAAATTCAAAAATCGTGTGAAAAAGCAACGTCGAAACGCGAATCTTTTTGCAATAGATAAGTGAGGCATGTTTATACACTGCAAACTTATTGATTTTTGATTGTTATATAACGCGATCAAGTTATCCCTGTTAAATAAATCAAATTCTGTTACCTCTTTACCGCGTTAACGGCATTATTTATCATATCGGATTATAGCTTAATTGGGAATGATAAATAGGAGTTACACGCGCGCGCGTTCCAGAATCTACCTGATGTTAATTAAGACCTATTCGATGGGCAGAAACGAGTTTCTTCATACCTGACCGCGGAGGATTGTGCTGTTATTATTATTTATCTCTCGTTCCCTTTTCCCTTACCTCCTCCACGCCTTATATCTTTTACGCTATGTAATTTTAATATGTTTTATTAACTTTATCTCGACGCAGTATAATTTTTTTTAAATTGAGATCAAGGAAAAATAAGTAATTTTATATGCATTGAACTGCATACATATGTTCTTTTTTTAATTTTTTAAATCTAATTTAATTTAATTTAGTTTTTTTTTCTGTGGTGTAAAATTGAAACGTACATGTTTAAACAATTTGTCAGACGAAAATTCAGTCTTTTTATATTTCTATAAAATTATTTAGAATATTTCTTTTTCTTTTAATATAAAAAAAATTAATTCTTTCTTATAAGACAGTGCCAACTGTTTATTGTTAAATTATGCCGCGCGGCAAATCATGGCTGTTTGCATTCGGTGATCGATGATCGTATCAGGGTGGACCGTAATGCAGACGAAAACGGAAGTGAAAAGTTGGAATGCGCGAAGGGGCGATAGGAGAAATGAGCAGTATCGGGCGATAGGGGCTGCCGGGAAGCTGAGGAAGGCAGAGGCGGCGGCTGCGTCTGAGCTGCCGGCGATGTATGGGTTCCACCACCTCCCGTCCCACCCTTACCTCATCTTCCCGACCTCCCACTCCCTCCACCAGTGAGCAGCAATTTTTTGTTCGCGGTCCGCTTGTATCAAATTACGATAAATATTGCGGTGCCGACGTGTACCTCGGTAAGGGGCGCTTACTCGTAACGGCACACAACTTAACATTGCACAGAGAAAGTGAGCGAGAAAAGAAGAGATTTTTAAGATTTGTTTTGAGGCGTGTAAAATAAAAGGAGAATTTTATTTTCGCCGAACGCAATAAACGTAATTAACAACGGTATGTAATAACGTGATGAGCCGCATCTCTGGAATGAATATTTGAGAGCTCCGTCATTCGATCATTTTAATATCGTGCGGTAACCGAGTTAATTAATTTTCTTAATACCGAGCGTGTCACTTACGGTATGTTTCCATAAATTAAGATGCGCGAAGGGGGTTAATATCTTACAAGCACGATTAGTAAGATGATAATGGAGTGACCGTCACGCGGCCGCCGAAAGAAAAATTCGTTTGTATGAAGGATTCCTGACGATCCTTTCCAAAGGACTGTGAATGGGGGTAGATGGGTGGGACCGATATTATATATAACTATCTACCCTAGCCAGTTGCGTGCAGAGGATAGAAAACACGCGGACGTGCGGAGAGGGGTATGGCGGGGGATCGGTGGAGGAGAAAGGGCGAATTGAGGGATGGTGGCAGATGAGGTGCGGAGAAGGGGTTGGAAGGGAGAAAACGGAAGAAAGAGCGACAGTGAGAGAACGCGAGAGACAGAGAGAGAGAGAGAGTGAGAGAGAACGAGGTGGAAAAGGGAGACCGATGAGGTGGAGGAAGAGGGCGCATAGTGGGGGATGACAGAGATGAATTCGTTTCATTTCACGCTGGGAAGCTCTCGCGTTCCCCGCGTCCGATGATTTACTGGGCTACAATGTGGTAACCCATGATTTATCGCCAACACGCTGGCTTGCCACTGCGCTATACCTGATACCACGGTTGCGTATGCGCTGCGCCCGCGTGTCCAAAGAACTTTATACTCTTTCTCTGTCTCTAACCCCCCTCGCTGTCCCCCGTTCTGCCACTTGGACGTGGCCTGGGCCCGTGTTCCTGGCGAGTGGGCGGCCAGGACGTAGAAAAGATGAAGACCCCTCGCGACCGAGGTCCGTAGAGTGTACGCTATCTACCTACAGTGTCGGCGGTGGCGGCGTGGAACCGATAATTCCATACTGCGCCGCTATTTATTTATGCGCGAGAAATTCCCGTGAGTTTGATCGTAACACGCGCGCTTTGTCACCTTTGATCCAGCCTTGCTTATTTATAGCCGACGTTATGATCTCCCTTGATATTCTTTGTTACGTGCTACAGCATCTTTTAAAGAGCCGGAGATAAAGGGCGTTTGCGTGTTTAAATTAATACCGTTGGTAAATTTTATTAAATATTAATTTAATAATATTAAATATATTAAATAATATTAAGTATAAAAAAAATTAAAATTAAAATTAAAATAATGATAATATTGTAATATTATAATATTAAAAAAATGCAAATGTTATTAAAAAGCTTGTAATTGTTTACGCAATTATCAACTGTCGCAGAACCGAATAGATATTAACAGCAGTTTGCGGTTACATCTGTGGCGGTAACATCAAATCGTATGGTCAACCATAATGCAACCAGCTCGTAACCATCATGGTGAAAATGGACGTGGTCAACAAGTATAACTATAATTACGTTGGACGCGGACCATAAAGCGTATGCGAAAGCATTATCAATTAGTATTCTGAACTGAAACCAGTGTGTCTGTGATAATTTTCAATTATCTGCCTTTGCAAAATTAATAGAGATCCAATGTGTATCTATCATTTAATGTATCCTTTAGAGAATGAAAGATTACCCGAACCCGCGGGAAGAACAATGAAGCGTGGAAAATATGTTAGAGTACGAATACGACATCCGCCGGTTTCAGTGCAGTTGCAGGATGCGTGGGTGGATGCTGCGGGTGTTCGAAAGTTCATAGAACACGAGAGATATTCCTCGGCTCGTTGGAAACTCAAGACCAAGTCGTGGCTAGCGCGAGACCAACATCTGAGCCGAAGTTGGCTGCGCCCTCTCAAAAGTCAGGATCCCCGACTCCCGAGGGTCCTTTGCCTAGATTCATTAGGGATCTTGCTGATCCTGACGCCGTTTGGAGACCCCACGGATGCCCCGCCCGAAGATTAATCCCGACCGCGTAAACTTTGTTTCCCATTGTAAACAAGAGGCAGTTCCGGTAACGTCTCGAGAAACACCCTTTCCCCAGCCACCTCTGAGCAAAAGCACTTAAAACCGCATTTCTTCCCAGTCTCTATAAAAGTCGGCGCAAAAATTTGCCTAATTTATTTTTGATAATATTGACTTATAATAGCCATCGCGAACGAGCGTCTTTTTAATCTCTTTATTACATCGGGATCTAACCATATAAGATAACACACACTCTCGCCTTTTCTTTTTATTTTTTATATTTTATTTTCTATTTTTCTATTTTTCTATTTTTTTATTTTTTTATTTTTTTAATTTAACTTTACGTTGAAAAGTTTATTTCACGCGAGACAAAAATGTATTACGAAAAGTTGATAAATCTTTTTAAATCGAGCAACAATTAATTCCTATAAATATCGCGAGATTTAAATACACATGCGATAATTCCATACTTTTATTTAAAGTTTGATGTGATTGATATATGATGCGTTCCGTTGCGTTACGGAAACTCGCGTTTCCGAAACGAAGAAGCGTTATTGCGTAAGCGCGATTCGTAATTCAATGTATTCGCCAAATAGCGGGCTGTAACACGCATAGGTTGAGCTCATGATTTGTAGGGAAATGCGAGCCGAGGCATCCGTCACGTTTAGCGGTCGTGAAGCGAAACTCGAGTTGTAAAACACGGCGGACAAATGAGAATATACGTAGCGGAAGAAGTGTCGCTAGGTTATCGCGGTGCGGAGACTCGTAGAGGGTTATACTCCATAGAGCGGGCGGCAAACGGGGATGAGAGCGCGTGCCGCCGGAATCCAGATTTTATAGCGCCGTTAGGTTAACCCGACGATTTTCGAAACTTACATGATTGCTCGCAGTAAAAATCGCAGCGTTTAATGGCGCGGAAAGTAAATATGTTTCAGCGTCGGCTGATCTAACTCTGAGATGAATGCGACATATACGTACGTGGATTTATCGTTACCGTAATCTTTCGTACATTTCCTATTCTGTATACAATTTAGCAAAATATTTTATTACAGTCAAAATTCTAATCAACGTGTACTCGATACTTTATTATCAAATTAAAAGAATAAGTATTATTCTGTCTTTTATTAATAATTATCTATATAAATATATAATTTAATTATTTATTAATAATTAAAAGTAACGTTTCGTCAGAAAATTAATTTTATGCACGTTATTATGCATTTAGCTGAAATAATTATTGGAAACATTTACGTTTTTTTTTCTTTTTTTTTTCTCGTTTCGTCACGCGTCATCGAAAAATTGCATCCTGTTTTTTTGTGATTGCACGCAGACAAGCATAAACGTTTGCCGTATCAGAACGAACCCTCTTCATCCTTATTCTATACCGAGGGTCAGAGGTGATATCGCGGGGAAGATTGCACACGACGGCGCTTTTCGTCGTGCCTCGCAGTCGTAAGTCTGAGGAGGTACAGAGGGAGAGTGGCGAAGAGGGGCCCCTGAATGACGGAATTCATGCAATGCTCGTGGATTCGGGGACGAGGTGAATGGAGCCGGCGGAAGGGCTTTGGAAATTAAACGTCCTGTGGATGGCCTTTTTTCGCGAGCAGTAATGTACGACTGTTCCTTAGAGGAGCGAACATCCTCCCTCCTCTCGTCACCGTTTCGTCCCCAGTATGTCTCCCTTAATTCTCTTTTTTTTTCCCTCCTCCCGAAGTCTGAGGGAACCCGACGTCTTGCTACGATGGGTGGGACAATTTCCGCGTGATAAGAAAGTAGATCGAGGTGGAAGATATGTGGAAATCTTTCGTGATAAATATCTTCCGTGGTACATACATACAAATGACGCAATAAATTCACATTTGTATGCATACGTTTATCGATTTTGCGTGTTTCACTTTTAATTAAAATTACTTTTTAATTAGATAAAATGTGACGCTTGACATTTTCTAATTACGTGCGAACATTATGACATTTAAATCGTAAGATTCAGACTAATACTTATTCATGAATGAGCTGTCAGCAATGTGAAAGCGGAGAGATGGAAAAAAATTTTGATTTTGTATATCTCTTATTACACGTGCGTGCGCGCGAAACTTCTAAAATGAAAGTTTACTCAGCGAAATGATTTAGGTTAAAACTTTCATACTTTCCTGTGCCATTTGCTTAGATTATTTCGAACGTAATTAATGTAACAAGGAAAAAAAATGGAGAGAGCAAAGAAATTGTCTGTTAAAAAGGTAAAATGTCCAAATATTGACAGTCCCATGACCATTAGAATTACAAACGACTAGTACTGGATCAGTGCCGGTTGGCTGGGCTGCCTGCCTGCCTGTTTAGTTATTGTTTCCGCCACAGATTATAGGGATGGGGGTCTTTATTGCCCTATGGCGATAATATAGGTATACCGGCTCGCAACGTGGTATTGCATACTCGCACACACCTACGTGTAGGCTTGTGCCGAGCTCGCACCTGTTGGCGCCTACGATTATGGCCGCAATAACATTCCGTCAAATGTGTACTCGGATTTCCTAACTTCATCTTAACTCTTGAAAACGTATCCGCGGTAGCTGCGCCGATTCATCGCATCAATCACATTGATCCACGACCGTCTTTACTTTATCGTTGCGGTAATAGAAATTAATTGAAGAATATTACGCACGTTCACGCATTTATTACCCTTCGAAGTTTCGCTTGCCGAAATTTAAGACATCCGTTTGTGTTTAATTTTAATGTATTGAATTTTATGACGCTATATTGTTCACGAGATTCGTGAATATTCTGTAAAGTTGCCTGCGAGGTATCTACATTCTTCATGCAATTTACGAAGGTGGTATAATCTCTAGGATATATCTTAGCTGTCATATTCACGTATTTTTCTTTCCGTTCTTTTTTCTTTTTTTCTTTTTTTTTCTTTTCTTTTTTTACAAATATACTGTTTTATTTGTATTGCGCATTTGTAGGGTTTGTGGATTTAATGTTGTCTCGCAAAAACAAGCACGCGAAGCGAAGGAGTCCAGGCTCCAATTCATCGATTTTACGTCCCAGCATTATTTATTGTTCAATATATCGGACTTGTCGCGCGCGATACCATTCGTTGCGTCATACGCCATAATAACGGTATCTTCTCCAAAACTGTTCATTGCCGTGGCCGGACGAAAAAAGGTAGGAGCTTCCACACGCTTTAAATTCTTCAGGAAGAGAGACAAATAAATATCAGATGATGTATGCGCCGGCGGTGACTGCAGCGCACGCATGGCTCACCGGGCGCTTTCCAACTCTAAATTCGGTGCCGAGTTTAGGTGGGCTCGATTTAAATTTCGCCAGAAGCGGAATTGGCCGCATGGCGAAACGCAATTTCGCACAGTGCGGAGTTTATTCTCGCGCGAATTCAAATTAATGGGATGTCGTGCGAATTGACTTTTCTAAATTATTCAAGCCGCGTCGAATGAGGTTTCAGTAGACATCACGCTTTACCGGATCATGATGCTACTTGCTACAGCTTCCTTCAGCTGAAATACAATTTTGAAATCTGTTCTATTTCTTTCCCTCCCGTTTCTGTCGCGTCTGTCACGGCTCTCGACGCTGTGGTTGAAAAGCTGAATCGCCGCGCGTTACTCACGAGGGCTCGTAAATAATTAAGAAAACGAAACGCGGGGACAGAACGCGTCGAGATATTGCCGGGTTTGCGCGTCGATAATTCGTCACGTGTGAAAATCTACGGCGACCGTGTGTGGCATGTCCACCACGTGGTAACCATCGAGAATCGAGCGTGTATATGCGCGGAGGAGCGGCCACAAATCACCATTACTCGATGTGTATCGCGACGCTATATAATTATACCTATAACGCCAAGCACCAGGTAATGGCTCAATCCCGCATGTATGTATGTACACTCGATGATAACCAGTCCCGAGGATGAAGCGTTTAGGTGGGGTCGTTACGGTGCCCGCGATATTTGAACCGGTCGTCCCCCCATTGGCCGAACGTGTTTCGTTACGTCACCGTGGCCATCCTTGTGAGTGTACGGAGTCAGCGGCGGGTTGGAGGGAGGGACAAAAAGAGAGAGAATGCGAGAGAACGATCAGGAGGAGAGAAGGCGAAGAGGGGAAGGAAGAACGCGCGGGCGCGCGCGACAGAGACGTCGAACTTATCCTTGAAGAGCGCGAGCGCAATATCGAAGAGGGATGAAAATATTGCCCGCGAGAAACAGGGACGGCGACGTATCGCGAAAGGAAAGCAGTGTTCGTGGCGGAAGGGAAGCGAAAGACCGACACCCGAGCGGAGGGCGCGGAAGAGAAAGACAGAAGAAGCGGAGAGAAAGAGGGAAAAGCGCGACGGAGTCGGAACGAAGCGGGAAGGAGGCAGCAAGCGCGCACCCTTCGCCGTGCTCCCTCCCGCCATTAACAACGCCCTTGCATATAAATCCGCCTCTTGTGCGTGTAGAGCTAAACCCGAGCGCGTGTGGGTGATCCCTCGTCTTCGTTCGTTTCACGTGTCTCGCGATGGCACCGTTTCCCTCACTCCTATCGAAGTCAATTCTCTCCGTCGAGCTAACGCGTTCTCGCTTCCACGGTCCGAATACCCCGCCTTTGCGCTGGCCGCAGGACAGCCCGGCGCGGCCAGAAGCACGAGGGGAGGCACGTGGAATGGAGTAAGATACAACGATCGGACGGCGTGTACGCGGAAGAGACGATGCGAATGCGAGGGGCACGGAGGAGAGGAAGAGGACACGAGGAGAGAGTAAGAGAGAGAGAGAAATAGAGGAAGAGGGATTGACAGTACGAGAGGGAGAGAACGAGAGAGCTCTCTAGCTCAACTAGGGCGACGAGGAGAGGCGGAAAGAGGGACAGAGAGAGAGAGCAGAGGCAGCGCCGCGTGGCGGCGTGAGGTGGGGACTATCGGGCCGTAAACCATCCGCGGTGAACATTTAACTCACGTATTGCCATCCAACAAGTTTGCTTTGCCCGGTGAAAGAGCGTCCCCGAGAACTCGGAGAGTCCGGCGAGCCTCGCAGGCGATACCACCGCGATACTTCCGCGCGCGGAGGTGGATGGGGAAAAATCTACCGCGACGCACGCGGTTTTTCGTCCTGTGCCGAGGACAACGTCCCGTCCTTCTCGTTCACGGCCGGGAGGTTATAAACCGGGCCGATCCCTATCGCGCCCGTGGACACGGTTTCGTAACCAACGACACGACGGCCGCGGTAACGCGTTCCGGGACTCCGCCCGTTCGCCGGAGCACCACGTCCTGAGGGCCGCAATTTGCGGAGTAAACGTCGAGGATCGGGGCCGAGCGGATGGAGGAGCGACAAACTCCGGAGAGCGGATGCGACAAGGCGCTACGATGAGCTGCAAGGAACGCGCGCGGACCACCCTTCCGCAGAGAGGACTTCGCTACCGTTGATTCTATGCTGGCCGCTACGGGTAAGTCGTCATAAACGCCTTCAACGTGCTCGAAGCACGAAACCGAACCTCGCTCCGTTCGCACGGCTCGCCCGCCGCGCGAGCGTGTAAACGTGCCAGAAGTCGAAGCTGTCAAAGCTAAAGAGATCGCCCTCCCGCCAAAACCTTACGCAGCGCACATGCTCCGTTAGCCAGCTAGAGCTGCTATATAACGGAGTGACTCTTGACCCCCTTCGGAGTACTTTTCGTCAATTTTAGATCGGATGTAGTCGCGGCGATCAGAATACCCCAGTTACTCATACGTATTTCTGTTATTAAAACGTCCGCTCTTATAAATATTAATTGGCATTCTTGCGCTAATTAGTTTGACAAACATCCACGAGCATATTGTACTCTCGTACGCGGCGTGGACTTGCCGAATACGCTTTGATACTTGTTTATTATACCGTCGCGATAAACGTGGCTACATTTCTTAATTTTAACAGTTGTTTGTGAATGTAAAATCGTGCATAAAGAATTGTACTGTTCAAATAAGCGAACAGCGTTAGATATCACATACATACACATTTATTTTAAACGATCTACGTCTTCTATGTTTCTAATTCATGTAATTACTTCAGTCGCTTATAATAGTATGTTATTTCTTTATATTCTTCATACGTTGAAAGATGTTATTTAAGAAAAATATTACTCAGAGAGTCGTTTACGTGCACGATATACTGTTAAAATACAGAAACTGGTGTCCAACGTGTTAATTAAATTTCTCGTTTCTCTCTCTCTTTATTTATACTTCACGTTGATTTATTCAAAGATCTGCGTTTGACCAACGTGTACGCGTATGAATTACAAAGATATAGATTTTACAAAATTTTATCTGTTCGCTCAAAGAAGCTTAAGCCGCTTGTATTCGATAAAACGTAAAGGTACAGGCTCTGAAAGTTTATTTTAATTTTCTCAACAGCTCGCTGACTGCGCTTAGGTATTTTTTGACTTTTTTTTTTAAAGCTAAAGGGGAGGGAGAGAAAAGCTATCTATCCGAAAATAAAGTTTAGTATCGTGGAACCTGAGGGTAAAATAGGTACAGTGTATACCGTGCCGACGCCTGACGGAGGCCATAAATAAGGATCCGACGGTCGGCGCGGCTGCAGGCGGTGATAAGCGTTCCTTTACCCCCACCGGCGCAATCCTTTAGACTTTCTCGTGCGTCATCTTCTCCTTACCGAACCTGGCTGTGCAATAACCCGGAAAGTTACCGAAAAGTTATCAAACTTTCAGCCGGACACGTTGAACATTTATGTTCAATCACGCGACGACACCGAGAGATCTACGGGCATTAATAAGGCACAGGCCGTGTAACGAATTTCGTTGGTGCCGAAAATGGCACGATGATACTGATTTACAGAATAATTTTTTTATACGATAATACTATCAATTTTTAAATCGGACATTGTCGAGATAAGTAGAGAAAGTTAGAAAGTCGCAATATATTTGTGGTCACGTCGCTCTTGCATCTCTGCGTATCATTCTAGTTGCGTATATCGTCGATGAAAGATACTCCGCGGTCGAAATATTATTTGACTCAATCGATTTTTGAGCTGCGCATATATTACAGAAACATAGTGCCAATATTCGAGTATTACGCTCGTTGTACTTTGGCGAATATTCAAAAGAACGCGAACACGTACTCGGCACTCACTAGGTGGCGGCTCTTTTCGATATCGGCAAAAATATGTGGAGTTGCGAATCGCTTGTCCTTGTATCGGACGAAGGGGTTTATGAATACCCGAGGTGCTCGAGCGTTTCCCAACCGTATAACGAATAGGTATAGCCGGGCTGCTTCATCCCCTACGGGCAGCACGAAGCGGCCATTTCTCATATCAGTTTAGCCGACACTTTCGAGAACTTGCTCAGGGAGCCTCGGGCGTCGCGATGTCATCCGATGCCTCTTGCCCTCTCGCGTTCTTACCCGCCCTTGGCTCTTCCATCCCTCTTCTAGCCCCGCGACACCTTCGCGACCCTCCCTGTTCGACCGAAGAAACCCCCCTTTTGTCGTGTCTCCACTCGTGGCCCGCGATCTGCGCCCTTTCTCGGTTTCGCAACCCCCCAAAGTGCCGGCCGAGTGCCCGCGGCCTGAAGATAAGTGTCGCCCAAAACTTAACAAACCTTAGATGATAAAAGAGCCTGCCCTGAATCATCTCCGGGAAAAAAAAAAAAAACGGCGCATGGCCAAGTGTCTTATCTGTAATTCGTAGTTGGGTAAAAGTCGCTTTAAATCGAATATACCTTTCATTTTCTATTTAAATGTGGGCTCGCCAAATAAAAATAAGGTGGAATAATAATGATATATTTAAACAATTTGCGTATGAGAAAGACTAATTGTTGTCGCAATAATATATTGATAAATGTTAATGAAATTAATATTAATGAAAGGCGAATTAAGTTCTTATTTTTTGTAGATAGATCAACGAACGATTAATAGATGAGATAAATTTTTCAGTAAAGATAAATTTTTCAATTATTAAATTAAACTCAAGCTTTCGTACAAAGTTCTGTATAATGTATAGTTACCGTCGGATAGCGGCGCGCACGTGACTCGCGCGTGAAATGCGTTAAGTACAAATTTTAGATTAATTTCAGATACATACGAGTATTTATGCACGTTCTAATTATAACGTCTAATTTTTTTTATCGAAAAAAAACAACTTAAACTCGTCGCTAAACTTTAAATGTCGTAGTTAAAAATTCATTATCAAGCGATTCCGGGTGATAAACCAAGTATTCGTAATTTTCAGAGGCATTTGTCTCTTTGCCTAATAAATTTGTGCTATCTTCTAAGGTGGAATAAAATTGGCCATATTGTAGAGTAACCTAAGTTACAAAAAAAAAAAAAAAACGTCGAGGTCTTTCCTTTTTTTCAACCATAACGGGATCTTGACCAATTAAAGAAGCGTGACGCGCGTACAAAGGTATACACCTCGAGTGAGGGTGCGAAAATGTTTTTGGAGCAAGGTCAAAAGTGCTGTTACGTCACCTGTACGATTCCTTTTCTACCTGGTGTTAACAAAAATGACCTTATCCACGACCGCCCCGTAAATTAGCCCAGTCATAAAAAACGTCACGCAAACGAAATGAATCTAACGGTAACGCATCTTACATTTTTGCATCTGAAGGCCGTGAGGTACAGGACAGCGAAATTTTTTTTTTTTGCTTTTACTATTACTAAAAATACGAAGAGTATTTTTTTTTCTTTTAATAAAATTTTTAATAAATTACGTAGTAATAAAAATATTTAATGGTTTACTTTGTGGGTTAATTAATATTGCGGGTTATTGGACGAAGCATTTTTTATCGCATGTTTAACGTCGGAGATATACGAAATACATAATTAAAAAAAAAAAAGGATTTTTTTCGTTCTAATTAGAAAAAATTAAGTTTTCCCCGCCCTCATTTTTAGAACGAGCTTTCCCTTTGCTTTATCTGCTTCGCGAAACTCGTCGGTCACTTAGACTCGCTGAGTGACGAATAGTGACTGACTAATGCCGCTCATTCTCATTTGCGTCTTACTCTCATCCTTGGCGATTAAGATAAATTGGGACAATTCTTGGAAGATAAACAAGTTCGCGCTCCGGTAATAAAATGATGGCTGTAAGATCACGGCCGGACCCGAGTAATGATCTCGTAACCGGTAAATAGTGTATGATGAATCGCGCTTGTATCGCAAATTCGAAATAGATGACTGTGGTTATGCATCAAGCCGAAGGCATAATTTCATTACAGCGAGCAAAATCTCACGGTCTTTATAAAACAACTTAATCATTAAGGCGTTTGATTCAAAATAAAAACGTCGTCTATCAGCAATGGATAAAAAAATTGATTAAATGAATGATTAAATGACCATATCGTTCAATTATTTTGAATTAACTTAGGTAAATTTAGCCTCAATCAAGGGCGCAGTTTAAAAAAAATTCTCACTTGCGTCGCAAATGATCATGTATGATGATTGTGTCATTAGTCGTCGCTTGTGGCTGTTGATTTATAAGTTCAACTTCGGCCGGACAATATTTTTGTTTTAATGTTTCTTTTGGATGAAAGTACGTGCGCGGACTGCCGGATGGGTGTGAGGTGAACATAGATGGCTGATGATGTCACTCCCTTAGCAGGCAAAAGAGAGAAAGAGAGATAGACAGAGAGAGAAAGAGAGAGAGAGAGAGGGAGGACAGAGGTCCGTACGGCGTACCGGACATCGACTACACGGTGCCTAGTTTAAGTTGGGTTGTCGCGATGGCACACAGAGATTACGCGATACACCGTGGAATATACTTAAGGCATCGCCAGCAGCTCCTAGATACATCGGAGTTGTCAGATTGCTCCTTAACGCACGAATTGCTTCACCGGTCAGCCCGATACCGATATAAACAGTCGATTTGCAATTCACCGAGCGATATCTAGATAACGTTTTAAAATACCAATAAAAAAAATTCTAATATAAAATATTACTTTTCACCTATTTGTACCTGGTAACAACAAGCGCGGCATTTTTAGTTATCATAATCACCCGAAAACGCCGCGTAGCGTGAAGATAAAACGCCAATTTGTTCATAATTAATAATGACGGAGCGTCATTATGATAATGCAGTCAAGGTGCACCAGCATGTGTAAGGCTCGTTAAAAGTTTACACGCTGACGTGCGATATCTATTTGAAATAAAAGTCGAACTGGGTAACGCTACTGTGGACAATTATAATTATTTTATTGATAACACTCGGACGAGCAAAAAAAAAAAAACGCAACGAGCGTATGTAGTCCTTTTTTTTTTATTCCGTATTTCCGATGCGCGAAATACTGCGGGGTGTACGTGCGCGCGCGAACGCGTGGAAACTTATTTTGCATATTCCTTTACTATCGCTGCACGCAGGCACACATGTGTGCATACGTTTGCGCGTGTGCACGAACGGAGCACACAGTCCCTGATTAACATGGAAAGCCTGAAACACCTGTGCCTTGAGACCCGTATAATTATTCATTCCTTCGTTTCGCGACGTTTGCAAAATCACTTGATAAATATCTTTGTTTTCCCATAAAAATATGATAGCAATAAATGGAAAATAAACACACGGGTGAATATAATTAATTGGCTCTTCGGTAGTTGAGATTTTCCTCGCTGCGGGACGTTATTGAATTTATATATAATTTTATATAATTATAAATTTATTTATAGATCACAAAATAATGTGCCGTAAGAACGTTGTGTTTATTATTATTTAATTATATTTGTTGCGTTAATTTTTTTTTTTTTTTTAATTTACAAGCATAAGCTGTGGAGTTTCTCGCAAAAAGATTAATGCACGCTAGTTTATTACATTTATATGTACTTCCTAAATCTTGTATTAGTAACCATCCAATGTACATCGGCGCTATCGCATCTAGAATTGCTCGGAAACAGTCTGCTAATTATTAGATCGTACAGTGATATATCAATGCGATGAGAATCATGAATTATGGATCGTGCGAATGCAATACATACGAAGTACAGGCATGCATAACTTTTATACTGGTATATTGAACTGTGCGCTGTAACAGTTTCTTGTTTTAAACCAACGAAGCATACTGCATTGCAAATATTTTTCCTGCAGCCGCGGTTTGATGTATTCTATTCTAGAAATCGCTACCTTTTAATTTTCTTGATTGCAAACACAATATCGGATATAACTGCTGCGCGCAGAAACGTAAAATTTTATTTCAAATCAATTTGCGGACCGTCCACCTCCAAATTTTGAGATTAGATTCCCAACAGATATATTCATTGCTTTTAGTTAATCTAAAAATTGGCAAGTCTTACGAAATACTTGTTTACCAAATTTTATTTTAAATGTCGATAGAAGATCATAGGTGAGCGACGTAATTTAGGATGCTTTTTAATTCACAAATACGTTTCTGTTCCTCTGGGACCTTTATTCCGTGGGAGTGAATTTTTACTGAATGGGGGAACATTCGCGAACCGTTCCACAAACGGGTACCGCCGGTACAATAATTACTCCGCTACTCGATTGCGTATTACCTGCGGTGACCATGATAAAAGGAGAAACTGGTTTGAAGACTACGTACGCGATAGAGCCGTTAACGATAAATCGAAATGTGTGGATTCAGAGGTAGAAGATACAGTTCGCTGTTTATATGTACGCCTCACGTACACACGTGCATACACAGACGTACGTTTCACGGTAACTATCTTGCCTCGTTCGTGTCATTCGGATTTACATATCCCTATTTTGCTCTTTCGGGCCGGCTTAATTAAGCGTTTAAAAGATGAAACTGGTTTCGTTATCTCCATCTACTTTTGTCATTGTTCTTTAAGACGCGTATTGTTACGACGCAATTGCGCTCTCATCTCTTAATTTGCTCGTCGGGGAAGCGATATCTGACGAAAATCATACGTCGCCGGTCAGTCTTCCCGCGAGGGCAGCCTTGCGAGTCGGTCTCCAAACGGCAAGATAAATTTTACGCTAAAGAAATGACCGGCCGCTGGCGTGAAAATATTGCGCGAGGACCGCGTGAGCGGAATCGAAATTAATAAAATATTATTTGGCCGCAATCACAATCACATTAAAATACGATGCATCTGATAATTTACATCGCGGAATCACGCGTGAGTGCGCCGGGCAATTAATAATCGCATTAATGCCGTAATAATAATTGTAAAAGCCATTTCTGCCGGGATAGATTTACGAAATTTCTATGCGCGCAATTATTTTGCAAGTCATTCGCACCAATGTGTTATTCCAAATTAAAGAACGTGTACGTTCGGCCCGTGTGTGCACGTTGAGATGTTAATCGGCTCTCGACTCGGTAAAACATAACGTGATAAAAAGTAAGGGAAATCGAGAAATCATTACGAGCGTCTTTCGCTATTGATGTGGAAAAAAGAAGACTCGTGCAGGTGAACGAGGCTATAAGTGGGAGTTGAGTAGCGGCGTAAGTGTAAGGCGAGCTCGACCGTGCGATTGTGCTGGCGGATGAGATACCGAGGAGGAGTGGTCACGGTGTACGGATGCCTCGCGCTGACCTATTCCTTTCTGTGCCTTCGCAGTATATTATGGTTACTTGGCAAGATTCTTTACTGTAATTCGTACGATCGTCGCGGATCACGTCGCGAATCATCGTCGCGGATCAGCCGTCCCTTCGACCGAAACGCGCGATTTCCTCTCTAAAACTGTATCGTCTCCCACCCGAAAATGTTGGCGAAAATCCACGGTGTGGGTGAACGCTTTTGGAGACCTTTTCGCGGCCGGTCGGCCTGACAGCGGCGTCCACAATAGTGTTTCTTGATGCCGTTACTTTTGCATGTGTACGTGCGAATAAGAGTGCCGCGGCAGAGCATCGCGATTGTAAAGAGGGACGGCGAGAGTACCGGAAGGCAGAGGGGAACGCGCGTCGTTATGGCACAATGGAACCACTACTGTAACGCTGTAAGTACCCCAAGCTTACGAACTGATCTCTCCTCGCGGCTTCTCTCTCTCTCTCTCTCTTTTTCTCTCCTCCGTTCTCTCTTCCCTTCGCCCTTGTACCTTTTCGTTGTGTTCATATCTCGCGTGCTCTCGTTCTTGCGAGATTTTCGTTACGCTCTCAAAGCAGGGAAAGCTTTCGCAAAACTGGATTTTGCACGGGTGACGACGGGACGCTTACCGGGTATTCGCGGGATTAAGAATTCTCGCAGGGACCAGGCGCCAGACCGAAGGGCAGACCGAGGATTTTCGGGCGTGCCCCAAAGACCGCCGCGTCGACGCGCATCCCGTTTTGCAGACGCAACACAATTTCAGCGTTACATTCAAGTGATAACGTCAATAAATTCCGGGACACCGGTTTACAGCCGGACAGATTTATTACGCCGCCGGCAAAGTGTATAACGCGAACGAAAATCCATTGCAAAATTCTTGCAAAAATAATGCGCCGCGCAAAATTGCGCGTATAATAGATATACGAGCGATATTTCCGTCGTATTGTGCCGCGCGATCGCGCGGCACGATCAAATCGCAAACGTGGCCGTCAACAGATGATGAGCCGCGGAATTTTTTATCGCGCCCCGCGGAGTCGTGTCTAGCGCGGCAAAACGTCGCTGGAAAGTCAAAAAAAAATTTTTTTTATCCCGAGGATCTCGCGTAAACTCCGCGTTTGGTTTTTAATAATTCGGTACAACAATCGCACGATAACAAGGGCAAATTAAAATAAAAAAAAAAAAAAAAAAAAAAAAGAAGAAGGGAAAAGACAAACGGACGCACTTGGTCTAAACTGGATTCGCGGTACCGGGGCGCCGTCGTAAACTTAGGGGAATCTAGAAAGACAGACCAACCGGTTAGCGACTTTGGCGGCCGCCATCTTCCCCTCTCATCCGTCTCTTTCGCCTCGCGTGAGAACCTGCCCGCTATATGCCCACCTTTCTACTCTCCGAGACCACTCTCGACGAGAGCCTTGCTTATGAGATTTTTTTTTTTTTTTTTCTACTCCGTCTTTTCTCGGCGCGCCGAGAAGGGACGGCCTACTCCTAGCCGAAAATACTTCTCCTTTCTTCGTCGGTCGTGCATTGGACGTGCCACGATGGCGAGGTGGGGTCACGGGTCTCGCCATCGTTTCTCGATGCCACGAAATGGGCCGTCGTCCCTTTTTCTTTCCTTTTATGACACTCACTCTCGCGCGGTATTTATTCTGGTTTTCGCATGCGACCTAGTAGCCAGCTCCTAGCCGATTTCTCATTGTCCGCCGTTTCTGCTCGCCAATCGTTACCCCCGGAGGACCACCGCGTTCACGCGTCCAGCAACGTTAAGCGCGAATAAATCCGCGGAATCAATCGGACTCAAGTGGACGTTAAAAAGCACGTGACTCAAAGTGTTCGACGGGATCCACCGGGCGGGAAGGAAGACGCGGGTGATTTTTTCTCTCTCCGAGCCGCGACACCATATACATTCCATCTACATTAATAACACGTGTCGCCGGTTTTAATATTTCGTTTTAATACATTCCTCTCCCGGGTAATGAAATATTCATTACAGAATTTCGTCTACCGTAACTGGTTCGGACGCGCCAACTAATATACTGGACGCGAGTTAAAGTTGAGCAAGGCGACTTTCGCAAAAAAAAATAAATTAAAAAAAAAAAAAGGATTGCCACGATTTTTCGACGCAAAGTAAACTTCATTTTCTATTAAATTTCTTATTAATCTGCTGTTGTTTTCTCCTTCCTTCGCGCATGCACAGAGTCTTGCCCGTCGAGAAATTTATTCGCTACGATTGTACGCATTCGTGTTTGTCGCGCAATTATATAACAGATCAAGAGGCAAATCATGGACCCAATGCGCATAAATCAGTATCGATGACGAAGCGATTCTAGATGCCTATTCTAGCTAAAGGTTTTCTAGGCCGCGCGCATCAGCCAGCTTCGCAATATATATTATCACGACTTCAGGCACAGACATTTGCGTAAGAATTCTCTGAAACCGGTGGAACAGGAACGGCGCGCGTTGAATATCACGATTAAAATCCTATAAAATGGTAACCTTGCGAACCTCGGAATTTATTGTAACCGCGCCGACATTTTAATAGACTGATTTATAAAAATTCAACTAAAGAAGAAAACAAAAGTTAAAATAAAAAAGAAATAAAAAAAGATAAAGAAGACGGTTTGACTAAAAATAATTTCTGAACGCGCGCGAGACGCGCATTGCAAGTCCATTTATCTCGCATTTAGATCAGAAAATAACGGGGGCCAAAAAAAAACAAAAAAAATAGGAATTAATTTGTTTTCTTACTTAGAACGATTTTTTTATTTCTCAAAATCGCGTGCGGGGTGCAGCTACCACCGCATACTGTGAACGTGCCCTAAGTTCCGTCTTCGCCGTGGCGGACGGCGTAGAAGGGACCGCGTGACGAGGCTGCAAAGTAAAAGGAACCAAAGGCATAGAGTCACCCGCGCAAGAGGGTGACATGCTGCCGAGCCGGTTACGGAGCGCATCGTTGTTCGGGGTCTGACCGACCGCCGAGGCAGGTGAATATAACCCGCGCTAACAGAAACCCGACGCGCCGTTCCTACAAGCGGCAGTTGCACCGCCTGTATACCGTACGCTTTTACGGTGCGCATGTGTGTCATCCGCGTATAACTCCGTACCGTATTGCGACCGATGCCCCTGCATTTCCCCTCCTCCCCCCCTGTTCCCGCACAACCCGCACTGTACGCTACCTCGATTATTCTGTTAATAACAATTTTATACTTTCGTTAATTAAAGACGAACGGTACACGTTAACTATTTTTATTTTTATTTTTATTTTTATTTTTATTTAATCAATTTATGTTAATGCCTACACGATTTTCATATTTTAGAATATTGTTTTAAATTAGAACGCTTGGGAAGTTCTTTTTGTTTTAAACGGATATAAATTATAAGCTTTGCAATTATTTTTTATGCTACTATTTTATTTACTTGGCGTATATGCGCAACGGCTGGGTTGTATAGACTTACGCATATCTTCGCCATTTATAGACAGACAGAAAGAGGAGGAAGAGGGGAATCACATATTTAGAAATTACGCATTGAAGTACTCGCGACGGAGATCGTGCGCACGTGTGGGAACGGTGGATACACGCGTACCGGTTTAATAACGAGGATTACTTCACTCTCTTTCGTCCTTCGAGGAGCCGCTGATTCTTTCAAGTTCTACGCGATGTGCGGCTCAAAACGGCGTTAACATTCATACCGCGTGCAATCGAACAATCGGGGAATAATTTGGCCGCACTCCTAATTTGTCAGACCAGCCAACGGCACACGTCCAATATTAAATATGAAAAAATATCGGGTGTAAAAATAAAAAAAAATAAAAAATATCGGCATATTATATCTAAAAAAATTGGTGCTGCGCGTAAATTAGTTTTTAATTATCGCAGCTTTTTCGCAACGCTAATTGATTTTTTCTAGGCTCGCTTTGTGTCGAGCGAGAGTAAACAGCTGTTATTTTAGGGGCTTGGTCCAACACGAGTTTTTTAGCGGCGACGATTTCGGAGCTGGAAAGTGACGGTCAAGCTCGTGTTGTTCTTATGTTTTGGGGGAGGAAAGCCTCGAGCTCGGCGAACGCATTAAAAAAAACGTAAACAAGCCAGCTCGGCGTCGAGCACGGACGCCTCGGCGACTCCGTGCGAGAGAAGGACAGCGCGTCATCGACGATCGGCTCTATCGCTGTCTCACTTTCTTACGCGGTCCTCTCGTTCTCTCTAAGGCCCGAAATCTCTAACGGCCAGTCTAGTTGCAGAGACACGGGCGCTCGGACGTGTCGGTAATCGCTCCGCAATTACGCGCAATTTTGACCGCGGATAGGAAGGTATCGCGGGCGAATAAGTGTCGACGTCGTCGACTCGGGTACGAACAATCATATTCCGCACGCCTGAGCTATTCCGCTGTTCATTCTATGCCTCGTTTCGGCCGTCGAAAAAGCGCTTCGAGGTTACGCCGCGAGCGAGTGCACGAAGCGCACGAAGCGCCCGACGTGCATCACTCCGCGTCGGTCATTTCCGGGGGACGGCTTCCATTAAAATTTTATTCGGCAGATTCCGGCGATTGTTATTGCCGTGGTGTGAGATCTGCATCTCGCCCGTCTTTTTCGTCGCGACAGGGGTTCTCGATCCGTTTCGAGCAAGCGATTTTTGAGACACTTACGGAAGACAAAGTGCGCGGGGAACATATAATTCGGGACGCGGTGTTCGACATATCGCGGCCGGTCTCGTTCGCTGCTTCACGCAAGTTTTCGACCTCACGTTACGTCGTATCCAGTTTCCTATATCGTTATCGAGGACGTCTCGAATAAAGACGCAATGGAAATAAGCAACGAAATAAACATCGAGAGCGGAGATTTATCTAACAAATGGTCATACGTCGCGCTTCTTAATTTTAATCGCATAAAATCGCCGCGATGATCCACCGCCGTTCCTTCGGTCGTTCGTTTTTCGAGTGTTTAGTGATTAATGATTAGTGATAGTGATCATAAAAAGAAATAGAGACAAAGCAGTGTACTATAGTGTGAAGTGATTTGCAGTGCTACAACACATTGGAATAATCAACGCATCCAAAATAATTTAAACTACTCCCACGAAAGCAAAGAAGGAAGGAAGGAAGGAAGGAAGGAAGGAAGCACGAAAAATAACCTAACCTACCTGGAAGATATATAAGTCAACGTAAGTCAACTGGCAATACGCCGTCAACTATAATTCATTCAATTGTATTGATCATAAAATATTTATTATAATTGACAAATGTTCGAAACGTAATGACACGCGCGTATGGTTTCTAGTACTTAAAGAAAAAAAAGAAAAAGATAATAAGAAACAAGGTTTACACGATCGAAGGCGTATTATTTTTATCAACCACGAACGCGCGTACTATTTAATTCGACGCAAAGCCTAGCAAAATATAACCGCGAAAATAGGCAAACGGCGGTCATATTAGGAGAACGTGGGTGGCAGAGGGGGTGGGGCGGGAGGAGGAGGGGGGGAGGGAAATGAAACTAATGCAGATATAAATCAACATTACTCTGCATTAGAGCGGAGTTGCCGCCGTAGGCACCTACTAGAGTTCACCGCGGAGGTAAACTGTGGCCACAGGTAGATATATTCCGCATTACTTGTACATGCGAGAGCGCGCACACAGCGGTGAGCGCCGCGGATCTCGTGCACGTTCACGTGCGCATTCGTGTATCGGCCCCCGCGCGCGAGGGCGTGTAACCCCTAACTTCCAAGAGTTACTTACCTACTTGCCACTTAGATTCCCGACCAGTGCCTACCAGACTCTACCAGTAATTCACTGTCAGCCGTACAATGCCGGATTCAAGCGCGAATCCCTCTTGTAAAGAGTTCTTTATGATCGCCAATTACGCCGCTGCGATATTAATCAACCCTTCTCTTTATTTCAAAGGCAATGATGAATGGCCGGTGCGTAAATCACGGCGTATAGATTTAATATGGAAATACGAGAGTCGCGAAAATATCGCGAGGCTGAAGGAAGTCGCGGGCGGAGAATGTAAAAAAAAGAAAAAGGAAAATAACGCGTCGATTAAATCTGCCGAGGGCGCCGGGACGATTTTAAGAGTGCCACCGGTATCGAGGGTATATACGCGCATCTCTCGCTAATCATCTAATTTGCATCCGCTGTGATTAACGTAATCTGTATTCCTATATTTATTAGGAATTAGCCGCGGCTCGCTCGTAACTCATGCGGGAATTAGTTAAGCTCAAGGATTTCGAGCTTACCAATCTTCCACCCTCTTTCGCCTCCACCGTCAGTACGTTCGCGTTATCGCGTAGTCTTTCTCCCTTTTATGTCTTCGCCTTTGGGTGAAATCTTTTAATTTTTTTTTTATCGTTGAAGAATATTTAAAAAATCGCTCGAGAAATATAGAATTCCTAATGTAATTTATAAAATAATGTAGAAATTTTGTAACGCAGTATTTTTTTTTTTAATGTAAAACTTAAAGTTTTTAATGACACTTATTAACGCAAAAAAAAATTTTTTAATGAAAAACGGAATGGGTGAATATTAAAAAGCTGCTGACACACGAGCGTTCTCTCTCTCTCTTTCTTTCTCTCTCTTTCTCTTTCTGTTCAAGTATTGAGATCTTAAAACACACCGCGGTAGAATTGCAAACACGCGAATTGAGGATGATAGATATCCGTCAATTATAGCGGTAACATCGTATTGTTTTACCGTCTGACGGACAACATTGATTGATCGCTGCCGCGACTGTGGCCGCCTCTTTGAGCTTTCTTGCGGCCTGAAGCCACGCATTCCTTAACTCGAACGTGCGTTATTAGTAAAGCGTGCATATCGGGGTGCACATCCGACCACTGGCATATCCGCGCACCGGCGAACACGCCACTTGGCGTGACGTATCACGTTGTCTCATTCAGAATTACAAATTCGTTAATTCAGTCTTTTACAATTCAGATAAACGTCGCATGCGACGTCAGTTTTGCGAAAGACACGCGGCAACAGACTCGTGTCACCGTGAATTTTAAACATACCGGCAATAGTAAATTTTCGCGAGGTCGTCAGGCCTTCAAAAACAACGCTTTATCATTTTTTTACGATATCGATAATTATAAAATAATTCTCGCGATATTATAGACGCCGCAGAAAATAATTTCGTGCAAAGCACACCCGGGGTGTGCTTCTCCTTTTCCCTTCGAAATAGACGGAGAATCCTCGTCGCCGCGAATCTATTTCAGCGTAAAACAGACCCCGTTCATCAGTTGACTCGTTAAAGACAAACGCGCGGTATCCGAACGGGCCATTCTAGAAGTGGCTGTCAGGATGCCAAGCGTTAATAAATACTCTGTCGCCGTCAGTGAGAACAGAGCCGAAATTACCGCGTTTGAATGATGCCGCGGAGCAACGTCGTCGGGCGGCGTATATAAATGAAGAGCATTTATCGAAAACGGACTGTTCGCATTTATCTATTTTAACAATGTTTACGGCGAGGCAATCGTACGTTTAATTGTTCTAAACTTCTACGCGCCGGTTTTGCCAATTCACGTGTACCACGTGGCGTTAATATATCGCGGAAACTATCTGCACGCGAACACGCTCACCGTGCCCAGCTCGCTCCTTTTCGTATTTATGCCGTATGAAATCATGTGTATTTTATAGACGATAACTTTCAGTTACCGATACTTGGTCAACCTGCGAAATATCTCTGGGGAAAGATGCCGCGCTTCATTTTTATTGCCTCTCTACTTTCTATGTCAAGAGTTTCGCTTCCTTTTCGATATTACTTACGTTTTATGAGAATAAATGACGAGTTTTGCGATAATAACGCTTAAAAAGTATTAACAACGAACAACTAATCGTGACTTTTTTTTTTTAATTAACATTTTTACATCGGCTAAAAATAAATTTTGTAATTTTACGAATTTTTCCGCGAAGGAAGTACACGAGAAAGCCGTTACGGAATTTCTAAAATAAGTCTAGTATCAATGGCAGTTTTCGTAAAAACTTGCATTATAATAGTGCAATTGCGAGACGTTGCGCTGTGTCGTCGCGAGTATATTTCCATAACTTTGCATACATGTTTTAATAATTCATCCCCCCGTTCGCCTAGATAACTACTGAGGAAAGCATACTGCGGATTTATTAATAAGATAAACCGGTTTAATATCAAGCAAATTAACTTAACGTTACGCACATTGTTCTACGACGTGGGCCTTAAAATTTCACAGCGCGATAATTAAAAAAAAAAAAATATATATATATACGCATAACTAAATATTGGTGACACTTTCAAATTGACGAAGGAGGAGATAATCGTTATATAAGATGACGACGCGTTATCGGTTCAAGAGATCTAATTACACATTACGAAAATAATCATTCGACTTACCAATTTGCATGTGCTTCAGTGGAGTAGTATAATTCTGCCGGTGACTGTAACATAAAAAAGAAAATATTAATGTAGACGTGCCAAGAAATTATTAAGATTAATAAAAAAAAGGTAGAAATTTTTTTTTATAAAGATTTAATTTTAAAGTTGATTCTCACCTAAAAGTTGCTCCGCCGATGCACGATGCCCCCCGGGCCTGCTCCTCCTCTCAGATGGGACGTGACGAGCCATCCTTCCGCGCACAAGTCACTCGCGAACGCGACCGTGATTTTACATTCGCGAAAATTATTGATCATTTGTGCGCGATATTTTTCGGCACTGCTGTAAAGAGAAAATCCTGAAAACAAGTTACTGACTTACCGATCTGCATGAGCGTCAGCGGAGTTGTAGATTTCTGCCGGTGGCTGTAACATAAAGAAAAAAATTTTAATGTAGACGTGCCAAAAAATTAATAAGATTAATAAAAAAAAGATACAAATTTTTTTTTTAATAAAGATTTAATTTTAAAAAATTCATGCTTACTTAAAAGTTGCTCCGCCGATGCAGGATGCCTCCTGGGCCTGCTCATCCTCTCAGATGGGACGTGACGAGTCATCCTTCCGCGCACAAGTAACTCGCGAACGCACTTCCGTAAAAAAAGAATCGTAAAAAAAACGCGCGATAACTAGCGGCACTCCCGAAACGACCGACGAACTGACTGCGGTTCGTATTATCAGATTTCGGCGTGCGGCACGTTAATTCTTCATTGAACGATGCGAAGCAACGGAGCTTCTTTTGATCTGTAACAGATAAATTAAAAAATTTTATTGCGTGAAAAAGTGAATACGAATTCTGGCATGATCGTGCGATTTGCCTAACGTAACTGAATCATAAAACTCGCAAAAGATCAAAGACTAACTCAAGTCTGTCGTCTGCCGCGATATCATGCCAATTCTGGGAACAATACGGGGACAAAAAGAAGAGTAGGAAATCTGACAAGGATAATAGCCGAAAATATAATCTGAAAAGGCATATCTACGGTTGAGGTGAAGGGGAGGGGTGCGGGGAATCGAGGACGAGAGTGGTTTAGGGTAGTTCGCGGCGACGGCAAAACGGCGATAGAACGACGTGGTGTAGCGATATTATGGCATTCATATAATAATGGGCATGACGAACGGGTTTTCAGCTTATTCTTGGCAGCGGCTTCGCGAGGCTAGACCGGGGTATCGAACGCCGCCGGGAGGAGTGGGCTCGCGTCCGGGAACGACGAGGGGTTGCAATCGTACAAGCAACAATATTAACGACGGGGGTGGCGGTGGGTTGTTGGCTC
Organism: Cardiocondyla obscurior; assembly: GCF_019399895.1. NCBI lineage: Eukaryota > Metazoa > Arthropoda > Insecta > Hymenoptera > Formicidae > Cardiocondyla > Cardiocondyla obscurior. The sequence continues at coordinate 3,118,191 of NC_091869.1, forward strand.
AACTGCATGGACCCGTAAGATCGGCGGCGGAGAAGAGCCGGGCGACGTTGCCCCGCGGGGTATATATACATTTCGCGCACGAAATCAGGCTCGCGAACGACCAGAGCAAATATTTGGAGCCTCGCCACTAAAAACTCGGGACGAGCCAACAGACGGGTTGATTTGTTTCCCTACAACGCCGCTTTCCTCGCATTCTTTTTTCGACCGCCGCTCTACCTTCCTCCCGCCTTCCGTTGACCCCTTCCGCCCCTCCCTCCCCCTTCTTTCCGCGACTCCCTTCGCGGATGCTTACGCAGCCGAGAATATTCGAGCATCTATCTGAAAATGACTCCTATAACTCAAGTTAAGTATACGCGCGCCCTCATTTGCTGTTTATCGATTGTAAACCTTTTTCATCGCGCGGTCTTGGACTTGCTATTACATATTCATGCCCACCCGCGTTCTTATTCTTTATGACTGTTTTAAATGTGCGGGTTTACTTCGGGAACGTGCGCGCGTAATGTAATTTTATTATGTTTAATTATGTTTAGCATACAGGACGAGACCTCAGGCTTTATAGCCCGACTTATCTCCCCGTTGCGTTACTAACAAATACTTTGGGCAAAAATTTTAGGTAGAACAACGTATAAAATGTATACATGTATATGCTCTTTTTAAAATTCACCGTTCCATAATAGATACACAGATAATATTCAACGTAACTGGTTCACGGTAAAGATTCTCTTACTGGTTTTTCTCATTTGAGTCCACTTATACGAGCGCGTTCAACCCTTCTGCTCGCAGAGTTTTTTCTAGCTCCGTTTTTCTAATCCTACAAGATCGACCGCCGCGTATTCTCCTCGGTGCTGAGCGAGCAGCTTTCTTATTCCACGGGCATATGCTTTATGGAATGCAAATCTTGTCTACCCTGGCCATTTTCTCTCCGTGCCTTTATCCTATCCTCAGTATCGCGTTAGACGCCGGAATGGCATTCTTCTTTGCCACGTCGTCGATTTATTCGCCGGGAGCACCGGCGAACAAGTTATTAGTAGGATTCCGCAACAATTGCGGGAAATGGACCGGCAAAAATTCACGCGGCTTCCGCGATACATTTCGAGGCTTTACGGGAGACTGTCGATAAATAGAGTAACCGAAAGATAGACGTTTCACGCCGAGCGTATCAAGTTGACTCAATCGCATTGAAATTTATCGCAGCAAACAAATAAAAAAAAAAAAAAAAAAAAAAAAAATAAAATATATATGTATCGATGAAAGCTATGGCTTCGCGAACGCTTCGTATTTTTCCTTCTCTCTTTTTTTTTTTTCTCGCGTGAAAGTTTATAAGCCACGGATCGCCGATGCAACGTTTGAAGCCATTAAACTCCGACAAGCGGCGTTCTATTTGTTTTTATACCGCGCGAAATTAATTAGTTAATTAAGCATCGCGAGATGGCGTCCATCCAATTAAATCCGCTCACCCTGTCGACGAGTGCGCAAACGCTGCGTCCAAGAGAGGCGCCCCCGTGTTATAAAAAGAACCACCGTGGCACGTTTTCCCTTCTCCTAACTCATTTCTCTTTCCCCCCTGCTTTTCATAATTTCAACTTCTCCATTTAATCCTCTGCTTCTCTTTTTCTTTAAATCTCATACCTTACTGCAGCATTCACCTGTCCGTTTCACATAACGCTTCTTTTACTTTGCCATAAGCCGCATTATATTCTAAATTTAATATTAGTTGTAGTGTAGGATTATCAAATAATATGTACCTTTACTTGCGGGCGTCCTCGAAGTCGCGCGAAGTGCCTAGCGGTGAGCTCGTTTGATTCGGCCGACCGGAGCACGTGGTGGTTCGTCGCACGTCGCGTGATATTCACCTTTAACCGCAACGAGATGACTTTAAATTCTCTCATCTTTCTTTAAACAATATCATATAATAGTATCTTTACTTGCGGGCGTTCTTGAGGTCGCGTGAAATGTATAGCAGCGAGCTCGTGTGGCTCGACCGACCGGAGCACGTGGTGGTTCGTCGCACGTCGCGTGATATTCATCTTTAACCGCAACGAGATCATCCCAAATTCTCTCACCTTTCTTTAAACAATATCACACAATACGTGTCTTTACTTGCAAGCGTCCTTGAGTTCGGGTGAAGTGCGTAGCAGCGAGCTCGTGTGGCTTGACCGACCGGAGCACGTGGTGGTTCGTCGCACATCGCGTGATATTCATCTTTAACCGCAACGAGATTACTTTAACCACTCTTGTCTTTATTTAAACAATATCACACAATACGTGTCTTTACTTGCGAGGGTCTTTGAGTTCGTGTGAAGTGCGTAGCAGCGAGCTCGTGTGGCTCGACCGACCGGAGCACGTGGTGGTTCGTCGCACGTCGCGTGATATTCACCTTTAACCGCAACGAGATTACTTTAACCTCTCTTGTCTTTATTTAAACAGAAAATCCTCCGAATATTACTGCGCGCCCACTTCGTCACAGTGAAAGATCATTACTTTATCGTGCAAAATTAAGACGTCGATCGAATATAAAGGTGTCCGCGATGTACCGCACTGCGTAAATGTTCTCCGTGCATAGAGCGACGATCACAGGAACGAATTAGGGCCATGTCGCATTAGCCGATACTTTTATTCGTGAGATATAACTGATTGACGAAGCGCCGAACGTGCGTAGTTAGACTCACCTGCCTCATTGACTCCGCCCGTGTGAGCTGCCGGCTCGGGAATTCTGGAGTGGGGTGGGGGAGATCGCGCGATCACGGCAGTAAGCCGCCCGGCCTTGTAACTTTGTTTATGTCCTCTATCCGCATATACGTACATTTAAACGCGCTAGAACAGAATTCTGCACTAAATATTTTATCAAATATTACTTTCAATATGTACGTGTTTGTTACCGACGAATACGCCGCCTTTACTCGTTAATTAAATCAATCACTGTTTTTACTTTACCGAATCGAGCTAAAGACGTGAATACAATTAACGTTATATATTATACTTAAACTAAAAAATTATTTTTTTAATACTTGAAGCAGTTTATTTTATTAATTCCTTTTTTTTCTTTCTTTTTTTTTGCATTTAAGTTGCCGGGTTGCGGTCTCTTCGACAAGTCTCGCGTTAATTATCTCTTTCTTTTAAAGTGTTTTTACGCGAGCGAGTGCCACGGCGAGCTCGTCACCTCCCATATTGGTGAAAGAGTTATTACTGTTACAAGTATTTCGAACACGTTGTACTTGCCATCGCGATGTTTGCGCTGAATGATCAATCGATTTCCTTAATTACCATTTAAAACCCGCTTTATAAAAACGCGCGACAACCGCGGCGAAAGGAATTACGTGGCGAGCGTTTCGTCATTAAAGGATCTCGTACCGAACAATAATGCCGAAAACAGCGACGGAAGGGAGAGAAAGAAAAAAAACGGGGAAAATTCGATATCTGACAATCGAACGAATTGGCGAGCCAACAAGCGCGAATGAAGCGTGCTCGAATTTACGCGGCGCGGTGTGTAAATTTGAGCGTGAAGAAACAATGCGTTCATCGGTGGACGAAAAGAGAATGAAGAGTCCGCCAGCGCGCGCGAGAGAGTGACGGCTAGGGACGGAAGGGGGTGCGGCGAAAGGGGAGAAGAGCGCGGATCGGTGGAGCGATTTGTCCCGTCTGTTAATTAGTGAAAAAACGGACTATGAATCTCGAGCGATCGTATATTACCGCGAGCGTAATGGATGGGATTACAGCTGCTGTGTTAAATTAAACTGGCCGCCGGCCGCGGGTACGATACAGTACGTTATGTGGATATAGGTGCGCACACCGAGACCGTGACACAGGGGGCTTCTCTCTTCCTACCGCGTATATGTATTATCCATGTATAGCAAGTACAGTTACCTATGGTGCCTCCACTCGTTCTCTCCCTTCACCCTCTTTTCCCTCCCTCTCTCTCTGTCTGTCTCTCTCGCTCGTTCCTCTCCGCGCCGACTCGTCGAGTGCTAGTGTCCTTCTCTCAACGAAACGTGGTACATTACACATAATCGTGTCCAGCAGCGTGTCGCTCGTGACTCTTTTCGCAGTTTAAACAACGCGGCGGACATAATTGCGAAACGCGGACGGACAAGTGTAGCCGACAATTTTGCGTCGCACAAGTCATAATCTTGTGTTTCAATTAGGTGCCGATATGGGCGCGTATTCCGAATATCGGCTGTTTGATAAAGCGTGCCAGAGTTGAAGGCTCGGTTCGGGTAAATTTCAAGCTCGTTTTCTGGTTTATAAGTTATTTATTGTCTTAGGTTATTTCCCTTTTGAGTCTGATTCGAGAGCGCTCCCGAATAAATATGATGTATGCCCCCGTAATTGCAGCACATGCGTATCGGCCGTTATTCACCCCCGCGAGGTGAAAGATGTGGATAGAAAATGGCGATAAAACAAGTCGGATGAATGGTCGTGGCAATCTTCCGCATAATTATTGCGCGATAGGAGGGGTCGAAGCGCTATTGTTTTAAATACCTTATAATTTATGTTATCCATTCTTAATTAATTAACTCGTTAATAGTATTGATAATAGTACGCTATTTCATATCGAGGATATAATTTTTCTCTTTCTCTTTTTCTCTCTTTTGCGCGCGAGTAAAGAAAAGAAAAAAAAAGAAAAAAAAATTGCTGCTTATCAAGATTGCACAATGACGGCCAGCAGATCTGTTCTTATCACAATAACACAATTAGGAGATAACGGCTCGAAGCGGAAGGGCAAATCCTTTTTATCTATATGGAAAAACTAGGAGTTCCCTGCGCCTTCTCGTGTGTGAGGCGCGCCACATAAGTGTCTATGTATCTACATATGTGCGCGAGAAGAAGGGCGCTTGGGAAAGGGGACCTGGGAAAAGAAGAGAGAGCCCATAGAGGCAAGGAGAGATAGATTACTCCGCCATTCTTGCAATTTCCCTGTCGTATCGAAGCTCGTAAATTCTCGGTGAAATATGCGAAGGGGCGCCTGGTGCGGGCAGCACGCTGCTGCTCTGCCCTGCTCTCTCTTTCTCTCTCTCTCTCTCTCTCTCACTCACCCACACACTCGTCCACTCGCCGCCACCGCCCTTTACTCCCTCGATAGGGGCTGCTGTAGCAAGGGGTTTGCCTCTCTGCACGGCCGACGCTTCAACGTATCCGCGGGGTGCGAAACACTCGGAATTAGCCTTATCTGTCACCTTCGCGGATTCTCCAAGTTTCACCCGGCTCGTAAAGAAACCGACTTGCATCGTTGGGTAAAACGTAGAATTGTGAACCGTCGCGAAATCGGCGTACTTAAAAAAAAAAAAAGAAACAAAAAATCTTTTTTCAATCTTTATTTGGTAATCCACGTTTTTTTCTGTAATCGTTCCTTTCGAATATTTATTTAAAACGTTTAAATATTCCCCGGCAATTTATATATGGAGGATATATAAGTTTAGCTATCCTCCGAAAACTCTCATAAATTTGAAGAAACGTACGGACGCTTTAGAACGCAATTCATTTTGTGCGTTTCTCTCATACGAGTGGTCGGTAAGCTATAGCATCAGTATCTACATCGGAGGGATGCTTAGTAACTTAGATACAAGAGGGAAGTTTGTCAAGGTGGAGAGAAAAGTCTGCGGCTGCAGATAAGGACGGGGAAAATAGCCGAAGCGAAAGATAGAAATAGTAGAGGCGCTCTCTCGCGAAGGAAAGAGGAAGAAAAAGAAAGGGAAGAAGACGAAGAGTAGCTTATATTACCGTCGACTGCAATTCGACCCCTATATTTAATTTCGCTACTTCGGGAAGTCAGCGGACGGAATAGGTAGTGGAAACGAGAGAAGGCGAAGAGAAGGAATTGTCGTTTAATCTAACCGCGCGCGATCCTATCTCCTCGAAATTTATCATTCGATAAATTGCATCCCCCGCGTAATACATCGCGAACTTCCTAACCCTTATTCTGTCAATACTCCGGGAATTCCGTTTATTATTAGCCACGCAATATCTTCTATAAATAAAACAGTAATAAGATTAATATAAAACGTACAATAATAACTTTAATGAACAATTCTAATTTTCTAAATTATAAAATCAGAGGAAAGGAGCCGCACGTATATTTTATTATATCGCGTTAAGCTGCGCTCCGTTTTTGCGTCTCGTTGGCCGGAATAAATTCAAAGCGAAGTATTAGCGCAATGGAATGTTTTGCGCCTTGATTCTCTTGGCTTCGACGCTCGCGGGATACATAATCGCGCGACATCTTGAAGATCGCGCCCTGTTTTGTGGACGGGCAACAGGGTAATTGCTGGTTTATGAATCGTATTCTCCGGCTCCCTTTCGCGCGCCGCGTTACTGGCAGCTACAGTTATTTCCGTGTAATTCTCACACCCTGCTTTGCTCTTAACTTAATGTTGTTTCCCTCACTCCATTAAAAGCCACGCCACTCGGCTCGTTTCACTTCCCACACTGCGGTTGTGGCCTTGCGGTCGCACTTGACTATACCCTCTTCACTCTTTCGGGCGCACAGACAGTCGCGTTCCATTACCCTCTCGCCCGACCAATTCTTACCTGTTCTTGCGCCGTCATTAAACGAATCCAGAATTGATTTTATATTTCTGACGCCTCATCTATTTGAACGATACCATAGATCTTTGATTAAAAAAAAAAATTTAATTAAAAAATATTTATTGAATAAAATCATGTAATTTATAATTTTTTTTTTATTTTACGTTACGACTTATTACGTTCGCGAAAGGTGTTTTAATGATTCGTTAATTTGTCCGTTCAAATTCAAGCGCGATCTATTATTAATTGTATCGTGAAACGCGCGTTTCAATCACTCCGCACGTTTCACGAATTTCCTAACCTGTCGACGCGAAATGGGGAGGCAATCTGAATTCGCCCAGATCTAGTTTAGAAGTGATGACAGTTATGGATTTCGCCATCGTACCGCCGTGCCAGCCGATGATGTCGTTTGTCATCCCCTCCTCGCTGTGCATTTGACTCCCCTACGAACGTCGGTGATAGCAACCCTCAAAAGCAAATCGCTGATGCAAACGCGGATAAAGACAGGAATGGCTAAAATTTTTGACTCTCCTTGCCAATATGCTCCGTAATATTAACTACAATTTATTATCGACGTGCTTTTATTCGAGTTTGATTTCGTGTTGAAACTTCGATTAATATTTATGTCCTAAATTTTCAAACGATTAAGTATTCGTCCGCGACTCGAGCTTTTGAATTAATGTTCTGTAATGCTTTTTAAGAAATCCTATCACAAAAACGTCGCATATGTTTTTATTCTTTTGACAAAAAAAAAAAGAAAAAAGAAGCTTCATAAATTACGCTGCCATGAGGAAAATAACGCTAGCATAAAAATGCTATTAATTTTTTTTCAAAAGAATTCGTTGGCCCGTGAAAAAGTCTATCGAAAAGAAAAAAAAAAAACTAGGAAAGAAAATTATGCCACACGACGTTCGCGTACCTTTGAATTGTTAGGTCGCACCCTAGGCACCCTATTGTTGCATAAGGTCTTCCATAGATGTAATGACTGTTAGCCGGAAGGTTGAAATGCCGTCTAATTGATCATATGTAAACATATGCAATAAATTTGCGTACCATAAATATAAATATACTAATTTTTTAAAATTTTATTTTAAAGTCGTAAATATATCCGAAAAATAAATCAACGCATTTTTTAATGAGGAAATATAAATTAAAGTTATTATAATAAACTGCGCTTTAATCTAGGTAGATACATACGCGAATAGTTTCCGAACGAATATTTGAAAGAATTTAAAAGATGCCGCACACGCAGGAATGTTGCATTTCAAGTTTCACGCATCGCAATGCAGTGCGAAATGCAGCCGTACTACGAAAACATAGACGAGAATTTACGGCAGAAGGCGCACGGTAGTTTTCATGGTTTAACCGTAAATTTTAAAGTTGCAATTTCCTGAATAATCGTTCCTGGATAACCGTTGACGTCAAGTACGAAGTGTTTTATATTAGAAAATGTATCCAGGTGACTCACAATGCAATTTATCCATTATTAAGTTTCTGATTTATTATCCTCTTATATTTCGGGACCTAACATATCAATTCGAAGCATTTTTTTTAAGTCGATACGCCAACATAAAAGGAAGAAAAAATATATTAAGCATATAGTATAACAAAAAAAATAAAATAAAATAAAATAAATAAATAAAAATAATAAAAAAAGATTTTAAAAATGCTATTGTTTGAAAATTGTCCTGGGTCACCGTAGCCCAGTGTTCCACTCGAGAGTTAAATCCTCTGATTAAGTACGGGAACGCCAATAAAACAAGTAGACAGGAGCATTGACGACACGTTAGAGTAGAAAGCTCCCCAAAGCCGCTCTTCACAGGCCCCACCTCACTCTCCCGCTATCCCTCGGTCCTAGCCCGTCCCCCTTTTGCCCCCGTCGCAAAATCCTGTCGTACCGCGGGCCAGGGTAGACCGGGTCCCTAGGAACGTACGGTCCACCATAGTAAATCAGGCAGTCGCAGGCGGTCCTTCTGATCTATCCGTGGCGGAGGCGCTGCAGAGACGCGTCAAAGCTTAGCCCGGCCCCACGCTCTCTCTCTCCATCTTGAAAGTAGTGAAATAACTCCTCTAAGTAACTCTATCTAGCCCGTGGAATCGCTTATGGCTCATAAACGCCTCGTAACTTAGCGCGGTGGCACGCGCCCCTCGAGAAATACTGCCGTACAGTTTCCGTCCGCGGTACCCGAGTAGAGACGAGAGGCTTCGTCCCGAAGTGGCGCGAAAGTGAATTTACTCTGATTGATGACATCGCGGCTGCAGACAGTCCTCCTCTTTCGGCTAATTATACGCCGCTATGGAGGGCCTCCTTGTTAGCTGGCGGAATCGCAGGTAATCTAATAATTTTGTGTTACTTTTATGTCCCCGGTGGCTGGCCACCCCTTTAGAATGTCTCAAATTAATGTTGTTAAAAATACGTCTATATGTATAACGTGCTTTTGTAATAATAATCTAAAATTGTTACGTCGGATTTCCTTTCGTAAATCGAGCTCTCAGCGTAACATAAACAGATTTGTGTAGGCAAACGCGCAGATAAATGCTCGACGATGTAAAAACGTTAATCAGTTTTGCCAATAATAAGTTGAAGTTATATTCCCCGGGGTAATAGTATCAGCAAACAGCCGTGAAAGTAAGCGGCAAATAGCGGGAAAAGCCATATACCGTTTGTAAAACTGGTTTCAAGTCGGCCGCCACTTGCGCGGCGGAAATCTTTCAAAAAGTAAATATTCGGCTTAACGGCGGGCCGCGTAACGCAAACGGAAAATATCGTTTTCCTAATCGCGGGAGGGTGGGAGGGCCGGGAGTCATAACTTCAGATCTCGATAACGGGCACCCCGCGCATAATTTACAAAGTCAATTTACAACGGATTAATTAAAAACATTGATAATACCCGGGCTTTAATTAATCACGCTCGGCGGGCGCGCGAGCGAGCGCCGGCAACGAACGACGCCGAAATTAATTAAAATTAATGAAGCGTAAACGGAAGTAGCGATAACATGACGAATCGACGCGCGCGCGGCCGTCGGCGTCGGCCGCGCACCGGGGTGTTATCCAAAACTAAATCTCTCGCTATTGACAAAACGCGGCGTCTCTCGTCTGGCGCGGCGCGCGTTAAACAAACCGTCCAATTTTCGCGGCGCGCTGCCCGGCCGGCCGCAATTTAAACTAAAACGAAAACGCATCATTTTCCCTCGGCCCCCCCGCGGGCCGTTGCGCGGGGGTTGCGTGCGACGAAAATAGCGAGGCGGGCGCGCATCTACGTTCACGCACACGCCGGGAAATCCGCGGGGTTGTACGCAGAGACGATACGCGTTCTGAGTTTACATCGTTGATGTATGTTCTCGGCGGCGATCGATCTCTCTCACACGAACTGCTAATTGTGCGGCGTCATAACTCTCCGCGTGTGTCTCATCCCCTGTCTGCTTCCCTTCCGCCCCCGCCGCGGCCGCCGCCCCTCCGGCTCGCTCATCTCCACTCTGTACAAGCGCGTGAGAAATACGCGCTTGTGCGCCGCTCACCGGCAGTGACGAACGAGTATGCACTATTGCGCGCGGAGTTTATCGGACGGTGTTTCAACCTCGCGCTTTTCCATCGAATAATCTTTCCCGGTACGATTCTTAATTTTGTCCCTTAAACGACGTGCTGTTCTGCCGACCGTGCCTCCTTTCCGCTTACATTAGGACACCCGTTGATATTAATTAAAAAACTTTTTTTTTTTTTAATTTGAAATATAATAAAATAAAAATATAAAGGTGAGAATTTATTAGGTATTGCGAAAATGACCAAGCTGATTAGAGTGAGACAAATTTAGTTTCGACTATAATTTTTGCCCATAAACACAATTGACTCCGTTATTTTCTCCACCGTGATGGTCGAGTCGCCTATATTTATTCGTTAGAAATACCATAAAGTCATAGTTGACCCAAAAGCAGCGATATTTTTCTCTCAGCGTACCTCGCTGCATGAAGAGTGTGAGAGCACGTGGGGTATATTATAGTGACGTTGTTTACGGTAGTCCACCAGTCTTTCGGGCCATTGCCGATTACCGGCCGGTCCATTTCACTTTATCATGTACGAGCCGGCACCAGAATCCGTTTGCACGATACGAACGGATGTCCCGCGAATTGCGGTCGTTTAATCGCTCGCTTGTACATCGTTTCCAAATTTGCCTGCTAATAAAATACTTATATAAAAGAAATTGAGGCTCGGTTTTACTTTTAACGCCATTGGTCTCGATATTAATATTGCGAAATTACATATATTTTAAATAAAAAAAAATTAGTATTACGCGTATTGCTATCAACGTGATTTACCACGTTATTATATTCCGTGTGGTTTTTAAAACAATTTTGTTAAAAGCGGAAAAAGATTATATTAATTTCGAGGCTTGGTTGAACGAGAGTTTTTTAACGGCGACGATTTAGAAAGCCCGAAAGTAAAGATTGAGCTCGGGAATCGCGAAACAACATGCTTCGAGCTCGATGTTTTTATGTTTTGGGGGGAGAGATGTCTCGAGCTCGGCGAGCGAGGTAAAAAAACGTAAACAGACGAGCTCGGCGTTGAGCTGCGAGCTCGACAACTCCGTGCGAGAAAAGGACAACGCGCAATTGACGATTGGTTCCTATCGCTTGTCTCACTTTCTTTACACGGTCCTCTCGTTCTCTCTAAGGCCCGAAAACTCTAACGATCAGTCTAGTTGCGGAGTCTCGGGCGCGAGGACGTGTTTTTAATCGCTCCGCAACTACGCGTATTTCGACCGCGGATAGGAAGTTTTCGGATACAGACGAGTGTCGACGTCGTCGACTGGAGAACGAACGATCATTTTCGGTACGTCCGTGTTGTCTCGCTTATCGTTTCGTGCCTCGTTTCGTACTTAGAAAAAGTACTTTGGAATTACAAAGTTACGTAGTGAGCGCAGCGCACCGAGCGTCCAACGTGAACTGTGCTGCGCGTTCGGCGTTACCAACCGCTTCACTCGCCATCTCCTTCAGTGAAATTCAACGGATTCGGGCGACCGCCATTGTCGGAGCGTCGGATTTGCACCTCGCCCGTCTTCTTCGTCGCGGCCGCGGTTCTCATCGCGCTTCGACCTTGTGATATTGAGGAACTGTAAGATAAAGTCAGGAGAACATTTTATCTGGAACGTGATGTGCGACGTTTCGCGGCCTGTGTCCTTCGTCATCTCCTTCGGCGGGTTCCGGCGGTCGGTCGTAGTCAGTGCGCGGGATTTCGTCAACGGCGATTGCACCTCGCCCGTCTTCTTCGTCGCGGTCGCGGTTCTCATCCCGCTTCGAGCAAAGTGATTATCATTCGGAACGTGATGTTCGACGTTTCGCGGCCCGTGTCCTTCGCCATCTCCTTCGGCGGGTTCTGGCGGTCGCCGTAGTTAGTGCGCGGGATTTCGTCAATGGCGGTTGCACCTCGCCCGTCTTCTTCGTCGCGGCCGCGGTTCTCATCCCGCTGTTAGCAAGTGACTTTTCATCCGGAACGTAATATTCGACATTTCGCAACCCGTGTCATTCGCCATTTCCTTCGGCGGGTTCCGGCGGTCGGTCGAAGTCAGTGCGTGGGATTTCGTTAACGGCGCTTGCACCTCGCCCGTCTTCTTCGTCGCGGTCGCGGTTCTCATCCCGCTGTTAGCAAGTGACTTTTCATTCGGAACGTGATGTTCGACGTTTCGCGGCCCGTGTCATTCGTTATCTCCTTCGGCGGGTTCCGGCGGTCGCCGTAGTCGGTGCGTGGAATTTCGTCAACGGCGGCTGCACCTCGCCCGTCTTCTTCGTCGCGGCCGCGGTTCTCATCCCGCTGTTGGCAAGTGACTTTTCATTCGGAACGTGATGTTCGACATTTCGCGGCCCGTCTCGTTCGCTGCTTGGTGCAAATTCTCGACGCCGTTCGTTCCGCCGAAAAGGAATCGACGGTGACTCTTGGACCTCGCGTTACGTCATAACCTGTTTCCCGTTTCGAAGTCGAGGACGATTAGATGAGATCCGCCGGAAGTAAGCGACGCGATAAATATGTGTGTAAATTTATTTAACAAAATGATCGTTCGTCGCGCTTCTTAATTTTAATTATAAAAAATCGCCGCGATAATCCCCCGTTATTATTTCGGTCGTTCGTGATTATAAAAAAAAAGCGATAAAATAGTGTCGAGTGATTTGAAGTGCCATAAGACGTCGAGGTAATCCAAAATATTACATAATACTGCCACGGACGGAAGGACGGAAGGATTGGAAAGATGAAAAATAACGATCGAACGACACAAATGTAAGTAAATTGACAATACGCCATCGGCAACAGATCACTCAATTGTAATTGAAATTAATACAATGAATCAATGTCCGAATTAAAAAACGCGCGTTCTGTAATTTCTAATACATTAAATTAGCGACCGCGGTGTATCAAGTAAAATTTTTTCTTATTACGCAAAGCGTCATTAAATTATTGCGCGAATCTTTAATTACATTCGCATGTCGCCGCTTTTTTTTTTTTTTTTTTTTTACATCGGTATAAGAGCGAGGACGGCGCCGTGAAGGAGCGGCTCGGAGAGAATTGCTGTAGTAACGCTAATGTCACCCCGGCGTTGAGATAAGAAGCTCAGGCGACCTCCTCCCTCCCCCCGCTCCCTTCTGCTTTTCTTCCACCCCACGGCGAGGCGCATGGTGTGAGTTATGAGGCCGATTTTTATTATTCGCGTTACCTCCGCCACCCCCCATTCCCTACCGTTTCGCAGCCACCCAGCTCGCTTTTTCCTATCTGTGAGTACTCATAGGCGCCGGCTGCGCAACCGGCGGAAACTTTCTCGGCGACAAGGAAGGGGTGGGTCCCCGGCATCACAGCGAAGTTGCGTTGTAAGAAAAACGCGCGAAAAATCGAAAGAAAAGCAATTTCTTTTTGCAGCTGGCAAGCGATATCGCGATAAATCCGTTCGCTCGCTTGGCAAAAGTGTTTGTTGTCTCAGGTAGTTTATTTCGGAAAAAGATGTCCATCGACCAAAAGTAATCGCAGTTTTTTTTTCTTTTTTCCTTTGAGTCGTTAATATTCTCGCGGTATGCACGGTGTAATTAAGCAGTGTCGTAATTTTTTTTTTAACTTATTAGAAATAAAATGTTCAACGGCCGCGTATATTTATTTACAATTAATTTTTGCAATCCGCTTGTGCGTATAAAATGTTCGGCACAAATGCATTTGAACAATAAATCGTCAGATTACGTATATGCGATTATACACATCGATAATGAAAGCATTCAGCAGCGTCGCCCATAGATTTCGGTTTTTCCTTCTAGATTCATTTCTCGTTCACCGTCGATGGCAAGAAATTGATCGTAAATCGGAAAATATTCTCTGATTGCTTTCTAAAAGTTCAACCAGCTGTCCGGGTAATTTTTTTAAAACTAATTTTTTTAAGACAATAATTTTTTTTTCCATTCTTAAATAACATCGCATTTTTAAGCAACAAATCGGCCAAGTGACGCAACTTTAAGCGACATATCAAATTCCCTTTATTGCCAGTAAAAAAGACCCGCGCGGAGCATCGATAGTCTTTTACCGGACGGAGTGAGTCTGTTCCTTTTCGTAGCCCGACGAACCACATTCTTCCTGGTGACTTCAGGCATTGTTCCTTCTGGATCTCCCTCTAGTCCCTCTCGTTCTACCTCGGTTCCCCTTCGAGCCCCACGTCATCCTATTGCTCGGGCGGACTTGTGCGTCCACCTAACCGGCGACCGCTTATAACAAGCTGGAACGTTGGCGCTTTTTGCCACGACGCCTCCTTTTTTTCTTCTTCGCCTTTTTGTGTCCGGTACCTCTGGTACAGACAAAAAGCGTCACCCGCCGATTTATAGCCCCACCGATGACCGACTGTTGTCCACGTCCACTTATGACTACGTACTTGCCCGGCCTTGGTGGGACCATTGGCCGCGCAACGAAATTCTTGCCTCTCGAAATTCTGATTCGTACCGCGTTCGTGTAATTTTATTAATTTTGTTCACGAAATTCCGAAGCTGCGTGCGGCAATCAATAATATAATTAACGATTAAATAATTCGGCCAAGAAAACATTACATATTTGGACATTGCGTGTTTTCAAAAATAAAATTTTTTTTTAATTATTTTTTTAAGTTTTACACGTGTCTGTGAACGCGAAAAGAAAATCAAAAGTAAATTGGTTTTACGGTTTAAACTGCGGTCTGCTTCCGTTTCAAATCTGGCATTGAGAGAAAGACCACTAACCGAAGGACATCCTTTTTGGAATTTTTTGTTCGTCCTCCAATTCTAAGACACTTTGTCCTAGACCTTTCAATAACGGCAAAAAAAAGAATGTTTTTTTTTTTTTTGTGTCACGCAAACCTACGTATATTTTACACCCACGTAATAAATATAAAATCGCCGTTCTTTTTTTTTTTTTTAGCTCAGCGTGGTTTTGAAATCAGTTTTGAAACGTTTACTTTGTCGTGCTTAAAATTGGGTTAAAATATTTTCGTTAAAATTATCATTAAAAGAAAAAAGAAAAAAGAAATGAATAAAAGAATTTAAATACTTCCAGATATTTTCTGCGACAAACGTGCAACTTAGAACTTAGTCTTCCCGAAAATTATGAAACGACTTCTTTTTCCGTATGCCAAATTAAATTGCACAACACGACAGTTTAGTTTTCTCACGCGTGCGAAGGCACGTTTCGATGCAAGTTTCTGTAACAGTCGCTCGGGCATGCATACGTTACTTACAATTAGTCGCAAAAGTTCGTGATCCGCCTAATAATGGATTTGCTCACGAAGAACAAATTAGCGGAACGATATATCTTCCTGGCCCCTTGCAAACGCGTGTGTTCTTACACGTAAACGATTGCCCGATATTTAATTTGCGTGCATACACGCTATGAGAGATGCACTTGCTTGTGATTTTCGCGTAAGCGAGAGAGAGGAAAAAGAAACCATCGGGCGTTTTAATTACACGCGGGATCGTCATTACGCGCATTCAACGAAATTCTTATCTTAATAAATGGGATGATACATTAATCTTGCAGATTTTTGCATTAAATTACAATTTTCTCTCTTTATTTAAATTATATATTTATATTAAAATTAACTTTCAACATCGATTAAATCGTCACAATATTTTAAATAGAATTTTTTTATCAAGTTTCTTTTTTTTTTTTTTTTTTAATTCAGAATTCAGACACAAAAATATTCGTTTCTGGCCGAAGAAACCGAAATAAAAGCTTCTTTCCGCTGCTCATATTAACTCTTTCGGATCAATAAGTGCGTTAACGTGTCGTCGATCGCGAATGATCGGTCTAATGACGGCGACGAGAAAATTACAGCGTGCCCGCGCGGGCGGAAGCGAGACGCGGCGGAAAGGAGCAGCCCGAGCAACGTACACGCGCCCGCGGATTAAAGAGTTATTTGATTCTCGGAGGCGGCCATAATTCTCCCGGGCTATTCCCGTCCCGTGCGCGCCCGCTCGCTCGCCCACCGGAATATTTTAACATCAGGGGTGGGTGGCAGGCCCGGCTGATTCTGTGCCTGGGACGAGTTTAGGTTGGGACGCGGGACACATGTACCGTGCGCGCACACATACACGCACACGCGGAATAGAACGTAGGAGGGTTGGCGGGTGAGAGAGCGCGCGGGTCCGCAACTCCACGCAGCTGACAGCTGTTTCCTCGGTGGGCCGACCGGGCCGGTGGGGAGGATTCAGCCTAGTCGCGCCCCTTCTATAATGGCTCCCTTTTCTTCCTTCCCCTACCCGCAGCAGCATGGCTGGCGCAACCCGTCTCTTTCTTGCCCTCTGGATCCGGTTACGTCACACCCGCTCCGCCGTCGCTCCTTCTCTACGTTGGTCCGGTGACGTCAATCCCGTGACGTAGAAACCGCGGCGTCATCGTCGATAGAGCGGTCGTCGATGGTACGCGAACCGCTAGAGGCGCGCCGATCGTGACACGAAACCATTACTCCACCGCGAGATTTGCATGTTCGTACGGAACATACGAGATGAATTAGTGGGCTTGATGTATCAATGAGAAGTCCGCGCCAGACGGTGGCTGAAATAAACGAGAAGACGATATAATTCCCGGTGAAGCGCGCAACTGTATCCGCGAGATGAAATCGCCGGCACGTGCGGCACATACGTACGCGAACGAAATCTAACTCAATTTATTCTTCTAATAATGTGTTCCTAATTGACGTGAGAAAATTAATTAATTGAAGTTGTGATTCGTCGTTATTTTATTCGGAATTACTGAAATATCGATAGATAGCACAAATTTGCCTTTTTTTAGATAAAAATTAAATTTTTTTATGGAAGTAAGCCACCCAAAATTATAAACATATTAAATCTCGGTCCAATATCGTCCCGTCCATCAAGGTCGTGCGTATGTGTGTCAGCGTTCCTGCTGAGAACGGAAAGGGAAAGGATCGGGAAACGGGATGGAATGACGATCCAGATAACGCATTGAATACTTTCACCGCGCGAACGGCGGCTTCGTCGTCAACGATAGGCAGCAATCGTAAAACAAGTGTTTTACGAGGTACGGTCCGCAGAAGGGGGGAAAAACGCCGCCGCCGCTCGTCGAGTCCGGGGGCTCTCTCACTCTCACGGTTTACGAGCGCATAACAGGCGCGTTTATGGCCGCGATCGCATAGCCCGCGCATACCTACGGCTATATAACCGAGTCCCATAACCCCGGCGTGGAGTAAACAAATCGTAAAGCTCGTTTTCGGATTTACTGACCTGCCGTAATACACGGAAAGCGATACGGAGAGTCGGCCAGCCGGCCGGCAGGCAATGATAACCGACTCCCTCCGCCCCCTTCGACTCGCCGGCTGAGTAAGAGGGGAACTGTCATGCTGACGGCATGCGATCGAGATATCGCAACAAGCATGCGCGCAAAAGGGTTACGAGCCCCGTAATTGTGACAAATGAAGCAGATAATAGCGCGAGATAAACCGCATTAGGGTATCGATGGAAAAGATTCGGTTTATGCGTCGAGACGTCTGTGTGCTTTTTTTTAATTTAATTTAATTTTTTTTTTAATGATCTTTGAGTGATTTTGCACGTCGGGCGATTCACAATCAACGTTGTACACCGTCTTTTATCCGATACACGTTATTTCCTAATGAGACAGGATCTTGGTTGGATACTTGAGTATTAAATTTGAAGAATAAGCACGATGCTGTATAAATTAAATTATCTCCGTGTATAATGTCGTATAAATTAGAGAGGTCTTCCTTTTTTTAAATATTAACTCTTGATTCTTTTTTTTTTGCTTCTATTGCATAATTTTTGTGAAATATTCATTAAAACAAAATGAAGAGGTGCTGCAATATTTAAATAATATTTGTCATTTCTACTCGAGAAAATTTTATTTTATTTTTATTGCGAAAAGTCTAAAAGATATGAATGTTTATAATACTACAACATTGTATTGTACTAGAAGAAATTTTAACTTCACGGAGCGGAAACACGGCCGAAGCTCTTGCGTATCCGTACAGAGCCGCGCGGAGGTGATTTATTCGAGTTAATTCCAATTCCATTGGAGCCGCGGGGGCAGTCAGGGGCGGGGAGGGCGGGAGGGAAGGCGGGAGGAGCAGAGAAGAGGCAGCCTGTGGGGTGGAGGGTGGATATTCTTATGCAATTTGCCAGAAAGGTTCAAGAACCCGGGAGATCCCGCAATTTATCTTGCCTTATGTTACGCCGAGCCAAGGCAACGGAAGATAGATAGCGTCACTGCTTCCAACCCCCTCTTGCGTCCCGCACCGCACCGCTACGGGTCAACCACCCAAACCCCGTACAGACCCCTGCGACCCTTCCCCCAGCCAATGAGGGACGACCGCGGTGGCCATCTTGGATGGAGAGTTATTGAACGAAAAAGATGAGTAAGAAACTTGTTATGGGGGTGCGTTCTCTCCGCGCCGTTGGGACTTGGACGAAAGAAGGTAGAGGTAGGGGTAGACGGAGGATGGAAGCTGCGGCGGGGTGGCTACAAGGGATTGTTGGCGCTATATTGATCAATTGCTTTACCGTGCTTCACGCTACTTTCGCGATATAAAGTACAATACCCTCGGAGGCGTGATACCCGCTGCGAAACCGAGTGCAACTAATTATACCGCACCCGCGCTCTTTAAAACATCGCCACGTCTGATTCCTTATTTTTTATCGCCGAAGAGTATCATCGCCGCGCGCTCATAAATAACCGCGTTGATTATCTCGTTTTCAGTATGATCGATGTACTTTACGAGATTTTAAAGCGTACGGGCCGCTTCGAGCGTCGCAATTTCTGCGGAGCTATTTCTCTTCCGTCACGTCACATCGCTGAGTTTTAAGCACGCGAATGAAATTATTTAATTATTCATTCTATTGATACCATCGTGTGCTTTTCCCCCGTTTGAATGAATCGCGCTCCTTTTCATTCAATAATTTTTATCTACCCGCGCGATCGTGGAAACAATGCCTCACGTTAACGGGCGGGGCGGAAGGGGCCTCGAGATATGGGTGGTCTGATGGCTGCATTTCATGAATGCTTCACGCGTTCTCAGTTTATGGGCACGTGCGCGCGAGAGGTGTCGCGTAACTAAGTTTCACCTTGAGGTTTCAACAAATCGCCTAAGCCGATCGAGTTCTAACCCGGGTAGGTAGCTGCATTACTTCACGCGTGCATGGCAGCCGATCGTGCCCGATTTGACAATGCGATAATTAAGTTTGCACGCTGTGATATGCATCGACAAATAACAAATGCATCGCGCAAACATATTAATATTGATAAGCCAGGACGAGTTCTACAAAATTTATAAAATGTATAACGTCGCCGCTTTTCATGGATCAGTAATGTCGTTCGCTTTAATTTTTTACTCCTTTTAAAATGTTCAAGTTTTTTTTTTTTTTTCTACAACGAAATATATTTTAATACTTTTAATTGTCTTGTTATCATAAATATCAGCAAGTACAGCACGATATAGACGTATACATTTTCTTCATTTATTGTTTGATAGAAGATAATTTCTGTGCAGATATCCTTGTTACTAATGAGCAAATTAATTATATCAAGTTTGTTTTAAATATTTGATTAATATATTTATAGTCTAACGAATCATCATTTTATGAAATTGCTATTATTGATTTATAATGAAAGTATAAGATACCTCTCTTTTTTACCGGCTTTATCGGCTTTCCAGTTTTATTTTTTTTTTTTTATCTCTACGGTGTTCATCGGTCCACTGTAGGATGGCGTGTTCAGCGCCGAGCTTGCAGGGCACCATCTATGAGGTCGAGCTTAAAACTCTTCTCCGAGAACCACGTGCGTTGCACTCACTAGGCGGCGTGGTACGCTTGTCAATGTTCCGAGAGGCGGTTTCCCTCCGCTCTTCCCGTATGTGAGCGGTGAGAATGGCGGGGGTACGTACCCTACGCGATGCCCGCCACGGCGCAGAATCCCATCGATCATTCGTGCCGTTTCCCCGTGTTTCACGCGGCCGTGTATCGCGCGGCGTAGAGAGAGGAGTCGGCCACCGATGCCCCCCTTCGACCCCCGCGCGGCCTCCACTTTGTCTCTGACACGTCCACCCATCTCAACCCCACCTCGCACGAATCTCCCCCTTCCTGCGCGACGTGCCGAGTCCGTGACGGCTCGGCGGGCAATGCCGGCCGACCATCACGAGGCCTTACCTTCTCTATTATATTTATGTGGTGGCTTGTGGCCTGAAAGGTTTATGTGGTGTCTCCACTCAGTCTCGTGCCGCTCCCCTTCTTTTTCTTTCTCACTCCCGCCGTTTTTCATATACACCTTCCGCCTGAACTTGCGTCATGAATTCATTACTCACGGTTGCCGATCAAAAAGAAACCGCGCGACGCAAATTCGAAATCAGTGAACGTGATTAGGATTTGATGAATGTTGTTCGGATCTCAATGGTGTACGACTGTGCGCGTTATCCCGCTGGCACGCTGGAAATAGCCAAGTGTACAGTGGACGACACCACGTGCGGAGACCAATAAACGTACGCGCGGATGCTGAGCATTCAGCCAATAAGAATGTAAAGAGATGTTCGATCGTGTCTCAGGTAATATTATTTCGCCTATTAACGAACTTACTTCGCGCGTTTAATCGCATCTTTTTTACGAACAGCCCGACTGTTTAATTCTTTTTTTTTATCTTCCTGCAAACGCTAGGCTGATAACTCTCATTTTAGACCTCCATTTACGTTTTTTACCGTGACGTTAGCATGCATAGGCTATTAATCGCTCAGATATCACAACACAGCGTAATACAACGTATTGCGTGTACTTAAGTTCATTATACATATGCACAGGTCACGTGCGTGAAATTAACGAGTGTAAAAAGTCGTTCACGGCACGTTGAAAAATCAGACGCCCGCGCAAATTTGAAAATGCTCTTTCTCTCGTTTTAACCTCGTATCGACCGAGCTATGACATATTGGGAATGTCAGCGGGGATGGGACACGGAGAGACAAATTTTTTTTTACCGTGATATAAGTAACGTGAATTCGTTATTTTTAAGAAGCAAAAACTGACGTAATGTAACGTGGAGTTGCAGCGGCTCTATTCTCGTTGTTTTGCGCGCGCATATCATTAAAATTCGATATGATTGTGATAAATATGTTGCTTACATTATACCAAGCATGCTGTACGGGCATGCTCCACAAAGCTCGAGGCGTTGCAACGTCACTTACCTGAAACAATAAATTACACGCCGTTAGATATGGATTGTACACATGTGCATACATATGCATGTACATATGAGCGTTTCGTTAATATTTGATGTTTAATTTTGCAATTTTCTTAGCTTCGTGCGTATCTATTTTTTTTTCTTTTCTAGTACACATAATTTATAATCTGTTATTTTGTCTAGAAGCGATTTTGTTTTAATTTTTATATTAACGCAGACTTTGGTTTTTAATTTTATTGTTTTCACATGTTCGGATGACAGGATGCACGATTTTAGATGAATGATAAAGGACGTTGAGTCACTTCCGGTATTTTGAAATATTATGTGCAGTCTTTATTTAATCGCCGTTTTTCGCATATTAACGAATTTACTTCGCGCGTTTAATTAGATCTTTTTTACGAACACGGGCAAAAAGAAATGAAAAGAAGAAACAAAAGATTAAGAATGCGACACGCGGTTAATATGATTGAAGGCTAAAAAAGATGGCCACTAAAGCAGTGCTGAGGGATCCCCGTCAACGACGGAATCGGGATGGGCCCACACACCCGGCGGCTTGTAAAACATGCGGCGAGATTAAATGCTTCATTAATATGATTAAAGTAAAAAGCTGCTTGAGTAACGAGCAACAGTGAATCATCGGATAGCCGGGTCCACGGTGCAGCTCGGCAACTCTAGTTGATACTTTCGTATTTTATTTAAAATTACATTCTACAATAATGAAAGAAATTAAAAAAAAAAAATATCTGAAATATGTACCGTATTTCTTATTTATCTATTTATTTTTTTTCTTAATAATTAACGTGAGGATTAGTTACATGTTAAGAACAGTAATTGCAACGGACATGCTTTGCTTTTAAAAATATTACAAAAAGTCACGATTTTCTGCCGGAAGTTTCGCGACTTAGAAGTACTGCGAAAAGAATTATTTCAGGCGACAGGTCGGATGTATTACACGGTATGAACAACTGTAGTAACGATCGCGTTTATCGTTCACGTGTCACGTGTCTCCGCGGCGTATCACTTCGTTTACGTGGGACGCATTACACTGTTGATGTTCGGTGACATGCAAGGTGTCGTAGCGCGACGTAAAGTTGCGGGCGAGGACGATCGGCGATTACACACTTACGGCGTTTAACCGTGTACGAATGGCGCCCGTATAGACCGCGGTGGATATGCACACACCGCGAATGCGTATAACGTGGTCCACGGCACGAGGGCGATGCATCTTCCGCGTGACATCAGAGGCTGCGCTAATCGCGTGACAATCTTTGCCGCGGTAAGAAGGGAAGGGGCGAGAAAGAGGACAAGGAGAAGAAAGTCGCACGTATCCGCTGCGTCCAGCGAAGGAAGAATGGCGTGAAGGAGGAAGACCGGTGTCGCGAACGAGTAAAGTGCGAAGAACGATACGAACGAGGGGAGATAAAGAGCGAAAAATAAAAAAAAAATTGAAATTGAAAGAAGTGGATTGCGTGGCGCTTCGCGAAAGGGAAAGAGGAGAATTGAATAAATAGAGACGATGGGGAAATAGAAAATAGTAGGATTTTTAAGAAATATAAAATAAAATCGTCGCGGAACAATTGTGACGAATTACGTAAAAAAAAACTTCGTAAAACGTGCCCCTATTTTTCGTGAGCGGTTGCGATAATTTTGAGAAACGCCGTTCTCGCCTATTAACCATTAATTCGTATTTTATAACGTTCGTAACTCGCAGGTTTAAATTGAATAATAATTGATTCGCGCATACGAAATTACGGCTTCGCTGAAATTATTAAGTGTTAGCCATTACCTTTCAATGAATCATTTCATGATCCGGGTGCGATAGCGTCTAATTTCTTTTATGATTGTAATAAGACCTTGACACCGCAATTTGCAGCACCGCCTTTCACCGCGAGGCAAACGTGCGATTTTTTTCTTCTTGGTTTTTTAATTTTAATATTTCTTTTATTTTTTTATTTTTTAAGGATTAGGTCGCAAGTTTCGCGATTTTTAACGGCCATATTAACGGCGATAAGAAATTGCGGAAACCGGCAGTCGTAGTAGCGCTCTCTGTCGCGCGGGAACACCGCGATACGCATCTATCGAACGAACCTATGGTGCTATGTCGACCGCACGCAGCAAGCAAACCTGTAATTTATTCCTCGACGCGGCCGCGCACCACCCAACTCCAATATAATCATTATAATTACTGTCTCCCCTTCAAAATGGGGCTCGATAATAATCGTTTGTATTTGTTACGGCTCGCATTGGCTCTACCGCATTCGCAGAACTCGAGGATGATTTCCTCGAACACCGTCGAGTCACTTTTCTTATATTCCACGTCGACAGTTTTGAAGTTACTGAATTTTCTACGTTAAAAAATATCCGCGGAATGTAATTAATTTACTTATGACGGTAGCGCATTTTTAATGAATGATTTAAGTTCTATAAATATCTGATCTAATTTCAAAGATAACAAAATTTAAAAGAAAAAAATTTTAATTCCACTATAATTTTTTCGCACTTCGGAAGCGTGTAATTCGTAGGGATGCAAACTGATCGCAAATTTCGTTTAGTAAATCTTCTTCATTCGTCATCGTTAACAATCGGAATTTATCTCGGCGCTCGTACTGTATTCATTTAGCTATTGTTGCAGACGTGGTATTATAAATTGCAACGATCCGTTCACCGTGTTAATTTGTCCGCTTTTCAATTAGTGGCCGAACGAGTTTGGTCGCGGCGAATAAATCGAACGTCGGCGACGATCGCAGTTTGTTCGTGACTTTCTAAATCCGCCACGTGTATCGACTTCTGGCCGGGTGAATTGTCGACGTTGGTCCTGTTTTAAATTACCGATAAAACGAAATTTTAATTAATTACTTAATTTTTCTTTTCTTTCGAAGGGGGAGGGTGAAATGCAAAAGTTCGGCTATTTAAAAATTACTCGAAAATAATGTTCCACGATTAAAAAGAAATTTTGTCGATAGGCATAGAATGTTGTCAGAGGACGAACCTAAAACCGAGAGTTCGAGCATAATACTTTTCGCATCCAATTTAGAAACTGTATTTCAAATTGCTAGTTCCTGATGTATAATGGAGTTTGCCGTATGAACGAACACATCGCTAATTTCGCGAGGGGATGTAAAACCCGACGTAATATTCCGTCATTCAAAAAGCAATGCCGTGCCGAAGGCGAAGCTAACTTCGTGCCGGCCACCTGCAGGTAACCTGGGAGCGTCACGACGCCGCCGTCGCGACGAGTTACGGCCACAAATCACGCGATTTGTAATTGCTACTATCAACTACACGATTTCACGTGGCGATTTCTACCCGCACATGTGGATGGAAATCCATAAACGTCGATTCTGCCCTGGCTTCGTGAAACTCGACGTCGAAAACGTTGATGAGAAATGTAATTTGTTTCTATGAATTTCCGGGCGCCTTTTGAAATCTCGGAACCATAATCGAAACTCATTCGTCGGTATATAATAATAGAATCGATTCCATCTGAAACTTTAGACCGGCAGAGTTAAAGAATTTCGATTCTTAATAGAAAAACACGCTGCGATTAGAAAGTAAAATGAAGTACGATTTACGGAATCAAATTATATTAACATGAGCACAATTTGAATAACATTCTAATTTAATATATCCATTTTGCTCTATTTAGATTACTTCTGTATCTGAATCTTTACACGTGCGTAACGGCTATTATTTTATTCTTTTATATTGCAAAATTAAATATTCTATATTAAAATTCTATATTAAAATAATTTTTGCACTGTAGATTTCTAAATTTTTTAATAAAATAGCATTTTTACATTTATTCGCTTAAGTAATAAATTTCGTAAAACGTAAAAAACAAAATTAAATTTTTTTTTTTTTTTTTTTCTTTTCTTTATCACAAAAGCGGGGAAAAAGAAATCGCTGATTAAGTATTTTCGGACCTTACAACTATACGCATGGGCGTTACTAGTCTACATCAGCGTGTAGTATATCACGTACCGTGACAGAACGCGTTACCATTGTAACACGCTTGTTCCTGCGGCGATACATTACGTTACGTCCACGTCCTGGGTATTACTTCGGCTTCCCTCCTCAACGCGGCTAGTAACTTCGTACGTGTTAGCGAGCTATGTTTGATCCGTTCGTCGGCGGTCACGGTGGGCTACGTTAAAAGCTTTCCTCGCCATCAAAGTAATTGCGGATATATAGTCGACGATGAAATTCGCGGAACGGCTAAAAACGCGCCGCAATTTGGCAGCAACCTATTGTAACTGCCGGGAAAGTTACTTTTGCTCAAATATTAGAAAGAAAAGAAAAAAGAAAACAACGTTGTGGACTGGTCACATGTTTGTATCGCGTTACGTCCGTTTTAGTACAAAATTTAATTTTTAATGCAGAAATCAAACAGAAACTTTCTAAGTAAAATAAAAAATATCACAGAGCTTAAAAATGTGCATCAGAATTTTTATGAAAAAAAAATAATAATAATAATGAACGTTGTCTCTGGAATGATGAATTATTTAATTTCGTGCGGTAACTATTGAATTAATAATCAGCAATTTCTATCGTTGGGAAATAAGTCGTGTCCTAGCTTAGATGCTCGGCGATGTGTGGCGATAAGTAGACGCGAATGCTTGTGTGTCCCGTGGCATCCGGCAGGCCGTATAGGTGCGCGCGGTGTGTTTCCCGCTCCTTCCTTCTTTAGCGGCGCTGCTCGCCATCAACATCGCACTTCATAATCCTGGCAGTGTTTCTGCGCGTCTCGATCCGTTAACGTTACTCGATCGGTCCGTTCCTTTTTGCTGACGGGATAACCCTTTCAAACTCGGGCTTACAAACGTGCGCCGGATGTCATCACTCTGGCGCGTGTAACCTCAGTTCAACGGTGATTTCGGACAATTGTGGGCCTCGCGTTTCCGTCCGACTATTGTGAAAAATTAATATAAATCTGGTTCGCGATGTTATCTGCTTCCCGCGGCTGTTGAATTCACCTCCAAGTCGCGATAAATTTTTTTCACAAAACAGTTTACCGTACTGCACAATTTCCGCGACCGAGTTCAAACGGTATTGATGACGCTCAGTGTTCCACGCAGGATATTTTGCAACAAATCCTGCCGGCAGTTCCTCGCGTCCGTTTTGCCAATGTATTCCGCCGCGGAAATCGACACGTGCGAAAGATACTTGCGATCGCTAGCCTCCGCGACTTAAACTGGTTTCTTATATCGCGTCGAATAAGTTATCGCCTGGCATATAAATATAATTAATGGCAATGCGTTATTTGCAATCGTGCGAAGCGCAGTATGAGTTTCTTTTCCGACTGTCACGTTTTACTTATCTACTTCCTCCTTGTTTCGTCCATTAGCATTTTCTCACACACACGTGCACGCACATCGGCGCGATATGACTAAATAATTATCTTATCACTCCATTACAATACAAACTTAAACACGTCAAGATGTTAATTACCGTGAAAACCTCTTTCGAGTCTGAATGTGAGTCGAATGCTTTAAAATAACAACTGCTGTTTTAAAAAGGAAGATTCGGGCAATTGGTAAGTCGACATAAATTTTATTACGTATTTTTGTACATTGTGTAGGTACCTCGTTTTTTACCTCGTTTATAATAATTATTTATTTAAAAAATATTTGCTCCAAACGCTCATTTATTCATAATTAACAAATTAATCGCATTAAGCCAGCGGAGTTGTAATAGTTGTAAAATTAAAAAAAAAAAACATTTTTGTATTTTCCCAAATTTGTCGCAAGTATTAATTAATTAAAAATAAAAAAAATTAAATAGTACGAAAATATTTATAGATATTTCTCGATAGGTAAGGCAAAAAGAAAGATGAGAAAAAGAAAAAAAAGAAAGAGGCGAGATTGGATAGAAAGCTAGGTGTAATTTACCCTTGAGGCCCCGTGGGTGGTTGCTTGGTTCTCGGTTCTGCAGGATTGGTTGGACGTTTGACAGTTGACGGATGATGAGGCGGCCTTTCAGTTCCCCTTTCGTCTCCCGTTCCCCTTTTACGCCCCCAACGTGCTGATTTAGTCCAGGGTTCGGTTTCTGGCGCATTCATTATTCGCCGCGAAGCAAAGTCGAGCCGGGCATAACGGGATTATTAGCCGAAATAGGCATATTCATATATCTTCGGGTGTTTATTTCTCTTTTTTCCGCCAATCCCTTATCCCGCCGTGCTTCCTGTGGCCCGATCAAAAATTATTTAATAGCGCTTTAGTTCCTAGAATCTCGTTCTTCTCATTATTATGGGATTTAGAACTTTATTTATTAAAAAAAATCGTGGCAAAGTACTTGTAGCTATTAAAAAAAATGACACTTATGGTTATATCTGCGCGTATCTTTTCTCGCTCGAAGACAGATGGCGAGATAATATCGTTGTAATCTCCATTTTAACGCGATTCTTTATACAAGGCACGGAATGAGCATCCAAGACGTGGGGCTCTTGTCGCAACGTAACGCTTCGATGAATCGCGCGAGATAAGCCATCCTCTCTTTCTCTCCGTCTCTCTTTCGCCGGGGCGATGTGGATCTAGGAAACGGTGGAGCGCGAGACGTCCGTGCGTGGTTTCTGTATTTCTTCGCGGCTGGATGTTAAAACCGCGGCACGAGCGCCGGTACCGGTGTCACGTTTATCTGCTCTGCGATCTGCTGCGCAACGTGATTGCGCGAACTACTGCGTGGTGCTCGAATATTACGAGGAACTCTCGGTTGCGCGCCGGAGCCAGAAACCGGTCCGCTCTTTTCCGTTCCCCGCGAAATTCGCGCGATTTTCTTCGCTCGCCGATATTCAATTATGTACAAAGGCACGGTTTTGAAATTAACATGCAGATTGAGAATTTAAATTTTAAATCCCGCAATTTATCCGCGTCGTCCGAGTAATATCGTCGTGCAATCGCCGAAGTAACGCGTCCTTAAGTAATAGCATCACCGAGAAATAATCCAATTTCGTTGTTGTCATTATCGTAATTGGCGTAGCTCGCACGAGTGGATGATCCGGCGTGTTTTAACGAACTAATTAAGACGATTGCGCCGGGTCTAGGCATCGCGCACGTGAGTAATAGGCCGGCTGCTCGTTTCGGGAGGAAGTTCGCCATGCGTGAGAAAACGGACACACATCCTTCTACTGACCGTGATTAAATCTTACTTTTCCACGACTAGGACGGGGTACACATCGCGAAACGGCTATGTAGGCTAATTGGTCGTCGTCGATCTCTGCCTTTCACCTTAATTCTTCCGCGGCGGTTTTTACCCTGCGGATTATTGCTCTTGATCGTCGTGTCACAATTTCCTCGAGGTTCGATGGGGTATGAGTTACTGCCTCTACGAGGAGTATTATTACCTGTCCAACCAAACTCGCACGCTCAGGCCTAGTCCACCATTTATCATCTCATTTTACAGTCAACCGAACGCGAGCACTGAAACGCCCAGTAAACGTTTTCGCTAGCCGTACCGTTTTTGCCTCTCTTGGAAAATATTTTACTCGTAAACAGTTCATGGGAAACGCATTTGTTTTTTTACTTACATTTCGAGTCTACAATTATTTAATTTTTTTTTTTATTCATTATAATTTACTATAATTATCATATTAATATTTATGATCTACGAAAGTGAAATGTAGGTTTAATTTTATATTTACAATTTTACTACAATTTTAATTTGCTTACGTTAAATAATCTCTCGACCATATGTTTCGTCGTATATTTTAAAAATCATCAAATTTGTTGAGAATTATATTGATGAGCCCTCATTTCGCGCAACGAAAACGGTTCAAGTACACCTGCTTTATTGGCCTTATACGGAACAGGTTACTCGGCGGATCGGCCCAATCGATATTTGACCGATCGTCATGTGGCCCGAGGTTTCTCGGTGAGAATTCATGGCAACGTGCTTTTACGTGTTCCTTACCCTGGCTCCGCTAATAATAGATCCTGGCACCTCGCTGGCTCCGACCGCGGGACCACCCAAACGATCGTGCAAAAGCATCGGTGTTAACGGGGGTATTGTAGGGCTGATTTGTAATACAGAAACAGGAACGTACAGATGGTAGCAGATGTAGCGGTAGGTGATCTGAATGATTGATAAGCAGTGCCACGCGCCGCGTATAATCGCGATGGAGTGCCCGCATCGGATTTCTGTGTCACACACTTCCTGCTTTTTAAAGTTACTTAAAAAAAAAAAAAAAACTTTATCTGTTAGGTTTAAAATGAATAAAAAAAAGTTTAAATTTGGTTTTTTTAAAGAAGGAAATTAGATATTTTTCGCACTAATAATTTGATATATTAAAAAAAAAAAAAAAATTTACATTCTTGAAGTTTATAATATTGATTGCAGTCGTGTGCTGGTTCTGTCTTTGAGCATGGGATATAAATAGTGAACGTATACCGTATTTTATATTTTTGCATGCAATTTATTAACATATCGTGCAGATAAAATTAATCATATCATTATTTGTACATTATACGCATGATTACACAAGAGTTATTAATTCTCTGTCATTAATTCACTAAACTGATATACGTAAACATATGTAACAATCAACATACGTTCAATGTCTTTTTTTTTTTTTATCTTTGCAATATTCGCTTCTACGTTTAATCGGAAAGTCAGAGATCGTTTTTCCCACCGTATAGGGCAAAGCCCTCTACCAAATTTCGCCGGAACCTAAAGGTACTCGACCTTTCGGCAAAATGCAGCAGATGGCAGTGTAATTCTATCTCAAGGACGTTGCTTGCACACGGCAGCTGTTTCGTCGTGCTGCCACCTTCTACACCCCGTACAAAATGAAGGTGGTACTGACCTGCGCATATCCCGCACCATCATAACACAGCTCGAACGCCATGGGTGCCGGCAAATTTATGACCCGTATCATGGCGCGGCATCTAAACGATTATTTGCCGTTAAACGTAAACGGCTTATAAAAACGAGCCTGTATAATAGAGTAAATATAGGCTTGGTGCTCAGACCATGATAAATTTATAGCTCCACTTATGAAGATTTCGTATTAACTGACTGGCAGCGTTTAGCCTTGAAGATGAATATTATCGAAGTCTGTTTGCGAACGGATTTTAAAAAAATTTGTTCACCGGAGTTGCATTTTTTTCAAATAGATTGAGAACGACTTATACGGACACATAAACAAAATTATGAATATACAATTAGCCAGTTTGATTATTAAAATTTAATTTCGTAAAGTTTTTTGTATATAGAAAAGCTAAAATATAAAGAGGAGAATTTTAAAGCGCATTATTTTAATTAAAATTATTTTATTTTTAAAGAATTAGAAATATTAAAAGACATTCTATATTATATTTTAATTTTACATTTATATTATATAATATTCTGTTTGTATTAGGTTATGATTAATAATATATATTAATAAAATAGGGAAATATACAAAATTAAATGTGTTAAATGCGTCACTGGCTCATTTAAATATGCCAATGTCGTTTCGCTTATTGAGAATCAAAAATATGAGAGTCGCAAATATAAAATCACTATTTAAATAACAAATGACATGCAAATCTGGTTGGGTTTAACTGTGACCTATGAAAAGTACTTTTTATGAAGTAGAAGAAATCTATAAATTAAATATTAATCATTTTATTTTTAAATAAGCAATTTTGCACAGCTTTTGTGGTGTACATTAACGATATAACGAAGATAAAAAAGGAAATCGCAAAGTATTAATTAAATTCATTAATTTATAGATATTAATTCTAGTAAACATAATTTTTTAATTATTATAACACCGTATTTTATACTTTTTTATTTTTATTTTTTTTTTTTTTAGCAAATTACTTAGACATTCGAGTCATCTGAAGTCTCCTCATGTTCTATTCTTACATCTTGCAGCATCTCTCGGTCGTAGACTTAGTATAGCCTGACTCCAAGAAGATTTTAATTAAACCCGCCCTTCCAATGTTGCGTCTGATTGGAATGAGCTAATCCCATTCGTAGAAAATTTAGGGTTTCCTTTCCCAGAAAGACAAACTTGCGTGAGGACAGTGAAGTTTTTCCGTCGGTGAAAAAATTGTAATAATTGTACAACCGTAAACTTATTTATCCCATAGAAAGATAATATTTTACAATTTTCTTTTTAACAAAAATTAATTTTTTAAATTAATTTTTTTTTATATTTAAATTAAGCTTGCCTTGCTTGCACATTTTTACAAATTCCCGGTGCGATTAATTTCTTTAGAAAATAATTTTCTAGGGCCCTACGTTTTCTATTGTCTGTGATAGATGGACTTTCCTAAATAAGTCATTTGATGGGAGATTTTAGAAGGTCGGAGAAACATTTGGTTGTCTTACAGGGAGGTCTTAACTGGCACCGGGAGGAGCAGAAGAAACATCATGAGAATGACATCTAAATCTTGCTTTTCGCTTCACGCTGACTGCCCGCCCTTTTGCTGGCTATGCTTAGAGCCAAAACTCCCTTTCCTCCCTTTAACCTTCGTAGGGGTGGATCCTCAGGAGTACACTCGAAACCAAAAATTAACTAGTTTCTATGACTGACTTCTAAGCCTATTTTTCGAGCTCGCTCTGTTATCTTTCAATACATAGATATAAAATTAATCTCATTTATTATTTCTTAGCAAATAATATTTTAAAATATTTTGCTAGAATAAAACAGACTAAAATTTTGCGTTAAGCTTTTAGAAATTTCGCATCAAATTGAAGTAGCATCTCGCTTGAAAGACGTAAAGCATATTATGTATAGAGGCTTCGTTTTACGTAACACACCGGAACAACGTTTTTATATTTTTATGGAGGTGAAAGTTGAGTGTAAGGGTCGAGACCGTGAAGGTATTCCCTTAAGTTTCTCCGACAGGCGGAAAAACGTATCTGGCACAAAGGCGAGTTTCACTTTCGTCCCACGATCGTTTCGTACAGGCGGCATTGATTTCACACGCGGAAGAATGAGTGAAAACTTAGTACTTTAATAATCTGAATTTTTCAAAAAAAAAAAAATCCTTTAAAAAAAAAAGATTAATTGCGCAATAATATACTGCATTACAAAGAGTCGATTGTACCTAGAGCTAAATGTTTAAATCAATTAAAATAAAAATTAAAATACACAGCGCACCAAATATAATTTGCGATATGGATTTTCTCGCTGGAAAAAAAAGGGGGAAAAAAAAGGAGAGCGATTGTTTTTCTATTTTGCGAATCTAGCCGTGGATTCCATAGCCATTGATATCACTAGTCGCGAGTTTTCACGTAAAGCGCCCGCCCATTCCACGAAATCGTGCACGTGTGCAACGCCGGATTCAGCTGCCTCGTTCGGTTCAGGAATGAATTATCGCCCGTTCGGGGCTGAGCTCTTTCATTTCCAGTCTACGCGGTAGTCCCGTCCTTTTCTCTCCTCCATATCGGCCGAGGCTGCAGACAGCAACGCTTTTTTCTCATCCCTCCGCGATACCTCCCTCCATTTCTCTCTCACTCCGTTTTCTTTTTCAATTTCCATCAGAGATATATCGTGTCGTTTTTATTTCTCCGTCCCTTTATATGCTCGAATAATTTCTGTCTATATTATTTGTTGTGTTTATTTTAGAATAATTAATGATGTCGTTATTAATAACGCCACTTAAAATTTTTGCACGCGCGGAAAATTGAGTTTTTTCTTTTCTTTTTTTTTTATTTTTTTTAATTTAATTACTTGCGCTGGAAAAACGTGCCACGCAAAAATTTTAGAATAAATAAAAGTGATCGTAAAAATGCTACAAAATAAAGTAGCAGAGAGCTAATTATTTTTCCGATCTGCAACGGGAAACCAATTTTCTGCTTTGAAACTCGTCTGGAGATTCTCCAATTCCTTTGAGAATAGTCGAGATAAGGGCAAAATTCATCAGATCCGCCAAAGCAATCTTCATCTTGATATTTGTTTCTGACCGAAAAGGTCAGAACAAGACGCTATTACGAAAAATATTTCTCCACCGAGCTTGAAAATATAGCTTCTCGCTTTAATTAATATAAATGTACCTCTGAAATATCAATCTTGAAAGTTATAGAATTCTACGCGCTCAATTTTTAATTATCGTCACTTTGTTTTTCAAAATATTAATATTACCTTAATATTAAATTAATGAAACTAATTAATTTAATTTAGAAACTCAGACAAAGCTAAACAACGTTTGATTGCATTTGCACTAACATTTTGTTTGTTTGATATCTCGTGAACAGCTGGGAGGGTAAACTTCTAATCGTTCGGAGGCATTCTCGGTAGGTAAATCTTTCGCAATTCGTTCAAAGAGAAATGGCATGCGAGGGTGCTGGGGACACAATCAATTGGGTGTTTTCGTTTTGAACCGTGCTGCACGATCGAGGATGAAAGAAGGCTACGGGGTGGGTAAATTGGAATTCCGCGATGCGAAGGATGATGCCGCCTCGGTTGGCCGGGGACGAAAAGGGAGCACGCCGGGGCGCGAACGAGGAAGGAAACCGACGGGCGAAAAAGGACGACGGCGAGGAGCAAGGGAGGCGCAGCATCCAAGGAATATTTACTGCCATCTTCTCCACCACTTACCCACAGATTCACTGCCTGAAGTTGTAAACACCTCTTAACTATATGGAGATAGTATCTCGGTTTCCCTCCCCGTGCGTTCTAAACTGTTACGCGGCTGTCGCGACTATCATTAATTAGATCATCGAATCATTACAGGCGGGGATATTTCTTCTTTTTTTTTATTTTTTTTTTATTAATTCACTCGAAATACACGCTGCACGTTTTCGCTAGTTTTCGGTACACGTCGGTCGCGGACTGCAGCAGCATCGTGCGTGAAATGCCATAATTAAAGCGGCCATCGTATCGCAATAATTATTTCAAATCGAACTGCAGGCGGCGTCGCTAGATCGATTTTCCGCTATTTAATTTGCATACCGCGTGCGTTGTATTTGTTAACGCTAGAACGACACCGATCGATACGCACCGCCGCCTGCTCGTAGTTCGGCGCTCACCTGAACAAACGGTTTACATATTCATCGATGCTTGGATCAACATTTGTCGTGCGGCGAAGAAATTTCGCATTTAAATGACCTTGTCTCGCGGCAAGCCGGCATGGCGGCTTCTTGTCCGCCGGTGAAAATGTGACGTTTCGCTGCGTACCAAGACGCGCCGCGATTTATGTGTCCTGAACTTGACTCGTCGCTCTCGAAACCGGTTTCCTGCTCCATCTCGCTCGGATGCGGATTATACAATCGATAACTGTTCCCGAATACGCACCCGAGTTTTTAGCGGCCGCTACGAGCGTGATTTATCGATTAACACTTAATGCGAGAGAGAAGTGACATTAATATACCGAAAGTACGTAATACCGCCGAATATTTTAAAATGGACTTAGCATAATTGCCGCAGGAGCATTGCGACAAGTACATATTCGCCGTGCACCGCGGCGTCCGTTAAGATGTTAATTTTTCTATCGGCTAATTAATAATTTCGTGAGCGGCGGAGGGCGATATGCCCACGGGGAAATTAAGAAAACGGTGCGGCGAATTACAATCGCCGGCGGTGTCTGTTTTTAAGTGAAGATTATTCGTTTCACCGAGAAATAAAGTGGCCGGCTAAGAAACGGCGGCCCCGAAACAATGAGCTGATGCGCTTCTCCGTGGCGGTGGATGGCGGAGACGTGGAGATATAGAACGAGAGAGACAAATAGAAGGAGACGGTGAAACCCACTAAATCAATACTCTGCCATCGCTCCAACTCTGGCTCATCCCCTCGCCCACCCCCTTAGCCCAGCCTCCCCCGAGTCGTCAGCCCGCTTCTCTCCCGGCGTCCTCCTTCACCGGCGTTTCTCGGTTCCGTTCGTTCCACGCCACCCTTCGTTCCACCCCCGTCACGCTCTCGAAGCGAAACTTCTCTGGCTCCGCTTCCACGGGCTACTCCCGCAGAGAGTTTCCTCCGAGGGCCGAATTCTCCCTTATGCGTCGGTATAATCTACCCAGGGCTTCACGAAACGCCGGTGACGCGTGAAAAACGTATATTGCTAAGTTGCCTTGCCGTTTCACGGGAGTTCGGCGCGTATCAGTTGGTTCCTTTCGATGAACGCGCAATAACAGCGAAGGCAATTTTTCTAAAACTAATACATTTTGATAAGAAATAATTGTACTAATTTTTTTTAATTTAATTTTTTTTTTTTTACCGAGATTTTTTTTTTCTTTTGAAATTTGTTATTGAATTTCTGTAGGGTTAATATATTTCTTCTCTTTTTTTTTTATTTTTTTTATTTGATTTTTAAATTGCTTTAGATATGCTCGGTTTTAAATTTTGTAATTTTAAAACGCAGTTCTCATGAAATATTTTAGAAGCGAGTGTCGACGAGCTTCACTCCGCGCGGATAACGGAAAAGCGATATCGCCGCGCTGGCACGTAGACTGCAGATCCAAAAAGATACTTGCATGGAATTTTAATTTAAGACTACTTGGAAACGATGAAAGCTGCATGTAGCTTTCTCTTGAGTCTCGTCCTGGTAGTAAAGTATTTTATTTTAATCCCGATTTTACTGCAAATATCGAAATTTCCCGCTATGATAATTAATTATTCACTAAGAAAGAGCACCCTTCGTGCCTTTTAATTATTAACTCGAAGTTCCGGTTATCTCACGCGGTGTGTCAATAAACTGGGTCGCGTTGGGCACCCGCGAGACTATCCCCGATTCGCAAACGGACGCTGGGCATATCTGCGATCGTGAGATCGCACGGTCGGCTTGTATGGCCTATGAAAGAGGCGGCAGGAGGAAGAGATCGCTGATTGTGTGAGAAGCAACGTCCGCGTATGGGCGTCTACGTGTGCGGCTGCCCAAGACGAGGGTACGGTGGTAGCCCCAATGCGTCTGCAATCGAGAGCTAACTCGACAAATAAACGGCCGGCTGTTTCTTACTGCTGAACGATATCGTCGCCGCTACTGACGGCGACTTCATCATACGCTTCGCAACGTTAGGAACGTGCGTCGTACTTTACCGCGAATTTTTAGAATCCTATACTTTTGTCGCATATTATTTTTATTCGATAAAACGCCGCGAAAGGAGTTTAATTCGAAGCCGTTTCTTAATGAAGTTTTTAATACCCGTCGGGGTTCTTTTAATTAAATTTATTATGTATGTATACCGTGAATGGACGCTCAATAAGTAGCTCGGAATCTCGATTAATAGCCAAGAAAATCCTATACTTGCCGCTTTTAAAAAGAATATCAGGTAACAAAAAGTCCAATTACACGGCCGGCAACTCCTGCTTTGTTTCACGGCCGGTGCCCGTTGGTTTATGCCTTCCCTCTCTTTATCTACTCCGCCACCGCCGGTTCTTTAAATTTCCCTCCTCGCTTTCCTTTTCTTTTCTACCAACGTGCGAACTTTTGTTGTCCCGGTAGCTGCCCAGTTTCTGATTTCTCGATGCCGCACCTCCCCGTGCTCTCGGCACTCTCTACTACGACTTACTGTCTCGTTAATTTCTTGCGATCCTCGAGACGATTACCGCACTTGTCCGAAAATTTAGCGCTTTTGGATGTCCCTTAAATCTCCCAGGGTGAGTTAAACTTCCTTGCGTCTTGACGTTTCGAAAATACGCTTCCGTATACATTCACATACATTCAAGTATCTATCATATATGTATACATACATGTATACATCATAGATTTGCGTTTTCTATATTTTTTATGCGATTTTTGCCTGAGAAATACTATTTTGAAAAAAGCTTGTCGCATAATTATTTAACTCAAAACGTGATAAATTTTAGGATCGCATTCATCAATAAAACATTTTTTCTGTCGATGGTAGTCTATTTAATTCTACGATTATACAAATTACGATGATGATGTAAGATTTGAGACTTATTAATGCAAGTGTGATCGATAGCCGTCGTAAATAACGTATGTTAATAACGTGCGGTGTTTCAACGGGACAAAAAAATGCAATTAATATTTATAATCTAGCGTACTACTCTTATGCGTTTCGCGTCCGTCTCGCTGTGGCGTGCAATAGCTGTTCAAGCCGCGTAACACCACCAATTATTACGTTCCGCGATAAGTCATAATTGAACAATTAGATGCGTCAGATTTTAGTCGAGTTCCACATTGATGACCCGCATTTTCATAATCGGTAACAAAAAAGAAAAAAATTTTTAAGCAGACATTAAAAGAAAAGAATGCGTTAGAAACGTTGTCGAGAGGAACAAAAGAAAGATTCGAAATATTTTATCGCCTGAAAAGAGACCTCGAGTGCCTACGCCGGAAGAGTTAACAGACTAGACGAGCGTTTCGAAACTGTGTCTGAGCGTTTTCTATCTGAGCCACGCGATTCGGTACCGATAGTCGTCCGATAAGATTACGATCGGCGCTGAAAGATTGACGGCCGAATCCGTCAGCGGCTTTCTCGGCGTAGACGGACCCGGGATTTTCTGCAATTTTCTCCGCGGCCTTCGGCGCCGTAGGCCGCGCACGTCCCGAGGTTCGAAAGCTCGGCATTCAATTCGAATCGCGTACGCCCGCGGTTGATGAAAGCTTGAATGAGTGGCACGTGGATGCTGCGCGCGAGCGCGGTTTCGTTAGCGGCGACGCTATTTTCGGCGTTTCTCGGGTATTAAAATTAGTACGAGGAAATAGATTCACGATAGATATAGTTCTCGCTCCTTACCTCCCCCTTTTCTCGAATCGGCGCGCGATAAATTACACGATTAAGCGTAACTCAATACTTGGATGAAACAACAAACGTCGTGCATCATCCCGTAACGCGAAGACGGAGAACGAGATATATCACGTCCCAATTTTAATGCGCATCAGCTGTCAGCGTCGCTGTCGTTAATTCACCCCGGGCCCGCTGTCGCGGGTCTAATTTAAAACGCGACTCGTCATTTCGTCCGGAGCGCGAAAATACACCGACACTCAAGACCCCTCGAGTTCATATCTGGATACTATTAAAATCATCCAGCCGGAGCTGCGGGACTTAATAAGCGACGAAGAGCGTTGATCGGAGTCCGCTGTCCTTGTTGACGTAACGGTATATGTGGTGGACGTCTCGAGAGTGTCCCCCCCGCGGCATCCCCCGATGTCCCGAAGACGGGCACGGGGGAGAGGAGAAGAATGAAGGGGAAACGAAACTCTCGCGGTGCTGTGTACAACCACCACCGGTGCCGGATCACGGGGGCGTCAAGAGAAGCGAGGGCGAGAGGATAGGCCGCGGGGGCCGCGGGTGTACCGGGGGAGAGAAGGGGAGTGAAGCTTAACGCATGTGCACAGGGCGCCTCGCGTCGCGGCGCTCCGGTCCCGCCGGTCCGGAGGCTGCGAAACCGAGCGGGCGGAATTCGCGGATCAGAGTCGTCGCATCTCCCGCTTAAGATATACATCACCGCGGCACCGTCCGCGGCTTTCCATGGGTATCGGCGTGCCGAGAGCCGTCCCGACGCTGGCCGACGCGCACCAGGCACCGGCAAGGACCGTCAATCGCGGACGGGATGCTGCACGCGGATTACGCCCGGTGACGAACGATACCTTGCGAAGTTGCGGCACATCGTGCGACGCGGCACACGTGCGGTACGCCTTGAAGTGCGCAAAGTGCGGCGGACCCGCGGCGACGAGGCAGCCCGGCCCCGAGTCGACACACGAGTCGAGATCCAGTTAACAAATCCTGAAGAATCGACGCCCGTCTTCTTGGTACTCTACCTGAGAACGCTTCCGGGATAGTTACACGGGTTGAAGCGATATCAACGGAATTTTCGAGTCACTGGGAAGTGTGATCTCGCGAGGAGATCTTTGCACTGCTTCGTCGTTCATTTCGTCGCTGTTTGTTAAACGGTAAACAAGAAATCGATTTCAGTTGCAAAGCGAAATTACATTTTGTCGCGCTAACGAAGAAACATCCCAGGACTACGTTTTACGTTGCGGATTTTGCAAGTCGATGCTACATCGTTACTCCTCGAGCACAGCGCGCTGTTCATCGACCTTTTGCGAGCGTCACCCTCGCTACGTCTGAAGAAATTTTATCGGCAGCTCGAGCTTTGACGGCAACTTCGTCCAGGTGAAAGAGAATAATTTCGAATAACCTGACTCGCCTTATGTCGCGCTAAGTTGATTGCTCGCTTATTTTTTATCATTATTCATCGGCAAGCAGCTTTATCAGCTAACAACTCGTTGCACCTTGGCAATATCTTTCCGAGACAATACGAAGGACCCTGAGACAATTTCGGCCGAATCGAAGCCGGGTAGCATCGAGTAAAGTGAACGTCTCGAGGTGCTTCGCGCGATTCCTCCGGCTCGTAGGTTCGTGTGCAACGGTATCGCGGTGGCAAAGTGAGGAAAGGGTGATGGTGAATGGACTCACATGGTCACTCTGCCTGGTAGACAGTGAGTCCGCTCGCAGGACACATGGTTCGTCGACGGTGTTGGGCTTTTTCGATCCCACGCAGTTTCCTATCGTACCTGGCCCGGTGACTGTTGGCGAATCCGTTCGCTCTTCGTGGACAAAGACTTCTGAGACGGTGGTGCGCGAAGGGAAGTACCAGCCACGACGGGGCCCGGCGCCGGGGCGGAGACAAGGCCCCCGGTGCAGGGAAGAAGCCAAGCAGGGGAAGAAATCGAGGTTAGCGTAGCAGCAACGGCCCTGAAACTACAGGGGAGAACGACTACCCCCTTGAACAGGGGGGAAACTAGAAGGCGACCTCGCCGACGGAGGCGACGGAAAAAGAAGCGACGGAGGTGAGCGGAACGGCTTTAACTATGTACACCTTATAAATCGTTGTTGAACGTCGGCGGCTAAACGCGGAAAACGACTCCGATCGAAGCGCGAAATGAAGCAGAGATTGGAAATTAAACTTAATAAATAGGGGGTGCAATCTGTAATCGTGTTCTTCGAGAACGCGGGCAGAGTTAATTCTTGAAAAGTATACAACCGTTCGGTGAAACTTGAACGACTCAGATACGCTTAGACGTAAGAAATATAATTTATTACATCTAAAAAAATATTAATTAGGACTTTAATGAACCGTAAACCGCACGAGAAATTATAATGACATTTCAATTAACGTCGAATTGTGTAAAATACCTCGAGCGTTACATTACAAAACTCAGAACGGTCAGTCATTGATTTTGTCGCGATTCGTTATTCGCTTTTTGCTTATTCGTCAAAATCTACGCGACTTAATAAAGTACATGAATAAGCAAATGTGCAAATGTCGTTATCGCAACTTTTTCAATTATATTTCGAAGTTATAAAGGTCTAAAAAAAAAAAGAAAGAAAAAAAAAGAATCTAAATTATATAAAAAATATTTTAAGTATTATTAAATTTAACGATATATCTTCATATAATTTCCGTAATAATATCAAATAAATTATTCTCGCGTTAACAATTGAACTCGATACGTCAAGCACAATGCATCGAGACAATTTGTTGACGAGACTGGTCAGTTTAGCCGAGGATTCGGTTTTTAGCGAGATTAACGAGGTGAAATTATGTTTTCTGCGAACGCCTCTTATCAAGCCACGCGTGAAGCGTGGAATATATCTGTACCGCGCGCGTGCTTGAAACGTTTGGCAATTCGCTAACCACTCTTAATTGCAATTGATGATACAGTAAATTTCAAGGCGGCTCCGCGCGGTCAATGCAAAAAGCACGGATTCCAATATTAAGTGCAATTTATCCGGCTTTCTTACAACCGGCCCGGTCGTCGGTGGTCCTTTGGTCACTTAGCTCTGGTGTTCTACAACGCACCGCAATTCCGTTTTTCTTCCAATACGTCAGTAAATTTTATCCACGTGTCAGTCAAAAACTTTCGAGACGTGGCACGTGAGAAATTTCCTTAAAAAAGAAGCTAAAGGAATTTTTTTTGTATTATTTTTTAATCCAAACAAAAAGATATCCGCAGTTTTTTTAATATCGTGTCGACAAGTTAGAGTTTATTACTTTTACACTTTTTTCTATATACTTCTGTTATTTTTTTAACGAAATAATCAATCTTTAATTAACAAAATTACATAATCTATGACGTAAATATTGCATAAATAGTGCATTACGTTTAAAATTGTACTGCAAAAGTAACACCAGCGGCCAAGTAACGTGTACGCGTTTTTCTCCTTCAATCGCCGACGCCGCGATATTTCTCTCGCTACTTTATTTTTTCCGCCGTGAACATCGGCGTGAAAGGAGGGCTCGGGGTGCGACCGCGATAGAATTCTTATCCCTAAAAGCGAGAACGCTGGTTGGCCATGGATCCCCTTGCTCATATTACGTCCCTTCCGTTCACGGCTGAAGGGGAGGAGGAAGAGGCAGCCAGTACAGGGACAGACCAGGGGGAGGTGAAGGGGACCGTCGAGGCAGGAAATGAAGGGAGTAGTCTGGGGTGATAGGAAAATTTGATGGAGGGTGGCAGAGTGACAGGGGGAGGGCGAGGGGAGGTGGGAAGAGAGCACGGGGAAGAGGAGCGGAGGGCTATCAATGACGCGTTAGAGCACGTCACGCTGCGCAATGCATCTGCCGCCATATGCCGTCATATATATTATCCTGGCGATACGTCAATTCGGCCGCTGATCATTATACTGATTACCGCAGCACGCAAACTACTCCGCATGTGTGGCCGTTCTCATGAGTCTGTTATTAATAAGCGCGCTTTAACTTTTGATCACCGGGAGACCAGTGCCCCAATGACTTGTTCAAGGGATTTCTGCCTTTTCGAAAAAGGAAGATCAAATAATTAAGGACCCGATAATTAACAGCGATTTAACGAGAAATGTATCTACGGTGTGTTTCGAAGAAGCGTTTCGAAACGGTGCAAAACGTGTACGAAAACGTCCGTGGACGGAGACGGGAAAGCGAACGGCAAAAGGCAGAGGCGGAAGAAAAGGAAAAGCTCGGATGAATAGCGGCCTAAGTCATAAATTTCGATATTATATACGATGTCTCGGTTCGCTGAGAGAAAGGGAAGAGAAGGAGGGTGGATAGTTTGCAACGTTGACGCAACCAACAATGCTCTCATAAAATTTTAACTTTCTTTTTTTTTTTTCTTTTTTTTTGGCGCACAATAACGCAAAGTTTTCCCGATTTCCCTCGGACAGGGAATACAAAAGACAAAGTTAATGCGGCAAAAGAGCCAAGCTTTCACCTTTTCCTTGACCTCGCTTCTCCTCCTTCTTCACTTCCGTGTCGAAATCGTTGAGAATAAAATTGCAAATTTTTCGAAGTTGATATTTTACGTTTCTTTTTATTGTTTGAAAGTCTTACAAAAGAATATCGCAAAATGTATCGTTATAAAGTAATTTTATCTAAAAGGAAATTATTACGTCTTATTAAATATCAATTTCAAAAATAGAAAAAAATAATTTCCAATTATTGAGAAATATTTTCAGCTTTCTAAAGCAAATGCCTGAGTCCGTGTTCAAAAAGCACCCGGTTATAGTTGGTTTGCGGGTCCAAAGTACATTTTTATTCCGGGATAGAGAGTGAGGCGTATAACGCAGCCGACATCCCTTGTTATTTCTCCTATTTTCCGTCGCGATAAATCACGAATGCCGACGGACGGACTAAGGAAGTAGGGCCAGCCCG
Source organism: Cardiocondyla obscurior (assembly GCF_019399895.1). Classification (NCBI taxonomy): domain Eukaryota; kingdom Metazoa; phylum Arthropoda; class Insecta; order Hymenoptera; family Formicidae; genus Cardiocondyla; species Cardiocondyla obscurior. The sequence continues at coordinate 3,160,916 of NC_091869.1, forward strand.
GAGGAAAGGGGGATCTCGTTGCCGGACGCAAAACCAAAACCATAACGGCGAAGGATGTCAACATTCCCGACAATTTATAGAAGTCAACGTTTTAAACTAAAAAAGGGGAAAAAGAAAAAAAAAAAAAAAAGGGAACCGTTGCTTATTTTCGTGCAATAAGTTCGATATCTCGCGCACAAATTCGGACGAAAAAATAAAAGAAAAAAAGAAGACCCAATCGAGGGTCAGTTCGCCGGTTTATTACCACGAAGGTCCATGCTAGGCGCGATTTATAAAACTATTTCTTTTCTCGAGAAACGTTGATCGTCGTAGGCGAGCATGCGGGAATAGTTATGTGATCGATTCCGTCGCGAACTCAGTTGCTATTCGCCGCGGTGCAATTAGTGCGCCGTATATCACGCGGATAACAAGACATGGCGCCCCGAAGGCGTCGCGTGGAACGCGCGGGGGGAGGATAAAAAAAAGGATAGGACAGCAGGAACAAAAGAAGGGGGCGACATACGGGAGCGAGATGGTAGCGACGTGCCGCTCATCGTCTCGAACGACGTTCTTCACGAACAACTCCTAACTTTTTCTCGAGAACGAGCCGGAGGGAGAAGCGGGGGGAGAAGAACGGAGGATAAAGTCCCCTCATATCCTTGCTTCCGTCGCCGCGTCTCCTTTCTCGATTTCTCTACTCCAGTTTCTTCTCGGGTGCGCCGTTGTTGCCAGAAAACCCGCACGCCATTCATCTTGCGACATCGGACGAAAATAACACGAATTTAAGAAGCTCACGCTCGTAAACAATAAAGGGGATGTGCGCCCCCGTTACATAAGAGCCACGGAATGAAGAAACTTACCCACGTTGGGTAGTGTTACTTCACCGTTTTCGGCGTAATTCAATTAGCTCTCGAACTCAGTTATTAGTGTTATTCTCCGTCGCGGAACAACGGAAATATTGAAGATATATTCGCCGCTGGTTGCCAACGCGTTCGTCAACAGTTTTGTCTAAGTAACGTGAAGAAGAGCCATGGGTATGCGATTTAAATCAATGCCAATTGTAGGCGACTCCGGAACTAATAACTTTGCTCGAAACGTGTGACAAACGGGTACACGTTCTTCGTCAATAGCGCTGAATAAATGTCCAAATAAGTACGGAAGAAAAAGAAAAAGGCGAGACCGTCGACAGATTGAAAAATATAAATGAGAAAAAAAAAAATAAAAAAAAAAATGAAATATATCGGAAGTGTGCGCAAGTACTTCCGAGCTAAAGATACGCCGGAGCACGTGGCTTAGAAGATCAAGAACTGGTGAAAATACACCTGGTGCGTTCGCATGAATTCGTTGCCGTTCCTCACGTGCGTCCCTCCTCCACCCCTCCCGGACCTTACACATGTAACCGGCGAACGTTTTGCGTCTGGATCCCGCGCGGGGCGCCGTGTCGAGCTTGTTGGTTATGCTAATGGTATTCGCACGCATGTGGGCCGTAACACCGTGGAAACTCATGCACGGGTACAATGCCGTCCCGATTTGTTACTACAAAAGTCACGAGGCGTGACGTAACGGCGCATTAAGCGCGCCGATGTCTCAATAAGTTACGCGATCTCAATTAGCGGCCGAAATGCAACTCGATAATTATGTTTAATTACTCCATTGTTACTCGATAGTTCTCTTTAAAGAAACAATTTGCATAGAAAATAATTTTTTTTATCTTCTTTTAATCGAATTTCTTTTTTTTTTTTTTATATAATATCGCTAAGTGCCTCGACATGCGACTGTCGTTAATAATTCAGCAATTAGAAATATTAAAATATCTCTATTTAATAAGTCGAGCTGTTTGAAAATTTTGTGGATTATTTTTAATTATGTCCCCGCAAAGTTGGACGCGAAATTATTAAATAGCTGCTTTTTACATCAAGCTTTCTGTGGAGTGTCCGAAATCCCCCGCAGTAATTTATTATTAATCGAGTTAATTTGATACGGTAATGATCGAAAATGCTTAGACGATAGTACTCCGTAAGAGAATCAACGCAATAAGTGGGCCGTAGGGAGTCGTAAGAATACTACCAGGTCCTTTCTTTGATATATACGACAACCGTTTCGAGGAGTTGAGGGTGTTTCTGCTTACCGTGCTCATAATATATAACGATAAACTACTTTTTCCTGGATTTCCTGCCAATTTGCGGCCGAGGTAATTTCCATAATCGTCAAAAACCTTCCGTTTCTTTTCTCTATTCGCCACAACGTCGCGTTAACGTATCAAAATCATGTCCTACTTTATTAATAATTAATTTCTTTTTTTTTTAAATATAATTTTTTCCCAGTTATTTATAGTATTGATTATTATCGGTAGAATCGACGATAAAGTTCTATAAAATTGAAGCCTCTAAAAAACACGCCAGCGTGTGGCAGAAGAAGATGCGTGCACGCATTAACGATCGGCCCTCGATCGGGGGGCAATTATTTTCCAGCTCCTCCGAAATACCGGAACGTATCGATCGGGTCGATCGACGAGTCAGGAGGCGAGCGTATGGTTGATGCGCGTGCGGTTACGTTAGAGGTCGGCTGTTCGAGGCCCGCTCGGCGGGCAGGATATCATCTACGGTGCCTCTCGTTCTTCTCGTCCCGCGTGCATGAGGGAGCGGCCGCGGAGCGGCATATAATTATCGGTACCGTAATGGCGATCATAAGTCATGGGCGCTTCTCTCCCTCGCCCTGGGTTCTTTCTCTTCCCCGGTTGCGGGTCAGCCTGCGGGCAGAGAACGAATGTGGATGAGAAATGAAGTCGATTGGATAAAGTCATCACTTCGCCGGCTCGGACGCAGGCCAACTCCATTTTCTTTGGGGAAAAAGAAAGGGAAAAAAAAAAAAAAAAAAAAAGAGGGACTTTCCACCCTCTCCCCGTGGAATCTCGAACAAATCTGGGAACGACTCGAGAGATTTCTATTAATAGCCGCGCCGCGGATGGACTGTGAAGGAAACGCGGCGTTCCGTCGCGGTGAAATAATAATTACTTTTAATGCGACAGAGCCCATAGATTCCTTACCCTTAACGCTGCGTCCCGATAAATTATGTTGGAAGCGTTAAAACGAACTTTGGCCGACTCGATATCCCGCGTACTTTTTTTTTTTTTAAGTTTAATTAATTTTTTTACTTTTTATCCCGTACGTGTTTCCGAAAGCGAATTTGCATTAATTAATTTTAATCGATTGGTATTAATACGAACGATAAATTGTTCGGTTTTGCAGACGTTCCGCACATAAGGTCAAAAGTGACGGCCATGTTAGTGGAGTCACATTCTTCGTTCCTCGCTCACCAAAATGTCAGCCTGCGGATGTCAGGCTCGGACAATAGCGGGCCGTTCATTGGCCGTCAATGATAAACCCTCGGCCTGAGTGTGTTGGTGTCCCCGTATTTCTTCATTCACGGGCACACACGCGTTATGATACCTGTCCTGTCAAGCCGGCCCTTCGACCGCCGGCTGACATTCTTGCGCTTTCAAGGGGCTGAGATTTAGTCGATAAACGAAATTCTATCTTCAGGAGTTAATAAGCTTGGGCGAACGAAAATGCGAATATGAGGCGCGTTCAAATAAAAGAAAAAAGAATACATTTTTACAAGTTCAATCTTTCTGTAAAACGTGACGCAGTTGGAGGGCGGGGGGCAATAATTTCGTGTTTCCATAGAGGATCTCCTTGTTACGGTTGCCACGGGGTTCACGTTAACGGGGCGGTCGGGGTGGAAGCGGGCAGAGCTGAAACCGAAGTAGAAGACCGGAAAAGCCGATGTAGAGGGGATGATTTCGAGCCGGCGGGGAAGAATTATGATTTGTCCGCGCGTCGGTGGAGACGAAGGGGGCCAAGCTGCTTTCCCCGACATCCGCGCGCACTTCTATTTTCGTATCCTTCGAACTCTACTCTCACATCCCTTTTCTGTTTGATTTCAAATCGCGCGTGTTAAAGTCAGCGGGTACCAGCGAAGTCCACCGGCAGTAAAAAAAAAAAAAAAAAAAAAAAAAGAAAAAAGAAGACGAACCAGTTTATTAAACGGAGCTTTATTCGCAGCAATACTCTTCAGGTAATTTCAATTCGCGTTGAAACGAGCTCATGTTACTTTCGCTTTCGTGGCAAGGCACACAGTTCCCCGATGTCGTCGCAAGGGAGGGAGGCAGCGGGAAAGAGCGTTCGAAGAGGGATGGAGGAGCGAGTAGTCGAGGGAAAAAGCCTGCGACACGGAGAGGGAAGGCGGGGGTTTCGTTGCGACGGGTGGAGTTGCTTTCAAAGGGGCTCTCGGGGTGGGGTGCGCTGACAGCTCGACGCTCTCGTCCGTTCCACGGCTCGACGGGAGGATACGCTTCTCTGCACACATTCACGCACACGAGCGCGCGCACGCTCGCGGAATTGGTTAACGCGTGGTGGATAGTCCCGGCGTCCCGTCGCCGTTCTGTCCCTCTCTCTCGCGCCGTCTTTCTCTCTGTCGGCTCCTCCATTCTCATCTCCCCTTCCCCCGGCGTTCACGCGTGCACGTGAACACGCACACGCATAGTTCACGTTTGCTGTTCGCCTCTCCGCGTTAGTCACGTTGCGTAGTCTTTCGTTTCTGTCTGCGCTTCTGCGGAGCCGAAGGCCCTGACACACGCCGACTCGCGCGGGCCCCATATACGCCGAGCATTCGAGACGCGCGTCTCGCCGTCATCTGTCGCGGCGCGCGAGAGTGTCGGTTCTACGCGGCGAACGTTCACCGGGAATCGCGAAACGGACAAGTACAGCTGGACACAGCAGTGGCTTCGCTTCTGTCGTGCGCGCGTGAACGACATACCGCCTCTGCCTTCCCGGGTTTCACGAACGAGTTTCGCGAAGGAACTAGAGAACGCGCCAAATTCGAATTGAACCGCGCGAAGTGCAAACGTGTTTCACCAGTGAAGTCGAACTCAGTGAAATTGTGCATTAGAGCTATATCTGATAGTATCAAAAGGGTCCTCGAGGCTGATCAACTGCGAGGAATTTTACATCTCCGACGATAAAACTCTCTAATTATGTGCACTGTACGAAGGAGTGAAGAAACGTTGACCATTTCTCAGAGAAACTTTACGTAAGGACGTTTCTTCTTAGCAGATTGCGTGTGTCGGAAATATTATCGGGTCGCAAGATCGAACGCACTCGGCATCCGCGCGAAGGCAATCGGCGTGTTATTAGAAATCCATACGCTTTCTAGATTTCGGTTTAAGAGCACGCGGCCAGTTGCATCAGCTTTATTATCGTCCTCACGCGGCTGCATCGCGATGTGAATCACTCGGACGCGGAATTCGTTCGGCGACTCTTCGGTCGCGCCGTCGACACGAAAAAGCGTGACGAAAGCCGCCGACAAATTGACACCTGTGTATACGTAATTGGCACCGTTTGCACAGTCTGCCGACAGCCGGCTGTTGGATATTTTTTTTTCTCTTTTTTCGCGGCCGACAACAGCGCGATAAGGACGCGACGATCGCGTCCAGTGCGCGTAATTGCCCGCGAGCTCGTTACTCATCAGTAATGTTAATTAGCTGATAACCGGCGCGGGAAGAGGCCGGCCGCGCGCGAAGAAGTACGCGCCCGATGGCGATGGTGTGTGTGAGTCGCGCGAATCGGCGATCCTAGCCCCCGCGGGGAGTCGGCGCGAGGACGTGGATCATATGGAGAAAGGTACGTTCGCCTTCGTGCGTCGCGGCGGGCTGTTGAACGCCACAAAAGTCCACTTGGCCGAGATCACTTGACCGTTTAATAAGCCGCGCCTGGTCGCGCCTCCGATCATTCTTCGACAATTGACGGATGGACCGTTGCGAGCGGTTGATCGATCAGTCAACGCGGGTGCTCAATAGGCCACTTCTGGCAGCACTCCGCCGCGCGATTATTCATCCACCGAGTTCGCCGAAGAAGCCATCACGCCGCTGGCCGCCCCGCGGTTACGCTAAGCAGACATTAACTTCCGACATTTGGAATGTGAAAATAAATGCGTGTCCTCGCTAAACGCGATGCCCCGCGCATTATCACGGATTAAGATCTTAAACTCCGGATACCTCGGATCCGGAAACCAATTTTCTCGCCGGTACCGGGAGGGCGCGCAGGTAGGACTCGGTAGGAAGAGCACGACAGGTCACTCGGTTACCTGAAGAGATAAGAGAGTCATCTCGTATAATGGCTGACCTGGTCCGGCTTTCCGGTTCTTCGTTTCGTCACGCGCGCGATCCTCTCGTCGTTCTATCGGGAATACGTTGAAAATCGAGCGATAAAAAATGTGAGGCTAGATGGTCCCGGTATTATTATGGTAATAATATAAAATAAATGAACGAAATAAGCTTTAATAAAAAAGAAAAAGATTTATATAGCTAAACGATTATTATTCGAACATATGTATAATTACATGTAATATGCTGTACGAGATATTTCGATATGGTATCCTTGGAATATTTAATGAGCCCCTAGCCCTTCAATTTTACGAGGGTCACCGGCAAATGATTAATCTTATCGCAGATAATCTTCCTTTATATGAAAGGTTCGTGTACGATTGCAGATAACGAGATAACAGAACTTCTTTTTTGTACCCGAGCTCTCTTGATCTTCTATTTTGTGATGTGCAAATTATTTTTTTAATTTACTTTGTTATAATATTATTCTTTTTTTTTTTACCCCGCACAATTATTTTCTTTTTTTTTATTTTCTTATTAGAGACTTTTATTTAAATATGTGTCAAATGTTAATTTATGCATTTTCTATTTCCATCCACATTTTGAAAATATGTCGGGGCACGCTATTTCCTTTTCTGAATTAAGTTCCATATATTTGTCCTGTCTACCCTTCCAGATAGCGAGTATAAAATCCTGCAGTATAGAGGGATGATTCGCGACACCGCGCGACGCGACGGGAACGAAAGACGCTTCGCTGCGTTTCTGATTTACTGGCCGCGCAGGTATGAGGTTAGCGACACGCAGCGTAAAAGGGAAGCCTGGTACAAGCGTGAAGAAGAGCAGAAAGCAAAAGGGGTAATCCTATACGGACGGGCGCGCTGGTATCATACGGTTTAAAACGGTCGCGCCGTCTCGCTCTTGCTTGCAATCGTTCGTCGTATATTTTACAATTTCAATTTGCGACAGTGTCATCTTTAATCCAAATATTCTGGTTTTCTGCAAAACTTAATTTCCAAAACTTAATTTTTCAAAACTAATTGTCTTGAGAAGCTCAACATTGTTCTGAGATATAATTTATGTATTTTATAATATTTGACGAATTTTTTAAATAATTTTTTTTTTAACTTTATCTTTTTTCTGATATTTTTTTTTTTTTTTTGCAACATCGCACATTAATAACCTGAATTAACTGTGCTCGCGACGAAAGGGGAGGCAAGGGGCGACACGCAGATCATTGAATTACCTCGGGAGCAAAGTGATAGACGTTACGCGATACGAATGATGTTTCTAATGACGCCGTGCGGTATTTTCGAACGTGATAAATCACAGCGGCGGCTCGTAAACCATAAGGGAGTCGATATGTGTATCAATGTGGGCCGTGGCGCGATGATGAAGGGGGTACGGAAGCGGGAGGAGCCCGTGCCCGTGCTAACGTTATACCGCGGTATGAATGGAACGCTTTTGCGGAGGCTGCCTTGTAGAAGGTGGTTAGCGAAGATATTTATTACCCTTTGAACGGTTATCGGCACGCTGTGCGGCATTCCATTGTGAAAAATTGTCAGCGCTTTCACGGACGCGAGCCATATTCTTTTCGCTTCCCGTTTCTTTTTAGAGCCTCGGGGCGAGGATGATATTCTATGCGGTCGCGTCAGATATGCGGTGAATTTTTTAACGCGCGCAGTATTTCCGAAAAAGAGGAAAAAAAAAAGTTATTTACGATATTTAAAGACATTTCTGATACGTTTTGATGTAAATGTATTCAAGCGAATACAATTAACATTTTAATAGAATTATATAATGATCTTAAAAGAATTTTTATTCTTGTCAGCGGATGATTAATTGATTTATAAATTATTTGTTGCCCCGTTTAATTGCGGAATCGGTCGCGTACGTTTGAATTATCGTTCACTTTCAATTGCCGTGCGAGAATCAAATTGCACCCAGCATCGCGTATATTGACCTTCGTCGCTCAGGGAGTGGCGATTATCTCCCACGGTCTTCCGATTTAATTAAGCACGAGCTTTAGCTTCGCCCTCAACTTTCGATATTAGGCCTGCGGCGTATCTACCGAATCGGTTCAGTGGACCTCTCGCCCACACACTCGCGTGTACACGTACAGCGTGGCATATATCGCGTGTGCATCTTCGCGACCCCGGGAGTAAATCGGTACGGGCGATCTCGGCCCCGAACTCCGGGGACTTCGGTGGGGTGGGCCACCCTTTGTTCACGGCGTCGGATCTACCGGGCTTTCAGGCACCCCGCCATCCGGCGATCCTCCGTCGCTGAGCGTCGCGACGCTCCCTCCACCCGTCGCTCTATTCTGCCCACTCTCCGCGCGCCAGCCCCTACCCTTCTTGCCGTTCGCTCGAGGGTGTCTGCCACGGCCTTTGTGCTCTTGTCAACTTGTCAAACTACCCCTACCGCGGGGGCCCCCGTCCCCGATAGCATCCAATACCATGTCCGTACCCGCCGACCCCTCCGCGCCTCCGGCCAAATCCTCCATCTCACCCTCTTAGGACGGGCACCCCACCCGATGTCTTCCTTTTTCTTTTTCTCTCTCTGTCTCTCTCTCTCGCTCTGTTACCCCGCTTGTTTTTCTTTCGTCCACCGTTTGATTTTTGCGTTCGAGACATCGACCGTGCGAGGTAAGAGCAGCTGCAATTTCCGCCTTTCAAGGCGTTCTCCACCGCAGTTACTACCAACAATCGCACCGCGTTTTTACCCAGTCCGCGAGGCGCCCATTCATATTATAGTACAAACGGTGAATGCCGTATACAAATCCTCTCTTTAAAACGAGCGGGACGGTATATCTTTAGCGACGATCGTTGATATTTGTACAAACCATTTAAAGACGGTAGTGCGCGAATAATATTACAATTTCATGAACCGCGCGGAAAGAGTTCTCGGGTTCATTACTAACATGTAAACATGGTAGTTCTAATCTTTCACGTATGATAATTGCGAGCGCTTGCTAATAGCCGGGGCATTATCATCAGTAATTATACGCTTATAAAGATCTGCGGCGCAATTCCAAAACAGCCTGATTATGCTTTCTACGCGGATGCGTCGTATCCGCGCGCGATCAAGATACACGATAAGAGCTGGCTTCTCATTTCTTAATTGTATAACATTTATGCACTTCTATTTTTACTTTATTACAAGAAATGTGCAGAAGGACGGAGGCGGACGCGCGCGAAAGCCCAATCATTTTGCTTGCAATGTTCGTCGTTATCACTACATCGTATCTGTGCGATACCGAGATAACCGCGGCATTAAAAACTTATTACACAAATGCGATCTGTAACGGTTTGGCAATTGCATTTTTTTTCCTTGTTTGTCGCGTTTCTTTTCTGTGCTTGTACGAGAAATCACTTCGTCATTTTGTTAGTTTCGAAAAATTCACAGGTCCCGAATTCTTTTTGCGCAAAGTTTCGTTTAAATCGACGGACTTCAGCCCCAAATAATTCGCAGAATTAAATGAAAACCGGCCGGTTTTTTTCTCCCGTCTCGGGGTCCATTAATTCTGATCCGTTGTCGCGCCCGACGATTTTAATTCGAAAGTACGCCGCGTATTTTCTCGGCCCGCGGTCGTAATATAAATTACCCCGAGATAATTTCAAAGTTGCGCGCCGACAGCGTCGGGCGCCGTGGTCCGGCGATGCCAAAATTTTTCCGTAGACACGGTCAGCTCCCGCGCCGCTGTTTATTTTGACATTCTGACGCCGCGGCAGTATACGTGTCACATTATTTATTTCCACGTTCGTCACCTCCTGCTCGCAGTATCCTCCGCGCCGTCACCTTAATCCCCAACGTTTCCTTTAATTCTTCAATAAAATTATAAATTGCCCCGAGAAAATAGTTCTTTGCGCTAAAGTAGTAACTGTACAGTTGCCCTTTTAAAATTTACAACGCTCGCTTCGCCTTGACTGTCGTTTGCTGCCAAGTAAGGTTCTTTACTCTAGTAAAGTCTTCCACGTGAGGATCGTAATCCCTCGATAATTGCCGGTCTCTCGACAATGGGTGTTTTACTTTAAACGACGCTCTAATAGTTTCCGGTGTGAATGGGACGGCACGAGGCGTTGCCGAAATTTCTGACGCGCCGTGTACCAGTTGTCTGTGTTGAGTGCCGGAGGAGACATACGGTGAACAAAACTTCAGCCCGGGATGTATTCGCGCGGCGTCTTGGCCGCGCGGGTGTGTTGGTTGATTTATAGGGTGACGTCAAAACTTTGTACTCTCCGCCGTGTCTCAGCGGCCTTATAGATACCCCCCTCGCGACGAAATAAAGGCTTGGCTTTCGTAATTTCGCAGTTGCCATTGTGCATAAAGACGCGACTGGTTTTACACGCGCGTGTGCGTACCTTTGTTTCATCTCGGAATTAATTTCTGCCGAAGGCGTGATTAGCAATTTTGAAAATTATATATGTATATATAAACTTTTCCGCGGCCGCGTGCTCGCGACGAAATTCCGCGTCGCGTTATCTTCTGATATAATATAATACGTAAACTTTAAAACCAGATTACAACAAAGGGTCCCTTGACGTTGTGCAGTCACGTGCGGCTCACGTCTCATCGGCCACCCACACATGCGTAAATTATGAATTATCCGCGCGTCTACTTTTCCCGTGTTGTCCCTCCGGAAAGTAACTAGTTTGCATCATGAATCTTGATTATCTAATTTAAATCAACAAAAAGTATAACGCCGCGATAAGTAAAAATAACCTTCATATATCGCGAAATAAGGAAATTGTAAACCGCGGCGGTATAACAAAACATTTTACAACGTGTTAAAAATTAAGCGCGACTTATTCTTATGTCTTCTAATTTTTATTATTGCAACTATTTTTAATTTCTTCTTTAATTTCTTTTTAACTATTAATTTTTAGTTAACATTAGGTCGGAATCTTTTTTCTTCAAGTGAGAAGGTAAGATTGCGCGTAACGCTTCACTTGGAAATTTAATTTAATCCCGTCATATGGACACACGATTATATCCACGGCTACATTTCGCCCCGGCGGAACTTTTACGGAGCTCTTTTTAAAGAACTTTTACCACCTCGCGATAGCATCTGGCCGCGAGATAATTCGGCCTGCGTTAGACCTACCGTTAATTAAGTGAAATCTGGAGTGATTAACCCCCCGACTTCTCTCCGACTCGGCGCACACCTTGAATCCCGGAACGCTCGCAGACTCCAGAATGACACCTCCTTACGCGCGGCGATGTATCAGTAACAATCTGCTCCCATTCGGAGAGACTCGTAGAACCGTTAACGATCTCATTTCCCGTTTTTACCGCGAGCCACTTGCGTGTTGTCGCAAAATAATTCGACAAAATAATTTTTTTGCCGGGTAGACGTTTTTTTGTTCTTAATTTTATTTTTTACGTTATTTTTTATTTTAATTTAATTTTTTTTTTTTTTTTGTGAGACACGTATAACTGCGACATAAACGATACACAAGTCTTTGCCACCTTGAGCGCATTTTTGTTACGCAACGACTGACCCGAGTTTTCCAAATCTCGACCCCAAAAAGAGAAAGCTGGACCTTCTGAATTCCAGCGCGAGGACAAAAAAAACAACCGTTTTTATATATTTCACAAAATGCGAAAGTTGTGAATATGCATAACAGGACTTTGCCTCGACATTTACGACACCTATCGACAAAAAGAGATTTAGGTGAATCGGAACCCTCGGACGTCGGTTGAGAGAACCGTAGAGGACGTCAAGTATCCCGCGGGGAAAGAACTGCGCAAAATTGCGAGACTCCATTCTAACAGTATTCCAACGCTTAACAGTGTTTCAATTTGTTGCTCTTTTTTACACTTTATCGTGCCACTAAATAACAGACAAAGGTGCAACGAACAAGCAAGTATTTCGTTTATTAAATAATTATTTAATACGGGTAATAATTTAGTAACAAATATATGTTTGACGCGTTAAAAAGGAATTCATATACTGAGCATTAAGGTCGAATATTAGTGGTACCAGTAATTTTTAGTTTCTGTAATCGTCTTAAAGAACTAAAAGCATCTTAAATAAAAGACAGTTTCTCTTTAACGCAGAAGAAGTAAGAAAAAACAGGCGTTGTGTAATGTTGAGTATTTATAAAAAAAATTTGTCCAACATTCGTAGAATAATTTTTGCTTCGCACGGAGTTTACAAACGTTCGCTGTTAATCAATGGACACGATTTCGATCTTCTCAGATTGCGGAATACACCGCTAATTGCTTTTAATAGGTTAATAAATTCCGTGTAATTAAAACAGCGCTATACGTTAAACACGGGAGCCGAGTTATCGAGGCTCGTTTATCACGCCGCCTCCCGCATTCTTAAATCACCCGCTTTTGCAGTTCGTCTTCGCGTGCACACGTGTAACTTCGCAATATAGATACGCAATCATTAATGCAACACCACGTGAACGACACCTCGGGTCATATTCGTGCATGTGGGAATTAAAATAAAATAAAAAAAAAAATAAAAAAAAAAAATTAAAATATATTGCCGCGAAATGTCACGCGTGCATCATCACGTGTTTACACCGAATAGTACGCGATTAATGTAAATGAAGTTACTTTAAATATATACATGTGTATATTTTTGCCAAGCGATTTACACCCACAGTCTACACAGACCGGAAGTGCCGGCCGGAATTACCTGGTGCTCATGGGCGACGGTTTTAACGCGCGTGCCACACCGCCGTTTAACCCTTTAACCTGGAATGGTCTTTTGTTACGCGTACGTGATCGCACGTATCCGCTTGTATCGGTATTACGTTGATGCAGGTACACGATTTCTCCGCTCGAATCGACGACTGTCTTTTTACACGAAAATTGAATAGATAAATTATCAAGCGTACGAACGTATGTTTCTTGCATGTGTGGAAGTGCTCGGTTAATTATTATAACTGTTATTATTAAAACTGATAGCTGTTTAAATGACTACGGATTTAAAGAATCTCTTTATTAAATTGGAAAATTTCGACAGCTTTTTTTTTATTAATTTGCATTTTTTTTTTTTTAGATTTTTAACGCGCGTTTAAAATTGCATTACGCATTTGTATAAATTAATCAAATCGTTCTTAATTACGTAAATTATTGAAATACATTATCACAATTTTATATCTAAAAAAAAAAAAAAGAAAAAAAGAATTTAAGTCTTCGAAGTTTCTGCTGAACAACGCCATCGTTGCAATTGTTCGCCGACCTAGAGCTTCACGCCGATAACATTTAAATTCATTCATTCACGTACACAGATAGTCGTTACGCAATATTAAACGGCAGTTATGGGGTCGGGTTCTTATCAGAGCCTCGTAATTCGAAGCGGCTCGCGTAACACCCGCGCGCAGCTGGAATTCGCGTCGACCAAATGCATTGTCACCATCCTCGCTCTCGCGTCCAGCTGACGTTATCGGTGTTACGGATGGATCGCGCGCGCGCTTGCCGGTGGAGGCAGAGAACGGCATGAACGATCGGCCGGCCGGCTTTTCAGTGGCCTTGCAAACTGGTTCCCTGCAGCCCGACTCGATTATGCTAATCGCACATGCATGTTAGCATTCGACTGATCCGCTCGCGTCTCCACACACACATACGCACGTACAACTCGGCGCGCGTGGCTCGCGCTGTTTATCGCCGTCCTTACGCACACACAACCCAGACGCACGTACACGCATCGCGTACGGCCTACGCTGAGAATCAGGATACCGATGTCGCCCATACGTGTGTGCCGGGATCCTTGATCGCGAATACCTTTTAATACCGCTTCGACCTCCCGCCAACCGGGCATCCTTTAATGCGCGTAACGGTATCTCCGAGGTGTTCTGCCGTGATCGCGTTTCTCGCTAAATCTGGCGTGGCCGTTTGTCGGCATACTTCCATCGCGACTTTGCACGTTTATACTGTTCGGGAACATTGATTCGTAATTTTTGCGTTCGATTTTTGTGGAAGGCGAAAGGTATGTAGTAGAAAAAAAAAAAAAAGTAGAGAAACGGCGTATTAGATAATTTGTGAAATTGTATCAAACATATAAAGCGCGAGATTAGTGGACGAGAATGAAATCCGCGGGTCCTCCATTTGTAGCTGATGCAATTAATTGCGTGTTAATATAGCATTTTAGAACAATACGAAACGAAACGCTAACTGGTCTAATTAAATCGTTCTTTTATTATTGTCGCCCGTGTAATTCTCGGCATTATTAAAAATCGTGATATATGTATAATAACGTTAAAATGTAAATTCATTGTACAATGGCCGCTCGCCCAGACAGGTTTAATGTCCGAGAACTTCCGCCGACGCGAATAAATCACATGACAGCAATATCGAATGCATATAATAAATTCGATTATGGTATAATATAGAGTTTAAAAAAAAAAAAAAAGAAAAAAAGTATTGTCATCCCGTTTCTGCGGGACGGATCATTTTATGCAACAAAATACCGCAGGATCGTAAATACCCTCGTGAATGCATCGGTTTTTATAATTACGAGAAGCATCTTCTTTCTTTACGAGGCTGGTTTTCTTTTACCCCGGCTTCTCCCAAATTACATGCTATATACAATAATGATAGCTATTACCGCGCCCGCTTCGCGCCGATTTTGTGTAACGTGCAGGCCGTATTACAGAAGTAATCAATCACCGCATTAGCATATTTATTCACAGGGCAAAAAAGATAATCGCGATATTAGCTAAAATGTACGTTGGATGCTTTATGACTGCAACTATTGTTAATTATACGTTGCCTGATCGCTGCTATATTACACTCTATTACGCTCTAAATTCGCACTTGCGTATTTTATATCTTGTTAAATGTATACTGAGTATTGTTTAATTTTCGCAATTACGAGATATTGCCGCTTAGGTGTTTAATAAGAATATTCGAAAAAAAAGAAAAGAGGAAAAAAAAAAGAAAAAAAAGCGTGAGAACCGCCGTCATCTTCTACATGCTAAGTGTTACACGGCACAAGGTCGAACGGCCGTAACTTTTTAATGTAATCCCGCCGCTGCGCGCGGCATCAGAAATACGTTTGGTTTACACCGCGTTTGGTTTACGACTGTTTTACGAGGTGTGGACGACCGACACGAGCCACGAGTTCCATAACTGTCAAAACCAAGTGCCATTTACGGCTCAATCTTTAGGGACACGGCTGCCAGCAACGACGTCGTTTATTTTATCCGGCCGTTTTATCTGCGCCAGCCGACGATACACACATAAGCAGATCGCTCTCGGCATCTTTTTGCTATCTTCCTTACATTGCGTTCGCGACGAAAACAGCAATAGGAATTGTGTGTTGCTTTATCATTGTTTCTTTTTTTTTTTTTTAAATTTTTTTATTTTTTTATTTCACGGCATGATAATTATTATCTTTATTTTAGCGCTTGTTTTTCTTATCTTTTAAAATGGAAAAAGTAGGAATATAATGAGGACAACTCGCTTCTTCCGGGTTAGGCCGACTGACGAAACACAATTGGCGCTTCAACCGTCTTCTTTCAATTACATCAAGATAACAGATAACAGATTGGGGGACAAAGGAACTTCTATCCAGAGGCCATTTTGCTAACTAGAGGCCATCGTAGTTATATGACGTCACTTCCATATCCAACCATGGCGTCACATGACGCTCCACCCTGTTTTCAATCACCTTGGCCCCGAACCCACCCAGCTGTCAGACATGCTCCACCCCGTTTTTTCCTCTTCTTCCGTGCTATCGCTATCGCCATCTGCCGACAATATTATGCACTCCTTAGACCCTTAAATAATCAGCTGGTTTATCATCTTTCCGGTCGATGTCACCACTAAATGAGGCCGAAAATGCTTATTAGGTTTCGAAACAGTTAACATGTACTTCGCCAAATGGAAGGACCAGCCGCTCGGTAACTCACCTCACATTATCTTTTTTTCTCCCGGCTGTATTTTAAATTCAATACAATTGAGCGAGACATTAAAATCCATGATTCACGTACCGGCTTGAACGATAACTGATTTCCGCGTCGTTATTAAATTAGACAGGTGCGAGAGAGGGAAAAAATAGGGCGAGAGAGCGGCGAAAAATTGTGCCGTCCGCGTTACTAGAATTCAGATACTTGCGCTTCAGAGAAGGATACATAAAGGGGAATTTACGGGGCGGGAATTGAGTTCAAATCCTGCGAGAGGTTGAATTTATACGCGAGGGACGAGGGGGACAAGAGCGACGGCGGAGATGGGGAACCGGAGGGGGTGGTGGCGAGCGCGTGGAATCGCTATCGGCGGCCATTCATCAATCCGTGGAATCAATACGCTGGAATTAATGAAAGCGCCGCGCGAACAGCAAGCTAGCGGCCGGAATGTTAATCGCGATCGTCCCGCGTCCGACCCGTTCTCGTGTACAGCAAACTCCCAAGGGCCGCGCCTCTCACCCTCGCTCGCACCCTTTACCCTGCTTCGCCGCTCGTTGCACATTCGAACGCGTTCCTCCGTGTTTAGTGCCACCCGTACTCGTGCCACCCACAACAATACAATGAATGTACGCTCACATGTACACTTTCATTTATTTCTTCACGGAGGCGCCGAATTTTTGCCGCTTCAAAGCCAAACGTATTTATTAATTTAAAATTTAAATGCCTGTGCTTTTCAATTAACCATTTATCAATACTTTAAACCTTATCTTACTCTAAATTCGAAACATTAACGGAGTTACTCGTGTGAGAAAAATAGAATGTAATGAATATTTAAAACTGTTTTCAATTCAACTGGGAACGTTAAGTAGTTGTCTGCTTTTATTTATGTAACATTGAAATTGAAACAATGAAGAAAGTGAAGAATTTAAATCGAAAGTTGCAAGGCTTACAGAACATTTTATTTAGTAGAATTGTACATTTAAATGTCACATGTGGTCGGTACAGAAGGTTTCGATCTTGATTCTCCAGATCAACATGTTCTCACAAAAGGCAAAGTCTCTTTGTATTTCAGTCGATAAAAAAGCAATGGTTTATTGCTTTGTGTATGTGTTATGAATGATTAATTTAACACTCTTAAATTATTTTAATTTTATGTCGGATATATTGAATATGTTAAAAAAATTTTTTTTTTAATTTTATTTTAACTTTTGCACAATATATTCTATTAAATAACGTTCGTTCGAGTAAAAATATTTGCTAAACGGAAAGTAAAGTAGATTAATTAACGTTGATTGTCAATTTTTATTCGTTATTTTTTTTCATACATTTTTTGTGATCCAATTAACACGCATATTATGTTGGACACGAGTAATTTGTGTTGGACTTGTATTAATTCTACGCGACATGCGCATCGAGACCTTTACAAAGCTTCCGAAAAAGAGATTGATGCGAGAAAGAATGGTTTTGGTGGGAAGTAGCCATGCTGCCTAATGGATGGAAATTTTTCCAAATTTAACGATCGCTTAGCCCGCCCACACAGAACGCTGCAATAAGTTTGGCGTCTGTGCGATGGCCGTCACCGTGACGAGCACATGTGTAACTCGCTTTCTGTCATTCACAGGCTAAGCTTTGCTCAGTTCCTTCAGTTCGCTTGACAAGGATCATGCAAAGCTTTAGCTACGTCTGCGATATTACATGTCGAACTATCGTAATATTTTCGAGCAGTGGTATTTGAAAGTTTCTTTATTTATGGCGATTTTAAATTATCATCCATGCTTTTATGGTATTTAATAATTTATTAAATTAATTTAATAATTTTTTTCTTAATAGTATCGTTGGTTTAGTGATAGAATTTTGTTACGTTATTATACGAGTTATTTAATTATTTATTAAAGTCGCTTCGCGTTACGATATATGTGAATCAGATGTAATTAATGTAATTCGTAATGTTGTATGTGTAATATGATATAACACGTAATTTTTCTTTGTGTTACAGGTGCGGCGTAATTTTGATTATAGGGTGGACAGGGGAACGAAGCGGGTCTGGAGTGGCTTGGCGCTTTGAACGAAGGTGTCACACCGGGGAAGACGAAGGACTTTGATTACTATCTTCCGCTACCACCTTGTGTATACGTGGTACACTCATCCCTTTCTCCACTTGCTCTAATTAAAAAAAAAGAAGAAAAAAGGTTCTGCAGTGCTCCAGTTTATGATTTTATTCACTTTCGGTAGTGAGCTCAGTGTGATAAAAAGTCAAATGATGTACATGTGATTAAAAATGATGGTAATTTCATATATATATGTATATGTGTGTGTGCTTGTGCCGCTCAAGAGTGCGTGAGATGACGAGGATCGAGTGAGAAAAGAAAAAAAAAAAAAAGAAAAAAGATTCGCGAAGAAATGCAATTCCGAAGTGATAAATTTGTATCTATATAAAGACGTGCTAGTGTGTCCGCACAGGAAGAGTACAAAACAAAATAAATTTATGAAGGTAAAAGGATAGGGGAGAGAAGTCGTAGATCAAGCTTGAAAATAACCAAAGGCAGTCAACGTAGAGAAGTGACATAAGCAGGTGGGACAGGTGGGACAGTAGCATGAGTTCGTACTTCGCGAATTCGTACATCCCGGACCTGCGAAATGGCGGGGTGGAACACCCGCATCAGCATCAGCAGCACTACGGTGCAGCCGTACAGGTACCTCAGCAGACGCAATCGGTCCAGCAGCAATCTCAGCAAGCCGGCGACCCCTGCGACCCGAGTCTGTTACGTCAAGGAGTATCCGCCCATCATTATGGAACCACGGGAGGCCAGCAAGATATGCCTTATCCGAGGTTTCCTCCGTACAACCGGATCGACATGCGGAACGCAGCCTACTACCAACACCAGCAGGAACACGGAAGTATGGACGGCATGGCCGGTTACAGATCCACGTCCCCGAACACCGGTATGGCTCACATGGGGCACACACCTACTCCTAACGGACATCCGTCCACCCCCATCGTCTATGCCAGTTGCAAACTTCAGGCGGCTGCTGTCGATCATCAAGGCAGCGTTCTCGACGGACCGGATAGTCCGCCACTCGTCGAGTCGCAGATGCACCATCAAATGCACAGCCAGCATCCGCACATGCAGACGCAGCAGTCGCAGCACCCGCAGCAACAATCGCAACATCAGCATCTGCAGGCGCAGCAGCAACATATGATATACCAGCAGCAGCAGCAATCTCAAACCTCGTCGCAGCAGGGACAAGGTACAATGCACCCGCAACAACAGCAGCAAGCTCAACAGCACCAAGGCGTCGTCGCGTCGTCGCTCAGTCAACAGCAGCAAGGCGCGCCTCAAGGAGCGGCATCTGCGAATTTACCGAGCCCACTGTACCCTTGGATGAGGAGCCAGTTCGGTAAGTCAAACGTTTACAATAAATTTTTATAATTACAGCAAAATAAAATTTTAGCTCTAACATAAGATATTAAATTTAATTAAAAAATTGCTTTACACATCGGTAATTTCATAAATTAATTGCATAAAGAAAAATATAAGATCGCTTTAAAAGAAAAATATAAGATCGCTTTAAAAAAAAAATATAAGATTGCTTTAAAAGAAAAATATAAGATCGCTTAAAAAAAAAGAAAAATATAAGATCGCTAAAAAAAAAAAAAAAAAATATAAGATCGCTTTAAAAGAAAAGTATAAGATTGCTTTAAAAGAAAAATACAATATTTTACTCGAAGCGTGACCAACATTCTTGTAGAAAGCTAAATTTCTAGTAAATAGTTTCTCAGACCGCCGTAGGTAGCCAACTTTTGTATTTATGCGATGGAGCACAAAACTAAACCAAATCCGTATGGCATCTGACTCAGGATTGGCACAATGTCTCTAGATATAACGCGACCGGTTATTTATTGCGTTGACCTGCTAGTCCGCCTGTAGTTTCTCCGCTCATTTATCAGGTCACAATAAGCATTATCGTTTGTTCTTATTTTTTCACGTAATTGCGCTTAAAAGTTCGAGTATTCAATTTTATTAATTTTTATCAACTTTTCTTAATATTTAGTTAACGTTTCCTAATATTTAATTAACATCATCTTACTAATTTGTATTTATAATTTTTTTTTGTTTTCTTGCGTAACACGTTTTTAAATTAAATAAAAAAATAAAAAGGTAATACCTGTTTAAAGTTTAGAAATAGTTTTAAAAATAGATATTTATTATATCTATTCGATATGCGTGCAGTTGAGTAATGTCAATCATGTTCGATTTGATAAATCTTTTCGCATTTTTCACGGTATTCAACACTTTTTGGGTGACATACCTATTTGTGGCATTGTACGGTACAGCCGTAAAGGAATAACAATAAGTCTAGACCGTCATTTAAATAGAAGAAGCCCTGGGACTCACGCAACTGAATAATTTATGGAATCCCGCTAGGCGAGCCATTTCACATTTACTTTTTCGTTCTTTTATTGGCTTGTAGTTCGACCTACTCTCGATAAAAGAACGGTATCCCCATATTACCTAATTCGAGGTAGCATCTGCCTGAAACAAAAAAATTTGGCGAACTATTACTTACTTATTTTCACATTCTTCAGCTGCTCGTCATTTTCTTTAAAAGCATTTATCTTCATATTTTTCTTCGAGTATAAATCAACCAATACAGTATAATATAAATATTAAATTTTTTTTTTTTTTACGGAAAAGTATTTATAAAATTGTATACTTACTATATAAAATTTATGAATCTTTAAGTTTTATTTCTATACAATACAATATAATTTTGTAACGTGTTAAAATATTAAATTAAAGTTTAATTAAATCGAAATTATTAGTACTCTACTTTAAAATATCTAAATATTACGATTATTTTCACAATTTTAATATTTTGGTAAAATTATTTGAAGAATAAATATTTAATTCTTTTGGTTACCATACCATCTTTCGGTTAAGTTCAGAAGCAGGTCCCAAGCATCTGCTTCAGGATTGGCCGATAAACACTACGCTTATGACGACGCCAGGGCTTGTAGTTTACTGCCTTTTAAACGAAGAAAATGGCTCGAGTCCCTGAACGTGCTCACAGATGTCGGCACGTTTAAGAATGTTTCGTTTCATTCCTTCATTGACTTTATAAAAACTCAATTTCATGCATTTATTACAAGAATTTTAAATAATATTTTTTTACATAAAAATGTGTAGGAAACTTCTTACGTCACAATACTTTAACAAAAGAAACATGCTTAAAGAAAGAATATTTTTTACTAAGAATTATACAATTAATTATTTTGTGACACTTTAATTTTATTTTACATGTATTTAAAATATATGTCGGGTACAATGTTATATTATTAATTTTAGAGTTTGAAGTTTGCTTTAACTTTATGTTAATTTCCATTTTATGCTTTGCTGAAAGTTTAAAATTTGCCCAAGTTAGATTTTCTTCAAAAATGTGCAAATTAGATATAGAAATTTTATCAGTTAAATGCAATTTAAGAACTTACAAATAATTCTTATATTAAAATGCGCTGCCATATATTAATTCAACCGAAGATTTGAAAACTCGAGAATTTCACCGTAATCCTTTTCGCGTTGGATAATACAACGTGCTTACGATGCAGCACAACATACTGCATTCCGATCCCAAGTGTTGATCCGAGAAAAGGAGACCGACCATCGATGCTTTTAATGCATGAGATAATTGCGACCCTCTGTGCGAAAAGATTTATGACACCTCGACTCTCTTTCTCTCCCTTCTCATATATTCTCAATCGGCAAATAAGCATGGCGTGATACAGTTACAAAGCTTCCGTTATTGCATACGTTCGTACTCGTATATTATATTCCTTATGTAATGTGCATCTTGAGAGGCTTAGAACGCTGCAAATAAATTGTCGCGGTACGGAGACACGTGTTATTGGCAAAAGAAAATAAAGTAATTTAATTGAAAAAGCAGAAATCGACTTTCGATATTGTAAAATATCGAATAAATTTTTTTTTTTTAACGTTAAGTATTATAGAATATTTTATTTGTCGCTGCAAATTTGAGGCCGTGTAATAATAAACTACGCGTAGAAAATTGGGTGAGATGTAAAACTTGAAATAATATTTCGAAGCGTCAAATATAAAATTCGTAATTTTTATTTGGAGAACGAACCGGCGTATGGAGCGAGTCAGAAAAATCAGCATTCCAAATCCGATATGCATTTTATTATAATCCAACTAGCCGCTCAACAGATTGGTGGCCATAATGATGGCGGCTTCGTGAGATATTCGAAAAGCGATGGAGTTCAAAAGGGGCAGGAAAGGAGGAGCTAAAAAAAAAAAGGAGAGGATACGCGCGTGTATGCGTATGCGTCCATATGCGTACATATGGGCGTAGGAGAGAGAAAGAGAGAGATAGAGACGGTAGGGGGAAGCAGGAGAGACAGATGATGATGATGAATGAATCCACAGAAATTCTGGGACCGTTTTCTTTTGGAGCTCCGCCATAGAGGCAATCGCGAACGATATGGAGGTCGCGGTTTAATTTTCCGCTCGATATTTGGCCGAAATTCAACATTCGAAGGATAAAACTGTCTTTATTTTTGCGGCGTGTGATTGCGACTTGCTCCTGTAGAAGAATTCTGTCTAGAAAAATCTGTGCTCTTACGAAATTTTTATTCCTCACAATTTAACTTAAAGTTCTGCGGGACTGCCTTATTGTTTTCGCATCTAGAGTAGCAGGTGCGGGGAAAAAGTAAATTTTAATGCTCCGAACGATATCGTAAAGACGCATATGTCGCAACGAGTCGCTCTCGCTGCTCATTATCTCAACCTTCTACCTCGGGGCTCTTTCAGACTCCATCTTCTTGTCCGCCTGTCTGCTCGTGTACCCGGAAGATAAAAAAAAAAAAAGAGAAGCGAGAGCAAAGGGAGAAAAACCGCCTATCGGACTGTCCTGCCTCTTTCTAAATTTCTTCTACGAATATTAGTGGCCTCGACGCTTTCCTCCTTCTGTCAACTTTCTTGGAATTTAATCTTGATTTAACTATACAGAACGTTGCCTAAATTTTATGTTGAAATTTTAATTTTACTAAGCTCGCGATCGGCAATAATTAATTGTATAAACCATCGCGAGTTATTATTAAATATATATTATTTATATTTTGATATAAATTATTAAATTTTTTTTTTTTTTCGAGGAACTAAGTTAGATGCCATCTGAACAATTTCGCGCGATTAAGATTGCAATCCATCGAAGATGCGAAGGCGTAGCCCAAGGTTGATATCGCAAGCAAATGATAGAATTAATGGTGCCTCTAAGATATCTAATCGAGGAGCCGTTTCAAGGTCCGGCCATACGGTGTTCACGTAAAGCCTTAGCTTAATTGGGCAGCAGAGTGGTGGCCGCACCTTATTAGCGGGTTACAACATCCGGCTAGCTGTTAATCTGAAAAGTCCTGCGTGTATCCTGCGGCGGGCCTGAAAGACTAGTCGGCCGGGGGCGGGGAGGCTGAGATGCGGAGCAACTAGCCTATAATAAGCCGCACGGTTGTGTATGTTCTGTTCTGTTTCGTTCCTTCACGCTGCGCCAGTGAAGGCAGACCCATAAATCTCCCGGGCATACTCCAGGGGACATTTGATCCTTGCGTAACCCAACGCCGTTAATTTATTGCTCCGCGTTTAAAGTCACCTCCGTCCGCGAGAGTCGTGCCACGACGTTGGTTACTCCGGTCCAGCACAAACTTAGGCCATCGGTATGACTTTCTTATTACAGGATTTCTTTCCGTGCCCGCTTGCACGGGGCATATTTAAAATATCAATGAAATCGCGGTAATATCTACGAGAGAAATATGAAATAAATATACATAACGGTCTAAAGTAGAAGCAGACGGTTTTACTTTTACTTTATTCGAGAACGCGGAACCTCTGCTGCTTTATTAATTAATAATTATAATCTCGTTCGATTCGCGTGCCGTTGTTCGTCTAATTTTTATAGGCGGGTAAAGCTAATCGAGATTTTAGTCCTCAATAATCAAACCGATTGGTTTGGAAGCTTTATAGGCTTTAGCTCATAAATAATACAGACTCGTCTCGATGCAGCGTTTAATAATTCATTTCTTTGCTCTGCAACATCTAGTGGCACGAAAGGATTTATGAGCGAAGTGACCTTTCGAAACAAACCTGATTATTACGCCGCATCAGCTCGGGATTATCTTTATTCGGTCGCAGACGTGCCTTAGATAAATATATAAGTTTAACATAAAAATATACGTTGTGCGTATATACTTGGAACTTTGTCGGCGATTTGCTTTCTTATAAACGAGTTTTAGCAGTCAATTTAAATTTATAACATTAAGCTCCGAAGTAGATTGGAATGTTCAAAAACTAATTAAACATGTATTTCTTCGACGCTCTGACGATCTAACGTTAGATCTTAAACATGATCTTCATTAACGGTGCGACAAATGAATATTAATAGGATGTAAATTTCGCAGAACGGTCGACAGCACGCTCGACAGTCAGTAATGAGATTTTGTTCGTGTAATGAACACACGTAATAAACACGATCGCGATGAAAGCGCTGGTGGGAAAAAAAAAAAAAAAGAAAAAGAAAATTTTTTATCGTGCGGACTTACCCCGTTCGCAAGACAACCCGGTGCAATTGCTCTTTTATAACGTTCATTACATTTTTGTGGCACGGCAAATGGCTATTTTCTTAAAACGACGGAGGAAAAGGGAACCAAGGAAGTTGCCCAAATCGTTGAAGCTTATAAGAGCGCGCTAGAGATTGGTATGTTGTTAATTTGAGAGCGTAGCCCAAGGGAGGGAATAAGAGGGCATGTTCCCAACTTTCTCTATCCTCTCCTCGGTCCCTCTCGCTCTCCAGCGCGTGTCTTTTTTTTTTCCTCTTCCTCTCTCCATCTCGTCCTCTTCGTCTGGTCGAACGGCTGAAGAACCTACGCGATCTCTCCGTCTCTCTCCACGGCAGAACCGCCATCCATCTTCATCGGCCGACAGCGCGACGGGCGGCGTTTGCCTCGAATGCTCGCCAAGGAGTTTTCTTCTTCTTCTTCTCCTTCTTTACCTCCCTCTTGCCCTTCCACCACGCTTTCCAGTTCTCATCCCTGCGTCTCCTCCTCCTCCTGCTTCTTCCCTGCCTCATGCCATCCCGGAGCAGCCTCGTTTTGCTCTCTCACACTCGCATGGCGGGTTAACCGAACCAAACCCTTTGAGGTTTATACCTTGTAAAGTTGTGAGACTTCTCACACAGAGTCACCTCGCCCGGTCCTACCCGGGCATCTTCCCGCGTTCTCGCCGTCTCTCTCGCTCCTCTGGCAGCCATAATTAATATTCTTGTTCGCGATTCGTGTACCGCGCACCAGCCGCAGATCATATCGCTGCGATATCTATCATACGCGGAACTGCATTTACGATACCGAGTCTTTTTTATCCTCCCGTCGCGGCGGTATTTTCATTTAAGGTTTGCAGAGACGCCTATCGCCAGTCGGGCCGATCGTAGGCTGCGGAATTTACAAATACGATACCGACCATTTATAGCACGGAAATAAGAGTTATCTTGTGTATAAGCGCAATTACAATTTACCTTGATATAAAAAGTAATTAAACACACGGCGATTTATATTAATTTTATTAATCTAATTATGTTGTATTTTATTAATTCGAGAAATAATTACATTTATGCGTATATATTATGCGCGTGTAAAATAATATAAAAATATATAATATAAGAAATTATTATATTAATTCAAAATTTCAATTTTTTCTGTTTCAGAAAGGAAACGGGGTCGACAGACTTACACGCGATACCAAACGTTAGAGCTGGAGAAAGAATTTCACTTCAACCGATATCTTACTAGGCGGCGACGCATCGAGATCGCGCACGCACTTTGCCTGACGGAACGGCAGATAAAGATCTGGTTTCAAAACAGACGGATGAAGTGGAAGAAAGAGAACAAGACGAAAGGCGAGCCGGGATCGGGCGACGGCGACACCGAAATCTCGCCGCAGACGTCGCCGCAGGGTTAAAAGAGCTCCGAGGGAAAGTGGAATCTCCTCTCCACCTCTCTCAGGGTCGTTTGATACCTTGTTTCCAGCACTACCTCCTCCCCACCCAGAACTCCAACTCCCCCATCGATGACCTCCAAATCCTTCTAAGCAATGACGCTTATTTTGTCGTGTTAATCATGTTGCTTGTACCAAAAACGAGGCAGATAATGGCGAAGGCGAGAATGTCGTGGAAGGACCCGTAAAGAGCGCCCGATGACGATGAGAGGGCACCTCACGATGTGCCCCGGGTGCACGAAGGGACGGCGAAGAGCAGCGAACGAGGCGAAGACGCACAAACGAGTCAGTAGAGGAATTTGCGGGAACGCGTGCGTGAAGAGGAATCAAGATTTATCGATCGAGATGAGTAAACGAAACTGGATCACATGCTAATCAGAACCGCGTCAACCTCTATTACATTTAATCGATTATTGTATACCGCGATCTATATATATGCAGGCTGTGAGCAGCCTATATATACATATACATACGTGCGCGTACATATATGTATATATGCGCGCGTATATATAGACGAAGATGTATGTAGTTTAACGTGAATCGTGGGAGCGAGTGATCAACGTCCGGTCGGTATTGACGCAAAAGACGTGACTCGAAACGATAGAGTACTAAGGGTTGAATCCGCGAGGAAAGAATGATAACGCGCGAATCTGACTTGCGAGCGTGGCGAAGAAGAGGCGAGCGAGATCGTGTTGAAATCTTAGGAGAGCATTTTATTATTTATTCTCTTACGTCGTAAAGTAGAGTCGTAGTAGAAACGAACAGTAGATTAGCCCGTACGGTGATGTCCATCGCGTCTGTATTTAGCGCTAAATATGCGGTTTAGTGTCCTTAGATTGTTTAGATAGAATTCTTTCTTTGGTACCGCCGCGCGGTGGCTCCCAAATACGAGGATACTTATACGATTCGTGCCAAGTGTGATCATCGAGGATGTGCTTTGATGCGAGATCCGAAAGGGGTTGAAGTCGAGCTACGGCGGAGCGCAGCAGGTGGACGGAAGAGGAGAATCGTAAAAGTTTTACGTCTTATCTCGAGGTACAGTGATACAAGTGTGTGCAAAACTAATTCCGTGGAAGACCAGTGGAGTTTCATGTATGATATATGGCGTTGTTTCTTTTTTTTTTGGAGGAGGGGGAATGTCGCGTACGGAGAGGGCAACCGTAAACGAGACTGACTAGTGCTGAATGATAAAGTGTAAAGTAAAAAAAAAAAGGGGGAAAAAGAAAAAGAACAGCGCTCTTCGGCGGAGCAGAGTCAAATGGAGTTGACATTTCTTCATCAGCGTCATCGCAAGGTTAGTCTTACAAAAATCGCTAAAGATATGCATTATCGGTTAAATTACTTTGTTTCTCGTTGAATCGTTACGCATTTGATAGGAACGGTAAGCTTTGAACGCCGGCGGAATAAGCTCACACTTTTACGCGGCTGATAATGCATAAAATTGTAGCTTATCCGTTCACCAAACCGATAGTTAGGAAGACTTGTTCCTACCGCGCATATTGCTCAAGATGTGAACATATAATGTACATAAGCAGTTCTTTCTTAGCTAAAAAGCATGTCCACTTGAAAAAGACTTTAAATTGCAAAAAAATTCTTTTCCTTCTATACCTTCTAAATGCATTTCTAAATTATTGGAAATAATTACGTTATTTTCGAAAACTTGGAAATGCATTTAAGAAGTACAGATTGTATTATCTATTCGTGTCGAAAAGCTTCTTTTAGATTATACTCGTAATAGTTCAAATGATTTTGCAAAATAATTATTTGACGTTAAGATATTTGATATTAGCCGACCGATATTTAATATCTTTGATATTAAAGGAATGTATATAGCGTAATATGTCTTTTACAACGTTAGACATGCAATGTGATCTCGAATAAATTATTTTCTTTAGAATTTCTTTCTTTTGTTTTTTTTTTTTTTTTTAAAGAAAAAAGAATAATTGCAATAGTTGTAATTGTAATAACGTTGCAATTTTTCTTTTTTATTGTAAATATCGAAAGAAGATAACTCAAGGAACGGAAGTTTATTTGCATTAGTAGCTATCGAAAATTTGCTCTTGCTCCGTGCGACATGACGCCAAGTTACCAAGTGTTATAATACGTAGCATATTTTCGGAATAGGATGCTTTCGGCATGAAACCGCTTGGCACCTTAATAGTAGCTTAAAGCTAACCAAACAAAGAAGTAAAAAAAGAATTTTTTCTTACACGAGTTCACGATTTAAATTGCATTATTATTTCAAACCATGACGCTGCCTTTTGAATCTTTTTCGTGTCGTACAAAACAATCTTTTACGATTTTAATTTTAATTTTCTGATTAAAATATGAGAAAAATTATGCTTTCCTTGCCAAATTATTCTTTTTATTACCACGTGTACGATAATTTTCGCATTTTTATTTGGATTTGACACGCAACGACCGCGTTCTTCGTATGTGAGAGGTGATCTGATTCAGCGGGGATCCAATTTGTTACATTTGCATCGAGACAAGCGCGTTAAGTGTGGCAAGCGGTATCAGGGCACTCGTCAACTCGATCGTCTGATCTGGTTCGATGAATTGATTCGATTATGCCGTATCGGGAGATTCAGGAAAGCCCGGCCGCAGCCGCGGCCGGGCAGGCCCATATATTCCGCCGCGGTAAATTCTTGTGCTGTGTTGTAAATTTAGATTCGACGTAATTATTTAGTGTATATCTTGTATACACCATAATTAACGATATACGTAATAAACGATATTAATAACCGCGTGCTAATTATAAAACAGCCGGACGGTAATGCCGCTGCCGGGGTGGCCGATCCTCTAGCTCGCTGCTGAAATTCGGCTCCTGGCGAAAACGAGAGAAAACGAGGAGAGTGGCATAAAACGTGTAATCGATATACGTAACGTATGGTCCAGCTCGCGCTCGCGCGTCGATCGAGCAATGTGCGACCAGCCTTTCCTTCTCGAGAAATTTATTTATGTAAAACTCTTTGTCCTTGAGGAGCAACGAACTGTGTGAAATCCGCGGCGGTCGCTCGCTATCACACGCACGCATTTGAAACGCCCGTATAATCTAGCCAATCGCGGTCTCATGGGAAAATATTCGTCCGTCATTTTCATTCCGTTGTGCAATTTTATTTGATTGGAAAATAAAAGTAAAGTATTAAATTAATTTTTTTTTTAAGTCTTTGAATACGCACGGTAATCGTATGATTGTATTATTAATTATTCTGAGTTTAAATTGCATAGTTATTGTCATAAAATGCCATAATCGCGGCTTTCTTTTTAATTAGGAGTCTTTTTAATTTTTTTTTTTTTTTTTTGACGTGAATCATTATCACATTGTAACGTTTAATTTTTTTTCCAAGTCGCCAAAGAACGAATTAATTTACGAAATGAGATTTTTCGATTTGTTAGACCGCATTACGTTAACGTCTAGTTGAAATTGTATATATAATATACGTCTAAAATTTAAATTCGGGACGCAGCTCCGGTCCGTCAATCGAAAATAATTTCCCAACATCTAATTCGATTGTAACGTGTACAAAAGTTGAATAGTGCAATAAAATATGTTTAAATAAAAATTAAACGAGAGATATGACGGATCCCGGTGCTGTGTAATATAATAATTAAATGTCGAGGTAAGGCAGGTGGTGAGCGATCGCCGTGAATACGTGCGCAACTAAAGAAAAGAAAAGGAAAAAAAAAAAAAAAAAAAAAAAACAAGCGACTTTTGTATCTATTGGATAGCAAACCTATTACTTATAGATTAAAGGTATATACATATATTATATATAACGCGAGAAGGGAAAATTCATAATATTAACTGGGAGGAATGAGATGCAAAATATATATTTTATCTTTACTCGTATATATGCGCATTAAATTACAAGATATACGTAAATTAAACCAAGTACCGTGAGTGTATGCAAACGTAGAGCGTAAAACTGAAACGTAAATGCAGCAGTGTGTACGTATGTCACTAAGAATAGTCCGTATTCGATAAGAGTAACATCTAAAATTTAATTCATAAAGGTAAAGAAGTAGAGTTAAGTGCGTGTTGGTCGCAGTGAACGAAGGTGGCGGTCGTGAATTTTCAATTGGATTTTCGTCAAAAAGAGTAAACGGCACTCGCCATCAATACGTACACCACGGGAGAAACGCGCAATGAAAATTTTTATTTATTATTGTCCACGATATCGCGAGAAAGCGGCGGCACTTGCAAAAGAAAAAAAATGGGGAGGGGAAAGAAGAGGAATGTACATAAGTCCGATCTTTCTAACTAGACTATATGCAGAAAAAAAATGCTACGAAATAAGTAGAACAAAGAGAAATGAAAAAATATAAGAAGTAACGTTTGTCGATGAACGAGTAATTTTCTGACCGTAATATCGTTTAGTCCGGTAATATTTATTGATACATGTTATATATACCGCAAAGTGGATCTTTCTGTTTGTTTAATTGATTATACAATAAATATTTTTTATAATGTACTAGATAACGTTGTAGGTATTTATATGTACCATTGATTCTAAACTTCCTTGAGGATCTCTACGAGGTGACGTAAATTGGTAGAGATTATGAAATCCTTATGCTGATGTACACTCTCGCGTATCCAATCGTTTTTATCGGGTTTGCACGTATAAATACGAAGCGACGTTAAAAAAAAACATTTTTTTTTATAAAAAGAAAGAAATGACGAAAACGTGTTTTCGCACATTCGGATTTCGCTACGTTCCTTGGCTCTTTCGCAATTTCGGCTCTTCGATTTTATGCGAACGTTCGACTCTGTTTCTTTATTAAGCAAATTGCGAAACGTCGTCCTCATACGTGAATGCGCCGAAGAGTTCCTGACTTCCTGTTGCATTTCAGGAAAGCGTTATTAGTTTCGGATATATCTTTCGGGTATATCGTATTTCTATCCAAATACGTAAAATTTATAAATAAGCAAGTCCCACGCTCCATCATCATCTATCGAACTTAATCTAGGTTTTTTCTTTTATTTTATTTTTTTTTTTTTTTAAATTTTTAATTGATATTCTTACAACGCGAAGCAAAAACGCAGACGGTATGCAGTTTGTTGGTTTTTATTCTTTTCATGAATTTTATAATGTACCAAATACATTCACAGTACTCGCTTTATTTAATCCCCGAATCGAACTTTTATATACTTCTAAATATAAAGAAAGAAAAATAATTCAAAGATCAAGGCATTATAAATGTATCGCTTGTGTAATGCAGCTAGAGGAGATTGCCATAAACTATACACGAGAAATTTCCGATTTTTTGCTATTTCGAACGTGAGATATGCGTCTCATCGATTATAGGTTCCGCCATGTGAAGACTGATAGACTCCGTAACGCGAGACAAGAATATTGTATACAATAGTCGCTGAAACAAGAACACATCCAGACCTATGCTATTATTTATCGATAGAAATAATTATTTAACTGTGCGTTATTAATATTTAAATTAGCCGATTATTCCAAACAAATATTTCGCCGCCTATAACTGAATTTAGAGCGACTTCGGTACTTCTTTACCCTTTTTCGTTTGTAAATCGACATTGACATCCAAATAACAAGCAATAAGTATTACCGAAGTTACTCTAGATGTACAATTTCCTTTCATTTTAATGTTCCGGTGAACGCAGAGATAAAAGCAGGATGCATTTGTATATAATTAATCATGTGAAAAGTATATATGTGGGAACGAGAGAAGTTTTCTTTTTCAAATATCGGCAGGGCAATGTGAAAGGCGACGTCTGACGTTGCGGTATCGAATCGCGAGCCGCGACCCTGTATACGATACCGCGTAGGTAGAGTAGGTACCTGTTTACTAGATTAAAAAAAAAAACCTTACAAAGTAACGGTAGCAGAGGTCTAATTAATCACTATTTATTGATACGATATAGTAACGATATTCAAACGGTGGAGTTCCGCGGGTAATTCGATTACTCAGTGACTCGACGAAGATATAACTACCCGAGTGGAAATTGATTCCCACCGTTACCTAATAAATTAGCTAGCCAATTCGTGTTTCATCTCGTGGCTGTCTAGCAAAACTGTCCAGCACTGAGCCAGAATAATACTCAAAAAACATAGCTAGAAAAGCTAGATATCTAAATGTTTTTCGCCGCGTGTTGACCTTACGCAACGCTCGATTCGAATCCGCCGGGCTCGCCGACCGACGCGGTAATATGAGTACGTGCGTGTGTTTTCATCGGCCGGCAGTCCTCGTGCTCCAAGTTCGCAAGGTGGAGGACTAGCGGACGGTGGACGGCGTGTACCGGTTTGCCCGGCGAATTCGGCAGTCGAGCGAGCGTTGCGTAAGGTCGGAACACAGTATTTAAATACACGGTCTGCGCTGGACAGTGACTAGACGACCGATATTAGATAGATTTTGTTTTTCTTTTTTTAAATGACAATTTTATTTTTTGAAGACAGTCACAAAATATTAAATACTTTCTTATAATTTATGGCTAGTACCAAGCTAGTCATTAGTTAAGAAATATATTTAATCTGCGCGATTTCACCACTAGCTGCAAAATCAGATTAGTTAGATAAATTTCCACTCGGGTAGAGTAAGAGGATGACAATATTTCGAGAGCCGCCACGTTGTCGTTCGCCGACGAACTTACGGTTTCTCCAGTGTGTCGCACCCTACTTTGAGTATTAACGGATTAACGGAGTAGAAAGGAATTTCTTATTAAAATCTTATGCTAAAATTCTGTTCTATTGCTATTGCCAGTTGCTTATTAAATTTTAATACTATTTGATTTATAGACTTGATTAATAGGCTTAAAAATAATAAAAAAAAAAAAAATAAAAAACCATGTTGCAGTTTTTGACACACGCTTGAAAAGTTAAATGAATTCAGAGGTTTTATTAGTCTTCGGTTAGACAGCGGTGTTTAATTCCCGCGTGGAATATTTATGCAGCTTTTGCGAAGTGCAACCGTGCCAAGGTTACTAGGGATCGACCTAGTGCGACGAGCGGGAGTTCCGGATATGCTGCACGCGAGACAACAATCTGAGAGACGAGTTGCAATTTGTTTAGGGTGGTAGTGGGAATGCCAGGTCGCGCCCGGTCCATAAAAATTCGCACATTTCCCTGAGGCATGACGCACGATCTGCGATTAGGTTTCCTATCTCCCAGCTACACACTTGAGTCACCATGGTTACGCATTGCCCCGGCCGAAAGACACAAAGTGTACATGTATCATATATTCTACATATTATATGTATACGCACACGTATGCACACGGATACAAATTTGAGAAGCGGTATATTAGACACATTGCCTATTTACAAAAGACCGGGTACAATGCATTCGTTCCAACGATTGTGCGGAGAAAAAAAAAAAAAAAAAAGGAGAGAAATACTTAAGTACAGGTGTGCCTAGCAGCCGAAAACAAAAATGTGGGCAACACTGCTTTATCGGAAGATAAATCGGAAGGGGAAAAAAATGAAGTATAAATAAATGAATCTATATATAAATATATATATACATATAAATTATATATATTATAAATATATATATTTAAATATACAAATACGAATAATTATTACAGCTACAACAAACGTATATAGTTATTTTGTAGTGTCTCGCATTATGTAAACTATATGTACACATAAAGAGTACGACAGTGGCGATGTTGATGATGATGATTGCAATGGTAAACGGTGTCTCTTACGCGAGTGAAGTATGTATTATGTAATAATGATGAAGACGACGAGGCGATGGATAAATAGTATTACATGCTATCATGTCGGCGAGTCTAAACCGTATTGTATTATATTATATAAGAGTCTGTCCATATTAATAATAATAATTATTATATTAATTATAATAGCTGTGTTTGAAAACGAGAAATAAATTGTGGTTGAATATGAAGTGTAGGGATGTGATGAAGAACGGCCGGTTGTTCCCCTTATCATTGTGCGGTATCGCGACGCTATGCAAATTCGCGAACGCGCGCGGCGGTCAATCGGCGGCGCGTACCGGGATTCTCCGGGTCGGGGATCCGCGGATTCCCAGCGTGAAGTCGTGATTTCTGCACGCCGCACGAGGATATCGCGATTAGTACGCCACTGGCTTCCCTTCGAGAGAGAGTAAGCCCGGCATACCCGGAGGTTGCGTTTATACGAATTGCAGCGGAAGGAACCATTGTATAATCCAAGATGGCCTCCACCTCGGAGAGGATTATTATTGGCTAATACGAAGCAAGAGGCCCCGCCTTGGCTCACGGCTCGTGACGGGATGATTTATTGGGATTTCTGTCTGTTCGCCCCTGCGCTGCAACGAACACACGCCGTGGCCTAGCTCTCGCCTAGACGGTAGGTATGCTCGGATTTGCGATATTGGATTTCGACATCTCGGCCGAGTGCAGCTGCAACCATTCCCCCACGACGGACAGACGTCTTCGTTCCGCGTGTCCACGTGCAGTGGACGGCATGCCTCAAGTGTCAATATCAGATTCAATTTCAGATATCGCGAGTTTTATCTCGTCCATTTTCGATTATTCACGCTCTCGACATTTTCCGTTTCTTTTTCTCATCATTTCTTCTTATTTTTATTTTTTTTCAATATTTAATACTAAAAGAATTATAAATAATTACTTTAGAAGTGATAAATGAAATAAGAATAACGTTACGCTTTTAATTATATTTATATGTTCGGATAATTTAATATTGGCTTGCACGCACTTCGCCAATACGTATTTCAATTATCGAAAGGCCCTTCTCTTTACGCTAGTTCGTATTCTTCAATATTTTGCGTGACGTGAAAGATTTAATCTTAATCCGGCGATTGCCTTAATACGCATACGTGCGTCCGCAAAATTAAATCTCCGCGGCAGAAAGATTGACGTGTGGACACGGCGCTATCTATCGCCGTCTGTTGGCGCGATGAAAGGTGAGTATAATTGACGGAAGCCTCGTAATGCTATCGCACTTCCGGAACTGGGTAACGAATCCGGGTCATGCGAGATGGAAGAGCAGAAGAATTCCATCGTTAAGTGAGTATATCTGGCGTAGTGGATTGCGTATTTACGATTTAAAGCGGCGGTGACCTTTACCAATTCGGTTGTTGCAGGTGCATCCACGTTGCAAATGCACTCCTGGTGTGGGGAAGAGGAGGGCAGGGAATCCGTAGGCAGGACGAGCACGAGGGAGCGAAATAACCTGAGAGAGGAGACGGGCGAGAGCGAGGAGTCGGCGGAGTAGAGACCCGGCAAGATAGAGGAGCCGGTGGGAGGATGGCGGTTAGAATTTATGGCCGCTTTATCACTTTACCGGCCTTGCCGCGTCTCCTTTAGCCCGTGAGGAGGGCAGGATCTCACGATGAACTTTGGCACTCGACTACGCTGCACTCGACGAGCGGTGAGCCCGTTAACTTTCTTGTTTACTCGCATTTCGCGAGAGATTACAAGTACACCTGTTTTCTCTCTCCCCCTCTTTCTCTTTCTATCTCTCCCTTTTTCTGGCTCTTTTCTTTTCTCTTTTTTTTTTCCTTTTTTTCCTCTCTCTTTTCGCTTTCTCTTCTCTGTTTCAAATTTAACGCAATAATATATTACACGAATCATATTATATTACTGGATAGCATGCACTGGTCGGAAAGAGTATTTCGTTTACAAAGCTACATTTTACGAAACTGAATTTTGCACGCGCGATTTGGATTTGATGATGGTTAATTAATGGAGCATTAAGTCCAATCGAATTAAGAAAAAAAAAAAAAATTAATCTTATTTATTAATTTCTATTGTGCTTGGAAATTGAAAGCGTAATGAACTCTACTAAATTAATATAGAATCACACGGGTTTAGGAAGGCGGTAGAAGAAGGAGATAAGACTGCGCCTTCTAATCTGAGAAGCCTGTCCCTATGCCACGGTCTAAATTTATGTCTTTATATTTTCGGTGCGCGCTAACTTCTCAGCCGTTCGCATGCCTCATTATACTCATGGGCGTTTAACGGTCGGATTTTAATTCACTTGGCCGAAGCCCGAGGGGGGGCAGGGGAGAATTGTGTTCCGGCGGTTAACAGGAAAAGTGGCGCCGGCCGCCGAATCCACGAATATCTAGTGTAAACACATTAATAACGGGTCTCACGAGTAACTTATTGCGTACACGGGCACGCCGCGCGGGCCCTCGTAAAATTTACGTCATACTACCTGTCGGCATGACGACTACAGCTACATAACGCATAAAGTAACCCCCATTAATAGACCATAAATTCTATCCCCGCGGCACTGTTGTTATGTATGAGCGTCGTTAGTGTTAATAGAGTGTTAACGGCTTCTATGCCGCTCTCGATTCTGTCCAGGACGTAGGTGACGGAGGTGGCGATGTAGGTAGAAACTTGACAGAGAGAAGGGGGAGGACAGGGGAGAATGGTAAGCGGTTGCCATAGAGGAATTCTGGTTGCGTGCCGCCCGGCTACTATTAGCCTCGTGCTTCTGCTATTTTGCATAGAGAATGCATCAATTTTCGGCGCTTCCCGCTCGCCGGTCCCACCTCTCCCTCCCGACACCCCATCCTCGCTATCGCCACCTTCGACGATTTTGTCTCCTCGCACTCCGCTCTTGGCCGTCCCCCGCCCTGATTTCCGTCACAGCGACACGATCCACGGTGCACGCCGCGTTTCGGACAATGTAAACCGCATCGGAGGTAATTGATAATCACGAACAAACCTACTTCTGTTGGAAAATGCTCGCGACGGCTGCTCGGCCTGTTTACGCGGTGATCGCTTCCGCTGCCGATGATCGGTTTCGATTCGCGCGATGAGGACGTCCGATAACGTGGACTCAACGATTACCGGGAGTTTATTACGGAGATCCGGTCGCACGAATTAACAGGAGTGTTAAGATTTAAATGCCGAGAGGCTTGAACGACTTTAAACGAGGGATTTTTCGCACTTTTTCACGAGACCGTCCATTCGGAGAGTATTTCATTTATTAATAATTGTTATTATTTAATTACCGCGAATTTATAACGTTTTAATGGGGGAGCGTAAATCATACGCCCGCGAAGAAATTTTTAACAAAGTCTGGGTGTGATAAAACATAACTGCATCGTTAATCTTCTCACCTAGTTCTTACGTTTCAAATCCCGGGATTATGCGAAAAGGAGCACATTAATGGGCATGCACTTGTTACTTTTACGGAGTAAAAAAATTTGCAAAAAAATGAAAGAAAAAAACAATTCTATCGCGGTCGACTCTCAGGTTTAAACAACGTTGTGCTTTAGGCGGATCACTGCATGGAGGACGCCGTTGGATACATAACGTATAACGGAACATAAATCAATAATATCGCCATCCCTTCTCTTTCTTCCCTCCCTGGGACACCAACACTCTATCTCCGAACGTTGTTACTGTTCTGCAAACCACCGAGCGAAGACGCCGTCTTTTTCGCAGTCAATGTTTAAGTTCTAAAACATTAGCAAACAATGAATGTTCTGTAATATTCAACACGTTCGGCAAACGTTGCAATTTATTCGTTTAACTTGTTCGATTATTTTTACCGGTAAAGCGTTTCGCAGTATAACTAATTAATAAAAAGTAACAGCTTTAATTGGAACGTTTTTAGCATTCTTATGACTTTTAATTAATATACGTAGCACTATTATTTTTCTTACACGCGTGCAACTTATTAGACAGCACCGATAAAATTCGCGAATATCTAAGATTCAAGCGAAAGCACACGATCTGCTCGGATTTAGATTTTTTTTTTTTTTACGCTGGGTAATAAGATACAAGCTGACGTTCGCCGAATTAATGCGAATTTATTTCGAGCGGGGCGCGTACCCAGGTATTTTAGGAAGTTCGGGTCCGGGTGAGCGTATAGAAAGGCTAAATGCAAAACCTTGTAAGGGGGAGAGACTCGCGTATACTCCGAGAAACTAACAAAACATCCTCGCAATTAGCCGGATGTCCCGATGACATCAGCGGGGCATCCCTCGGGGACCGCCGGCCGCGCTACGTAGCCCCGCGACAGAAATTTCACCGCTGTGCCGCACCGCCGACTTCGGTCCCCTGCCGCTCTCTCCGCCGCCGGTTGTGTTGCTCCTGCCGTGCGAGACCATCCGCGGCCTCTCAACGGGATTCTAGGTGACGACCGTAGCTCGCCGGTCACGGGTAACGCTAAATAATAAAAACTTATCGGATCCGCGTCGCTGAGAATTGGACGGCGAGGTGAAGGCGCACGCGGCCGCCGAATGAAATTGAAAAGTAGCCGGGAGATATGACCCTACCGACGAATATCGGTAGACAGACGAATGGCGTGGGAACGAGCAAGGGGTTTGGAACGGGCAAGCGGGAACATGAAAAACTGCCGCGCGAGGGCTGATAGACTGAAAAGTGTTTGCTCGACGGACGGACGGTTTTTCCTTTTTTTTTATTTTTTTTATTTCTTTTTTTTTATTATTTTTTTTTTTCAAATCTTTCGCCGCCCTTTCTCACCCGAGGTCATTGGGATGCATTGTACGCGAGATTGGCGCAAATACGTTCGCCTCATTGTTCCGCGTTAAAAATATCGCGACCTCGTGGATTCAATAAACTTTCACGACCGACGTGACGTAAGTGGTATTGCCCGGTGCCATGCCGAACAAATTGAAAAGGTCCTGCTTATATCTTCTTCTTTTTTCTTACTTTATACCAATGTTGCAATACAGTTATTTATTTCAATATACCTTTTTCCTATTTTCTTTCTTTTTAATTATTATTTTTTCACTTTCTTTCTCCTCTAAAACCTATATCTCCTTTATATTTTAATGTATATTTTAATAATATTAAATACTTTTATATAATAATTAAATAAATTACATATATTGAATAATATTAAAATGCTTTTTCTTGTTCTTTTTTAGATTAAGTTTTCCAGATTCGTTCAACGGATTCTTCATTACACTCGTCGCATCAAATAAATCAACAGGAACAAACTACAAAAATTAAGACATCGCCTGTGATCTACTAAGTGAATAAATGACAAATCAAAACTACAAGATACAAAGAAGATACGAAATTTCATCTAAAGTGTTGACAACTTGTACCAGAAACACAGAAGTTAATCACATCTGATACCAGCAAAATGCAATAAAAGAAGAGACTTATTATCATTTACAAAAATATCAGAAGAAATGTATATGGAAAATAAGTCAACCACTAAGAAAGGAAGACAAAGGACTGTTATAATTGACCAACGAATCACACCAGTCACTCAAATCTTAATTCGGACAACGTGCACGAGTGCGGCGCGCATCCACGACGGACCCAATCAAAACTGGAATACTCGAATCTAGGCCAGCGTCATAATTAAACAGTGCAATCATACGTTTGTTATTGCGGACTACAATTTGAAACTGGCGCCTTTCGAGAACAGCGGCGACCATTAGACTGTCCCTGTGATGTTCGAGGTGGAGTATGATGGTTCCATCGAGTAGGTAGTGCCTAGACGGAGCTCCACCCAGCACTTAGTTTACGTCGCGATTGCGGCCCCGGGCACGGCCGTTTCCAGGGTACAGTCACGCCCATGCCATGCGAGTACTGTACTCCCATTCGCTGGGCCATATCTCATCTGGTCCATCGCATTAGCCTAATCTGCTAGCAACGTGAACGAAGAAAAAAAAAAAAAGAAAAAACACGGCCATCGACGTTGCCACTGACGAGAGAAATCGCGGCGAGGTGCTGCCACCTTATTGGTAAGATCGGGAAGTTGACCGGTTGTCGAATTGATTTTTCGTTTTTTCCCCCGCGAGCAACATTGTCACGTTCGCATTTCGACCGGTGCTTCGATTCCGTTGTTTGTGTATTGTTCAGGTTGATGTCACCGGCATCGGTTTTGTAACTCGCGGCCATGCGTCGACCGGACACGAGAACACGATTGCCTGGTCCACTATCAAAGCGATCGAAATAGTGGGTAAGGAGAAATTATGCTTTCATCACGTTATTAGAATATGTAAGCTAAGCTTTGTTAGAACTATCTGATTTTCAAATATGAAGTTTATGTAATAACGTCATAAAGTAATATTGTAAAAGTAATACTTCAATCTCGAC
Source organism: Cardiocondyla obscurior (assembly GCF_019399895.1). NCBI lineage: Eukaryota > Metazoa > Arthropoda > Insecta > Hymenoptera > Formicidae > Cardiocondyla > Cardiocondyla obscurior. The sequence goes on from NC_091869.1 coordinate 3,201,013, forward strand.
TGAAATAATTATAATACCTAACTTAACGAGAATCTGTTAAAAATCTCTTTGAATCTGACTGGACTGTATTTAAATACAAATGTAGATATAACAATTCTAAAGTGATAGTGATCAAAAAGTATCATTAAATGCCAAAAGATGTAAACGATGCGAAAATCAGTTTTATTATTTAATTAGAACGTGCTGTTGCAGTTTTCTTCATTCAATGCAGTTCATCATTGGATTACTAGCGACGCCGGTAAAGAGCTGTAATCGGTGAGTAATCTAATGCATGATACTAAAGCTACAATTAATTATAAACCGGGAACAAAGTAGATGTCAGAGTTTTACGGGTAAACCCTACCGATTTCGCGCGACGGAATGCAACTTTCTAAGCCATCGAACGTTAGAGACTCGGAGAAGTTTGTGGCAGATTTTGCTGTTGTTTCATTGTCTTCCAATTTGCTACGCAGAGAAATCTTTTACCGTGATTTTACGGTGAAGATGGTACACGCTGTCTTCTTTCTTCTGCATCGCCACATGCTGTCTTCGAGCCTCCACGAACGTATTGCGAAGCAATAAATTTTCGCTTTGTTTAAAAACCCCTAAATTCCGAAATCTGCTAACGGTGACATACCGTTGGACCCGATTTCCCGAGGAAAAGTCACATGTCGCCGAGGTATGCGGCCGAGTCGAATATTGCGTCGATTTTCGAGGTCATAAATTGCTCCAGTTTCCGGAAGGAAACCGCAGCACATGTGCATACGCATGGAAGGCACATTGGAAAGGTTTCTTTATTGCGAAAATTCTCCCGCGACATGCAGCATTGTTCCACGTTAAAAAGACTCGAGGCTGACCTTGCGAAATGCGCAGGTAGAGTGTTTTTTGCGGGCCAAGGTCCGCAAAATCATGTGAATTACGTCGATTCCACGTTGCAAAATTTCTCGACGGTAGGATGTCGCATATGAACTTTTAAAGACGATACCTGTACGGATTTTTACTTACCTAAATTGCGTTATGCCGTGAATTATGTGAGATTCACGTCGTGATGTTGCGATAGCTCATCGACGAATAAATTTTACGCATGTGTCTCGAATATTTTGTCTTTGTTTCGCAAAGTACTCGGTAAAAAAAAGGGGAAAAAAAAACTTGAAACAGTTGTCGTACACACGTACGTAAATTCTTTTTTCTGCTCCAACGATTTCGAAGTCCCGAATTGAGAGATCGGTTACATTACTTAAAGTTATACATACAAGCATATTGCGTCACGAAAAATAAAGAAACGCCACTTAAAAATATAATGCAGTAAATTAATTAAAGTAGAAAGAAGTCTGAAGATTTTAAATTAGTTTCCGCTGCAACAATTAATAATTTTGAAATACACGAAGCAATCCTGCCTAATTTTACATCCAATTTGCTGGACGAATTTCTGTTACACTTCGTGGGGCTTTATTGTCGCATAATTGAGTTAATAACGTTGGCACATCTAGATTTTAACACCTGTTCTAACAGCGACTTTATTGTCGTACGCATGAGAAAAGCACAAGATTAATGATGCCTTAATGACTATACGAACCGTTTTGAAGCATGACTGTCTGCTAAAATATAACTCAATTTCACATGATGAATATTAGTGCCCTTTTACATCTCACAGAACTTACGGCTGTAGAATTTATTTTCGATAATTTATTTTTATGAACGCTTATAGATTATTCTTTACAGTAATTAGATAAATTTTACATATATTTAAAACTAAATAACGTTTAAAAGTACATATACACATATATATTTATTCTATATGAAATGAGATAAAGTTAAAGTATGGAAAATACTTTCGTTTGATTGATTAAAATGAAATTAGAATACATTTTGCGTGAGCAGACTTTTACGCTCGCCGTGTTAAAATGTGAAAAACGGTAATCTTGGTGACACCTTGTGAATTTGATTACGTCCGCGATATCTTATTAAAACTTTGGGTTAATATTAAAAAAAAAAAAAATTCCACAAGCAGCTATTTACATTGCGAAGGAGAAAAAACGTATGTTCCAGCAACTGTGTCGCTCAGAATTGCTTTATACGATCTTCTAATGAATATTTCAGAAATCTGCCTGGCGATTGTGGGATGTTGCGTGTCTAAATACATACGAGCGCAGATGTGTAATCAGATAACGTGGTTTATGGGCAATTCTATATCTTTCTTCCCCGCTTCGGCGATGTTGACATTTTTGTGCATATATTCCTGTCGGTACGTTCATTCCTCGAAGAGTTTACTTTTTTAAATAGCGGGACGCCGAGATATCGCGCACATTTTATAAACGGATCCTTATTTAAAAAGAAGATGTAGAGATTTTGTTGTTGCTGCGGTTGTTGTCGCTTTTCCACGGTGCCGAATGTACATTTAAATTACGTTTAAAGAAACGGGAGGCGCTTGTAACACCGTGCACGTGAGATACATACATTCGTAGTTCATTGATAATAATTATTAAATGCAAAACGGTTTTTCTTAACGCAGAAGAAGCAAAAGTATATGACGCACGCGAAGCGCGTGCTCCGTAATGTCTAATACAGATTAAAATAAGCGTAAAAGCACGTTACACCCCACGCATTTCCCGTCGCGTAAAGATATTACGTATAGAGTCCCTCGCATATCGCAATCGAAACGATTATTAAAACTCTTTCCGTTTACTGTATAAGATAGTTTTGAACTCGTGAAAGCACCGAAAGCACCACAGAACGATGGCTCGTTTGATCGAGTGTGAAATCAAGATAGAAACTTAGAAAGTTTCCGAATCGAATTATCTTGCGTACGAAATCCATTGAGACTTCTAGTAAGCTGTAAAAGGCGAAACGGACGTAGCTCTCGTTGGGAATTAACGAAATGTACGATAAACATTATTTAAACCTAAGTCAGAAGTTGTGTGTTGTTTTTAACTATTAAAAAAAGTCGAACTTGGACGCGAAAAACATTCGGAGGACGATTTCTAGAGAAAGCAACCGGTTTTAATTAATATATTAATTTAAATGTGCAATTTAAATAATTTAAATATGCATTACGCTTGAAACGCCACGGAGAGAATTTTCTATCGCGGTTCACGCGCTTCTCATTAAAAATTGCCGCATCTCAAACAATTAAGTTATGAGTTTCTAAGAGAAAGGCGGTTAAACTAAAAAAGAGAGAAAAAGGAAACGCTTTATATTGTTCGCAACGTGTGTTTTGCGTACATAAAATGCAATCTGCGGTTAAAATAATATCCGCAATAAAATATCGAATATGCAAAAGCATGATTATAGCGATGCTGAAATTAATTATGCGTGCAGTTTTTAATTTGCAGTATTAATAGGCAATCGAAACAAAAAATTACTATGAAATAGTAAGCTGGCCTTACGTTTCTTCCTTATCAATTAATCAGCATTCAGCGAAGATCCTGAACAGTTGCGTAATTCCAATCATGGATTTACTTTCTTTTTTTTTCTTTTTTATTATTCAAATTGTATTTCACTGAAAGATAAAAACTGCAAAGCAAACTACAAAGTAACAGACGTCATGCCTGCACTATTTCGTGCAAAATGTGTGCAGCCATTTAATTATACGTTTAAAGTACATTTTACAATAATAACTCAACAACATTTAAGTAACATGCTCTGCCAAGACGTCATCTGCAAGTAATAGCGTTGAATTAATTATTAATGCCGTAATAACAGAGAGATTTTAAGACGCAATACGTTTAATAACATTTTGAACTAAGAATTTTTCCCTAAGAGCACTTACCGACACACTTGCTTAACATTTAGATCAGAAACGCCGGGTTCGTTTAATATTTTATAATCTTCTTGATAAATATCTGCTGGTATTCGAAGCAATGATAAGCAAGGATGGGCGTATTCCCTTTAAAGAATCTTAAAAAGAAGCATTTTGTGAGTTATTCTTTCCGCTTTTATTGCTATAAATATTAAAATATTATTTAATCGTATTATTCATTAATTAAATATTGGAAAAGGTTCTGTGTCTTAATATATGAACGTATTATTATAATTTTATTACTGCTTTTACCGTTGACATTTTTTATTTTTGATTAAAAACGAAGCAATTTATTGATTTCCTTTTAATATAATTTAAAAAAATATATATTTATTTAATTATGCAAACTAGTTGAAATAGTGAAAGATCGAGCGTCACCTAAGTGTATGACAAATGCGACACGATTAACGAGAGATCAGTTTAAGACAAAATTTATGCACGATACTCTTCTGCCGGTTGGGGATATCAAAGCTACTGCGGACAAATAAATCCAGTCGCATTCCTCGACAATGAATTTCACTCGTACTACGCGCGGAAGGGAACCAGATTCGTATGGGGACCAGAATGGGACGCTATGATACTCGCATCAGCGCGAAATGACGAAGTGTTACGCCGAATTAACGTTTTTGGCGGAGGGGCCATCAAGGAAATGAACAGTTCTAATATCCCGTACGAGATTTATTTTAATAACGCCCGTCGACGTGGCAAAATTGCGCAACGCGATACCGAGGCGGTGACTGAAATCCGTAATGTCATAAACATCAAAATCAGACCTCCGCCGCAAATGCGAGCGGTGCGATAACGATGCAATTTCAAATATTTAATAATGCCATCGTAAAATAATGTCGCGCGGCGTACATTCTATTTCCTCCGAAGGCCCGCAGGTGTATTAGTTGATATTTTACAATTTACACAGCTCTTTTTTTTTCGTATTGTTCATACGAAAAAAAGAGAACCGCGGAGGGCGGCCGCTATTAATATCCCGGCGTAGTTAAAAATGTTTACCGCGGGTTACGATTCACGTGGAACTCGCGGCCGTAACGGCGGTATAATTTCGAACACTGCTTCGTACTTAACACTGCATCTGACATTTTAATGTTACAATCGCGCCTCGCCCGTACATGAAAGGGAACTTAAACAATCCTTGCTGAATTCGCACTCAACAAGACGTTACGTCGTGCCCGAATTATGCAAATTTTTCGTAACGCACAAAGAAAAAAAAAAAAAAGAAAAAAAACGCGCGCGTATAGAATGCAAGGAAAAAGTTGTAAGACATACGAGACGTGCAACTAATATTAATAACGTGGCAAAGTTAAAAATGTTTACTGTGTATTACGGACCGATATGAGGGCCACGAGCATGGCAGCGGGGTCCCTCGTGATTGATTACACGTCTCGACGTCTCTCCCTCTGACGGGGTGTTCCTATGGATATTGCCTTGGCATGGCCCTGCACGATTTCTCCCTTCGCCCTGCACCTCCGTGTCTATAGAGACACCATACCGATCTATTCTGCTCCTCTGCTTTTCCCCTCTCCCTCCCCGGTTCTCTCGTGGATCAAATCACCCTTCATCTCTGCGTCTCCTCTTTTCGTTAAGCTAAAAATTAAAAAGATTCCCTTTCGCGTTTATCAGTTTTAAAACAAAAGGGTGGGACAGCACCGTAAATTTTTCGGAACGTGCACATTTTCGTAACTCACATTTCCGCTTCGAAAACGCGAACTACGGCAACTGAATGTCTTGAAATAAGTGTGCGCGAGATTAATAACGGCCTACTTATAAATTTGAGGACACACACAGTGCTTTACAGTAATTACGATGATTGTGCCGAGAACTTAATCGTTCGTCAGACTTTATTAGACCGGAGGATTGTACAGTTATGCACCTCGCAACCTGCGAGCTACTTTTTGCGGAAATAATGAACAGTCCAGACACTTTAATTGAGATTTTATTATAGAGTATCGCGCAGCAAAACAAATCAATCGGCAAGTTGCAAAAAGCAGTGACGCATTGCGAAGTGGTCTTGAGAAAGACCCTGAAAACACACAGTTAAATGCTAAATCATTTAATTAAGCCTGAAAGTATTAACGAGTTGAGAAGTGCACTCTTGCGCAATGTTATAATTTCTAGTCATTACGCGCTGGACCTTGCAGCCTGTGTTCTCTATATTTTATCACGCCTCGAAAAAGTAATAGCGATTTTTTTTTTTTTTTGTACCACTTGTGTGGCCATTTGTATCTTATTGATTTGCAATTTTAGCTTGCCGCAATTAGTTGCGCAACGAAAACATTTGCGCGTCTAATAGCTTCCTGTAATTTTGTATAATGCTCGTAAAAGAGGAGGCTTGAAAAGGCATAGAGACGCATTTTGACTCGTCACTCATAGCGAGGGAAGGCGAAGTTTACACGCAAAACGTATACTCTTCAAGCGCAGATTGTACAGCGCGGACGAGTTGATTCCTTACAGTCCGTCCCTATTATGCTTTTAATCATCAAGCGAGCTCGCGAGAGGAATCTCATTAACGCGTGTATATTTCTTACTCAGCGCGTATACGCAAGGCGGTCCCTTGACCTTTGCGGGGCCTCCATACGTGTTTAGTAGCAACTGGTTGCAGTAGCAAGAATTAACAATTAATCTTTCGGTTGGTGTTACGGATGGGGATGGAGAACGATCCGGACGCAAAGGTGGAACTCGGGGAAGAACGTAATAAAGAGAAGAATGAAAGAAACGGGGGCACAGGCCAGAGGCAGGCAGACTTAGACCACATACTATGCGAACGACTACAATTAGATCGCGGTTTTGCACTCTTAGCGCAATTCAACTCGTGGTCCCGGTACATATTTTGACATTCGCGTACGTTTAGAGATTTAATAGCCGAACGGCAAGCATTACAGGTCAATTATTTTGACTGGTTTTTCCTTCTTATATTTCGCACGAGTAATTTGTTATGATAGGGATTTCCAATAGGGCAACGCGCATTGTTCCCCTCGTCTCATCGACAGCCCGGCACTGTCTTACAAAGAAATGGGCAGCAGCGGCGGCGGCAGCGGCGGCGGCGGGTAGGTAGGTCCCTCGGGAAGCTGCGATCCTCTCTTTCTCGTTGCTCGGCAGAGCGAGCGGGAAGGCGAGCCACGGAGAAGGAGGGACCGCATCTTGCTCCGCAGGACTCCCTCTCTCGCCACCGGGGTCTCGCTATTTATTTTCCAGGATTTCAGAGTCCGAAGCCATTAATCTCCGCTCCGCAGCGTCAGTAGAGCGCGTCAGGGCGACGTCGGGGTGCGTGGCGTCGCCGACGTCGCTCTGCTCTTAGCCGCAGCCTCGTGTACAACGCTTGGAACCGCGGCGGCGGGGCGCGGGGATGAGAGGGAGAGAGAACCGAGAGATGAGGTGTCGGTAGGAGAGGTCGTGGAAGTTGGTCAGAGTGGAGGGAAAAGGGACGTGTGGTCGGGACGAGTGGGGATCCAGGCTGGGGCTCGTTTCGCGGCGGGCGCAGAAAGGGGGAGAAAGCCCGGGGAGGGAGGTGGAGGTGCTGATGGCGGCGACGAGAGGGGAATAGTCGTATGGTGAAGTTATGCAAAAAATATCCGCCCGCAAAAAGATCGGATAAAGAAGGCACCGGGGATATTAGTGTATTAGATTCAGCTTCGCCGGCCGATGCCGGTCGAAGATTTATTCTGCTACTTGCTGCGCACAGAGTTAATTATTACTCGTCCTCGTTTCGAGATGAAGTCGCCGAAACTTGAGTTTTATTACCGGAAAATTTCGATACCGACGATCATAACAAGCATTAATTTTTTTTTTTTTTTTCGAACTTTGCGAACGTCAACCGCTGATTGAGAGTGGCGAGCACAACCGACCGAGCTCCTCTCTCGTTAATTAACATTGTGCTTCTCGCGAAAGGAGACGTCAAAAGCCCCCGGTAGATCCCAGACTCTGAACCCTTTGTCCACGGGGAGACAACCGAGCAACCCTCGTGCTCTTTTACCCCTTTTATTGTTTATCCCGCCTACTTATTATGTCAGCGTCATACCGCCGGGATGTACCAACCTCTTGATATTCTAATCGGCCAATTCTCATCTACGTCTCTCGTCACTTCCCTCCTGCCCTTGTCGCTCGCCCGGCGTCTAGCCGGGAGATTCCCGGAATTCCTGACATCGGCGATAACTCTTAAATTCCTGCAAGATGAAAGAAGCGCAACGCCGTCGGCGGAACGTCCGGAAGAAATACTGTTCCGCTGTTGGAGGGCCGATTCTTTCGTGCAGGGACGAGAGAAATTCCTTCTCTCAACAATCGCGCGGGTAAAATGGAGGCAAGAAATCGATAACGTTATTTTTGCCGATCGCTTCTATTATGCGCCTCGAGTGATTATTAAAATATCAGGCGGGGAATTATCGGAAACGGATTTGGAACAGCGACTCGTCATTTAAGTAACGTTATATATTATTCATTTTTTTAAAATATTTTTTTTATTATTTAATTGTAGGTGATAGGTTGGGTGTTGTCTAAATATAATTTACCTGCTGATTTTTGACGCAGTTATTATTATTCGGCGGCTGCTGTTTTCGTAGGTAATAGAAAACTTTCCTGCCGTAACGTAGTCCAGAATCCCGATATTATTACTATGTAAATCACCCCTTCTCTACGGCACACTGACGCTCACGGTGACAGCCCCTGGAGTGCTCGGCGGCAGGATGGATGAGTTCTAGGTTCTTATTAGATATTCCCGCGCACCAATCTCCGATCTGCAAACCCGTTCCGTCGTCTTGTATATATCGGTACACGTTACACCCTTACTCAAGCAGAGAGAAAGATTTCTTTTTACTATAGGCAATATGTAATTGAATGCACAATCGCATTTTGTTCTCGAGAATAGCATCGCAAGTCCGCTTCCGTATCATTATTCCGAAGTCCATCTTCGTTTTGCATTTTGCGCGTGCATCACCTGGAAACAATGTATAGCGTTAGAAATAATATAATTAAATACAAGAAAATAAAAATTAAATTTAAGGAAACTAAATTAAAAATTCTCCGTGAAATAAAAAATGCAAAGTTACTCGAGTACGTTGCACGAAATAAGAATGACGCTTTTTCCCAAGTAAAAAAAAAAAAAAAAAATAAAAATAAAAAATAAGGGCTTTTCACGCTTTCGACGGAAACTGGGCGTAAGGGCCGAACCCGAAGGGGACATCTCACGCATGTGGCGAACGCGATTCTCTTATTAGTAGTATCGGAGAGGAGCGAATCAACCCGAAAACGATTCGACCTCGGGGGAGGCAGGGTGAAATTCTTCGATAGGACGCCGAGTGATGCCGCCGCCCCGATCCGCCCGGCGGGCGAGTGACTACCGACATTAGTCCACCGACATCATTGACACTTTTATTAATGACACCGTTGCCCGAGGCATCCCCCGGTCCGCCGACGCTTCTCCACGACCCCTTGTTCGCCGTCAGGTTTTCCGCCGCGGTCGTGGATGCAGTCACGATAGCGCTGAGATTCGTTCGTTTCCTCTCATCTCTCGCATTCCTCCTTTTTTCCTTTCTTCTTTCCTTTTCTTTTTTTTTTCTTTTTTTTTTTCTCCCCCCCGAGCATTATTGTATTCCCCCGCAGGAGAAATAGGGCCCGGCCTTTTCTCTCTCCGTGTCTATCTCGTCTCCCGCGCCCCTCGCAATTGTCCTTCTTTTCTCTTATCCTCTGCAGCGTTCTTGTCGCCGCGACCCCCGAGCTACCCTCTCTCCTTGCCTGTTCATCCATTCCTGTGCCCTGGGACCTCGCGAGGGAGCGGCTCTCAAGTTACATTGAAAAATCTAGCGGACGGAAGAAAAATTGGCGATACCTATATCATCCATTGTGCTTCTCTCTCCCTCCCGTTCGCGCCGCAGAAAAGCGTATCGCGCGGAGGAACGTATATATTTAACTAATTGCTCGCTCTCGTATCGGCGAAGCTTTTTCTTACGGTGCTCCGCAACGAATTATTATTTTATTCCCCGTGCGTTCTCGCGGATAACGTCAACCGGTGATCTAAATACCGCCGTAAGTGACGCTTGCACGTCGCGCTTGCTGCTGGAAATATTATATTAAGTAACGTGAATTTATTCTGCTCGACTCTTGTTGAATGAATTAGAAGTTTGTTGCCGATAATACTAACTTTGTGCGGCTACGTGATTGGTGTAATTTCTGACGCGCGCGGACGTGGAAAGTATCCGCGAGTTATCGGCAGGCCGGGGATGGTACCGAGAGAACAAGTATGGCAATCGATATATAACAAGCAATATATATACAGCGGCGCATGCCTCAAATTGTCGGGTCGTTTGTAATGATGATTCGATCACGCCGTACGTTCCTCCTTGCAGCATTCTCACCCTCGGGCTTATCCCCAATGTATACTGCATTCCGGTCAACGCCAGCCTCGACAACAGGACTTTCGTTTCCGATGGCTTATCCACGGATTTGTGACCGCCGCTTGTATCGTGAACTGCCTACTTATAAGATTTATTCCCCGGTACTCGAAGTCGTTCCTTTTCCCTATTTGCCGCTAATCGTTCCGTATAAACCGGCACCTTCGGCAATAGACGTCCTTCAGGCATTAAACATATTTTCTAGCAATACGCTTCACGAAGTACGCATCGTTTATGCGCTGACAAAACGCTTGCGCGGACGCCGCGTCAATTTCTTGGCGCAGTTTGTAACAATAATTCATAAGATACCCGCGACTTGTTAAAAAGTACATAATTAATAAATAACTTGATAAAAATATGTAATTAATAATTAACAATATTAAATAATAAATTATTTCTGAAGCATGCGTTTTATCGTACGGCAGCGAACAGCGGTGGAAGAATGATAAGCAACGCAATAAGGCCAAGTCGGATCAGACTCTCTTGTGCAATCTTGCGTAGATAGGACCGTGTGCTGATGGATGACAAATGGCTCCTCCACGGCGCGTCACTCTAGACGCTGCTAGAGGCTCCTCCTATACGTGATCAACCATAGCTCTGGGTGACGTGAGAGGGGTAGGGGGATGACGTTGGGGTAGAAACCGGGGCGCAACGGGGGCTGCAGCGGGATAGAACGCGGGTCGAAGAGAGGTAGAGCGAGGGGGTGACCGGAGGGGAGGAGAGCGAGGGATAGGGGTTGAACGGGTCGTCGGAGATAAAGTGGGACGTCTGATCCTCCGCCGAGGCGAGCAAAAAGATCCTCGCGCTTCGCGTCCCAGGAGACGGAAGCCGGGAACGAGAAAAACTCCCCCAAGCCACGTCGACCATCCTCCTCGCCCCCGGCCGCCGCTCCATCCTCGCTCCTCGCCTTTCCGTCGTCCTTCCTTCTCTCCTTTCAACTCACACTATGGCCAACGCCGACCTAGCCGATGCTTTCATCCACCTTTTCCGTGACGAACCATCCCCCGAGCACGAAGAAAGAAACTTCGAAGGGAAAGAATCTGCGTTATACCTTATCTCCGCAGCAGTGGGTCATTAATTAGCGGCAGTCAGTCGGTCGGAAATTATTTGCGTGCACATGCACGGCTGTTATCGCAAACAATCCCTGCGTTCACATTTTATACCTATAATTAGTCCGTCTATTACACAAATAAAAAAAAAAAAAAAAAAAAAAAAGAGCGTATCTTAAATAAATTAACGATTTAAGGAGCGAAAGAATTCAGTTATCACGGCAGTAGTCGTCAACATTCCTGCGAGACGGAACGGATAGTTTTTCTCATACTCTAATTTGTTGCATTACCGTCATTTTTATAAACTAATGAGCGTGCGTCCTTTTTCTTATCAAATCTCGTAAATTAACTTTGCGCAAAAAGAGTCGAGGGAGCGGGACTTTTCGCCATGTGCCGCATCGCATACTGTTGCGGAGACCCCGAAAGATAGATGATACGTGGCTTGGACCTCCATCATGAGCGACACGTCAGGCGTATGAATTCTTCTTGATTGCTGGGCGGGCTGTAAGCATAACGAGCCACCCGCTACGTCCATCAACTACGCACCGGTCAATTCATTTCGGATACAAGCTCACGTCCGCATATACACGCACACGTGCGCACACGCGCCCGTACAGGCGCGGCATAGATCGTGTACATGCACGCGGGAGATATGTATCGATTGGCGCAGTCCGTAGCCCCGAACATACTCGCAGCGTGTACTTACGTGCCAGATAGACCCGCTGGGTTAACGCCTAACCTGTCTACCGGCGGTATGCGGCATTTATTTTGTTTGATTTCTTGATTTAAATCTTTGCCGAGCCCTAGCTAGTGGCAGACATGCGCTTGATCGACGACTCGCCTCGTCAGAGGATGAATGGTGACTCCGAAACTAAGATTTTGAATGGTACCAGCCGGGCTGCACGGAACGCTCGGAAGAAATATTCTTTCATTTGCTAAACGACAAATGTATACATCTAAAGCGGTTTGCAACATTTTTTTTTATACGACTGTCGCTTTCGTAGCTAATAATAAAATGTCTCGAGAGCCCTATACCGATCCGATCACAGTCGACGTAATTGATTCAAGAACCAAGCGAAGTTTTTTTTTACTTCCCCCCGAGATATCGTTTTTGTCTCACGCTCCACGGTTATCATTATCTCATTTTTTTTTTTTTCTTTCCTATCTATTTTAAATCGCCCGAGAACTCACTGTAATGATGTGATTGACACTTGCTTCCGTGGAAGATTGAGACTCGAGATTCGAGCGACGGACAGGATTCCTTGACCGAGAATCAAGCCGTTACAAAGCCGGTCATTAAATACTTACCTGTCCTTTTAGCGCGGATATCTCGCGTGTAATTCGCGGACGGGACGCAGCTAGGCGCGGAGTACGCCTTTCGGTTTGCTCGTATCAATTATCTCATACACGCGGGCCGAGCTAGCCTCAGAAACGCAATAAAGACATTTAACATTGAAGTTTATTACAGGTGAATGGCGTATAAAGGAGGCACCACCGCTTGATCTCGGTGAGGGGTTTAACATTTTACCCGTCTCATTTTCGCTGCTCGTAAACTATTCATTTACCGCGGCTATAATCTTGATCGAAACTACGGATTATTATCCTCCTTGTACCATCATCTTACCCTTTTTCCGCCTTTCTACCCGATACTCATCCGCGCCCTACCAATCTTTCCGCACATTGCGCGCGTTTAATTTTTCTTTAGGGGCGCATACGCCGCTCGAGAACATGCGCCGTCCGCGAGACATTATACTTCGCCCGGCTGTTTATTCAAAATAGTTTTACAGTAACAAAAAGCACGCGTTGAATAAATTATGCGACAGACGTGAGGTGGATACGTCGATTTATACATTTATATTTGACGAATATCGTTTTGCGCAACGGAATATTTCTGTATTTCGCCCAGCTCGCGCGGGCAAAATATATGCAGATCTTTAAGAAAGTAATAATAATAATGATAGTAGTAATAATATGCCGGACGGCACTTTGAGCGATTAACGTGGGCAGAGTTCTTCAATTTTCTGCTGCGCGATCATTTATTGATAAAATTATATCGGAAAGATAGATATAGATAAAAATTGTGAGCGCGCCGGTTTAACTGCAATCTGCATAATATATATTAAAGTTTATTATTACGAGATACGATGCTACGCGGTCTTTACTTACTGGTTTGGCTTTCGTCTAAATTATACACGTCGCCTAATGTCTTAACTGAAAACAGCTTCGAATCATTATCATAATTTTGGCATTTCCTATCGTTCTTATTTTCGCGGCCGCACCCGCAATCTTCCTTCTGGGTGGTGTTGTAAGTTATTGCTGGTTTTATCGGCGATTGAGATATCGCGCATATTTTCTTTTTCGAGTGGAACGTCTTTATGTTGCGCTTTTATGTTTCGTATGCCTTTAAACCGCTTTCCCGTCGCGCCTTTTAAACTCTAATTCAATGCAGTTCTCATGCAAAATTTTGCTGCTCTTACGAAGGACCGAAATTGTCAATTATTATAAATTATTTTATTTTATTTTATTTTTTCTCATATCTTGTACGTACATATATTTCTCGTAATATATTGCAATTGTATTATATTACGCAATACGTATTAATAATATCATTGTTTTACTGTAACACGCGTAATTTAATAGGGTCATTCACTCTTTGATCAAACGTTAATTTATAATCCTACATTTCAAAAGTACATTATTATTATTATAATTTCTTTTCCGAGCGTAATTTATATTTCTTTTATACGCACGCGTATAATAATCATAACTAAATCAATGTGAGAACGACGTGTTAGTTTATTTGCGGGTATAATAATTTTCTTCTTTCTCCCGGCGCTCGAACTCAACTTAGAATTTAATTTAACGCGAACGTCCTCTTTCCGAATGTAACAATAAGGTCCACGAACACGTGAGCCCCGGCTATGCAAATTCCATTCCCGTCAGATGGTCCCCTTGCTCGGTCAGACATGATTAAACACAGAACGCTGTTGTTTCAACCCCTTCCCTCTCGCTTATCCCGCAAATACCGCGGTAGGATTCGGCGGCATACTCGCCCGATCTCTAGAATTCAATCCCTCGGTTTAATCACTTACCCGAAAACTCGATGGCTCCGTCTTTTCCGCTACTCAATAACACGTATAGCCTTTTCCCTCCTCGCTTTTATTAAATTTCCCGACGTCTACCATTTGATGTGAATTTATTCCGTCGCCCTCTGATTTCTCGACGTACCCTTTAATTGTTATCCTCCGGGACGGAGGCTGCTTACTGATAAATCTTCAGGTCTAATTGAGATTATTATATAGCGAGTTAAGTTATCATATTAATGTACCGGCGATTTATTTCCGCGGGCGGAAATTTATGCAGATACAAAATCATGAAAACTTATTGGGGGAGAAAAAAAAATTAATATTATATAACGTGAAAGATTTTTAATGTTCTCCCTTTTTAACGGAAGTTAAATTTTTTTTTTACGCTAATTTTAAAGTTTAAATGCACTTCCTTTAGATAAACAATTAAAAAGTAGTATGGATATAATATCGTGCACAGGCGGGGAACGTTCCAACTTAATCGGAATGGTATAATAATCGTAACGAGAGGAATTGGGTATTATTCCAGTTTGCATTAGCGAAGGATTGGCGCACACATGCACGCACTCAAAGCCGTTTTACCGCGGTAATCTAACATTTCGCTCCGCCCGTTCTAAATCTCACGACACGTGTCCAGATATTCAGGAGCAGATTGTTTCGTTGTAAACGGCGATATAACGACCCCGTTTAAACCGCTAAATGGATCGTCTCTCTCTATACATATACATGTATCTCTTTAACTGTTATGCCACGGTGACTCCCCGGCGCCGCACCGCTGTACATCCCCTTATAGCATCGCGTTTACGTTTACGAGCACCACCGCTGACGTTTACGAGCCACCGGCTGACGTACGAGCCACTTGCTGCTCTCTTGCTTTCATTGCCCGCGCTCACGCTTTAGCGTTTCGCCATCCTTTTCGCTTCTGATCTCCGGAACGGATAGCGATTTTATTGTTGCCGCATTGAATCCCGTGCGCATTATCGCCACTTGTTTGATTCGAGAATTGAAGACGCCGTCGCGTTGTTTCCTCTTCTTCAGGTTTACTCACCGCTCTTTCTTTGCGGGGGAAGAAGTTTACTGAGATATAATTCTTTTTTTTTTCTTCTTTTCTTTTTTTTGTTTTTTTGTTTCAACGTGATACTGAATCCTATGAAGCGCCGCGTGGCATTCGGCACAGGGACGAGCCGGAGGAAAGAAGTCAGATTTTGAGGGAAACTGTCTTCGAAATAAATTATCCGCGCCGACTGCGTTTAAACTCGAGCGATTTATGGCTTAGGGAAAGACCGTCTTATTGTCTTACGCTGCGCCCTGCATAGCCGTTCTCTGTGACGTAACCGAGCCAGGAATTGCAAGCCTACCTCGCCGCGGTACGGAGCAACAACACGTGTTACGCACCTCTCGTCTTTGTTACGTCTTTTGTGCCGGCCTAGTAAAATTTATCACCGGTGGCCGCGCCAAACAAAAACAAGAAAGTGGTTCGAGATCATGTATACATTCTCATGCGGCTGAAATGACGGCAAACAAGAGCGTAAATGCCTCGGGATCAAGGGTGAGCTTGGCCGTGCGCCCATATTGTTAAAATATAGCCGCGCTGCTATTATCGCCGCCAGAATTGACGTTTGAATGCTTCCGCGTAACTCCTTTAATCGCAATATCGCCGAAATAATGTTAACCAAATTCAGAAAGCTTGCGAATAAATTCAAAATCACCGAAATTCCACCGAGGTACCGCGACCGATTACTCCCGCAATATTTTACACGGCGTATTCCACCTTCCGGTATATACCGGGGCCTGTAAATTATATTATTTATTAATTAATTAGTCGACGCGGTTATCGTTATCGTCATCGGCAAAATGTACGGTACGTAATTATCATGTCAGGATAAGTAGCCGTCGTTAGTATGCGGCATAGTTGAATTAATAATGACTCCGCCGTGTCAACCGTCCTCGTCTCGCTCAAATAAAGATACGACAAGCCCCGTGTCCTTGGATACGGGCGAGGGGTTAGTTCCTTGACTGATGGAGCATCCTCAACGTTAATTACCGCCTCGCTGTTAACCATCTGACACGTGACGTCATCATTCCCGTCGTATCGCGCTTGGAGCACGTAAACGCGACGAGCTTTCTTAAATGCGCGCCTCTTGCTCGGCAACGCATCCCGAGCTACTGGGTCATGTAGACGCATTACATCTACCATGCGCTATTTTATAAACGCCACTCGTTTCGCGCGAAACGTGCGTATTAAGGCCCGGGCTGTCTCTCTCGCATTATAATGATTTTGCGCGATATGGTCGATCGTCCTTGATGATAATGAAGAACACGGCGCGACGCTGGCAGTCCGGTGTAAGCGTCGCTCCTTAAATTCCGCCATTATTCGATTAGCGAAACCACTCGCTCGCGGGGCCCTCTTAATTATCGGGATCGATCACGAGCGACGGTGGAACGTGAAACGGATCGCGCAGGCGATCCCGCCAAGTTATACGGTTTCATCGAGTCGATCTCGTTACCAGATTTATGACAATGAGGGGTCGGGAAAGAAAGGGATCGCCCAAGTGAAATGTCGATGAAACGGACTTTTTCCTTCCCCCGGCGCTGATAAATCGAAAAGAAATACGGACGATTGATTTACTCCCGCTTCACGCGAATTCTCGTGAAAACAGCGTCCCGCGAGGGGTGGAAGTGATAATATTTTCTTTGGTGCCCACCGTCGACGTCCTCCTAACAGAAAGCCAAGCCAAGACACAGGCGTCGCCCGCATCCGCCCTTCGCAAGGGCCTATTCACGAGTTACGCGTCTACGCAAGCGGTCGGAACACCGGCCGAACAATGAGCCGCGGTCGCGTTTATTTTTTTTGAAAAATGGAGAAAACACGGATGGTACGACGGACGTACTTCCGGAAGACTCCAACCTCTCGTATCTTCGTCCTCCGCTTTTTCCTGTTTCATACCCCGCTATTCATCACCGTATCTCCCTTCCATTTTATCTCGCTCGTCCTCTCTGTATAATAATGTTAATTTTCACAGTGTCAAATTACTTTTCTTTTAATTACAGACTGGCTTTATGCTTGAATTATTACGCCGGCACACATACACGCGCGCTCACACACGTCTACTTTTTTATCAATAGAATTTTCATACTTTTTTTTAAATAGAATATTTCGAATTAAAGGCCCAGGTATTATTTATCGGTCCCACAGCGTGTAGCTTGTAATTTATTAATATCCCTCGAAAACAAGTACATTGAAAATTTCAATCTAAGAACTTGCTCGTAATTTGTTACTCCACATCGGCTGATAATTAAGCAATTAATTTGTCGCTGTCCTAACCGCGGCGTCACTATTTTTTCTTTCTACGTAGAAGCCTCAATTCGCTTCTTTCCCCGTTTATTTTATTCTTATCTCTCGTATCTTCCTGGTCTTTCGTTTCTACGGCGTCGGTTTTCCAGTAAGCTGTCCCAGCCTTCTCGTGATTCATCGCCGCGGCTATGAATGATCCATCTCTTCCCTTACCGCGTCTCGAGACCGAACTGGACGCTAAGCCGAAGATGACACGTACCATATTCTCGATCGGCGGAACTGTTATTTCTCTCCTACGATTCTGGACCTCGGGAATGCGGGAAAATGCTCTCCAGAACCCGGCACCGTCGCGCGCACTTACCGGTTACTTTTATTAGAGCGCAAAATTATTTAGACTTGCGTCTTAGCGGGATTAGATTAATCTCGTTGCGACGAGCGTTTTCGTAACGTTTGGCAAAATATGACGGCGGTTTTTTGCGACCTCCGCATTCGGTATCTTCGCTTTCTCTCACTAGCTGCTCCGTGACATTAACTCGACGATTTATTCGCACAGTAGCGCTCTATCTATTTCATTCAATTTCATCGACACTCGTCCAGATATAATCAGAAATCGAGAGCTCGATTCAAGCTGATCCAATGATGTATAACGCTTCCGTTTGATTTAAAAAAGGTTCTACGATTTAATTTTCGATATTAATTATTATCTGTAAAATATAAATTTTATTTTACATTATGAAAGTTTATATATTAGCAACGATCTCTACAATCCGCGCTTCATCGAGTCTCACTTCAGCGGACTGATCACAGTGCACCGTACAAAGCCGGTTAACTGCCGGATTGCTATAGATGGTACAGACCGGTCATGCGAGATGCTGTATTCTCGCTACTTGTTATTTTCTTTTCGTTTTTACGAGAAACAACTGCCTGAAGCTCGCGAAGTTTCACCCACCGGTTTGCTTCAAAAGAAGCACGTATCGTGCAGCAAAGAATTTTATCTCGGTTCTATACGCACAATTTATTAATTAAAAAAAATTCTTATAGCAGAGTCCGCGGTAATGCGATTCCGTGGCTTTATCTTTTGCAACGGATATTAAGCTGCGAAATATTTATAGACGCCACCGTCAAGCCGAAACCGTGAAGGTCCGGCTGGGTTCGTGCGCGCGGCGCCAGAAATCGTCTAAGCGCCCAAAATCTCTAACGATCCTTTGAGTAATCAATAGAACCCTCGGTCTGTCGCGAGGCATAAGGTAGACCAAGTTCGGGGCCGAGCTACAAAGTGCAGATTATTACGTGGGCTGCAATTTCGCAAAATGGATTGGTCCCGGATAAGAAAATTTCGCCGCTCCACAATGTCTTGCAATTTTCTCCCGTCCCGTCGCCGCCGCCGCTGCGCAAAAATTACCAGGTGGGAAATTTTTTTTCGAGCCGTCGATTGGCCGCCGCCCCGGTCCAACCGGTAAGAGGGCCCGTGCATCAGCCCGCCAAAAAGCGCGCTTAACGATTTGCCTAGGTGATCGCCCTTAATCGGCGTCCGGCTGATTTCGATGATTAATTCTCGTCCGAAGTGGCCGCGCCGCAAGTGGCGGTTAGTACGTGCCCGGATCGAAGCGTGTAGACGATACTAAGTAGTAGTAGAAGATCCGTACCCCGGGCGTATATACTTCCGACCGCACTTTATCGCAGCCGCGAGCCCTCCCGTCCCGAGAAGTATCGCGCCGATTTTATCAGGAGGAACGGAGGGGAGGCGATCGTGCCAGTCCAGCGCTTCTGGCCATCGACGATTAGCCGATACGCGGCACTTGAATCTGCCGGCAAATGTCTTTATTTCGATGATAGCCGTGCGTCTCTTTAGCTGTTGCACTCGGCTTTCTTCTGGCTGATTGAACTTCAGTTTAATCTTAATTTTTAGCTTGATGTGGACTTTACGCTCTTCTTCGAGTGACCGGCTACCGTATCACGCAAAACGCACCCGAGACGTTTCTGATGAATGCATTAATTGCGCGCGCGAACCCGAAACGCGAAGGGTTGATAGCACATGATCCATATCGCTTCGCGGTGCGTCGAATAAGAAAAAAAAAAGGGAACAAGATTTACTCGCCCGGTTTAACGAACGTCGAGATCTTCCTTATTCGGGCATGAAGACGACGTCATTAATCAATGTATATACATTGTCACGAGCGACCTGCCTCTAACACAGCGTATGATTATCTGGAATGAAGTATCCGACAAATCGTTTCCTTCTCGGGAGTTATTTAACCGACCACGTATACAAAAACACGATTATACAATATTATAACGCGAGGTGTGGCTCGACATGCCACGTTATTGCCTAATTCCTTTTGCTCTACATCGTTTGCCCGTCTTAGCTGCGCACTCGCGATTCGCATTGTCTTTGCACTTAGAGATTAGGTACGGCTAGTCGTTAAGGAAAGTTCCGCGACATTGTCCACGCGTGGCTATTACGCGAGCCCGTCATAATTAATTCGGCAATGAGCGGCCGGTCGATGCTAATGAATTTCTGCGCGACGAGTTCCCGGTCTTGCCGGCCACTATGTTTAATCGACGAAAGACGAACACTTCCGCGCGGCATTACGCACACACGCGCATATCTATTTACATATGTACGTAACGCGAGGGTTTTTTTCTTTTTTTTTTTCCCGCCGGGGCCAGCGACCGTCAGACGCACGGCGCTCATTTGTCGTGTGCGCGCATGTGAAAATACGACAGAGGAATATTTCACTTTTCGTAGCGTTCGCGCGCCCCGACGACAGCGTCGCGGTGCCACGTCACGAGGCATTCATTTCGAAATACGTATACCGGCGCGTCCAGGGTCCGGGGAGTAGCCTTAATAAATGTAGAAGCATTTATAAAGGCAGCAAGATGCGAATGTTCCCGCTTTCTCTCTCTCTCTCTCTTTTTACCCCTGTCCCTTTCTCGTCCCGCTTCACTCCTTCCGTTCCCCTGCGTTTCCCCGCGATGGAAAATACGCGGCTAGGTCCTACGCGGCGGCGAAAAACGTCGATAAGGTATGACGTTCGAGAGGGATGAAAGGAATTTTTCTCCTGTACACGCCTTCTCTTCCTTTATTTTTTCGACGCACTCGCGTATCGTCGCGAATCTCTTGTAAATCCTTTTTAAAGTTATGCCTTGACGCCTCGAACGAAATGGAAATCGTTTCTACGGCGATAACAATTCGCCTCGTGACGGCCGGCGTCATACGTTAAACGAGAAACACGGCGGTAATTAACGCTTCCCGACGCACGTAAAATATTTGATTGATCGTAGATAACTGAGATCTTATCCGGGGCGTTGAGTAACGATTCACGAAAGAATTATGGCCGCGTGCAGCATTACGGCGCCTTTCTTACGTGCATTATGCAAATATAGATACACCGCGCGCGCAAATTACCTTTTTCCACGGCTATTTGACTTTTTGCGTAATTGCTCTAAGTCAACAACTTAGCACCGAATAAGACGCGCGAAAGCGCGAGTTTAAAACGAATGCAAATGTATTTATAATTGCCGAGCGATGCTTAATAACGCCCTCGCCGCGTTATATCCGACGGCTCGTGTCACAGCCGGGAGTTCAGCCGAACTTCGCCTATCAGATCTTTATCGTTAGAACCCAGCTCTCGTTTTGTACTAATAATTAACACGTAAATATTAATACTCTTGTCAAAGTGAAATTTATTTCAATATTATTCTTATCCGCGCTATTTTATTCTTAACTTATCTCAATACAGTAAGCTGCAAACGCGACGTATCAAAGATCAGATTCTCGCTTATTATTTTTCCTCTTATTCAATAATTTTCTTCGGAACAGCCGTCGCAACTGTTCAAGATACGTAGGATTCTACGAATCTAATTGCACCATCGGCGAGCGTGCTGCGTGTTCCGTTGCTATGTCCCAATGTTGCTATCTGCGGATTCCGACGCGCAATCTCTCATAGTTGGCAACGCGTCCCGTCGAAACCGGCGGCGAAAAATAACGAAAATCCGCTCGTCCGTGCGACGCGGTGTCGGCGCGACGATTCATTTCGGGATAGTTAAATCAGAACCGCGGCACGCCAGTCATCGAAAACGCGTTGAAGGCACGCATGGTACACCGACGCGATGTGCCGCGTTGCACCCTCACGCACACATAAGTGCCGGACAGAGCGAGTCGGTATTAATAGAAGCGTGGTTCGACATAGAGTTGTTGGCGGCCGTCAGGCCGGCGTTCGCGTACGCCGAAAAATATGTATTTGCACGTACACGCGCTCGCGCAACGGCGGATATCGAGCGGCCGAGGGGCGAACTGATATTAATAGAAACGTAGTTTGACGGTCAGTTGTTGTCGTCGGCTATTAAGTGATCCCCTAACGAGCCAGGGAATCGTCTGGTTGATGCAGCACAATTTTTCGAAGCCAATTCACCGAGTGCGAGCGCCGAGGCGACGAAACCGTGGACGAGGTTCGCCATCGCCATGTTCCGACGGCCTGCGCCATGCTGAAATCCAGCTACTCCAATCCAATCTCGCTTGGACGAGAGCAGCGGACTTTTATCCCTCGGGCAGGTAGCGAGCCCGCGTTTTATTTTATTTCTTTTTCTTTTTTTTTTTTTTTTACGAAAATAACTATTAATATTCCTGAAGAGTAAACATTGCACGAGATGTGTCGACAATTTCTGGTAAGAATGCGTATACTTCGAACATAGGCTCGGGCACGACAAAAGTTTGCAGTTTGTACGATTCTTCACACTCTAACCATCAATTCGTTCCAGTGTTCATTAATCTTATCTTTCCGAATTCCTCAACTCGGTACCTTCGAATCTCCAATAAATAGAAATCAATTAACTCCTCTGCCCTGTATTTGCATTTATAATTAAAAATCCAAAACAATAATGCGATTATTATCTTTACAACGTTATTAATTAATTTCTGTTTCGGAATGCATTAAAATCTTGAATCTAACAAAAACGTAATGCAATATTAATAATACAAATAAAATAAGTATGCAAATAATTATTAAATAAGACTAAGAAAATTTTTTTCAACAATTATTTCGTTGTTCTTCAAAAAGAAAGAAAGAAAAAAAACTGCATGAATTCTTGGCATTAATACTGCCTGCGTGTTCCGACGGCCAACGCAGACATCGCGTATATCACGTAATGTGCTTTGTCTAATTTCCTTTTATTTTTACACTATAAAATATTGCATTTGTATTCTGTGGTAGTTTATATAATAGTTCACGTTGCGCCAATCTAGAACCGAATGACAGCGAGGCAAAAGAAGATTCTTTTCACTCGTGATTGTTTCAAGTGCGCGATTGCACCTGTGAAATAACGATAGCGATTTGACAACTTGTTCACAAAGTGTAGCGTCGGGCCGCTGATAATTTTGCGAGCGACGAGAATAGTCGACCGAATACAGTGTTCCGAAATATTAATCAAGACCGGACCCCTCAACAAATGTATACGGCCGAGCGAAAACGAATAAAGAAAGAGCATTTACGAAAGCAGTGCGTACCACGTGTGCGTCATAAATCATTTCGCTGACTCCTCTAATTATAAGTATGACTATCGCCGCTATCGCATCGTCGCGCATTTAATGCCGGGGGGCAGAGTAACAGTGAGTTTTCTTGTGATAACTTTGGCCTTTTTCTTCGCGGGCGTAACGGAAGAGAGAGAGAGAGAAAAAAAAGGAGCCTTGCCGCAAAAAGGGCCGACAGAGGAATTTCGTACGAGCGAGAGATTAGTACGAGTAAATAAATGGTTTACTGAGAATGTCAAAACATTTTCTCGTAATTGCTTTTCTTTCGGGCACGTATTTTGGCACGTAATAATAATAGTATTCTTTTGCGCGCTTCTTGCGCCCGGCGATCTTGACAAATGTTCACTGCGGAGATTCGACGCTGCTTTAAAATAATATATTTTATTATTTACACATTTTGTGAAACTGTATCGTGCGACTATCTGGCACACTTGCGCGTTTAAACGCGCTCAATTTCCCTTCGTGAGAAGTGAACCGATTAAAAAAAATATTTTGTTTAATAATAAATTTCGAGGGAGGCAATAACTCGTTTTAGCTCGCGCGTTAATCCGGGGCTTGTTTAATTCCAACAGAAGAATATGGACTACTCTGATCGCAGATGAACATAGATTTCCAAATATTTTCGATAACCCTGATACTGATATCAGCATCATGAACCACCGCCGCCGGAAGATATATTGCCGTGTGCCTCCCAAAATATTACTTCCCGTACATCATGTGTACACATAGGTACTCCATGGATATCACGCGCCATTATCGGCGCGGCATCGATACCTAACGCCGAAACTCTAATCGCTCGCACTTCGAATGAGAATTAACTGCCGACGCCGCTTTCGACGAACTTTCTGGTGAATTAAGAAACGCATTGCGCTAGCTCATCTTATTTATTAATCCTTATTGTAATTCGTACCTGAGAATCTAATGAAATGTTGGCGCCAAACGTCAATCTTATGACGACAGAGTCGTCATAATTTATATAGAAGCTTATGAAAGAAAGAGAGCGAAATATAAAGAGAAAGCGGCTGGTGCTTCCTTTCGCAATTTCGATGTCAAATCAAACATTTATACACGTCACGTTTTACAAACTTCCACATTTTGCGTCAGAGATATAAGTTATTAAATAAATATATGCATATCTACGAGCTAGACGTCCGTACACCTGCGAATTTTACCGACTACTGAGCCAGGTATTTGCGTTTTCCTGTTACCTTCGAGGCGGAACTCCCGTGTCTCACCTTGGATTTCGCAATTTGCTTATTCGGAGATACAATGGGCAAGCCTTTTATTAGGCTTGACCAGCAATAAATCAATGCAGACAAATTCGTGTGTTTGAATGAACTGAGCAACTAACAAAGAACAAGAGGAATGAGGAGAAGCGCAGAGCAGGAATAAAAATCAAGCGGGAACAAGGAGGACGAACTGAGAAGTCGTAACGGATGATTGATACTAAAATAGATTGGATTAAAGTAGCGGAAATAAGCTGCACAGAGAGAGAGAGAGAGAGAGAGAGAGAGAGAGAGAGAGAGAGAGAGAGAGAGAGAGAGAGAGAGAGAGAGAGAGAGAGAGAGAGAGAGAGAGAGAGAGAGACAAAAAGAAAGAGAGAGACTATGGTTTTACGAATTGTCTTACAAAAACTAAATCCGACAATTACATTTAAGTGCGTATTAATAATTTTTTTTTCTACTTTCGAACTGACCGCAAAATATTAACAAGTTCCACGTAACCCGGTCTCCTAGACGCGGCGTGAAATTCGCCGACAGGCGAGAGGGGAGCCTTCAGTCTTGCAAATTGCGTATTCGGAATGCCGATAAGCTTTTTCGGGCGTCCGGCAGTAAATCAGCGCGTGCGAATCTGCCCATTTTGACGGGCCAAGGTGCACGTGAAAGGGATCGCGCAAACGAGGAGACGAGCAACCTGTCCGTTTATATCCGATTTCCAGCCGGCCGGTCGCACGCCGTCCGAGCGAAACTGGACCAGAGCAGGTACTCCTCCTGCATTTGTTTTGCATAACTGTCTAACCCCTTGTAACCGAACCCTTCTTAACTCGGGGAGTCAACCGCCCCGGGCCGCCTGCGACCTCGGGTCACGAAAGCAAGTGGAACGATCCGTGAGACTGCTCCGCTTTCGCTTCATCGGCACCCCGCCGATTCCTCGAGCCGTAAAACCCGATCGCAGGATTCGCTCTGCTTCAGTTACGATGAATGTCGAAGGCCGTCGGAAGCCTTTGCGGATTCGGGCAGCGGTACGTAATTCTCGAGGAAAAGACTTGCGAATGTTTCGGGATCTACGTGAAATCTGCACCGCGCCGGTGCCATTTTGTTGCGTTCTCTTGTAACATGATGGGAAACGTTAAACTTCTCGCGAAAATTAATAGATCTATTCATCATCATCCAACGATATTTTCAGCGTTAATTTAATTTACAATTGCGTCAGCTATTTTGTAATTTTTTTACTAATTTTAAAATTGGTTTTTATTTTTAAGCTTGACATTATTTTCGTGCGCGAAAAAAAACTTCTTTGCGGTAAAATTTAAAGTAATATTCGACATTCTACATCTCCGTTTTAAATTTTTTTAATAAAATTTATATACTTAAAAAAAAAGTATTATATTTTAGAAAAAGAGAAACACCCATACGCGCGTATACATACGCGTACATAGTAACAAAGTTATCATTTATGTCAAAGTGTCGTGTTAAAAAAAAAGGGGGGTTTAATGCCCATTATCCGTCGAACCATCCAATGGAAAGTTGCGTGTCATGTATGGCTCGTGAAAAAATTGCATATTGCGCGTATCGCGCGTAGATAAAGTATTTCCTCGCCTTTTTAACAACACGCTCGTTACTGCACGAGTGCGCAGCGAGCTATAATTTTCATGAAACGGGAGAGATATTTTATTGCGTGTCTACATTTTTAAAAAGCTGTAACGTCTTATTTCGGTCTCCCGCTAATTGCTCAATATCGCTCGAGTACTTTGTGCATCATAATTATATCGTGGTTAAAACGAGATATAATTTTGAATTCTCGTACTTTTATTTAAATTTTAAGGAAGGTAAAAAAAGAGGGGGGGGAGGGAAAAAAAAGGAATGATTGCCCCGGTAGCCTTGAGAGGGCGGCGAAGTCTGGTAGCCTAAAGAGAAGATTCCGCTGTGTGAAAAGATAAACTGTTAGCAGATAGTGGCGATCATCGCAACAGATGGTCCCAGGCTCTAATAATGATAAATGAATAAGTGGCGGAATGAGTTCCTTTAACGGTCTCATTGATTCAGTTTGATTAATGGTTCTCTACAGTCTTTGTGCTTTTGTACTCGGTGGAAATCATTATCCTATTTTCTTCATTAAACGCAACCTCCCGCTTGTTTGCATCGCGAGCGCCCGTGGCGGTTGATTTTTGCCGCGCAAACCGCGGCAATGTGTAATTCCGATTAATCCCCATGGCGACGTGTAATTTCGGCCAAATACAACCGATCTTACCGATCTAATAACACGATTCCGCGGCCGCGAGCAAAGAAACACGAATTCTAAGAAGGAAGATGCATGGACTTGATCGGCAACGTCTTATCGAGTTGTAAATTATATCTGATTACATGAACTCTGTGCAAAGCAAACTATTTTTTACCATTTCGAAGCGTTCGAATTAAATTTGCGCGAGCGTAGCTCTTTATTTTTTTATTTTGTTTCACTGAGGTGTTTTAAATATCTTTTAGAATTCTTACACGGCCACTGAAATATACAAAGAAGCGAGAACTTGAAGTAATTGTCAGTACCCACGCGATTGTTGAACTTCGGCGTGGCAGGTGGTTGACTGTTATCGAATTTTAATCTGCAACCGAGTGGCACCCACCACGAGTCGCCTTGCGCACGTCATTAGGTATAAACCACGTTATTTTCACACCGATAACTATCTGCGGCCAACTAATGTATCGAAATGGAATAGCCGCGATGTATCTCGACACATAAAAATAATTCGTTGCAAACAAAAAAAAAAAAGAAATTATACTCGCGCTAAAGTTAAACGTCCACGTTGAACGAGTACGAGAACATTACTCGCACTAACTATTGCTCCTTGGGATTTTAATATTTCTAATATATTATAAAATTATTCAGGCGCTTATCACGCTTTTAAAAATTATCCGGCGCATTAGGAAGGGTTAAAAACGGGAAAGCGCAATACTTGATGGGTCTCGATTGTTTAAATAAGATGGAGTGAGACGCTGACGGGAGATGAAACGTCGCGTAACAAACGGCGGCGAGTATACCAGAACGTAAGAGGAAATGAATGAGAATGGAGCAAACAGGATGGCGTAGAGCGAACAGAATGAGTAGCGCGGAATTCGAGGGTGAAAGTGGGCTAGAATTCAGGGTAAGGGGTAGTTCGGCTAATGCGTGATGATTAAACTAACGGGTGCTACCAATCACCCTGCCACGAAAACCCTCTGATCTTCTCTGCTGTACGCTCAAACTCCGCCTCCACTCATCTTTCGAATATTTATTCCCTTTTGTTTCTATTTCTTTTCCGCCGGCAGCCTTGACACGCTTCCCACGAACGTTTTTTCAAAGATTTATGACTAATATATGTATAAGAATTAACATTAATTACTAATATATTTTAAAAATATTCTTTTTTAAAAATGCAAAAACTGAATTAAGCTAAAGATTTTTATTTTAATTACTAATTTTGATTTATTAAGAACGAATGAAAAAGACTTTTAACTGCAATTGTAAACTACAATTGTCAATTGCAATTGAAGCGACACTTGTCGCGTAACAGAAAGAAAGCGCGTTGGAAAAAAAAAAAAAAAAAAAACGCGAAGTATCCTTCTTGTATTTCGATTTTTGCGTCGGTGTCCTACAAATTTATAGTTATATTTATCGGAGTGGCATAAAAGGTATCAGACAAACTATGTCCCTCGAGTGAGAGGGTGTGGAAGTCAAAGCAAGAACGATGATAGATGCGACAAGTCGGGAATGCTCCGTAAGTTCGTGATAAAATCTTTAGAATAGATTTACGCGTTTTTGTTCTCTTTCTCTCTCTTCGCGCGCATAATTACAAACGCTGAAAGACAGCCAGAGAAAAGTCGAAAATTTAGAAAAAAGTAAAGAATTTAATTTTTAATTTTTTATTAAATATGTTATATTTATTAAACACATCAGTTATAAAAAGCCCGTGACGTAACGGATTTTGAAACGCCGTAAAGAGCTGGAATTTTGTCTCAAATCCCGAAACATTTTTAATCCGTTTTATTCAATTCTTTATGGTTTATTTATGTACATCGTTGCGCTTTTAGTATCAAAGAACTACTGTTCCTTTTTCTTTTTTTTATTTTTCCCTTCCTCCTTTTAGTCATAGTGTATTCTACGTGAGGATTACAAACGTTCGTAGAACGAAGCTCTGAAGGGAGAATACGTCAGAGGGAGATGGGAACCGGAGGTAGAAAAAGATGAGGGAAGAAAGCGTCATCTGTGGTGGTTCCCAATCCTTTTTCGGCCACAGTCTCCACGAGCGGGAAAGAAAAATGGTCCTCCTGGATTTTCGACCAGTTAGACTCTATCCCTTCTTACGTTTGCCCGTCGTTCAACTAGTTTCCAACGCAAATGTTTTGTTATGTCCGCAGTTTTACATCCCGAACACTGTGGAACGTTGTAAAATTTTCACGAGATTCCCCATTATTATCCTATTGTTTTTCCATTAATTTTTCCCGCTTATTTATAACGTAAAATTATAATAAACTCGGTGCAATGTTAACTGGAATTTTTTTACCGTATTTGAAATTTCCTAACGTACAGTTGCAGAAAAAAAAGAGAGAAATAAAAAAAAAAATGTGTAAAAAATGTACGATGCGGGATATATGTAAGTGCATTCGGGGAAGATGGAATCGCGGCGATTAAAGTGCGGCGTGCATTTGTAGGAATATTTCTCGCTCACGTCGAAACTTACAAAGTAGCGTATCCGCCACGTCGCGGCGTTTTCGTGGTAGTTACAGCGGCGATGGGGAAAGAGCGAAGTAAAGCCAGCGGAGTTCCCCGGCGTTGTTCGCTCGCGTCCCAGCGCGTAACAAAAGCGTGATAAATCGAGTACATTAATTCGCATTTTACCTTTGTTTGCGTTATGGAATACAATATTAAATGGAATGGGCGCACAATAGATAATACTGGGCGCCATCATTTACGTTGCTGCGCCAAGCGGACAAGAGCGAGACGTTGCTTAAGTTGTCCAGGGGGTTGCCTGGAATTTCGCCCCAGCAATTGCCTGTTTGTTTCGCCGTTGGAAAACTTTTTTTTTTCTCCTCATTCGGGGTTTGGCAAAGGAGACGCGCCATAACGGTCCAATATTCAACGATCACACGTCTATCGTTTATTTAAGTTTAAGACTTTTACTTCACTGTAATATCCGTTTCTTATTTTTTTTTTTCTCTCCGCAACGTCCTGATATTTTTTCAACGATATCGCTGCGTAAGGTACAATTGTAATAAATCATAGGAGCAGCGTTGGGCCTTTCATTTTATTTATCAGTCAGTTGCCGATTTTTACTCCCCGGCGGGTGACATTTCGCTCGGAGTCTGCCACCGAAACTTAAGGTCGGTGGAAACTCGCTAGCTGCAGATGGTGTTGGCAGGCTTGGGTGACGCATGGATTCGATTTCTGGGAGCTCGTGATTCCGCTCGGTTAGCTCCCGCGTCACTCCCAGCAAACCCCATTACCCGATCCCTCGCCTCTGCCGCACCGCCATTTCTATCCCGTTCAGTGTCGTGGAATCTAGTTTCCTACGCAGCCTAGCGCGGCATTCACCTAATGTACATACGAATTATGTCACAGCCGCATACACGGACCGAGACAGACGCAAGGAATAATAATACCGTTCGTTTCACGTCGTTCCTCATTTGTAATTTGTTCAAAATAGCTGCAAAATAATTACAAATGTAATTTAATTCAATTATTTCATTATTTGTACATTTCATCATAAAGGCAGATCTCAAAATAATAGAAGAGCGAATCTTATTAGCTTTAGTGAAATTAAGGCGATTCCGAAAGTTGAAATTTTTTTTTTTTTTTTTTAATGAAGCGTATAGTGCGTAGCGGAAGTAATTGCAAACGACACGACTCATTATATGCATGAATAAACTCAACTTTCGAGGCCAATCGATTATCTGCCCGCGCCCCGCAACGCTTGTCGTTCAGGACCACCACCTCCGCCACTTTCTACCACCCCACCGATATTCATTACTCCCAGCAATGGTGAAGTAATTTAATTTGTTGCAGGATTTGTGGAATGTTAATGAAAACAGGACAGGCATCCCTATACCAATTTCTGATTAAACTTTGGAACGAACTGCGCATTGAAGGCTATAGCAAAATAGTTGGCGATCTTCAATAAATAATCTTTGCTTTATCGGGCTGTAGTTAATTTATAAAAAAAAATTTCTTTAAATAATTTTATTAAAAGGCAAAAAGACTATTTTTAATAATTTTTTAATCGCAAAAGTGACGTGGAGATATCGTGACGTAAATGTTTTAAATGAAATTAATTGCAATTTGTATTTATTCGGCGAAAATTAAGGAATGAGTTTAGCATTTATCTTCGCCGGGGCCAAAGATGGCAAATACTAGTTTGCATGTCGATGTCTGGTCGCGTGTATGGGCGAGCCGGGAACAACGTAGCTCGACGTCCGGCAGTTCAGGAAGGTGGAACAGGGATGAGGGTACTCGCTCAACCCGGTAATGGAATACCTCCGCGAAGGAACGCAATCACGCTGATGTTTCGGAACCCCAAGGCTGCCACGAGGGATTTCTGCGTTCATGAACAGATCAGGCCCGCGCGCTCCTTCCTCGTTCGCTCGTTTCTCTAATTCGTGTGCCGTTCCCTTTGTTCGATCCTGTTCGATTAGTGAGGCATATCACGATATCGTTCTTTTAATATTCTTTTTCCTTAATTCAATAGTTTTTTATTATCGTTAAATTTGCAAAATTTTAAATTTTTAATATCTCCTGACGAAAGATTTTTTTTTTTTTTTACAAAATGACGACTTACACGCTGGGCGTTTGATGAATTTTATATGTTCGTAAATATGATTCGAGTCGTTCAAAATTGCTTTTTGCCAGCTCTCTCTCGGCATTTTTCTCTCCTCGCGCCGAGTAACACATAACCCATTTTATCCCCAAGGCACCACTACACGCAAGGCGCAAAATCTTCCACGCTAAGACTCCGTCAAAGTTATGAATTCTTTCGAAAATCTTGGTGGTGATCCTTCGAAGTTGCGCGCTCGACAGGGATCAAAGAACTTGGCGTGGCGATGTCTAAGGGATGGAAAGGGGGTGGATCAAGTCGCCTTAGGATGAAGCTTCAGGCATCTTCAGCGGAAGAGCCGAACGGAGACGGAGATAACGAAGAGGAAGAACGAAGGCGGAAAGAAGAGCGTGAGCGCGGGTGTAAGATGAGGGTTTTCGGTGAGAGGGACACTAGAAGGGTGGCAGGGGAGATCAGTGGAAAGGGATGAGAGAATCGTGGAGTTTGAGACGACGTCGAGGAAGGAAAGGGGAAGACGCAAGCAACGCGGAATACAAAGCAGCGGCCGAAGAACTATCGGGCGAGAGAAGGGAAGAGTGAAGGAGGAACGGCACGAGGTGGAGAGGGTGCCCACAGTGCCTTCCCAAAGACCAGACCTCCTGCTGTCTATTCAAACCGCACGTGATTTACCGCCGTGGATAATCTGTAAATATATTTATTTTGATTTTGTACACAACATGATTTTATTTCGTCGTCTTGCGTGTTGCGCACTCCATTTCTTTCTTTTTTTTCCACCTTTTTTTCTCTTCATTTAAATCTACTTCGAGAAAGAGAAAAGATAAGAGATACGATTTCTTGCGTAAAATTTTTCTATGAGTCTTCTTATTACTTAAATTATTTATTTCGTTTAAATAAAGCTATTTAAATCTACTTCAAGAAAGGGAAAAGATAAGTGATACTATTCCTTGCGTACAAATTTTTCTATGAGTCTTTTTATTACTTAAATTATATATTTCGTTTAAATAAAGCTATTTAAATCTACTTCGAGAAAGGGAAAAGATAAGTGATACAATTCCTTGCATAAAAAATTTTCTATGAGTCTTCTTATTACTTAAATTATTTATTTCGTTTAAATAAAGTTATTTAAATCTACTTCGAAAAAGGGAAAAGATAAATGATACGATTCCTTGCGTACAAATTTTTCTATGAGTCTTTTTATTACTTAAATTATATATTTCGTTTAAATAAAGCTATTTAAATCTACTTCGAGAAAGGGAAAAGATAAGTGATACAATTCCTTGCATAAAAAATTTTCTATGAGTCTTCTTATTACTTAAATTATTTATTTCGTTTAAATAAAGTTATTTAAATCTACTTCGAAAAAGGGAAAAGATAAATGATACGATTCCTTGCGTACAAATTTTTCTATGAGTCTTTTTATTACTTAAATTATATATTTCGTTTAAATAAAGCTATTTAAATCTACTTCGAGAAAGGGAAAAGATAAGTGATACAATTCCTTGCGTAAAAATTTTTCTATGAGTCTTCTTATTACTTTAATTATTTATTTCGTTTAAATAAAGCTAGCTGTGTTTAGAATTAAACGTTTAACAATTCAGTTATGATTTTTATTATTTTTTAAATATTCCTAAACACGAATACGCTTGAAAAATTTTTCTCAACAAAGCCAAAATTGTTTATATAAATGAACAGCGCCTAAATCATTTGCGGTGTGCTCTCCATAAACTGATCCTCGATCATAGGCGCTAATCAAAGGAACGCCAGATTTATCGTCCGCCATTCCACATTTGCGCGGACACTGTGCACCCGTAGTTCCCGCAAGGACGGTTTGACGAAGGAGACGCGAGAGAAGGTCGAATCGAGGGCAAGGGGATGAACAGAGACGGCCCGTGCGACAGCCACGAGGGAGCAGAGAACAGGGAGACGGGAAACACAAGCGGGGGGAGCGGGAGAGACCGGGGGACGAAGAGAGGAACGAAGGCCGCCATGATATCAGTCTTGCTTGCGCCGACAGTTCGTCATTTGTCACTGTCGCGGCCATTAATAACTCCGCCATTCTGTCACTGTGGATAATACGAGTAGGTCTCCGCACTTGGGCTGTTGTAGCTGTTGGATCCGGGTAGGGGTGGCGTTCCGTTCAATTCAGTTCAGTTTAAGGGGTCGCTGCGACGGATTGGAAGGGCATGCTATTTAAGGGGATGTCACTCATATCGGGCCATCATGGCGCTGCAAGTCCCCGTGTCCAACTTGGCCGACATCGCTGATGCGAACGACGGCCCGTATCCTACCCGGCTGAAGTGCGGATTTCTTTCCCGCCCTCGCCCGACCCGCGGGAATGTCCCCTCGGACCTCCATTCACCGGGGATCAAGACGCGCGCTTAAGTTCTCCGAGTCTCTCTACCAGACCCTCCGCGCGCGAGTTATAGGCTGAAATTTCCGCAGTGCGGTACCCGCCAAAAAAGAAGGGGTAAAAAAAAAAAAAAAAAAAATTACGAGAACTCCTACATCACACTTGCACGCCAAACTGTCTCGCTAGAGTTTTTATTGTGTCCGAATTGCGAAAGGCGCGGAGAATTATTGTGAAAGCACCAACGTGTGAGCGTTAACGCCAGAGAGCTCGTGTGGTACAGACGAGAAGGGTTGGGGATGGTTCTGCAGCTTGTTGGTATTATATAAGCGTGCTCGACGAGCGGCCATTTCAAAAATGAAAAAAAATAACGAAAAAAAAGGCCGCGTCCTGGGGTCTTCCATGATGCCCGCTGCCGACACGGCTTTTTAATTAGAGCCGGCAGCGCACCAACACCTGACATTGCGCAACACCAACTCCTTTATCAAAGTATCATTCTCGTTTCGTCGAATTTCAGCAAGAATGGTGTACGCACGGGCCGATAAAAAAAAAAAAAAAAAAAAAGAGAGGAAAAAAATGCTTTTTATCGGTAACAACTTTCAACCGAGCATTAATCGCTCCAGCACTTCACGAATGAAAGCTAAAAAATCATTCGACCGGTTCATTTTTCTGATAAAAAAAAAAAAAAAAAAAAAGAAAAATTTTTATTCTTTTACTATCAGAATTTATTGCAATTACAAAATAATCACTTTCCTCTTTTTTTTTATATTTTTTTATTTTAACAAGGATTTCTAAATCTGTTGCGTCTAGATTTAGTGATCACGCCAGATCCAGACTCGAGGAAAATATTTCCTTTCGAACATAGCGCGTACTTAATGAAATTAAATCAGAGCGAGAAATAAGAAATTACTCATGTTAGGCGTTTTATGCCTGACTCTCCGGTCCGTACGAGCGCGTCGGCGTGATTTATCACGGCTTGCGATTTTCTTAAAATTTTCGCCGCTCTCGCGAGGGTGGCTCTCGCGGATGAAAGACGGTGGTAGTGCGGTATAGGATTGGTTCATCGGGGCGTGTAGCGCGCGGGAAACCCCCCGTCGATTCAACGTTCGTCCGCGACGCGGAAGCGAAGGGAAATAAATTACACAGCGGCGTCCAGCGGCTACGTCTACTCGCTTCACCCTCCCGAGGCCTTGGCAAGACTCTCCCCCCGTCGCTTCCCCTCGTCCTTCTTCACGGTTCATCCGATCTCCCCCCGTGACACTCACCCACCCGCGGATCCGTTCCTCATCCCAGCTTCACCTCCAGCCTCTCACTGAAACGCGAGTTCGACCGGGCGATCCAACCATTATTAATGCTCTTCAATTTTCAGACTTTACCGCTATTCTCTCCCTCCCCCCTCGTAGAAACAAACGCGCGAGCAAATAATGTAATCACGACCTATCTTCATCAATCCGCTGCTGAATTACAGCGGCCGTTTTAGCTTTTTCGCGGACGGCGCCGCATGATGAGTTTTCAATTTCGGTAAAGGCTACAGGGTGACACGTTCGCGATTAATAATCGGCCCGCCGACTGTCCGTCGGCATTTTCCCGTATGCCAGCGTGTATTTCATCATTTGCCGGCCATTGTTATCATTGCGGCTCACGTGAATGTTCTTACCTCGTATATAGCAACGAATAAAATAAATACAAGTCGAAAAAAATTAATGAAAAAAAAAAAAGTTCTGCGCCATTTGGCCGGTGTGCCGCTATTAATTTTTCACGTAAATGACTTGTTACATATTTAAAGTGGGAAATCTACCGTCGTTTTCTATGGTAATAACCAATTGCTTTCGACGTCTCGGGTTTGTTTAAGACTATTTCGAGTTTGCACATCGAACACTTTTACTCGTCAAATGTTTGCGATGTCATTTCTCGAACCTATTGCGAATGCAGCTTCTACTTTCGGCCGGGTTACAACAGTATCATTAAGATCTCATTATTCAAATTCGACCCTTGCATATTTAATGGCGCACTGTATCCCCTTTGTACCGCGCACATAACTACTATATAAGAAGTGCTACTGAGATAAAGCATAATATTGCGATTCCTGGCAACGTAATGATGATGACCGGTTTGCTCCTGCGTGGATAGGTAGGTAAGGCCGGATACATAATATGCCGGATACATAATGTGAAAAAAGCCCATTTTGTTCATGCCCAAAGCAGGCGCAAGTAAAACAACTGGTTACTAAATTTCAGTTATCAAATCTAAAGAGCGGCCAGACGCGGAGACGCTGGAAATAGAATTGTTGCGCGAGTCAATCGCAAAAATATTATAATTGTCTCGGGGAACCGATATTTATTATTTTATTTAAAACGCGAAGAGTTATATTATTTTTATTAAACGTGTAATTATCCAACGGGAATTTCGAAAGCGATGCGTATCTATTAATTAACGGCTTTGGTTTTACAAGCTTTAATTATGAGGGAACGCGAGCAAGTTAAAAGCTGGGAAATCGGCGTGGAAAACAGAGGCGCTCCTTCGTGGTAGTGACGATCTGTCAAACGTCACGCATTGGTTTTTCTCAACAGACTTGCGCTCGAATTCTCATCGCTACGAATGCGCTGCTTTCGAGCCAGCTGCCGCGAGACCTTCTTCATCCGACCTTTATCTTCCGCTCCTCCGGGCAGCTGTGATGGAGCCTCGTATGAAATCCGACGAACTTTGACGAGGATCGACGGACTTAAAGGCAAATGTGTTGGAATCTGTCGCGCCGCTTCAATCTTTTCACGGTGTGTCTATAAGCAACCCGCCGTTTTTCAAAACTGTCATTCGACATGATAGCTCTGATACGATTACCAGATCTTCGAAGCACGGACGAATCAGTGTAAACACGCTGATGCATAATATAATAAAGTCCCTGACTGTTCGATGAATAAATATAAATTTTGATGTAAAACAAAATTGAATTTTTTATCGTAATAGAAATTTTCTTTTAAATTACTGCGAAGTAAATGTAATATAAGTAATGTAATAATGATAATAACTAATGCGTTCTCCTTATTTTTATCGTCGTGACGTAAGAGATCGTTATGATTTCCTGACATATATGAAATATGGCGTGTGGAAGTAGACTAACTAACTTAAACTTTGCTCTTTTCATCTATGAGAGATAGCAATATTCTCTTGTCGCTACAGTAAGATTAATCTGCAATGACGACTGGAGCGGCGTTTGTAAATGTTTGTATTTGTCACACGCAAGAATGCTTTGAGAACCTTTCACGCTTGTGTACCCAATAAGGTCATGTTCCTCCAAGCGAGCAGTAAAAGTAGCAAAGATTTATTCCGGTAGAAGACAATTTCTTTTTTATATGCGAACGTTCACTGAATCATTGTAATCGAGAATAGATTTGTTTCTCGTAGGCTACAGATTCGAAGTACACTAGCTGAAATTTTATGGATAGCGCTGTACGTTTCTCTTCCACTTGCGATGTCGATTATTTTCATATTAACGTGTATATTATATTGTTCGCATTATGAATGCAAATATGTCCTCATTTTTTTTTTTAAATTAAATTATATATGTATATATATATATATATATATATATATATTTATATTTATATACATGTATTGCCGTGTAACGAAAAAGATAGCCGTCATCTGCCGGCGCGATATCATTGTTTCGCGACGTTCCGAGTCATCTGACAAATGGCGTGTTTAAAAAACATCTCCTGTACCCGCGAACATTTTAGACGCTCTTTTGGGGTTGTGTTCCACCGTGCGCAAGAGTGTTTGAAAGCAGCCGCCTGTGCGACGAGTTTGCATAGGGGACACGGGGGCGAAATCGAGGGGTGCTCTGCTGCCAACACAGGACAGAACCGTATGAGAGCGGAATACGTAATACGGGGAATATTCGGAGCTCCGGCTCGTGGAAGAGGGACCGACGGGGCACGCGGGGGTGCTGGATGGCGGGGTTGGAGGTGCCGGTGAATGTGGGCTGCGGGGGCGGTCGAGAACTCCCACGGGGGGCAGAGAGGAAGCGCTGGAGAGGGTAACGAGCCGCGGCAATTAATATCGCCGGGTTTCCACAATGCGCTTGCAAATGAAAGGCCTTTGTGACGTATGATTGCGTTACCGAGTGAATAGTTGAGTAATGGCGGTTCGTGCTGCCACCACCCGAATCGCGCGGACGATGCAAAAGCTCAGTCTCACTGCCAGCCGATAGTCAGACTATCCTCCCTCACGAGCCCCGTCATGAGAGTAATTTTGGCCAAAGCCATCCACGGAATTGATTGCCTCGCTGAGGATTCCGAAAAGTATTGTGTCTCCGCGATGATAACCATTATTAGATAAATTTGAAATAAAAAGCGTCACCTTCCTTCCTTCCCCCTCCTGCCACCCCCCTCGAAGATAAGAAAAATTCACGAGGATAATTTTAATTTCTTAGAAATTTATAATATGCAATTTTTTAATTTTTTAGACACTTCAGTTTCGCGAGTCCGTTAATATCGGCGCGCTAAATGTTATTATTACAATCAGTTTTGGATTACCGTGCCGGATGTACCGTAAATCTCGCGGGCTCCTAGTCAGGATTACGTATAAGCTGTCGTTCAATACTTTCCAAATTTACTGATCGAGTGAAAAGTCAGAACCGTAAAAGCGATGCGTAATTCCGATCGGCGCCCAATCATACGTTCGGCAAACGTGTCGGACGGATGACGGGGGATCCGCTGCAACGCAAGCTTATAATTTATCGGATCAAAAAAGGTAGGTGTAAAACGTATGGGTTTTGCATCAGACAACAAATAAATATGGGGATTTGTTGGTGACTCGTTGGCTAACAGATTTGTCGTATAACGCGCAAGATCGCGCGACGGGGCAAACATTTTTATAACAATAACGCGCGAAAGGAATTTTATCATTGTCATCGAGATTTTAGCCGAAGACACGGCCCGCTCGTACAGATGAGTATAAATGAGGCGCGCCCCGCTGTCCGACCGGATCAAATCGGCCGAGCGAATAAGCGATTTATCACGTGCATTAACAGTAATGCGGTAATGAATTAATGTTTTATTAACGGACGTCTTATTGCACTTGGCGTCGCGACGAAATTCCGGTGACGTATCGCTTTCGAAAAGTACGCTTTTCCCAGCGGAGAAGGCTTCGAGGAACGTACCGAAGAATCACGAGGCTGGATGTTATTTTCAGAAAATCGACTATGAATAAATAATCTGGGCCTAGAGCCCCCTGTTCTCCGCGGCGGCGACGACGATAGCTGAAGGTATGGTGAACGTAATGCGCCACGCAGGGGCAACGGAGGCGGAGGGCAGAAGGGAGGCGGCGGGGGAGGAAAAGGGAGAAGCAGAGAGAAAAGCGAGGCCCACCGACTATGAGTAATATTGCGGGGCTTTTCCACCCCTGGGAGCGCGAGCCTGAACGTAGAGGGTGGCTCGCAGGGGTGGAAGCCAGCGGGGGACTGGGAAGGCGAGAGGGGGTGCAACGAAGGGAGGAGCACCGATCCATCAGCGTCCCTCCACCCTCGCCTTTCCGCCACTCTCATTTTTCTCCACGGTCCGCGCTCCATCATTCCGCGTCACATCCGCCCTCTTTCGTTCCCCCCTTGCCCGCTCCCCCGTTCCTTCCTGCTTCCTCTCCGCCACCGAAACGGAGCTACTTTACTCTCCTCGTGCCGCGAGCGCTGCCGAAGAGCCGGGACGCCGTTCTCTCCGACTCCGAAGACATCCCTACCGGCGTTGCGCTACTGATTGCTCTTTCCGAATTCATTACCGAGGCCCTTGTCGGAGGTTTGCCAGAGTTTAGGTACTAGACTACCGTCGTCAGTGCGCGGATCTAGGTGAGCCGGCGACGTTTCAACGACGTGGTTTCTACGACTCACGATGTTCGATCAAGCCGCAAGTTTTGGTAAATTTCTATCCCGATGCAAAAATAATCGCGAGACGACAGAAGCGCGATCGGCAGAGACTCGAGTCTCTCACAGGAACGATAAAAGCCGAAATCGCGATCGGGGAAGTATCATTTAACACGCTGGTATCAGTGCTAAATGCCTCGGCGATACGCTCAAGAAGCTCCATTTAGACGGACGAATAAAAGTGTTTATCGACGCACTTACGTCACTCGGCCGGGGTTTAACAAATAGACGGCACTTACGCGCTCGCGTGTTACACACGTGCATTTCGTCCACTCTAGGCCGGTAATTATAATATCATCACTCCTGAACGGGCCCGCGGTCGGATCCCGATGTCGAAGTACATTTATTTTCATTCGAGTTTAATTAGCTGCGCGCGCGAGCGCGCGTATGTTGCGCGCTGTAATGGCGAGCAATTAAATTAATAAGAACAGGCATCCGTTAGTATATCCAAAATAATGTCCGCCATCTGTCTTGCCGCGCTACCGTCTTGGATCGCTTCGCGGCCGTATATTTACGGCCGACTTCGTGAAATAATGTCCCCTCGCTCGAAATCGTTTCCTCCTCCTCGCTCGTCCGGCGAGCCGATGGAAAAATCATCCCGGTTCCATTCGCGCGCGAACGATTACACGCTCGCGGGGCCGCGCGCGGCTGCAACAATCAGGCGGGGAGAGGAGCCATTGAGATTCAAGGTACGATTTACCTGTTAATGGACGATCATCTTTTATACGTCGCCGGGAAATGCGTTCGGGAATGCATGTTGATGCGCAGTAATTCACTTTCGTACGTGTTAATATTGGCAGCTCAACGACGGAGAGAAATGCTCTAGACTAATGTACAGATAAATCTTAGCTGTTCTATTAAAGTGGTATACGCATTTAGCATTCGATCCCACCGCCGACAAATTCTATTATGCCCCGCAAATGGCGCCGTTCGCTCGTGGATGACGAACTTAAGTAGTATTAGCGGCTTAAAGCGCGGCGGGGGGAATATTAATAAAAAAAAAAAAAAAAAAAAAAAGAAAAAAAAAAAGAAAAAAAAGCCAGGGGTACCGCCGCGATGTCCCGCGGACGCGCATATAATTACGCGGCGTAATGTAAGAACGAAAACGCTATAATATCCCACTTCGTAGCGTAATATCAAATATTTTGCCGCGCGCGTGATAAATCATAGGCGCGCATTAGCGAAATTCCTCCGCGCGTAATGTCTCCTTTTTCAAGTTGCAGCCGTGGAAATCACGGCGAGTTAACATGGACGATGCGCCGCTATGGTAACGATCATCAACATTATCATCATTATCGCTCCCTCTCCTGTCCCATTTCGCTCCATCCCGTTTGGCGCATCGCACGTTGTTCGCGGTCACGGCTACTACAAGTAGTAAGAAATCGCCCGGATTTAAAAGTCTAATGTTCTCCGATATTAATACATTGGTGTCTCGAGAAACCACTTTCGAAACTTAGCAAATGCTGCGCGTATAATAAATTTGTCCCGCGGTATAAATAAAAGAAAACTAAAATATATTTTTAAAAAGGAAAAAATTGCGAATTAATAAAATTACAAGTTGGTGGCAATATTTTCCCTCGTTCCCCGAATTTATTGAATTTATGAACGTGGAGCCAAACAGAGATCGGCTGAAATGGCCGGCGAAGTTATGGTTCCAAGCGCTGTAATCAAATGCACATTACCAGAATATCCTCCCCACGTCGCGTGCCTGCAGCCTTCTCCATTCTACCCCACGTTTCCGCAACGCAGCTCGCGTACGTCAAATACGTACACGTATTTCTTGAATGCCGCTTCCGTACGTCTCTCTACGAGATGACGTGATTCGGCATCGCGCACAGATAGGCAATAACGTGTCTACAGTGCATAAATCTCGGCGCGCGTGTAAATTTAAATTAAAAAAAGAAAAAAACAGAAAAATAAATAAATAAAAATAAAAATAAAAAATATACAACGTCGGAAGTGCTTAAAAAGATATTACCGAGTGATCTATTTATTTGACGAGGTTTCGCCGCGAGAAATATTACAAACGCTCTGTTTGCAAGTGGCGTTAAACGACGGCGCTCAAACAAATTGATTATATAACGCGCGTGCATTATTGACGTAATCAAATGCTGGAATACTTTCTTTC
The DNA here is from genome assembly GCF_019399895.1 of Cardiocondyla obscurior. NCBI lineage: Eukaryota > Metazoa > Arthropoda > Insecta > Hymenoptera > Formicidae > Cardiocondyla > Cardiocondyla obscurior. The sequence continues at coordinate 3,242,552 of NC_091869.1, forward strand.
GAGCATCGGTTTCATGTGACTGCCCACAATGCGACGTGTTTCATCGAATTGGCGCCATATACCAATACACGATAACGTGTCTGCGGTACATAAATTGTTGCACGCGAAGTAACCATTATCATCGCGAGCTTAGATCAGACATGAAGCGTCGAAAGAAACGCGATAAAATATTTTCAGGAAGGAATAGAAAAGGTTATGCGCTATAAAACGTTGCGGTGTTTTAGTATAAAACTCACGACACACGTATATTTATACGCAAGTCTGAAATAAAAATAAAATAAAAATTTAGTATAAATTTTCGTGGCTTGCGTCATTTATTATAAAATTTTTAGACGTCTCGGGATTTAATGGTTTTATCCATTTTTATTAAAAAAAAAATATATATATATAATTATTTGAAGAAAAAATTATAATTATTTAATTGCAGCACAAAATATTATATCGTTACAAGAAATATGTATTACATTTGGAGCCAGCGTTACCTGCGTACTTTTTGAATGATAAGAGTTGAATAAAAACGATATTTGCGATATTCGAAGAAACGTTTCGTGCGATTGCGTGGATGGTTAGGCTGTAATTACCTCACGCAGAAAAAGATTCGGCGAATCCGGCGATTTCGAAATTAATTTTATCCCTCCCTCTGTTGGAAATTACTCTGATGATGTGCTTCGTAACTCAGTCTCATGAAGCATCTCTTCTCCACGCTGCTACTTAACAATGTGCAAGTATAATGAGAGCTGTTATTAAACCAGCTCGTAAGATTTTCTCCATATTTAATAAGCAATTTTGTTATGCAACGTACTGTAAAAGCATTTATAAAACGGCCTATCGGCGATAAAAGATCTCATCGGATTTAGACCGATAATTATGGTCGCATTTGGTATGCGATCTACGCGAAGGTGCGCGGATCGGAGATAAGATTCCCTCCCTCTCGTTTTCTTCTTCGTGAAAACTCTCGGGGGAGTAAGATTCATTCGCGAACATTGTCTGCATTCTTTCCTCCTTCAAACACTGCCTATCGGTCTGCTAACAGCGCGACGACTTGCTCAAACAACAAATAACAGGTTGGCCATCGCGATATGAAATATGATTACTCCGGTTCGGCGTACGGATCGCATTGGTCAACCGCGTTGGAGTTTTCAGCATGTCGGTTTGTCAGGGCGTGCCGGTGTCCATGGATGGATCGGTAACACGTTCAGAATTTTCAACCGTGTCGCGCATCCACCGGCGGACAGAAACAGAGGGAGCGAGGGTGAGAGAGAAAGAGAGAGAGAAAAAGGCGGGCGGCGGAGGGCAGAGAAAGAGGGCGCGCGCCGGAGGGTGCGAGATGAAGCGAAAGGGTGAGAGAGCGAGAGAAAGAGATAAACGGGTAGAGAGGGTGGACGTGAGAGCGAGACAAAGGCAGAGGGAGAGCAGAGAAGTGATACGAGCAGGCATCGCGCGCATAGCACACGGAGTGTACACACAGCACGAACTTGTTCGGGTTGGGATAGAATAGGATAGGTGGGGCCGTTATTAATCTGGTGTCGAGTTGAGCACAAAGTTATATAGGAGCTCAGGAAATGAAACACGAGAAACCTCCCTCTCCGCCTCCCGCGGCCTTTCTCCCCCTGGCCCTTGCTTCCCCTCGCTCCCCCCTCGGGTCCGTCCATGTCCACCTACTTCGCCGTTCTCCTATCTCCTCCTCTTTCCAACGCCATCCGAGGAGAGTCGTCGCGTCCCCCTTTCTGTCCCCGCAGTCCCTACGTCCAACTTTGAATGTATTACCGGACCGCCGCTAACCCTCTCCATCCCTTCCAGTCTCCGGTCAGATGGAGATATAACGATCACCGGCACATGAGCCATGGGCCCGCGGAGACATGCATATTTATGTCGCCCTGCCTGTATTCTAAGGCCGCCGGTGACACTCGGCTTGTCCTTCCTGAACTCTTCCGCCGCGAGGCAAACAATGCTGGTTGTGCAACTGTCGCGGTCAATGTGCTCGAGACAGATCCGAAAGCAGTTGCTCCGTACCAAGAATTAATACGCCCGATGCGTTATTAACTGTTGCAGCGCGCGCAGTCTTACTCTCGCGGTAAATTTCTTCCCTCTTCGAGACTCGAGGCGCAGATATCACCTGACGCGAGGGGGCTATTTTCAAGCGACGATAAAATAACGATCGAGAACTTGGAAAAAGGTCATCGGTCTTAATTAATTCACTACTTTGTCCTTAATTTCGGTACGATGAAAGACTAACGGGGAGGTTCGTTTAAGCGAGCGGCTCTAAAATATGAATGCGCGGGTTGTCGCCCGGCCTTCAGGAGTTCTTCCGATAGCCGGCTACGCGCAATAAAATTAATCGGTTTTGTACCGGCGTGGCGACGGGGGTTGGACTTGGTAACGTTGCCGGGGACCTCGAGCGGGGAAAAAGCGCGGGAGGGGGTGTCCATGATTAAAATCGCATCAGACCGTCCTTGATGCACGAAATACCCGCGTTACCGTGCCTCTTGAGTAGCCCGATCGGTGTACGTGTCTTCGTTGGTGTGCGCGCCGTACCGCCGCGTACGCGAGCGTTATCTCCCATGCTTTCGTCCTCCCTGTCCGCCTTATTTCCAGCCGACTCCGTGCCAGCCGTCACAAAAACACGAAGCTTCGTTCTCCGCTGATGGGCTTATAATTGCGGAAACGCTGGCCGCCATGGCCGCCACGGCGATGGCATGAGCGGCTCGCATGCCGTTTATTTTGTCTCTCCCGGGCCGAATTGTCATCTTCTCTTTTTACGGGCCGGCGAAGCGCTCAATATCGAAGACCCTGCCCGCTTCGGGTAACTCTCGCGCTTCCGCGGAAAGCGGTTTTTAACGTCCGCACAATCGTCGGGAATTTAATGCATGGGGGTTAGTCGAGCAGCGATCGTGACTCCGGCGGCAGTCGATCGCGCTTTTTCCCTAGGGGCGGCAAGAAAGCCCGAGGGCGGGAGCGAAAGGCGCGTGTTCGGAGATCGGAAGAAGGAGAGCGGGAACGGAACAGAGTGAAGACAAATGCGAGGGCCATCAGAGCGCCGAGCCATTTCTGCCTCATTGTGGACTCCATTTGCGACTCTTAGATTGTCGGTGAAATATCTCGCCGCGGTGATGGAAAAATCGCTAACGTAGGGAACTGGCAAAATAAAACTGGCGGCATTTCTCACGGGCAGGGAGCGAACCTCGAGTGCCCGCTATCCGGTAAGGAGAGTATCGCCGCAAAAACCGGAAAACGATAGAGTAGCCCGGGATACAGCTTAACCAGGGGAAGTCCGAGTAAAACTTTAGAGATGTCGATGGCTCCCCGCGTATTTGCTTCGTACATACGAGAAACGTTTTGCCGTTACCTTCGAATTTTATTTCCGATTTTAGAAGCAGTTTCGTTCACTTAAAATAATTTCCTAGCAATGTTTTACTTATATATTCATTATTAATATTATTCAATATTATTATTAAAATTAATGTTATTAATATTAGTTATATAAAAACGACGTAACTTCTGAAATTGTTTCTGTAAAATTTTAGATAAGAAATTTTATCATTGTTAGATTCCGCTTAAGGCAGGTACTAATTACAGGCGATATTTTGGTCTAAAACTTGCGTTGCCAAGTTTCGAATGCGAGAAAGAAACTGAAGAAAGTGCTGGTAATAGATGACAATGTGGAAAGAAGCAAGCGGCATCTCTACTAGCACGATATAAAGAGACTTTTTTCACCTGGTGATGGATCGCTCGTGGCCGAACTGGTGTAACAGAAAGAAGAGAGGAAGAAATCACGAGCGAACGAAGGTTCCCTATGGGGATGTGGTAGCGTCATTAGGCTGGTCCGAGCGAGCTAATGCACCATCCGTCGGATTTCGCCGGAGGCCTTTGGAAAAACCGAGTGAGGTCAGCATGTAAGTCCAGCATGAAGAACGATGAGGACGTAAATGGCGTCTGGTGGAAGTTGCCGGACTTAGAGATTCTTATGATTGCTCGGTATTGAAAGAAATCATTAATTTCTGAACGCGAAGTTAAAATAAACGAAACTCTCCGATGCGAGATTAAATAAAGCAAATTCTCTCTCTATACACGTTAAATAAAATTATTTCTAATTTCGAGCTACATTTATTTGCACAGAAAAATGTTGAATTTTTTAAGATTTTTTTTTTACGAGACTGCGATGCATGGATTCCATTTGTTTTTTTTTTTTTTTCTCGATAATAAAAAGAATGTCCGCAAAATCGCGTTCGCGAAGGAGTCGAAAAAATAGAAAAGGAAAAAGCCGGACGGGGTTGCGTAGGGGGTTAAATGCCGAAGGGATACGAGAAGGAAAGTGTAATCCCAAACGATCAGCGTGCGGCAGATTCGGCCTTAATGAGCTCCCGCAATGATAAATGATACCGTGGGCCGCGCCTCTCTCTTACCGCGTTTATCCACCAGTCAGAATGGGGTGTATCCATGTACGGGGTACAGGTCGGCGTGCTACACGGGCTCCTCTGCGCCTGTACCAGCGTACGACGGCATCCATCCTACCAGCGAAGAGCTCCGATATCTCGTTCTCGTTCCGCCGCGCCGCGTGAAGCCTTCATCTCCGCCTACGATTCCTCAAACTCGGCCCCGGGATTGACCACGGAGGAATTCAAAATGGCAACGTTAGGCACGGCCAGGTCTATCTCGCGTGAGTGACACCTATCCATCCCTCGCCTCCTGAACGTTTCAATCGAATGCCCTTCGGGACACCTAGGGCGATGAGAATCCGGGCGGAAAAATATATTCGAATAAACCTAACGTTCTCGCAGAGGCAAGCAGTTGCCTGTATTTAATTTCAAAATCGTCGGGAACGAAAGAAATTATTAAATAATTATTATATATTATTTTTCAGCGATGTTATTTAGAATAGTTATCATTTGCAATTTTTACCTGCCATTAAATTATAAAGAATTATTTCTTTTATTTGATTTTTTTTTTCATGTTTAAATAACTAAAGTTGTAAAATTTAGTGGTCAATGGAAACTTCAATTTTTTTTGCATGAAAGATATAATTACGAGCTTGTCACTCTTCGAATGCTATTCATCATATAAGGCTCATTCTTTTTCCGAAGGTCGAAGCGCTTGTAGCTATTAATAGTCCACTTCCAACCTGACAACGAGTGATCCATTTTCGAGACATTTCAATTTTCAGGTGGGCTTTCGGTCAATCAGGAAACAAAGATAGGGATCAATTGTATTCACTCTTTCAAAATTACTCATTTTAAGGTTTACGAATTCCGAAAAATCTCGTCAAAATCTTACCGAGATAATTTACAATCTGACGAAAGTCCGTCAGTAGGCAATTTTTCTTCTATTTTTAAGAAAATTCTTTAAAACGTCATCTTCAAGGATCGCAAAAAAAAAAAAAAAAATTTATTATATTATTTGATTTAAATATTATTATTATTTATTGGAATATTTTATTTTATAATTTATGGTTTCTCAATATAATTTCTAAATTTATGACAAATCGACAATTGTGTTTGTTTAAAAGCGCATTAATCACCCATTAGAATCCCGGTATGCCATTTAGATCGTCATTACAACGCTCGTCTTATTTCGCAGGCTGCGGATCAACCCGGCGCAGCTGCTGTCGACGACTAGCTGACAGGTGATTTCGTCTCGGTGAAAGAAGGTGATTGCCTCATTACAGCAACTAACTATAAGCAGGTAATAATCCCGCAACTTTGCTCTTTTCTTTTACTACGCGTGCAATAATTATATACATGCGGCGAAGTAAGTTGTCAAGCATATAAAACTGGAACGTGTTCCGTTGAAGGTTGAAATTTCTTTATCGCGGAAGAAAATCTTACGTCGATTACAGCTCCTCTCAATTTATGTTCTTATTACTTATGCAGCCTCGTTGCGGCTTCATGTCTTATTGTCGTTACTATCAATGTACTAACGTCCTGTTTAATTAACTTACTACTATCAACTCCTAATAAATTAAAAATTAAAAAAAGAAAAAAAAAGACGAATTGCAAGAAATGACTTGTTTGACGGCAATTGATCTACAAACTGCGTTTCCTGTCGCCTGAGGAACCGGCGCGTTAAAAAAATGCGAGTATATTAAAATGTATTAAGAAGCAGAATGCCGATACCAGTCACGATGACGATTTCTCGCTCGCCGCGCGGCGGAAAGGCGAGCGCAATTTCCGGCGCATCGCCGTCCGCTGCAACGGCGCACAAAGAGCGGAGAATCTTTTCGTTCCTGTGAATGCCGTGCATTAATCAAGCGCCGCGGGCGCCTGACGTCTTAATCTGCTTAATCCTCGGTGGCCTACGCAACATCCTGCACGCCCACGATTCTATGTACGTACTAAACGCCGGGTACGTCCGCGGCCTTTGTCAGGACGTAAGGCCCTCGTCGTGAGATCGGCGCGGTAACGGTACTCCGCGGTGCATTCAAAGTTGCATGGCGGATGAGTAATCGGCGCGATATCGATATTCGCGGCGGAATGAAACGGCCGGGAGGAGAGTATCTATCGCCGGATGCGGAGAGAACAGTTATCCCGCGCGCGAACTCGCGGGGCGCGATTAAAAATGCGCGCGTGAACGCACTCGCCCGCCCTCGCGGCAACGAGCTCGATCGCCGTGCTATCCGCGAAATTAATGACCGGGGTGAGAGAAACGTTGGCCGAACGGTACGCGCGGAAGATGTTTTCGAAACGCGGCAATAAATGAGTATAAACCCGGGGAATTGGATGTCCCTGCTCCGCAAGTGTAATTATCGCGCCCTAACGAGTGTGGATTCTTAATTGGCGGATTCTTCTCTAAGAGAATCATCTCCGCGATGAAGATAATTCAATGACCGGGTGGGGAAAGAAAAAAAAGAGGGCCGCGAAAGATCGAGCGAGGCCTAATCTTACACACGACCGGCATCGTTTCGTGGGTGTCGTGCTTTCACTTCAAGGTAGTTTGACTGCAGGAGGCGATTGGTTCTCGCAGGGCTCCTCCCAGAAGCCATTAGGAGCCGAAACGGAGAAACAGCATTAATTTTAAAACCAATCCTGGAAGAGAAATCGGGCATCGGCCGCCATTCGTGCATGTCCACGATGAGGAGAAAATCTTTCGAAAAAAGAGCCGCTTAATTGCCCGATCGTTTTATCTCTCACCTTTCGGAAACAAGCGGCTTGACTCGGTTAAAAAATTGGATCAACTCGCTTGGATGTATGCGAGATAAAAAGTAGATAAAAAGAAAACGCCTTCGAGAAAAAAATTCTTGTACTTTCCGATCAAGTATATAACTTTATTTGTAAATTTCATTAAGTATGTAACGTCAGATAACCTGAATCTACGTCTCCATGTCGATTTTAATCACCGCGTAAGCAACAAAATATAATAATGCGAGGGTTCCTCGTCGATTTCGTGGATTTGTTAGCACCTGTGCTGCCCGGCTAGTTACCGCTTTAATAATCGGTAAGGCCGATCGTGAAATATTTAAGGTGCGACGAAGAAAATCGATGATGGAAAGAAAGGGCAGCGCGTAGTCGAGTACAAGAGAGATGAGGCAGGATAAGGAACAGAGACGTGAAATAAGAAGAGAGTAAGGTTTAGGTAGCTACTCTCCGGGCTGAAACGGAGGGAGCCGCCTTGTGTTTGTGCTCTCGCCGGGGAGCACAAAGAGAAATGGCGAGGTATTTATCAGTGCTCACCCCCTCTACACCCCGCTGTCCCCTTTTCCATCGGGCCTCCGTTTCTCTCTGCCGATCTCGCCGTCCTCGTCCGTCTCTCCTACTATTACCTTGCCTCCATTCTATATCCAAATCCATTCGCTCGGCTGCCAAACCCCCTCCCCCCTCCCCCTTTCCGCCTCCTCTTCCTGCCGCCCGTAAGCTCTCCGATGCCCTTTCGCGCACCACATATATGAGTACTCCATCTTCTCCCACAGAGGACTTTGACAGCTGTCTAATTCACGTTTCACATACGGTTACCTGAGCGCGCGGTTTTCCTCGCGTGTTTCCCACCCCCTGGACATTTCGCTCCCTCCGCCGCGCAAGAAGGCGAACTTGTTTTTGAAACAGAGCTTCCGAGCTCGTTTTGATTGGATCCTGTTTCCGCGGTAAAGAAATTTCGTTGCATCGGATATGTCGCGCGAGAGCAATGAATTTATATGCTACAAACAATATTTTTATTTTTTTACTTTTTTTTCCGCCCGCCGCTACATTTTTCCTGTCTTTTATTGGAAGAGAATTGGAAAAGTAGGTACAAGATTCGTGAAGAATAATTACAATTCACGATCGCGTTAACGTTTAACTCACATGGAGTTGCAGTTATTATTGAAAGCTAATAATCAATAAAAGCGGCTCTAGATCACTGTCGGTTACAACCTTTTTAGATATTTCAATAGCAGGCATCTTCACGGATGACGTGGATAATATAGCGTGAAATCTATATTTGCTCTAGAAGAAATAGGGTGCTTTCGAATACCTGGCCGAGATAAAAAATATCTCTCCCCTCTCCTTCTTGGCTGCGGATTGCATTCTGTTACTCCACATTGGCGATTTTGATTTGTCACAAGTTAACAAATAAAAGGTGGAACAATGGAGAGAAAGAAGGGTCGGCACTTTTAAATCCCCCTTTTTAAAAGGGGTGGCTAGCTAAATCGACTTTGCCGTTTCCACGGTAATTTCTTATCCTTCCCGCATTGAAAGCTCCTGGCTTTCTTATGGCGTTCGCCACCTCGCTTCGCTCGAAATTCCCTTTCGACCCCTCGAGCCCAGCCAGCGAGAGGTCTTATCGGCTTCGATTATTGTTTGTTATCAGCGTTTAAACATTTATGGCGCCCGGGCATTGTTGCAAATGCCCCGAAATAAATCGCGAGCCATTGAGACTTGAAAAGCTCAGAGACGTTGGTCGCCGCAAGCTATTTTCTATGAAATACGATTTAATTCGCGTATAATTAAAAAAAAAAAAAAAAAAGAAAAAAATGTTTAAGAACATGTGACGAATGGATTTCTCTGCTAAATAATAATGATAAAAAAAATTGTAATATATAATTAAATGCGCCGATCTCGTCGCCGAAAAAAATTTGAACGGGAATCATAAAATCGCGTGTTCGCGCAGCGCTTATTTGCAACGATATTAGCGGGGCCGCGCGCGAGTCAAAACATTACACAAAGTTTTTGGGAAGAGGTGGAGAAGACTAATAATCTCGAAATAATGTAAGCATAATAAATGGCCGGGCATTAGCGGAGCGCTCGGCAGCCGGCTCATATTTTCGGTGGCGCTGGGTTTGACGTAACATTACTCCAAAGTGCGTTACATATTACTACCATATATATGTATTTGTATTTTCGCCCGTGTAAGCTACGCAACATATTCTTCCAACAAGTCGCTCTAACGTAATATCACATTTTGTTTTCCCGTTTTCCTTCAACGAGTGCTTTCCAATTAGAAACTAAAGATAAAGAAAAATTAATTTCCCCCCCTTTTTTTTTTATTATTTCAATCACATTTTATGAAATTAATGTTTTACAACAAAGCCGTGATTCAACGCTTTTAGAAAACAAAATTGAGTTAATTCGATTAATTGAGATAACGACTGGAATATGTTGAGTAACTGTTTATACGTCTTCGCGCAAAAGTGCGTTTAACGTAAGATCTGCATTAATGTAATGGCACCGAGTTAATCATTGCCAGCAAGCGACTCGCGCTCCTTCAACGCAGCTTCTTGCGATGCGTCCGTCACATACGGTTACCTTCAAAATTTACTTAATTGTTCATAATTAATGTGCCTGTAATCAGTTAATAATTATGCGCGCTTAACGAATTATACAAGCAGGAAATTATTTCTAGGTGCGCGGGTAATTATGCCAGGAATTTCTAAGCCTTAATTGATTCGCGGAACCGCAGAAGCGCTCAGGGTTTATATACCATATCGCGGAATCAAGCACTAAAAATTATTGCTCGGACTGATTACTTCCGGGTTGTTGCGAGACGCAGATTCTCTTTACCGCGTTTTCTGCCACCGTGTTGCGGTCTTTTCATAGAGGAAGTGCGAAAGGCCGAACCGTTTGGAAGAAAAACTTCCTCGTAAACCTTTCTTTCCACAACATTTTTATATAATTTTGATTGCATTACTAATATAGAATTACCTATTAATATCCATCAACGATGGCACCTCGACGCGATAAAAGATATCTTGCCATCTTACTTGATTAAAAATTTTGTTAAGCGATTAACAAAAGAAGAACAGCGTAGCGAAAACGTTCGCGGAGACTGAAGGGGTCGGGGAAAAGGTAAAAAAAAAAAAAAAGGGCCGAGGCTTTCTCGTGAAGTCGCGCTTGCATTACGCACGCGACTTCTTTGGCGCGGTCGGAGCACAGGGCAGTCGAAGGGAAGAAGCGAGGATGAGGAGGCGGCGGAAAAGGGGGGAAACCGGGGGAGCAACGGGGCACGCAGTCAACGACTACAGAGACTATCCGAGGTGCTGGTTGACAGCAACAAATGCCTCGGTGCGGGCAAGACGGGGAGCTCGCGCCCGGGACGCCGGTTGCAGGACCGGCTTGAGATATTACCAGGCAGATGCGGTCGCGCGCTGATCAAAGAAACGCTCCTCACTGAGAGAGATTAAATGGATGCTGGTGCGCGCCGGCAACCACCGCGCGCTGCGGCCACAAATAATAAGTCGGGGAAGAAGAAGAGGGCTGCGCTCGCCGAGCCCTAACTCGGGCTTGATGCATTCCCAGCTTGCGGAGCCGTTGCTCCCGCAAATCTCACCCACGTCACGTCATAACATCATTAGATATTACGATCGCGCTCGCGATCGGCCGCGAACGAATGATTCTCGCGTTCCTACGGCGTCGCGCGACATGTCGCGAGACGAGCCAATGCATCTCGGGACGCCGGATTTCAAAGGCGCGTGTGAGCCAGCGGGCTCTCGCTCATCCCGCGATACCTCATCTCCGAGGGGAGGCTCAACGTTACCGCGGTACCGAAGGCAAACGCGCTTGTTTCTAGCCTAGCGCATCGTGTAACCATCTTTCACGTTGAAGACGCCGGTTTGGCGTGGGCTTATTACCGACGTTCATTATGCGTTTCTGGTACCGACGCCTGTATCCTTTTCGAGCAGTCTTAACTTCGGAAACGAGATCCGCGCTAGCCGAAAATTCGCGCGGTATCGCTGATCGAGTTGCCGAGTCGAAAATACTTTCGTAGTCGGGGCTTAGTTCTCGCGCTTAAAATTTAATTAATTTCCCGGCGATGATTATCTAGTGAAATAATGAGAATGCATCTCAACAAGTGTTATCACCGACGGATCTACCCGGTATCCCCCTTATTTAAGAGATAACGACGGCTGTTCGCTACAGTCAGTCTCCGTGAATGGTGTTGTCATTCGTCGCTCGCTCCCTACCGTTGTCTGAGCTTCTAGAGGGTCTCTAGATGCCGAGTGAACCGGCCAATAAGAGACCCTCGTGATACTTCTCGCTTTCTTCCTCCTACACCGCTATTTCTCTTACGCCATGCTGCCTCTGTCTCTCTTTCTCTCTCTTCCGTACCTCGCGTTGGATTTCTCGCGTTGAGATATGACTACCACATTATCACCTGATTATGTTATCACTTTGCATCGCCCGTTCTTTACCGCGCCGGCCGAGGGTGCAGTCTATCACGATCGCAAGAATCCGCCGGCTGCGAGCGCGGATCGAAACGGTTTTTAATATTCGAAGGATATTAATTACGCCTCCCGCTTCGTTCCGCGTCCGAGAGCAACGGTGATTTATAATAATAACTCCATTACCGCGACACATATCTAATGAGACAGAGCTTAATCAAATCAAATCGGCACGACCGAGCGAGAGCGCCGCGTAATGTCGCCGTCGATCTTTCGTAATTAAAATTCGCGAGGTTCCACGAGAGCGCGACGAATATCCCGGAGGTTAACGCGAAATAAGCACGGGCGGTAACCGGATAACCCCGGTATAGCGTCGGGCAGACGGTTCAGGCGGTACCCGCTGCGGGACCATCAGGTCGCCCACAGCTCATCGCCGAGCGATCACATCTCATCGCCTCGCGCCATCGCGGGCTATTACAAACAGAGCTCCCTTTCGCCCTCCCCTCATACCCAATTCCGCCGGTGCCCTCTTTCCCCGGACTTGTCCGGGAGGCCGCGCGTTTCAACCCCATCCGCGACTCCACCACCCCGGGGCCCCCCTCGACGTATCACTGGCGCTCTATCAACATATCCGACCGCTTAGCACCTACTTCCCAGGAGTGCGATACCGCTCGTAACTCATTTGAATTACACATTTCCCTCAGTTCCGCGAAATAATACGTACGAGGATCCGCGCCGACCGCGGGAATGCAAATGGCACTGGCCCTCCCGCGCGCGAACTGAACCGAGCACTCTTGTCCCACTTGTAATCACCGATCGTGGAACCCGCGCAATTTTAACCGGGCCCAAGTGAGCTCGGCGAATATCGCGCGAATTTAGATTTGATCTGAGCCCCCGCGGAAAGTTCCGCGGCGATACAAGGCTGCCTGTGATCAAGCTGTAATTGAATCGCTGTTGAATACTTAGAGTTGATTTGCTTGAAATTAATGCGTTAATGCGTCTTTATAATTTACTTCTTATTCAATTTGAAAAGCACAATATAATTAATAAAATCAGAAAATAAAAAAAAATATTTTTGGAACAAACTAATTAATAAAAAAAAATTTTTTTTTATAGTTTTATTAATCGTTACTCGAATTGTTATGAAATAATGCAAATCATGCGTTTTCTTGACGAAGATGATGCTGAAAACTGCGCATTCGGCTGACATGTGCCGCACAGCAGAAGGAGTATCGATCATTAACGTGGCAAGCGGAAGCTGGCGCATTAGCGATTCCAAGGATCTGCGGGGAAACTTTGTTACTCCCGGGAGTATCGGTAACGTCGCTCGATCAAGAAACAGAATCGCGAAGGATATGTGAAAAGTGGTTTCTCGAGATTTCGCTGTCTACGGCTCCCTGGCGCCTCGCTTTGCTAATCGCGGCCCATTAAAACGCCCTTTCTTCCGCTCTCGAGTTTACCCGGCGCTCCCTCTCCCTCCGCGAATTTTCTCGCCTTAATCTTGGCCGTAATGTCCCAACTTTCTAAACCTCAAAGACCAAGCAAACTTTCCCGGTTCGCAATAATGGGAGAATCGGACAAGAAAGGTGCTCTCGTTTCTTGCAATAGTTCACGGTTATTGGTTCTCCGCTGTATGTCTAATCGTTCGGTAATCTTCTTCCGAAATTTTCACCGTCGAATGCGAAGAAGGTAATATATAAATTCCGTGGATAACGCAATTAAAATTAAATCAACTCGTTGCAGAACGATATTGATAGTATTGCTAGGCACCGAATTCAAGAAGACGTTTTTCAGTATAAATCGAAAATCGTAATCGCTCGCGGAGCAATCAAATAATTAAATTACTACAAGATTTCGTTGCTAAGGCCCTCGTCTGAATCTTCCTGGGAATATTTAAACTTCGATCGTTACGGGGAACGTTGTACGCAAAACTATCGGCGCGGAGTTTCTTCCTTAATTCCGAAGTTTCACGTCCAAGAATTTCGGCCATCATCGAGCGGCGTTAAGCCGCATAATTCGATGAAATAAAGCCGAAGATCGGCCGCTGGAGAAGCCTCGCTCTCGCAACGAGGACCAATTTCCGACGGCAAGAATTTTCTCTAATTATTATTGACCATTAAAGCGATGGCCGTTATTATTTTAACGTCCGCGTCTGCCGACCGGCCCCGGCTAATTTGCCTCCGTGAAATCGATTGTGCCGCGTGCGTTTGCACGTTCATAAATAATCAGAGCGTGCTTATGGGATGAAAGATCGGGCGTATACCGGGATGGCGTCGGGCATTATAATAAATTCGCTCTTTCGCGGCTCTCTAACGAATATTAATTAAACGAACGTCAACTGTGTCAATTATACCAAAATATCACGTTTCTTACTCCATCGAGCGAGTAATACCTTAATCGCGCGAATTCCACGATTTGAGATCAAAGTCAACTTTGTTCACCATTCTTTTCGTTCTTCTCTTCCCTAATATGGTGAAACTACGTGCAATATTTCTGTTCGTGCGTGTTCCCAGAGTTGAAAAATGATCGACGACCGCTCCCAAAGTGTTTTCGGCCTAATTCGTCGAGCTGTTCGCGAATAATCCGCCAAATACACGCGCACAAAACCGTATTGATCGTTATCAGGAGCTCGTGTAATCTTACGGCTCTCATTAACCACCCACCGATACACGACCCGCTACGACGTTTTACCGGCCACGGGACACGCTGAAACGTTTGATAGCGACTTCACAACACGCCCAACAGATGGCCATCGATTAGGCCAGCGTCGTTTTCAACCCCTGGAGCCGCCGCCACCCCTACGGACTTCCCGGACCGTCCTGTTGGATCCCGATTAGACGTGCGCCGGATGAATTACCGACGCGAAGAAATAAACCTAACTTCTGATTCTGAATAAGCATGCACTTACATTACACTCTTTTTGTCATTTTCCTCCTCCCTCCTTTAATTTTTTTTATCAGAGAGAAGTAGACCTTTCGATTAAACTTGATGTTGCATTTTTTTATTTGCGCGCTTGCAATTATAATAATATTAATAATTTTTTTTTTAATAGTAATCTTATCGCAAGTATTGCATATAATTCTAATGAGAAGATTTTGTAATATAAGTTTGATCCTACTTTGCGGAATAATTTTTTTTTCTTTCTTTTTTTTTCGATGAGAGATACGCGCTTGAGAAATATATTTCGGCAAACGTATGTCGACATTTTACTTCGTTTTCCATTAACATACACCCCGGGAAATATATTATTTTCTCACGCATTAAGTATTCAGATAGTCGGGTTAACGGAAGAATACGACGGCGAATTTCTTTGAAGACCGAAACCCGGCGACTCCAACTCCTCCCCCAAGGCGCTAGACCGCATGATTGCCGTAATTTTGACTCATTACAATTACGCTAATGCCCAGCTATCAATTAGCGGAGGCTAAAGAGGCTCGCATTAAATATAATAGATAATATCGTCGTCGTTGCGAATCATTCGTCGGCTCGTTCGTTTCTTGCGCCGAGGGTCAGCGCGGGAATCGACGATGGTAGTAGCGATGATGATTGCCGTGAATTAAGTTTCCGCGGCAAATCTTAATAACTAATAATTATATATGTTTACGAGCAGATGTTCCACTTTGTGGGAAAGTACCATTTTAATGTCTAAATCGTTAGCCTGCAGAAAACAAAGTGTACGCTAAACAAGTAATCGCGGTGCACACCGTTCTCTCCCGGCGAGCATTAAATCATTTCAAGGCGCAATGCGGCTCGCGCGGAAATCAATCGCGGAATATGCTGATTACTCAAAATGAATTGCGATAAGGAGAGAAACCAGTCTTTTCATTCGCAACCCAATTAAATTAATATTCAATGCCGGAGCGTAAATAACGGAATTCCGCGCGGCGCGGGCCATTAATTCTCCGTACGTATGAATGACGGGCGGGTATCAGAAGATGTTCTTTTTACCGCGGCCGGAAGATAAACGGAGAGAGGGTTCAACGTTTCAAAGCACGTGCTATAATTCCATTCGGACGAGGATCTCGGCGGAAGTGTGCAAGCGCGCGCGGGGGATAAGCTTGATTTTCCTTGACTTGCCCGCGTCCCTTTGGATGCGCGTTCTTAAATTTTGTCCGCCGCAATTCGCGGCCCTCGCAAATGCGCGATGCAAATTTTCTTTTATCTCCCGAGTCTCTCCCGGCGCCGCGCGACTGACAAATCTATCGTTTGAAATAAACAATGCGTCCCAATCATTTATTCACATAAATGCCCCGGGACGACGTTAATTCGGGCACTAAACGTTATTCCTTTGCGTTTCGTCATCGACTCATACTTGGATGATTTATAACCGCGCGTATGTGACGCAATACCCTCTCTTGAACCCATAAGTGCACGTTTAAACGATAAATCTTGGCAGTCAGGGTAGAAGGCTCTTTTCAGGTCTCCAGGTACGGTGCAGATTCGTGTCACTTGCTTATCGATACCTTCTCAAATATATTCTGTCGAATGATATTAAATTTATGAAATATGCGAGATTGACAATTCGTTACATATTTCTGCTTTTTGCGACGGCTGAGTATCCGATGGCAGATAAAAAAAAGAAAAAAATTATCCAAGCTTCCGCGTAATATTCGAAATACATTTAATACGCATGGTTTCGAATATACATGTTGTTAATAACTTGAATTGTTTTAATTTCAAATAGATTAAATATATTCCTTAGTTAGTAATTAATTAATATAATAGCCATATCTCGTAAAAAAATATTTATTACACAGTGACCAGCTAGTGTCAAACCGTTATTGTACGATTTAAAAAGTAAGATGGGTCATTAAAAAAAAAAAATTATTAAATATCCATCTAACCACTGTCCAGCACAAACCATGAACTAACTAATAATGAGCTGGAAAAGCTCGATATCTAAACGTTTTTCGTCGCGTACGAGTCTATTGCGCGTAGTGACCTATTCCAACGCGCGCTCGACTCCAAGTCCGCCGGGCCAGCCGGCCGCCGTGGTCAACTCGAAGCACGTGCGTTTGTGTGTGATGTTTACCTCAGCTGGCAGCCATCGCGAGCGCGGCACGGTGCACGTGGCGGAGGACCCGGTGCCCGGTGAACTCGGCAGTCAAGCACGCGATAGGATAGGCCAACACGCGCAGAAGACTAGTACGCGGCGAAAAACGTTTAGATATCTAGCTTTTCTAGCTCGTTATTAGCTAGTAATAATTATCTAGTACACGTAGTACGTTTTGAGCATTACATTTCTGGCTCGGTGATGAACCAGTTTCGCTTGACAGCCACGAGATAAACCACGGATTGGCTAGTCATTAGATAAAGAAAATAAAACTCAATTTCCACTCGGATTGTAAGACGTTGGCCGTTACGTAAATATTAATTTCACGGTTGATATCTGTTAATTGCTAATTAGTGTCAATGCGGCAATCGATAATGCCGCAATAAATCTGTGGCTTACAACTGGAGTATAAGTCAAACGTAATAGTTCGCTTAAATTATCGCTTAAATTAATCATCGCTTATTAATCAACAAGCTAATGCGTTTCATGATCTAAATAACAATAGAAAAATTCTTTATTAATTCCTAAACGAGTGCGTGTAAGATGTAGAATAAAAAGTAAATGTATAATTTTACATATTATTAATTTATTGAAGTATCTTGTCAATAATTAACACAATTAGCATTGTGTCAATTTTGCAAATGTTTTTAAAATTTTATTACCCTACAGCGTAAGGAATTAATTAAAAATTCTGCATAATTATTTTATTGGCATTCAGATACCTAATTAGCACGAGCTGTTCTTTTTTTTATTCTATGATAATATTATACCACGTTCTTTATATAATAAATTAAATTTAATTACACTAATTTATGGCACGTCCGTTCCCTTCTATTTCGCCAGAGATACGCGGACACCGTCTTACGTAATTTCGTTCGAGGCATACGGTGCCAATCGCACGGTACATATATTTTTCAGTCTGGCATTCCCGCTCGATGATGCCGCGATTTGACTTCAAGCATCCTGTGCCGGTAGGTATAGATTTTGCCGGGCAGGACTTCCAGTCAGCTCGAAGTCAGGATTGACGCCAGTCGGGGCGATTTATCAGAATAATGCACACGCCATTACCTTCGTGTCCCCACCTTAACCGAGATCTTGATTTCGCGTGAGGTTCCGTGTAAGGCTACGGTTTTCTTTACTTCACTCCCTCGTAACTTTCGATCTACGAGCCGCGATATTATTGCACAGATCGTCTCTAGCGGCGAAACGCAAAGGGGAAGAAAATAAAAAAAAAAAAAAAAAGAGGGTACATCGCACACATTTCGGCGGTTTTGCCGAGATTCTCGCGACGTCGTAGTTAAAAGATCAAGACGGCGATGGAAAAGCCAAGATTAACGATTTTATCTGAAGTGATTAATTCCAAAATATTCACCAACCGGTCATTTCGCATTTTTTTCGTTCCCTGTTTACGTCTTTTGGCTCGTTGACATTCTCGTAATTAACTAACTATTCGGAATTAATTTATTTATTCGATCTTAAACACTCCGCCGAGTGATTTTGTATTAAATCTTCTTTAATTCGCACCCGAAGTTACACTCGGTGCACGCAAGTATTAAAAGTCCGAAAGCGACCAAACAAATGTGAACGTTGTCGTGGACACGGCTACCGTGTATTTATTTGTTCGGCCGTTTCGTCGACCGGATCATATTAATCTACTGCTAATGAGCGGTCCTGATCAGCCGCGGAGATGCATAGGTTTTATCTCCGAGATACAGAAAACGCCCTCATTATGAGCCAACTCGGGTGCGCGTAGACGGTTTAATATTTAACGTGTCTCGAATCGTTCCATCACCGCTGATACTTTCCTCAAGAAAAAGAGAGAGATAGAGAGAGAGAAAGAGAGAAAGAGAGAGAGAAATCCAGGTAGCAAACACAGCTCTTTATTAATTGAAATTAATTCAATAAAAATAATACACCGTTCAATGTAATTTCCGGCTAAGATATTCACAGTTCTACTTTCAATTAACATTAAACTTTTAATTTTGCTTCTTTGTAATGACGGAAACTGCTCGGCAAATATTTTTCAAATATATATCTTAAACAGTTTGAAACCTTCTATAATCTGAAAATATATGCGATTGTATTTCGACCGCGACATTCATCCGAATAAAAATCCACATCGAGCGCGCTCGCTCCTCGTTCTCGGTATTATTTTGCTGAAAGTGCCGCGCGTTTCGCGACTGGCCGAGGCGCAGTTACAGCGATTGATCTCACCGGACCGCGGAATAATTAGTTAATCGCTCAGCGGCCGGTTATTTCGTTCCAGCCGGCGTCTAACAAGCGACTCCACGACCGATCCGAATCGCCAGCCGATTCTCACCCTCTTGGTTCCCCGGGCTCTCTCGCGCGCGCATCTTCGTCTCCGTGGGACTTTTACACGCGCCGTGCCATTAATCGTTCGATTAAGTCGCCTGATAAACTCCCTCTCGGGCTGAAATCTTGTTCGCGTACCACCAGCCGGCGTCATAACTCCCTAGTTGTAAGCCACAGCCCCAAAGAAGACTCACCGGAGGAACCACGACCGCCTACCTGGAACATCCCGGCCGCTTTTTCACGCCGCGATTTTTTTATCTCGCCAGCGCGTGTCGCGAAATTATTCTTGGAACGGAACACAGACGTTCGGACAACAGATATTTCTTATTATTAGACTCGGAGGGGAGAAAAGCAGCGTTAGAAACGTAGACGCTTGTTGTAAAATTATTTTTTTTCTTTTTAAACTTACATGATTTACAATTGGAAGGAATTTGACGATCGAAGACTTTCGCGGACTTTCTTTTTCTGGTACGCAGATATTATTCGCGGCGGTGTATTCCCAATGCGAGTGCCGCCGGTTGAAAATACTCTTTCGGAACGGAAGCAACAAATAATCGGTCGGAGGTGTGGATGTAAACTGCGCGCGACGCGTTCGTCATACAAGGATGGAGGGCGAAAAAAGCGGCAGAAGGAAGAGAACGAGAATGGATGCGGGTGAAGATCGGAAGAGACAGGAAGAGATGGAAATATTCTAGAGAGTGCGTTTAGAGTGTGTACGGACGCGCCCCATATAATCTCGACGATGCCTCTCCAGTCTTCTCTCCGTTTCGGATATCATCCTTGATCCGCGTCGAGGAGTCATTTTCATGCCGCCGCGAACGCCTGTCATTGCGTTACGCCGCACGTGATTTTCATAAACGCAAGACGGATTTCACGAACGTTAGGAATTTGGTTTATTTTATTTTTATTATTAAATTTAATTTTACGGAATTTTCACTGAGTCAAAAATGTAACATTTTTTAATAATATTAATATATAAATTAAAATTATCTTTAAATTATTAAAATTAAATGTTATTAATATTATTATTTATTAAATTAAATGATAGACCAATTTTGAAATTTGTTTTTATAAATTTTATATGAAGTAAGACAAATTGATATTTTTAGACGAAAAAAATTACTAACGGAGCGTGAATATTTTTGTAATCCGCTGCCCACGTGCAGTTTACAATCACATGTTTGAATCTGCTATCTAAAGCAAACCGCATGTCGGACATCGCCACGATTTATTACGTTGACACGTGTCTCTGTCGCATATTTTGTTTCTTCGTGGCTCCCCTTTCTTACGGCGATTAAAATATATATTCGAAGCTAGGACGATCTAGTTTCGCAAGCTATCGTGCGCGTTTCTTACGTAACACCTACGTATATTTTTACATTAGAAAGAAAAATGCACATTAATTATTAATAATATTTTGGAGGAAAAATATATTCTACAAGCTGAATATTAATTGTCTCCAATTAATTTTCGCACATAAATACGTACATACATACACAAGATATGCATACGAATCATTTTATTCTTTATTCCTATTTATCTTTAAAAGCCCTTCCAACAAAAGTCGCGACGAGCATTAAAAACTAATTATTCAGACATTATCGCATGATATAAATTTTATGAAGTATCCTGTATTTAAAGAAATAAAAAAAAAAAAAAATAAAAAAAAATATGTGGCTTTCCATTACGGTTCTATTGGCAGCGGGCCGGGGAGACACAAAAAACGGACGTCCAACAACCGGCGGTTGAGTAATGGATTATATTCCTTCCTGATCGTAGGTATTAAAAAATGGTAAATGCTCTTAATGACGGCATTAATAATTGTATTCACCGAACCGCCAGTATTGACCTGAAGACACCCATACGCGGCACGCCCGCAGAATACCCTTGTAACGATCTGGTTCGCATTCATCTGGGCGGAGAGATCGTTTGTGAATGAGCGAACATTCAATGGCCGCACTTTTGATCCCGGCGTTATTAATTATCCGCAAGTAGCTGCGAACGTTCCCGAGCGAATCTGAATTTCGTGGCTCATCCAGATCCCTCCCCTTGATTTCACGGGTTCGTTGACGCCGACCGATCCTTCCTTACACAATGTCGATACGCTGGTGTCCGCGCCAAGTGCAACTGCTTTTTTAACAACGCGCGGATCTTCTCCCTCGGCCCGATTGTTATTAAAATAATTCGCACGCAACGCGCCGTGCATCCGACTGGCGGATGTAGGCGTCGCGATGGATCTTGGTTCTCCGATCATCGGATCCGCGCTAGATCACGGACTCGGGATCGCTCGAGGCGGCCAGAAATCGTTTGGTAGGTGAACCTTATCGCCTTATTAGAGGATACACTCCCCGTGCTTAATACTTTACAATGGCTTATCTCTGGTATATGCGCGCCCTTATCTCGGCCCGGTATCGGCGCGTCCCTTCCGTGCCCTTCGGACCGGGCGTACTTAGCACAGACCGTCATTACTTAACGGTGAGTAATAAAGTTGTATTACCAATTAGTCCATCCCGTGTACGCGCGCGCATGAACAGCTCGCGCCGATAGTTGGTAGCTTATCGTAGCTGCAATCGTTATACCGCCTTGTTTCGATCTCGCGGGGAGGATAAAATCAGCGGTCCGTACGGGGAGAGGTTGGTAATCATTGTTATCTTCGCGAGCGCGCGCGCGCCGTCGCGATCAGCAAATGAATGCAAATCGCGAGCCTAGTCACCGTGAATATTAAACGGTAACCGGGGCCAATTTCCCCGTTGCACAATGATGCGCAATAATTGCACGGCGGACGAGCGGCGCGCAAAAATCGCGCCGGCCGGGGCCCGAAAAAAAGAATGCGGAAGTGCGGCCGCAGGGCGCGGGATGGACGAAGGGACCGACGACTTGTAGTTCGGCGGAGCGATTTTTATTCACAACGGGTGGCGGTAACCGAGCAGCCGCGGGGGGCGCGACGGCGCGGGAGCGAGACGGAAAGACAAACAAACGGATAAGTGTGAGTGTGTCCGGGATCGTAATTAATGGGTAGTTTGGCGGTCGGCTGGACAGCTGTCCGCTCTTTTTTTTCCCGCGGGGCGACGGACGGAGCCGTGTAGCCGACGGAACGTCGCGGCGACCCGAAAAGTGTGGAGAACGAGAAAGAGAAAACGCGGAAACCTCCTCACGGTCCAACTTAGACGCGGCTCCAGACATGGCGGAAGGAACAAGATGGATCACCTGACACTACCGGACAAGATCAATTGAATTTCTATTTGGACGTAACCGAGCCCTCCGCTAGTGGCACCCCTCGCCTCATCCCCCTTGCCACAAACCCTCTCCCGCACGAGCGTTAACGTCTAATTCTTCTTCAGCCTAGAACTCTACGGCAATGCCGCTAGACAAGGTCCCTCGCGGCAACAATCGAGTTTTCAGACCCGGTAACGAGCACCGAGCTGCTCATTTTTTTTTCAACGGTGACTAAATTTACTACACTATTATTTTTGCATATCATGGCCCTTATTAAAAAAAAATATATATATAATTTATATTTATTAAAATACGTTTTGAAATAAATTGTAAACGAAACATTTTGCTAAAGGTATTCGGGTGATAGTGAACTTGATAACACTTTCACGGTGGTCTTCTTAACTTTTTGCACACGCAATAACGGCATAAGGCCGCGCGCGTCCTTCTTCTACTGTCTCTGAGTAATAATAAATGACTTCGGCAGGAACTGTCTAATTGCCTTCATGGACACCGCACAGATGCACGATGCAAGTACTGATAATCGTGTAGCTTTTTTGTCACCGGCTTTACTTACGTCGGTTGAATCAAACGTTCAGTTAATTAATAAGATAAAACTTTGAAGTTGACCAAGAATAAGATATTCATTTACTAATGACAAATTAATAGAAGATGTTTCTTTATTAATAAAAGATTAATATTTTTTCTCTTCTCATTCATCTCCGATTGCTTATTAATAGAACGACATATCATAGAGATAAATTAAAAATCGTTCAACTAGACGAGTCGATTACATTTTTATATATATTAGCGGCATTAAAAAATTTAAATAAAATCATCATTGTTAATTAGCGTGAGATAAGAAGAAACGTCTGAATCAATAATCGATCTATTTTGATAAACGCGCGTCACTCGTCTCGACGAATATTGCGTCATTTTATCAGTCCCACCAAACGTTTGCCTTTTTCGTGGTCAATAACCGATTACAATTATCTCTCCCTCGTCGGCCGACGCTTTCATTGTTTCAGATCCATTTTTCTCGACCGATTACAAATAATCGAATAATTACGTCCGACGATCGCGACGAAAAAGCGTAGCGATAACGCGAGCGGCCAGATATGATGGTCGCCTGTACCGATCTCGCGTAATCTCAACCGTAAATATCGAGTAGCGCGTGTACACACGGACGTAGCGAGGAGCCGAACGCGTGAATCGACCCGTTAATGAGCCGGCTCGGCGATGATAACCCGCTAAATGCCGGTACCGCTCGCCTATTTCGATCCTCAAGAAATCGCAGATGCGATTTGCGCGCCCATGTCTGTATGGTGAACGCCGCGACTCTGGCCGACGAACCGGCAATGCATCGTTAGCCCGACTGGCTGGCAGATAAATGACGTGGTCGCCTCACATCTGACGTGAATGAAGCCACGATGGCTCACCCGCGTGCACCCTGCGCGTGCATTTGCGCGGTCCAGTGTGCCCGCCGCAGCAGCCTACTCTATTCCGCCTGGCGATCGCAATAACTGCCTAATGGTACATTGAACGCCGCCTAACCGTGGTGGCCCCCAACTTTCCGGGCTTTATTCAGATCAATTAAACGCTTTGTCGATCCGCACACAAACGGCGAAACTGAAAACCCAAGGGTTCCACCGCACGAAATTTTCGGAGCTACGTTTCAAAATGCCGGTCTAAGTTCTCCACGTGACTGATCGATTTTCTTTAGTTTTTTTTTTTTTTTGCAATCCTAAGGTACATTTTAATCGGATTTTTCACCGTTGTCTACGTTTCAAAATAGCTGTACAAGTTTTCGATTCCAATAAAACGACTTTAATCGTCCGCGTATAAAGATCGACTTGTGTTAACAAGCGCGTTTGACGCGCAGGTAACCGAGTAATGCGAGTAATGATAATCGCGAGCACGGGCATAGGTAAGTAAGGTTTAATGGAACGTTTCGTCAACCTTGGGGTACCGAGCCAGGCCGATCTGGATCCAGCTGATCGCGAGGGCGCGCCGAGACAACTTTATTTAACGAGAGCAGATTCCCGTGGGAAAATATCGATCGGTAATCACTATTATTCCCTGGCCATATCCGGTCGTCGAAGCGCATGATTTATGTAATGGTTTTTCCAGCGTGCGCGCTTATCATAAGTTCCCGTAGGTGTTATTTTTGCGTTCATTTGCGAAGCAGTTCACCGACGTAAGCTTGAAACGTTGCGCAAATCAATCGTTAAGCGAGACGTTACGAATAAAAATAACGTTGCGAATAAAAATAAAAATTTCACGCGCATCACTTAATTACATTATATAATCCCTATGTTTGTTATGGCTAATAAAATAACGCTTATAAAAGGTGCGAAATTAGCAAGGAAATTAAGTGCGAGCAATTAGATCGTTATCGACGTTCTCGATCGTGCGAAATTATTTTTCGACGGTCAGATGGCAGTTTCTTGAATGCATGAAGTATTTAATGTGCGTGCAAAGTTTGGGAGTGGCCGCTACACACGATACGCAGGGGGGAGGGAGGGTGGAAGTTGTCTTCCCCGGCAAAAGAATCCGCCGGTTTCCGGCACACGCGAAAGCCTCATTAACTTTCGCCACCCGATATGCGTCCCGCTTTAAAATGAATCCGCCGCGCGCTCGGAAACGTAAGAACGGCCGGCGAGAGAACGGACTCGCGCACAATAAAATTTAACACCGCCGTAACGTACGGACGCTGTTTAACGCTGCGCAAGTGCTCGCAGATTAATAATCCGCCGTCGCGGATAAGTCATTCGAATACGAGATCCGCCGTATCACCTGTAATTGATGACGCGCCGAGGTCCGGTTTTGTTTCTCGCTCTCGGGACGCGCAATCCAATTCGCAAATTCATTTATTCCCGATATAAATTATCCATTAAAGTTATGCTAATGCCCGACGTCACGCGTGTGCACGACCGATGATCAAGCGTGCGTCGCTTTAATTTACTATGCCGCGACGTCCTACGCGCGCCCGCGATGAGAAACGTCGACGATTCCACGGCGGATGAGCAGCTAGCGAGGCATCGTGACGTCGGTGGACTATCATCGTATCAATGCGGCGGAGATTGACAGTCCCGGCCGTGATAAATGATATTTCCAGCGTCCCGCGCCCCCGCCTGCCCCCCTCCCCCGACAGCCATCTTCCCCCGTACCACCGACGGATCCATCCCCGCTGAGCTCGGCACGAGGGTGCCCCGACCGAGCGGATCGAGGAGGGAAGATACTCGCGGCGAGAAGTAAACACGTTACGCAAACAAACGTCGGATCGATAATCCCTCCTTTTATGAAAAGTAACCCTCGCACGTGAGATTCTTAAAAATGCATACCCGCGACGTCAAGTACTTCCTTATTAGAAGGTGGTCCCGATTAGCCGGCTCGAAGCGCACGACAGTAATAAAAAAAAAAAGAAAAAAAAGGAGCCTATGAAACGAGACACGCGACAGTGTGAAATTGGAAATGGCCTTGTCAATTCGTCAATGCTTAGTTTATGGAGCGCAATAATCGGCTATTTTTTTATAACAAAAGCCTCATAAATGCCTTCGAATCGTAAATCCGTGATACCTGAGGTTTTCGTAGTCCTTCTTAAGTACAGTATTGTGAAACTACTTTTATGACGTTTGTATTACAGACATTTTAAGAATTATTTAGATTTCGTGAAGAAGAAGCTTCGGATTTTATATTAAATTTATAAAATGCAATTCTTTTTTACTAAATTTTATACATTGTACGATTTCCAATTACCAAGTACCAATATACATTGTCAATTATCTGCAAACGAATCGGGCATTTTATATGAAAAAAAAGAACTATTTTTAGTAAACTTCTACTTCTTGTACATTGCTTAGCAACAAGTTTATTCCTTTTGTTGCCCAGCAGTATATATTTGACAAAATAATTTAACCGGGTATTCCGTTACGTATAATAGAAACCTATGAATAGCAAGAAAATCCATAAAGCCAGTTCCTTTTTCGATTTTTTCGGCTCCTTTTGCGCAAGGTTATAAAGACCGCCGGAGGTTCGACAATTGTTAGAAACTTTCACTGTCTCGCCAAAAAGGCACGTTCCGTTTGAGAATGTCTCAGCGTGATCTAACATCCAAGGCCACAGTAAAAACAAGAATGTAACACGAGGCACATGCGCAGAAAATTTAGTTTTTCCAAGGTTTTCCAGTTTATCAAAGTTGATACTCAAAAATACTTAAACACGATTTAATTGAATTATTTAATTTTATTTCTTAAGAATTTATTTAAAAATTATTTAAATTAATTTTTTAAATTATATTTCTGAGACATTCAATTTTAAGAATTATTTAATTTAAAAAATATATATAAATGTGTGCAAAGCCATAGATTATACAATTTGCCGCAGGATGGTACACCGCAAACGAAATATAAATTAATCATGTTAACAATAGATGCCGTCTGGCTTTATTTCGATACTCTGAATTTTCCCAAATGGCTATAAATGTCCATTCTCCTTCTGTCTCCCTCATCTACCCAGCTTTCTCCCTTTCCTCCCCTTTCTCGTTTTTGCGGAAACTCCTTATTTCCATCGCTGCTCACATGGCGGAGGATAGGGCTTGTATGAACACATATGTCATTCTATTACGTCATCCTAACAATATGAATTCGCGCGATCCAGATTAACTAACAATCAATACAAATACATTTCTCTTATTTCAGATAAATATTTTATATTGCGTTACTAAATTTAATTTTTCTACACATCGAAGCTTTCCATTTCGATATTTATGACAATTTTTGAACTGACGACTGTCGAAAATGCGTTACTTAAAAAAAAAAGAAACAAATTTATAAAAGTTTAACAATGATATTTCTACTTAGATATGAGTTGTTTTTTCTTTAGAAAAAAAAAGGTTACACTTTGATTCCGTGACTAAAAATAACAAAAATACTTCAATTTTGTCACTGATCTTACTTTTACCTGCTTGAGCCCTCACAGAAGGCCCTCACAGAAGACGACCATTGTTTCTAGTACAATAGGACGACAGTCATTTTTCAAAGATTGCTTGAAAGTATTTGATGAAAACTAAGATGAGCGTGAAGAAAGTTTTTTCTTCGCCGAAGCGAAGGCTAAAGTGTAGAACTCCAGTTTCGTTTCTCATAGCTTCATATTATTACAGAAAAATTATTTTACTTTATAATATGTGATGCTAATTATTGAATCATTATTTAAACTCTTTTATCAATTATTCTATTAAATTTACACAAAATATACTAACTTATCTAAAAAATACACATATTTACACCCAGAAATCAAATAAAAAAAAAAGGAGGAAAAAAAATCAATGACGGCAGCTAAGCATCAATTAAGCTCACATTAAAGGAAATCAAATTACTCGCATGTGACATGACGATATAATCATGCTGTTTTAACTTTCAAAAGGCGAGCGAGGCTCCTTCCGTGGCATATAATAAATTACACGTCGACGATACGACGCGATGCCCGGCGAAAATAAAGTCAGTAGCCAAAATCATTAACGAAATGCTCCCAACTTCGGAACCCTCGACCCTTCCCACAAGTATCGCCCGGCCAGGATTATTATTTATTGCTATCATGCCAGTCGGCGAACATAGAATGCGTTTCACGTCCACGCGCGTGAGAGCGCGGAAGCGGTCCTCCTCCAGCATCGTTTCACTGTTTCGCCACGTTTGCCCAAATTCGACTTTGTACGTGCGTGTGTATGTACGTATGTATGTGCGACACGAGTGCGTGCCCGTTTCAATCGGCCGTTCAGAATCCCCGCCCGCAGGATCGGTCGCCGTTTCAAACTCATCTATCAATCATTTTTTTTCGGCCGTGTCCTACTATTAATAGTTTGTCCGCAAGGCCGTCTATTATCTTTCGTTAAGGATAATTTTTTTTATATCTCTCTCTATCTTGGATGCTATGTCCGGCGTGTTAATCAGTCCATCTCGTTCAAACGCGCGTTAATCATCGAATTAAAAAGGTAGACGAAGACGAAATGTTATTTTAAAATATTAATTCTATTAGTGTCACTTTTTTTAATTCAAAGATGAACTCGATAAAGTATGAAATCTGAAGACAAATTTATTTTACGTATACAGTTTTGAAACTAGAAAATTTTCAGGACAAAGGGAATGTTTCATTTGTACCGTATTTTTACTGCATTTTACAGAATTTTTACTTTTTTTTATTTTTATAATAAACGCGACGCTTTAACGTTTTATATATATATATATATATATATATATATATATATATATATATATATATATAATAAATAAAATGTTAAACAGTTTTGAAAAATTAGTTTTGGTCTCAAGTTGACAGGGTAACGATTTTGCAGAGAAGAACTCGGCACATGGTGGCGTTGCATTGTGCGAGGTCGGGTTGGAAGGGAAGAGGGGCAGAGGTGCGGTACAGGGGTTTTGTGTCAGTAGTGTTAATAGTAGGAGGGGACTACTGCACGAAGAGCGGATCAAAAATCGAATGTATATTGGGGGTGGCCTTAGCGGTGAATGAAAGAGCAGCTGACAAAGACAGAGCCCCCCTGCGATACCTAGGGCTCGCCGAGCGGCGCCTATGGTGACTTTTGCCAAGGGTAGCACCATCCCCTTCCATTCTTCCGAGAGCCTCCGGTCACGTACCGTGCCAGTGAAAGCTCTGTCCGGGTTTTCGATAGAACCGTAAAGCCGATCCCTCCCCCTTCCCCCTGTGCCCGTTGTGCCAATAGGTACCCCCGAAGAATAACCGAAAACAGTCTGTGCAGACCCGTAGCAGTTACCCTTAACTGGCCATACCGTATGCCTCGCGTACTCAGTCTGATGTTAAAAACCGTCCGGAAGTGAGACCGTGAGTTTCGTTAGTTGCAGACCGCGATGCCCTACGTTCACGCCACGGGTGCGAGAAACGGGCAACCTATACGCGTTTAATAATTCACTGTTCGTGCAATAACTTAATGCGACTCCCGTGTGTAACTGGCAGCGAGTGACTAGTAATAAGTAATAAGTAAGCTATACGTGAATTTGCGATAACATGGTAATATGAATGCGAATTTGGAGGGTTGTCAAAATTATAGTCCGATGAGCGCGCCGTCTAATCAATCGTATTACCAACAGGCGAAGTGTGACAGTGCGTGTGAGTTCTCGAGCGAAGATGCCGAAAAGCCAAGAAGATCGCTCAGCCTGCTGAAAGATGCTCTTTTGCACGGCAAGCATACGGCGAAGCAAAACTATCGCGAGTATTTGCAACAGGCGAGCGCAGACAGCTCGTTCTCGGGTGCGATAAACAGCCAGGTTAATTCGCAATCGCATCCGTATCAGGTCTCGTCTGCCGAATATCATTTACGTCCCACCCAAACGTCGGCGGGGTGCGAGCAGCTCTTGCAGCAATATTTATACAGCTATGCTTACCCGGACCAGAATGTGCAATCACACAATTACGAGCTGCCCGGGCCGTCTACTTCAATGCAATACGTACAAAACGAGCCGAAGCAACAAACTGTTAACGTGCAGGAGACGCAAATGTGCAACTACAGCGGGAATAATAATAATAATGTAAAGCAGAGAAATAATAATATCGCGGCGCCGGGCTATCATCCCGCCCCTATACCTACTTATCCGTGGATGCAAAGAAAAGGCGGTTAGTTATCATTACAGAATGTAATACCAAGATATTCGAATAACTATTCACATTTTATCTTTCGCGGAAAATTCAGGAATGCCTATAATCTTTCTTTATTAATTATAATTTTAATAAGTGACGTAATAAATCATATTTAGCTGTTACAAAATTACGATATATCTTCAGTTTTATTAATCGCTTTATTTTTATTGAAGAAATATATATGAATAAGACTTTTTAATCGGCCAAGTTTAAACCACGCAATAATTTATTAATATTAAATTTATCAATTACAGGTCAAGGAAACGGGAACGAGCAAAAACGCACGAGGCAGACCTACACGCGCGAGCAAATTTGCTTGTTGGAGCAGGAATTTGTCGCTAGTAAATATCTTCCGAAACGTCGGCGCGCCGAGGTGGCTACGAGAATTCACCTAAACGAACGTCAAGTTAAAATCTGGTTTCAAAATCGGCGGATGAAGGAGAAGAAAGGCTTCGCGGAGAAAAGCGCGTTACTGAATCCAAACCTAGCTATGGACACATCGATGGCATCGAATTTACGGCCGAAGGTTAGCACCCAGGTGACGTATGAGCAACAATTGTTAAATTCAGCATCGCAAATGCACTTGCACGACTCGCCGCATTACGAAGAGCAGCAGTATTACGCCGGCAACCGAAACGCATTAACAACAAATTATTTAAACACTCCTGCGAGCAGCGGCTCGTACGAAAACGCAGTAATGCGACCTAGCTCAAATTCCGAATTTGTCGTTAACACTTATTCCTTCGTTTCGTCGCTGTAACGGTACAGTGGGCAGAAATCTCGTGATTAATCTTTATTTTAATTTGTCGACGGTGAGTCTTTGTCGAAGTCCTAACGCCCCGAAACCTCCCGCCGTCATATCAGAAAATATATGTGAAAATATTTTTTTTTTTTCTTTTTGTTTTAATGACAAAATTGTTTTATTTTTGTACGAAAATATGACGTGGTGCTTCGCATATAACGGTACCTATAGATAGATATTGCAAATTCTTACATCGTGTGTACACGCTAAGTGTACTCTGAGTATACTCTGAGTATATTCAGCGTGTACGCACGATGTAAGAATTTGCAATAAAAAGAAGAAAAAAAAAAGAAAAAAAAAAGAAATCAGTACGGTTGCGCATCCGAAGAACAGACCTATATTCACGTTCGAAAATTAATCGAGTTAGTTTTAAGAAAGAAACTTATGGCAAACTCAGGACAAAGTTGGTCCTTCACGCTGGTTCGTAAAGAGGGAATGCCGCCACGGCCGAGATCGGGGCAGCTGACCTTGCAACCACTATGATTTATGGCCGAGCTAAACAACGAGCATCCTATAGCTCAGGTACACGAAAGCTCGGCCGTTCACATCGCATTTTCTTCTGGGCATTCTTTTCCTAACTTTGCATTTTGACGGCAAATTTTACTTATGAGTATTGCACACGTCATCGAAAAATATTTTGACGTACGAAGGATAATTCATTAGACCTGATTAATGATCTTCATTTGAATTGTTCCGGCTAAGTAAAGTTACGATTACATTTTCTAAACCTTTTTCCTCAGTTTGCACATAATTTATAATTTCATATAAGTAGATGTAAGTTAATATACATTTATAATAATTATGCAATAATACTTGTAACTGTTTCCTTTTTCTTTATAATCTCTCTTATTTTGCAACAATTTTTATTCTTTATTGCAATATCAAGTAGAATGGATTTTCGTTTATCAAATTGTATATATCGATACAATGAATTGCGATATAATTTTGTAATTTGTAATGCAAACGCAATGATGCATACACAATTTTATGTATATATAAATTGCTTTTCTACATTATTATTATAATATTATTTATAATTAAAATAAATTTATATATTATTGCACTTAAATAAAAAGATATGCGTAGCGGTTAAAATTTTCAGACATTGATATAATATATACAATTTTATTTCTCTTATCAATAATATATATTTAATATTTTAAACGTTATTGTATGATACTAAACCTTTCAGTTCAATTAATTAATTAAAATCCCTAATATAGACGGATGTTCAGCGATATTATTTTAAAGAATAAGCCAAAAAATAGAATATTGAAGTATTGTATTTATATTTATAAATCTTATATTTTTTTTTAAATTTATAAAATTATTTTTTGCTTCAAGTCTTCCGTAGTGAAGTTGTAGAAAAATTTTATATACATGTAATTATGGAAATAAAGAATTTGTATATCTATCTAGTTGTGTTATAAGCAGTATTAACTTGAAACCATTTGGCAGGCTTAGAATTTAGGGGATGGGACAGAGAAGGGCAGCCTGCAGCTGCGCTGTTCACACGAAACAAGATGGTTGAAAGCATAAGCGTGCGTGAATGAGTGCTCTTCTTTTACTTTTATTTTTTAAACGTTTCAAGTGTTTTTTAGCGCAAAAAATTTTTTCCTTCAGTTTCACGTGGTTTTGCCGCGAAATGGACACAAGTGATGCAAGTGGATAATAACTGGCAATAAGTATTCATCGGTTTTTCGATCAGAAATTGAGAGTGCAACAGATTTTACAGTCTAATCGCGTAAAACGGAGGAATTCTTTCTGTGACACGCTTATACATATATGTATTGTGTCTTGTGTTTGTGCCATAAAAATATTAATAAATTGACTTAATACAAAAAAAATTAACAAGTATAAAACAGATTTGTAAAAGTAACTTAAATAAATCATTTCTTTGTTAAGTATACTTGTTGTTAAAAAATAAATAGGGCGCACAAAGTGCGCTTTGTAATTTTTAATTTAGTAAAATCTAAAAATATAAAATTATCTTCTCTAAATAATAATCATTATGCCATTTATTTACGCAATTACTCTTTTTTTTTTTTGTCAAAATTCGGATATCGTATAACATTAATAAATTTGTAGATGTTGCATATTATAATGCACACTTAGGTGAGCAAAATCCATAAAAGAGGAGGTAGGTTGTTCGCGAAATGGTCGAAGATTTGGGTGAAAATGGAAAAAGAGGGGGAAGAGGATGGAAACAGGGGGCTGAGAAAGGTTTGTATGGCAATGTGTAGGTAAACCTACATTGCAGAACGCACCCCCCAGGAGAGACGGCGGCAGCGAGAGTGAACCCCGAGTTTCCAGGGGTTGGACAGAGAAGGCGAGGGTCGATATTGTGCTTGACAGATAGTTTCCCATAGCTCCGACAATCCATCATGGCCGGCACGCGGATACGTATTGGTTTTTGTGCAACGCGTCTTAGCTGTGAACCTCGAATTGAATATATTTTTTTTTTTCTCTGCCAATCCTCCCGCGTGAAATTTGTTTTTGAGTGCTGTCCAGAATTTCAGTAAAATAGATCCGCGTATTTAATTAAATACTTCGTTATCAATTTTCACGCACGCATAGATTTTAAATTCACAAAAAAATCGCATAAGGATAATAATTTATATATCGTTCAATTAAAATCGTTAGATCTCGAAGAAGCCTGGCTATTTAATTTATAACTGATTCGTTTATTTATCTTTTGCCATCGATTTGCAATTGCACGGTTGAACGTTCGCATGTAACTCGGGCGATTCTTCATGTATAATATTGAAATCTAATTTCAATGATAATAATTGCCTTGGCCGAGTCGTCGAGCTGTCGACGCCGGATGGATGGCGGCACGGGGTAGATTATAGCAATGCAGAAGAAGGAACAGAGGGGAACGGGTGCATAAACCGTCCCGCGAATTACCAAGAGAAAGCATAACAGATACACGTGTCTTGGCGGCTCCGCTTTGCGACACATGATTCATGGGGGTCTTGATACGTTTTTTACACCTGCGACAGCTTTATTGGAAATTCTAATGAAGAGGGTCCACCGTGACGAGTGACACGAGATCTCAAGGCACTGCACCTCGGATCGACCGAAATAGCCTTGTTTCCTGCCGTAAAATCTTGCCATCATCAGCCATCAATTGCGTTAAATCAAAACACATTGACCCGCTGACACGCGTCCGCGCGCGTGCGGAGAGTAAAATATTCTTAACGATTAAAATTTTAAAGAATACCACAAATATAATTTATATCATATAAACTTTTAATTTTTTTTTTAATTTCCATGTCACCGCCTTTTAATTCAATTCTAAAAACAATCATCAATGTATAATAATTAAAAAAATTTAATCGCAAATTAACTGGACCGATAACCACTGCAATAATTATTTTTTCTAATTATCTCAAATTGTGAAAATAATTGTTATTAATTTTTCTTTCTTCAGATTTTATGCAAAATATAATCGCGCTTATATTTCTTGAAAATAAATCTAACACGATTAAATAAATATTTTTAAACGAGACGACGAAAATGGAGAACGGTCATTCATCGCCCAATTGAGTAATAAAATAGAATTTTAATCCGCCATTTAGCAGTCTTTAAATCACGATTCATCAGCCGCGCAAAAGAAGAGGCTTGAAGTAATAGTTGGTGTAGGACAAACAGCCGATTCTGAAGTGGCGAATGCTGCAGAAATGGTAGGGATATGGTCGGCATACGTACACAGATGCAGTCGCTCCAAGTAGAAGAGATAGCCGGTTTCGGCTGAGCAGTGGGGCAAACGATTAAGTGGAGGGAGAGAAGTGGAGGAAAGGATAGGGCGGCTGGGGGCGGGCGCGCGCCACAATTCAACGAGAATCGCCGCACTTACCACATCTGGCGAGCAACTGCAGCACTATTGGTTTGTATTCAAAAATTGTGCCGTTTTTGAAAATTATTAATTGCCAGAGTCACGATCTAACGAAGCCTAAAGATCCAGAGGACGAAAACGTACGTAAAAGACGCGACCGAGAAAATGTTATCGAAAAATCCACGCTTCACACTTTAATCGCGATACTCGCAAAGTTGTTTTTAATGAGATTTTATATTGTCTTAATAATAAAAAATTTTAGTTTTATGGGAGAAATTGATGAAATTAGATAAACTGTATAACACGTACGAAAAAAAAAGATGTAGTATCGAAACGTCAAAGAATATTTTGCATAAGGTGTAAAAAAAAAATTCGTACGGTCTTATCTGCGATGAGCAAAGCGAGCTCCGCCTCCTCAACCGTCCCCTCCGCCCCGGCGCTACCCTGGAGTGCCCCCCGTTTGACCAACTGGCTACTACGTCACACATGCTTCTGCTTAGAGCCGCCAACTCCGAAGGCTCTCCTCTCAGGCCAGCTCAGTGAGTTACGAGTTGCGTCCGGGTTCGCCGTACGAGCGATAACGGGGGCGTCAATCGAATCGCGATTGGGAGAGGATTCTACCTCGTGCACGCTCTTCCCTCCTTGTCTTTCTCAGCTACAGGCAACAGGTTTGAATTTATGGGACAATAAAGAGTGCGGTGCGTAGTGCGCGTGTCTCTCTCTCTCTCTTTTTCTATCTCTATCTCTCTTTCTCCTGTCCTCTCCTCGCTTTCTCTCTCTTTTCCTTCTTTTACGCATTTCTTTTCCGCTCCGAGCCGCCCTTTCTCTCCTGTCCTTTCGTTGTGAAAAGAGGAGTAAGCGGCGAAGACTATCAAACTCTCATAAAACTGTCAGCCGCGGCCACCGAGCTGACTTATGTGCGCCCCTTACTTAGCCGCGGTTGGAGAACCACACGATTTCGGGTTGAGAATCCGCACCTCTCGCGCGACGAACGCGATTCCGTCGCGAACTTCTTAACGACGGATCGAGCGTATACCGATCTTCGCGATCTAAGAAACGAGGAAAACGGCAAAGCGCGAGCCGACCTAAACTCCCGTCCCCGCGCGTTGCGATATGCAAGCAACCTGGAATTGTGAAACGTAACTTTCTTCGGTGCCCCTGATCAAGAGGAAAGTATGATACGTGCGGGATCGAAGTAGAATGGACTCGCGACGGATGGAATCGACGAAGATACGGTGATATTAATGGGCGAATCATTTTCGGTCGATCAGTAAGGAACAATCGCGCCCCCGTGTGCCGTACCACCCCTTTTCTTTCTCATCCGTCTTAAGCGCGAGGCTATACAGTAGGGGGCGCGTGCGCGCGTAAGCCCCCCTCGCGAAGCGGACGGAAGACTGCTTCTTGGTGACGTCGCGGCCAGAAGGCTGCAGAGGAGTACGAGAGAGCGATCGAGATACTTCTCCCTCCACGAACCTCCACCAACGATTTCAGGGGCTCCCGAATATCTCTCCATTAGCCCCCCTGACGGTGCTATCCCCTCTCCTTTGACCCCTCTTTCTCGTCGTCTTTCTCGCTCTCACGCACACCCCTCTCATCGGTTCCTGTCACGTCGGGTAGCAGCCGGGCAACACTACCACACGACGAGCGCCAGCGGCAGCGGAGACTCGACGGAGGCGCAAGGAACGGGGTTGAAGAATCGTACGCCGACGGAGAGACCAATCAAGGTTTGACGAACGGCAGGGATTGGTGGAGGCGCTCCTCTGACACGCAGAGAGCGCGGGCACGTGACAAGCTACCGCACACACCGGCCTTCCGTTGGATCGCGGCGAGGCCTTCAGTACGATACCAACCACCCTTCGCGCACGCAACAGGAACGGCGGGGCTCGCGCGAATACGCCACTTCACCCTTTACCGTGGTCGCGCCTCGGCTGTTTACCCGCGACGTTAAAACCGCCGCGTTAAGTGCAACACCTGTGACTACGCCGGTCAACAATAATTAATCATCGCGCGAATAATTTTAAATGCGCGCTTATATGTGTTACTTCATTGAGGGAAGTCTCGACAAGGTCGTCTTCAATGGGGCGCCTCGATAAGCCGCTCGTTACGCGCTACTGCACGGTGGGCCCACAAGTTCTCTGTAGGTAATCGCGACTCCTCAGGTCGTAAAGAAGCGGAAGACAGTTTTATAGCCCAGGCCCACGTGGCCCTCATAAACTTGACTCGCAGGTCGGTTCGAATTCAGGCTCGACCCGCCTGCCGCCAGACGTCTGCTTCTCTCTCTCTATTAGCCCTGAACCCCTCGTTCATTATCGAATCGCTTAGGGACGTGTTTCTTCCGCGTGTAACAGGTCGTGATAGCTGTGAATCGTTCGACGAACAAGGTGAAGCTTGTCGGAGTAACCGATTACGTGTGCCGCGCGCGATTTTCGTTATCCGCCGCGCGATGACGATTCTCCATGCTTAATGACGACGCGTATTGTTCGGCCGGATCAGCCCTACGTTAGTGCTTGCGTGAATGACGGAACGTAGACGTGCGAAATTGGTATAGTGACGAAGAGGTACGTGAAGAATGAGTTCCTATCAGTTCGTCAACTCGCTCGCATCATGCTACGCGGGTCAGCAGCCACAGCAGCAAGCGAGACCGGCCGCGAACTCGCCTGGAGAACCGATGCAGGCAGCGTCGCCGGCCGGTGCCGATTACTACAACCCAAACGCGGCGTCTACAAGCTATCCCGCGCCTTGCTATTCGCCTCAACAACATTATCCTCAACATCCCTACGCTACCCCGGCGTCGGGTATGCAGCACACCGCGCCAACCGGAATGATAGACTATACTCAGCTGCAGCCGCAGCCACGGCTAAACGCGACCGCGACGTCACAGCACGGCATGCACGCTCAACAATCGCAACACCATCAGCCGCATCATCCTCAACAGCAGCTGCACGCGGACCCTACGACGCCGCTTTTGCAAGGCGCTTCGGCACCCTCCGCGCCGTCAACGTCAAGCTGCAAGTACGCCGATTCGACATCGTCCACGAGCGTGGCATCGCCTCAAGATTTGACCACGTCCACCTCGAGAAATAGCCCGACGCCCTTGGTGGCACCCGGTACAAGTAAAGCCGCGTCGGGACTGACCTCGCCGCCTGGTAGCTCGTCAAGGTCGTCCGTGGCCGCGTCCGCGGCCTCACCACCCAGCGGTAGCTCGAGAGGCGTCGGCGAGGGAAACTCAACCCTGACAACGGCGTCTTCCGCCTCGTCGCCCGCTTCCTCCACGTCCAGCACCTCTAGCACGGGTAACAATTCGTCCAACAAGGGGAATCCCTCTGGCACTAACCCGCCTCAAATATACCCGTGGATGAAAAGGGTTCACATTGGTCAGAGTAAGTCGTTCACCTATCGAATCTTTTAAACTCCACTGTCGCGAAAACCCGCGCGGTCCTACGAGAAACACTTTCGTTTCCTTCCTCGCCTTTTTTAAATGCAAAAAAAAAAAATTTTTTATCGCAAAAGTAAAACGGAAACGGAAAAATTAAGAGTAATTAAATCGTTTAATTATTACGTTAGGAAAGACTCGAAACGAAAGATTCTAACTCTTTTCTTTTATTGTAAATTTAAGTTTGCGCATATGACCCACCCGATGTAATTTTTTCTTTGTAACTTTTAAAGTGTCGTTTGATTATTAGATGCGTATAAATACCGAACCGCAGTAGAATTGCAGAATTCCATATTTTACGTCTATTTAATTTTAATGAGCGATTTGTACTCGGATTTTTACTGTTAAAATTTCAACACTTGCAAATTATCATTTAATTTAAAACGCAAATAGCTGTAGACATTTATTTATTTTCCACCGTGCTTTAAAAGTAACGATATATTATTCCGCGTGATGCAGTCTTCGGTAACATAATTTCTGCGTGAAAAGATTGCGAAAAGCACAGGTATTAGAAAAGGCATTGAATTGCAAATCGCTCACGATTAATAGATTCTATAAACTCGTATTCAATCTTAAGGTGAATAATCGTTACGAGAATTGAGATAACAATTAACAAATTATTGCGCCCGATATTAAACCGGCAGTATTACGTAAATATCAATTAAAAGAATATTCCACATTGTGTCTAAATGTGTTTCATCGTAAATGCAAAGCGTCAAGTGATTGCAGCATGTCAATAAAAAATTAGAACGCAGGAAAAGATAATAAGATATTAATTACATCGTGGGTAGCAATTAAATGCTCAAACGCAGAGCAAAACAAACGCGCAATAAATGCATCGAGAATGACGGAACGGAGCGTCGCGACTCGTGCTCTTTCTCCAAACGGAATGACCGAATATACACACGGAAATGATCTCTTGTGATTCGAGATACGAAATGCGCGTCGCGGGGGTGCGGCCCCGAGCGGATAACAGTAATTCAGCGGGGACCAAGACTAGATTCACCTGCCCCCGTGGTTCAAAGGAGATAAAACAGCCCAGCGCGCGCGCTGGTCGCGCTCACATTAGTCGCCCCGTGTGATTTACTGCGCGGCCAGTATGATTCAGTCAGCGGGGAATTTGACGAAGAATTAATGGTATTATGATATCGTGTGTAACTCTATGTATGTGCGCCCGGGCCATAAATCAGGCTGCATTGTAAGGCGCGGGGGGTTGCCCGTCTCCTTCTAGTCCTCCCGGGTTAGCTCGAACGGAGGGCCTCAAGATCGTTCGGATCGGCCCCCAAACGGGATACGCGGCTCGGATCTTTCTTGTACGAGTTTCGGCTTCCTCGCCCGATCGCTCGCATCATGCCCGCTTGCTTGATGCAGCATCCTTTTGCCTCTCGTTTCCCGCGCGATTATTTCGCGTGTGCCCCGCGTTGCGAGAAGCGAAAGGTGAAAGCGAATAGACTGATGCGCCGGTTACATTAACGTCACATTGTTAAACGAAGTATTTTCTGCGCGCTTGACGTAATATATCAAGTATCATAACAATTAAACTAAAATTGATTCGAATTTTAAGCGGAGTGACGATTGCCGTTTTCTAATCGCACTTGAAATAGCTGAGAAAAATTTAGGAACATTGTTTGACAGACGTATAGGAAGCAGCATGTGTGTAAAATCAGAGACCAATTAGAAATGAAAGCAAATAATTCGCGTTAAGAAGAAAATAATTGATTTGTCGAGGATGGAGCTCACTAACAGAAGACATTTCGTTTAGACTTCATCCAGCCGTTTCGTCGCTTTCAAGCCCGCTCTCTGTTTCTTTTAATACGTAAACGTTTAAGCACTAGATTTGAAAAAATAAACTACCTATTAATAACCAAAGGCTCGAACAAGAGATTCCGTCTTGATCGAAATAACTCATCACTCTAATTTTACTACTTTGCCTCGCAAAAAAAAAAAAAAATTTTTTCAATTAAAATTCACGTACAAATCTAAACTATTTTTTCACATTTTTATAAAAAAAAAACGATAATGCCGTTTGTAAATCTGCAGAAATTAATTTTGGATAGCGTCCTTGCTGTCGGCGAAAGCGCGCAGCTATAACCATGTGGGTCATCTTCGGGCTAAGTAGTAAGTACGAGATAGGCTCGAGATAAGTGGCTATCGTCCGGCGGGCAGCGTGCGCGAATAAACATGCAATTGATGCGCGAAATGAACAGTTCTACAGTTGATTTCCGAAATATCGGACCGCGTGCGTACGCGGAGCGAGCGCCGGAGCCCCTGTTTAGATAAGCAGAAGGTCGCTCTCGTCACGGAGTCTGTAATTACGGGCCCGATCACTCCGCCATAAATAAGGATGCGCGGAGCGCCGCGAGGAGAGGGCACGTTTCTGTATGTCCCGATTGATAGATGGCTACCAACGTGATTCCCAACGTACGAATCCCTCGCGCCGGAAGGGCAGACAGTCGAACCAGTGGAACTGGATCCTCACTTAGTGCCCTTAGCACATTTACACGTCATAAATATGTGATGGTTGGCGGAACGATTTTCTTGTCGAGCCACGGCGTTCTACAAATGATTTTAATGAACCGTGGTATTATGTCAGGCCTCCCTGATTGCCATTTTATTCAATTAATTCGTCATAATTCCACGCGGCAGTCATGGGCATTAATACCGAGGACGGATAAACGAAAGGAAACGAGCTTTTTCGCCCGTCTGGCATTCCGAGCGCGGGATTTCGATATGGCGCAGATAAAATAAGTGCAGCGCCTCGAGCAAACGTATGCACGCACATACGTACGTCTTACGGCGCACCAACTGACGGGGAGGGAGATACGAGGACGCGCGCTTCAAAGAACTGGTTTTACTAACCACATAGCATACTGCATTTTTTTACGCCGGGGAAAATTTTTATTCGGAGATGCTTAATCAATCCACGCCACGCGTACAACCGTTCGAAGGCATTAGGATTAGCGGAGTCCAGAATTGTCCACCGTCGTCTAAAAATAATTTCCCGACCACGTCTCTTCAGAAAATTCACGCTAAGCGTATGTGTTACGCGTTTGGAAGTATTATTTGTAAAATTATTTGTCACTTTAATAAAAAAAAATGAGAAGCAACGTGCTGAAAAAGAACCTTGTTTCACTATTTTATCAAATCTTCAAATAATATCCTCAATAACTCGTTTTAAATAAAATAAAAAAATTCATAAATTTAAATCATTCGATGTTTATTAATTAATATAATTCGCGACGTTTTTTTCACGGTCTGCAACTCTGTCGAATCTGTCGGATTGCAACTTGTCACGTTAAGGGAAGGAGGTTATTATCGGTTTCGCGATTCGCGCCCAACCGCGACAGAACGCGAATCACTTATTAGGACATAAATTTTCATCGCAAGCGCCTAGTGCAAACGGGATGAGCCGATGGGGTAATGGATGTGTGCCGGGGGCGAAGTGGGCCGCCTGTTGCTGCGTGGCCCGGTCGCCACGGGGATCCTTGATCCTTATGCTCCTGCAGTCGCCCTTTCGGCCGACAAACCCTCCCCGAGGAGAAGATTCCCTCTTCCGAAAATTTACGAGCCGACGCTGAATGGCGCGGTAAAGGGCGACGCCGCCGGTACAACACACTTCGTGGTTTTGTCACGACGCGTGAATCGAAAAGCTACCCTGCAAAAATAACCGCAAGCGTTTTGTTCTCTATTCCCGTCTGCCGCGAAACGTTTCTGTATTTCGCAAAAAAAAAAAAAAAAATTTACGCTACCTAATCTCCTCTGCGATTTGCGGGCGCGATAATAATTGCCGAAAGGGCCAA
Organism: Cardiocondyla obscurior; assembly: GCF_019399895.1. Taxonomy (NCBI): domain Eukaryota; kingdom Metazoa; phylum Arthropoda; class Insecta; order Hymenoptera; family Formicidae; genus Cardiocondyla; species Cardiocondyla obscurior. The sequence goes on from NC_091869.1 coordinate 3,284,235, forward strand.
ACAGGGCGAGATGAGAAAATATTAAAACGCAACTGTACGACCGAATACAATGTCAATTATCGCGGCGATAACGAGTCGTACTTAATTGGCCTTCAAAGAAGCTAACTCCTTTTTCACGGTAGATCATGGCGGGGTAATAACTGTATTAAACACAAATTGTCACGTATTTATATAATCCCGCGCGTTTCCCACGTGCATTAATACGCATCGCGATAACGTTTCCGCACCTTCCAGGAGTTTCGCTAATGATTATTAACAACGCGGGCTCTGCGACGGCCGTCGTAAGCGAGAGAGTCGTGCGGGAAAACGTCATCGTCCGTCGCGACAACTCGATTTAGAAGATACACGCGGGCTTGCATGCGATGTATAATAGTCGCGCGTATATTCCGGTCGTGCGATGCGATAAATAAATCACGCGAAGATCAGCGGTTCTGCGCACTTACATCATCCTTTTAAAATGTACTGCCTAATGTGATGTAATCAAATTCCCGGCCGTTTTGCTCTGACCGCCGCGAAACAAGCCCCGCCGTGAAATATATCCCGCGTAAATCAACCGTAGATATTTGTCATTCATTGCCATTAGTTAAAACACCGCGAGGTCTCTCCGCTCGTATGCGCAGCAAATTTCTAAATTCAAGTGACAAAAGCTGAATAATTTTCAGAATTTTTTTTTTATATATAAATCAGCGAGCGATTAGAAGAAGAAACTTATGTAAATTTTATAGTTGCGATAAAATCTCACACAAATTAATAACTGGAATAAAAGAATATTTCGAGTTAAATTCGGATAAAAATATAAATTAAACTATTGTAGCAAGATATTAAAAATATAATTTTTTTTTGGTCAGACGTTATAATATTTTAAGTAATTTAAAAAATATATTGAAGCTTTAATATCGAGATATTTTTGTGAAGAAATGGAATTTACCGAGAAAACCTTTTAACACGATGTGTAATTATGATCGGTATCATTTTATTAGGTCGCCGGCATCGTTAGCGACGATTCTTTCCGGTAGGACTTACTTTTTCACCAACTGCCACGGACTTTTCTCTACGCCTCAATTGCCTAATTACTCTGATTCAATCCATGAAAGTATAAACGCGTATTTTGTTATGGCGAGTGCCTCGCACGGAATCACGCTCCGCACACAACTCCCCTTTTTGCTTCTGGTGCAACTATTTCGGTCCTGCTCGTTCAACTCATCGAAAGTAACACGGGAAGAGAATATCTTTTTCTAACGAAGGTTTTTATGAACGAAATTTAAAGAAGATCTCACGCAGAGAGGAACATGTCTATCGGCACACGTTACAAATTATTCTACTTAATAATATCTACTTAAACAAAATATAAGCAGTGTCAATTAAAGTATCAATTCCTTCAGAAGAAAATTTTTTATATAAAAACAACTTGCGTGAATATTTCTTATGGACATTCGTTGACGAGTCTGAACCCTCCCATAATTATTAACTCTGCGGAAAGGAGAAAATGATCGCGAATTCCTCGCCGTTTTTTTTTGTTTTTTTTTTTCACGGGGAAAAATCATGGGCGAGGACAGATTCCGGAGGGGAACAGCTTTATTCAGCGGCGATGCCGCGGGTGAAGTGTGTTCGGGTGGTGCGGAGGCGGTCCTCGTACACCCCGGCGACTCGGGACCATAAATAAATGCTTGCGCGAGGCTTACGTACTATCTGAGGGATTGCGCCGGCACTCCGCGTCGTGGGGTAACTAGGAGGAACGCCATGGACGATCGGAACGGACAGCCTCCTAAGAGGAGCGACCTAACGCGGGAGCATAGGCGCTGCATGATTCATAGAGGACGCAGAGTTCGAAAAAGGGACACACGAGCCCGATGAGATTTATCCGCACGACACGACGAATGTTACGCGAAACGAGGGACAAATGGCGTTTGTCGCAGCTGTCGATGCCCGAGATTTTATGACGCTTCCGGTGGGCGAGGTGTCACCGCCGCGAGAGAAAAATTCAGCCTCAATTGCAATCTTGTGATATTTCTATCAGAGGATATAGTTGACTCAACCGTTTCCGTCGCTCCAAGAAAAAAATTGTAAAACTATCGCCGAAGCCGAAGAGCGGCTGTTTTTAATTATAATTCCATCCGGGAATACAGTTGACGCGATTTTTATCGCTCTGACGGCCGAGTTGATTATAATTATTTGCTAAAGATGTTATAAAATAACAGGTGGGTCCGAGAGCAATCACGTTCTCCTCTCACTGCGCGCACTTTCGAAAGATAAGAAGTTAAACGCGTCATTGTTGAAACATAGCCCCGATTGCACTCGCCGCTTTCACTTTGTCCGCGGATTTCCTGCGGCGCGAAGCTTCAACGTGTCATCGAAAGAAATATACGCGTAGACGCGCGGTGCCCGTCGAATGAAAATTACGCATTTGCATTTTCTCCTAGCTCTCGATGGGAATAAATCAATTCGCAAGGTGACGCGCATGAAATAAACATACATACACATGCGTACGCAAGTTTGCACGGCTGTGTGGGTTTTTGTTCGACCTTAGGCAGCTCGCATCACCGCGACGCACTGTGCTCAGACACGTAGAGAGTCGCAGCTGACTGTATTGTTCCCGGTGAAGGTAAGTCATTAATTTTCCCAGCGGCAGGAACGCTCTACGCGGTCCAATACACACACGTCGCCGTGGACACGTGTGCGTGCGTTCGAATGGTCATGCGAACATTTATAGAACGCCGATGTCCACTTCGCGCGATAATAGCGGTATATTCCCGCGCGTGGTTATTGTCAATTAGCGGTTTGAGATACCCAAAACGGTCCATTGTCGGATACGCAGCGATCCGTCCAAGTCCGACTTTATCAATCTTTCATCGGTTCGCGCTGAGATTGATTTTTTTTATCGTCCCTTCTTGTCGTAGTATAATATTTATATAATTTAATTAATATCGAGCTTTCGGGGACTTGCTCCCGGTGTTTTAGAACTGATTGCGAGCGGTATCGTAAAGTGATACGAACGCGGTGGACCAACGCCCGTGAAGGATTATCCGAAATCGGACGGAGGAGAGGGCCATCGGTTGAAATGATATGCGCGCGTACCCCTCGAGGGAAGATAATGCATTCGGGAGGTTGTCGGTAGGTTTGAGTCGCGTGTGTCGGACGCGATGGTCGGGCCGTCGCCTGATGGATGGAGACGCGCGGCCCTCGGTTCCTATTCTTCCTCAATCCGAGGACTCGCCTCCTCCGCCGATGTATGCGCGCGCGATATCCCGTGCGCCTCTCTTTCATTCGGTTGTATAAAGTAACCCCCGTCGGCGGGACGACAGTTTCTTGCGGCTCGCACACATACATAGAAACCGGGCTCAATCCGCGCGGCGAGAGAGAATGGATAATACGTTATTCTCGGTTCTGTCAGTCTCGCGAAGATGACCCAGTCCGCGAAAAAAGAAAGTCCAATTTTAGTCGAGCGCCGATCGGAGGAGCGCGACAGCTTTATCGAAAAGCGATTGGGACCGACATACTTGCGGGCGCCCTTTGATAACACTCGGAGCCGATACCTCGCGGGACGTTCTCGCGCGACACATCCTCGCTGGGACATTTCGCGGGGGTTCAAGGTCATCAGGGCTTCGAGGCACGTACCTCAATATTCCCATGGCTCATGCGCCATGTATAAAAGAGACGAAAGAAAGACTGTACTGGCTTTTGTATGCTGTCAGCGAGCACAAAGTGCGAAATGAAGGAAGGGCGGTGGACGTGCGCGACGACGGGCGGGGGACGACGAGGCGTTAATTGAATTTGAGTCCGCGCGGATTATTGTGAAGCGTTTAAAGCGGCCAGAAACAAACCTATTTGCGTCAGAGAGCTTTCTCGTGGAAGATAACAAATGATCCGCGGAACGTCCGCCGCGCAAACTTCGGCATAAAAGCTTCAGCAAGGCTGCCACTCTCTTTCGCCCCCTTTTCTGCATTCCCCTCGCCCCCTCCTCCCTCCCCCATCTCGGCGTTTTCGCGCACCACCCGTCCTTCTCGTCGTCGCGTCGCTTCCAGCGTTTCTCTTCCGCTTGAATCCGGTCCTCGAAAACCACTTGCTGGTTCCCGTTTCGAATCGAGGAGCAATAGTTTTTCAACCTATTTATAACTGTCCGATGCGCACGTCTCTCGCGGAGGATGCCCCAATTCCAGTATCGCGGCCCCCCTTTTTTCCGTAAACGAATTTCCCGTCGCGCGAGAGCGAGCTCCGTCGTTTCCCGTTGACAGGAACACGTCCGCCCGACCCACTTACATCGCGTCTAGCTTTTAATTTTAGCGACACGGTATATAAAAGCCCGCGCGGAAACAAAACGTGACACCCTCATTAACGCAGGAAATCCCCTTGAGCCGCGATCGACCGCGGCGCACAGCGACGAAAGGGTTTCCATGCCCGCGAGCGGACCCGGGAAATTAATAGATCCCTTTGAGCGGACGACTCGCGTGTACCCTCGAAGATTTATAACCGGCAACTTTCCGCGGTGTGGTCCGGGCGTGTCAGCTGCGTGCCGATCGAAATAGATCCTCCGCGGATTCACGAGCGGGCGACAGGTCTTCCCGGCGTTCAAAACGTTTGGTAACAGGTGGATCGTAGACGCCTAGAGCCCCGCGATTCGCCTACCTCGTCGCGGAATGCCGGAACGCGGAGACCGTGGAGGACGGCGCCGATCTTTGCCGATCGGCCCGTCAGCTGCGCGACCACGGGCGGGTCACAAATCAGCCCCGAGCGGAGGCTGACTGACTCGGTGCCGCGTGCGGATAAATTTAAATTGCCCGTGGATTACGCTCGCGGCTGTATATCGTGGCGGTTCCGGCGAAAATCCGATGGCGACGAGCCAAACGGAGGCGCGCGTATCGAATGATCTGCTATCATTGCCCCGACATCGGCGGGCATTACGTGTAACTCAACCCGTATCGACACGAATCTGCGTCCCGGCGAGGATAAGAACTGCGAAATAAATTGCGGCGAGGACAAATTATCAGTCTATATGCTTAACTATTAGATAATTATCTGGCGCACAATTGCATGGCGAGTGATGCGAGCGCAGCGCGACATTTCCCTGACAATAAACCTGCAGAGCCGTGTGTAAAATAAATTTGCAATTAAATCTTTTATTTATATTTTAATTTAATACGCAATTCGAGCTGCGTTGAGTTCTTGAAATATTCTCGCGCGTGAATGTACAGAGTATACGTAATTTTTCTTCTTGTTGTTTCGTGGAATTTACAGAATAAAAAAAAAACGAATTAAAAGAGGCACTTGCTACGAGGCTGCCATTAGTAACGTAGAACTTGGACGGGGCAGAAAACGAAGACGGGATGTGTCAGCCACGCGATACGACTAGCTGAACGACTGAAACAGTGACAACTTTTAAGGGGACACTATCTTGTACGGTCGAATGAGATCTTGAAGCCTTAGACCACCTATGCTACAGCGATGCAATCATAATTGCATAATAGCCGCGACGAACTGCCCGGGTTATTTATGAATCTTCCATTTCCCTTTGTCAGTAGTACGGTCCGCTTTACCACAGAATTTACATTATAAATGAAATCATTTCGTTTAAGTGCGCACCTCATATTTTTCATATTTTTATACTAACAATTAAAATAAAATTTTTTTAGAACCCTTTAAAAAGCATCTGTTTTCTTCGTTTATTAATTTTGTTACGAATAATAAAATATATTGATTAATATATTAATTCTGAAATATTAACTCTGGAAGAAAATATTTTAAATAAAATAATGGCGTAGTAAAAATTAACTTATTCAATAATATACAGAGAATAATAAAAAAACAATTTTTTTTCTCGCCGCAAAAAGTCGAAAAACTAAGTAAGGCCTAGATTGAACTTGCACGTGATTAAACTCATTTAACCGTGATTCATTAACACCGTGAGAAATTGGCGTCTGATATATCTAACGGTAACGAGATTTGAAACAATTCCCCCGCTGTTCATTACGTCGCGAAACTTGCGGATTTTCATTGGTTTCTTTGGGATTCTTTAATCGATCGTGGAGATGGAAAGAACTGATACCGCCTCAGTTGAGCCCTTCGTATCAGATAACCATTCAGATATATGCCGGGGGTTGGGGGTGGCAAAAGAGTTCTATATATATACTTTCGTGAAACTTGCTCCCGACATACTGAACTCATATCTGTACAAACGCACGTCACATACCGATCTACTCGCGGAATGCAATACGGCCGCGAGATACTTTGACTCCTTTCTCGGCACCTAATCTGCAATCTATCGAGAGTGACGATATACATATAACATTCTCGATTTACGCAACTGACCGAGTTCGGTTAAACGCCTACGACTAGCAGTGAAAATAATTATGCTCTCAACAGTTTAAGCTAATTTAATTAACATAAAATATAAATAACAATGATCTAACTACATAACTTAAAAAAATTTTCTTTTATTTATATCACGATTCTTTTTTGTTATATATATATTGTTATTAAAAAAAAGTACGTATGTGACCAATAGAGCCAGAGCTGCCGGGTTTGAGAAAGAGAGAAAGAGAGTCACGGCTTGGGCGCGTATTAAAAACCGAGCGGTTCAGAATCGGGCGTACCAGGAACGGTCCCTGGAGTCGCGTGGGATTTTATCCCGATCACGTGTTACTCAGCCTCAGCCAGCCGATCTGTCAGTCAGAGGCAGACGGAACAGTCGTCGGACTGGCAGACTGGTGACACACGCCTTGGTACAGGGTACGGCGCGAATACACGCGCGCTCCGCACGTTCTATTAAGAGCGAGGCACGAAAAGGCTAGACGACACGAGGTGACATCGAGATGGGTGACGCGACATGGCCCTGCGCTTAGCCCGCGCCACAGTCTTACATACAACGACGACAGCTATGCGCACCTCTTTGGCCCGCACATCTCTCATTGCGTGATAGACACGCTGAACGCCTTTATTTCGATCTTTATCCGTACGCTGAAATCGCGTCACGACGAAAAGCCCCGAGGACTTAACACAACTAAACTTGTTCATCATTCCAAAAACTTGGAGAGATATATAGATACGTTTAATTTAGCCGCGGTGTTTTATTTTCCTCACTATTTTCAGATTAAAACTTTAATTAACTTTCTTGTAATTTATTATGCAAACCATATGGATATTCGAAATCTTATTACTGATTCCTGATAGTTACAGCACCTAATTGTACAGGATTAAACAGGATAAATAATATTATCGATAACTGCGATCAGCTGGCTGATAACGAGATAGTTTTACAGAGGGTTTTTTTTTTTTTTTTTTTTTTTAATGAACATATGACGTTGCCCGATCGATCTTGGGTATTGACTAATTACTCTTTCGCTGGTAACGACCGCGTCTTACTTTTCCGACCGATTATTCCCTAAAGAAAGTAAAATTACTTGGAGGCCCTGCCCCGTACTCACGAATTGACAAAACGAGGCGCGCTCCCGTTGCATCTGCTCGAGATTCAATGAGATTACGAAATTTATTACGGGAAGATATATGACGCAAGTCACGCGTGTGATTACGGAAATTCAAGTTACAATAACATATTGGCTCTCACTTCCCCTCTCGATGCTTTTAGAATTTATAGTACGGGAATAACTAACCGAGATCGCGCGAGATAGAATCTAAATGCTAATTAAACAGGTGTGCCTGACACGCGTGAAATTTAATCGGGTCAGCGATTATCGCGGTACTTTAATGCGTCAAAAGGTATGGCCGCTAAAAAAAGAAATAATAAATCACGGGTACATCGAAGATAAAATAATATTCAGCGATTTAACGCGCGCCCCCACACACACGCGCGCTCACACACACGCGTGCAATTATATCATTCCGAGGTTGTTATACTCCTGCGCGTGTTCTCTAGGGATGATAAAAAACCCTGAACCTGTTATAGACATCAAGCAAAGCGTTGTGAGCGCATCGAGATCTCTCTTGCGGTATTAGTTGGAGGAATTAACATGGCGCGCCTAAGAAACATATTTCAATCGCACATAAGCATCGCCGAGTTTTCTCACCAGCCTTCGGCAAGTGCATTCCTCCGCACACCAGCACGCGTTGTGTAAATGTCAATGAGGTATTACTAGCACGGTTTATCACGAAAAGATAAAAAAGAAAAAAAAAATTGCGAGATGTATAGTTAGAAAGCATTTCTTCTGGCCGGTCTTTTATATTTTATAACAATTTTATTTAACGAAGCGGAAAGAAAAGAAAGACATGCACGCGGTTGCACGAAACATTACTCAAAACAAGAACAAAATTAATGAAAAGAAATAAGAAGCTGAAGAGTTGAGGGGGATAAAAAGAATTCGGAAATTTTGCGGCTCGTGTATCTGAATTATTTTCAGTTATCAGGAATATCCCATAGTAACGCAAAAAGGCCGAAAAAGGAATTTCGTTTGGCTGTTACAAAACGGGTAGGTGCGCCGAATAAACGATATGCAGACCGAACGAGTCCGTGTCCAGACAACCAGAACACTATTTATTAAAAAGTCAGGCCGCACGACCCGGCGGCGTGTTACATCGGGAGGAAAGCGATAACACCGGACGAAGGGTCCTGTCATTAAGCCCGGTAGGAGCTTCGTTGTTAAACGCCGTTTGCCGTCCTATGCGAAAACGCTTGTCGCTCTCGTGAAAGCGCTCGGTTCACGCTGCTCAGAGCCGTGGAACAAATCTTTGAACCTATCGATGTTACGCGCAAACCCTCGAGATGCCGGATAATTTCAAACACAAATGAACGGAATCGCGCCTTCAATAGGAACGATAAGAATTCTTTTATTTTTCTATTGCTTAATTTACCGAATTTATTTTTTCATATAATTTCTTCACCGAAGATTAAACGGCTGTTTGACTATTATGACTATTAAAATTGTCACGTTATTTTTAATTCTGTGCGGTTTTGCCTGCCCGATTTTTTTCCCTTGACCTATGTCATTAATGGCCGCCTATTATAACTGTAAATGAGCCGGGCCTTTAATATCCGCGATGACCCGTGATCACGATGAACCTGAAAATGCACGAACGAACGGCACCCTCGTTCGTGTAGCACCTGCTGATGCAACGAACAGAGGTCTTAACGAAGAAGAAGGGTGGGAATTATTAATACGTCGGGCGCTATATAAAAATTACGCAAATAGCATCGACATTAAAGCTATTACAAACCATCCGAAAAACTATCGTATCAATCATATGCAAAAGACATTTTCTACATGTAATTTTTGAAAATCATGAATAAGACAGATTAATAGTCTTTTTATTTTAATTTCCGGAATTTTGTGTGCTCTTTTTTTCTATCATCGATGGCAGCAATTCGCTGGAAATTACTATAAATCTGGAACTAAAAAAATTATTTACGCGATGTCAAATTATGATCGCATCGGTTATTAAATCGATGATGATTTACTTCGATGGGTCTATCGAGCCGCGTGTGACATTGGGGCTAATTCGGAGCTCATTTTAGACGTCGTTTCGCGCGACTTTTGTGAAGGAAGTAGACGTAATAGGCGAAGTATCGTAATAATAGCGTTGCAAAATTATTTATGGCCGGGGCGTGCAGAGCAAATAAGTAAAACAGCTGCCAAGTTGACCGGCAACTCGCAATCCGCGGTAGCACTGGCAGAGGCATTAACCACCGACTCGTTGAAATAATTAACGAGGTCGTCACGCGTTGCACGCGCCCGAGCCTTTAATAACATGCATCGCCAGTATTTTTTTATTCAATCCCTTTTCCACTCAAGGGACTCCTACACACGATAAGATCCGCGGCTGCAAAAACGCGATTTATCTCTTACTTCGTATATATAAATATACATATATATATAAATAACTATTTATAAGTATTTGACGAACACGCGACGAACAGATTTATTTCTAATATAATAAGATAATTTTTCTTTTTTTTTTTAATAAAGTCCACGTTTCATACACGTTATTTGTCCTCTTCTTCAACGAAATAACAACGATTCTCGATTTCCAGGTACGGTAAATGCGAACGGCGAGACAAAGCGGCAGAGGACTTCGTACACCAGGTACCAGACGCTGGAGCTGGAGAAAGAGTTTCACTTCAATCGCTACCTGACGAGGCGGCGTCGCATCGAGATCGCGCATGCCCTGTGCCTCACCGAGCGCCAGATAAAGATCTGGTTCCAAAATCGGCGTATGAAGTGGAAGAAGGAGCACAAGATGGCGAGCATGAACATCGTGCCGTACCACATGTCGCCGTACGGGCACCCTTACCAGTTCGCGCCCCACCCCGGCCAGTTCGCACACTTGGCCACATAGGACGAGTTCTCGCCCGCCGAGCTCGGAGCACACGCGGTCCGGTTCCCCGGGATGTACGGCGAGCAGAACTTCTAAAGGGCTTTTTTTTATTTCCCTCCGCCCTCGGGATCCCGCGTCACGAGGGAAGTCACTCAACTGTCAACCGGTGACGCTGACGGGCTCGGGGAGGGAAGGGAGGTCTTCACTTCCAGCAGGACACGTGGTGCGTCCCGCCGATTCCGCGGACGGTTGACTCGGTCGACGAGGGAGCGAAAGACCTCCCCTCACAAGTCGATAACGTACTTAAATTATTTCCGCGGTTTATTTAGCCTAGCCGCGGCCGCGAGGAGACACCGAGAGGCGAAAAAGACACACCCTCTCGTCGAAGGCCGCGCGCGACGAACGAACCGTTCCCGTTTCGCATTCGGTCCGCGGACGCGCGGGTACTTGCCGCTGGATGACCTCGAAGTTGAAGGAAAGCCAAAATTTTCTGCATACATAGCGCCGTGCGCCCGACTTGATAGACTGGACGCGCTCCGAGGGGCTCTCATGCGCGCGATCGCAGGATATTAATAATGAGCGCTAACGATGCGAATGAGAGGCCACCTCAGCGGGTGAGATAAGCCGAATCTCTAGTTTAAGGTGTAGAAAGCAGCGATCTAAGTAATTAATTAACCAGATAACAAATTAATTATCTTGTCCTGGCTGCGCACTGTTTCACGGGAAGCCGATCGTCCGACGATCGAGGTACGCAAATTCGAGAACGCGCTTGCGCATTTATTTATTGTTTCTACCGCGCGCGGTTCTCTTAAGCCCCTTTCGAACCTATAACTCGCGGCCGAGAGACGCGAGGTAACTTCAAGAGCGACATATTTTCACGTAAAAATCTCTGTATCATAGATCATAAGGCGTCCTATTTATACTCGAATTAATTCCTCGGCGGTCTCGAAGGGAGAAGTGACCTTTAGAAATTCTTCTTGATTACGTATAAATTATGCTGACTCCATAAAGTATTCTTAGCGAATAAGATACGGCTAATACGCGTCGACTACATTAATAGAATAACAACCGAGATATTCGTACAGCATAATTTGCATGTGATTAAAACGGTGAATTATAGCTAACACCTATGGAGCTAAATTATAAATTTTTACATCCTTCTATCAACAAAAATGTCTATAATATTTCATAACGTTATAATATATTTTGTATATCAAACGCTTCGATTAATTTGGCTACTCTTTCGCATATCTTTATCTTTTACTTTGATGACGCAACGCTAGAAGTTACTGAATGAGCTTTATACAACGAAGCAGCCAAGCTTTCCCGAAAAAAAATCAACCCTCTCGCGTCGCGCAGTTTGTGTTTAATGCTTAAAAAAAAGATTTTAATTCATCGATGAAACGGTGGACAGCTACGACCCTGCGTCTCTTTGTACATAATTTGCAGTATAAGATGTAACCGATGTCTCCCCGGAGCAGCCGCGTAGTTCCTAATATCGTCGATACGTAGGAAAAATCTCGCGCGGGGCTCGCTGTTCATTTTATTCTGCCGCATCCAAGCATTTTATCGCGACGATCGATACGACAAGTGAACTACTATTGTTTCTCGCGCATCGACTATAGTAACTTTAATCCACATAGGAACTTATTAGTTTCCATAATCATAGTTTTAAAAAGTCCGAGCTACTAAGGGAAAGAGGAAAAAAAATGGGAGAAGGGACGAAGGAAAAACGTTTCGTGCGGTCAAAACGGGATAAACGACCCCGGATACATCGCGAGTCCGACTACGATAGTGCAATGTGTGTGCGCTGAATACCTAACGCAAAATTGCATGCACGTGCTGCCTGATTACGCGTATTTATTGACGCAAGATATACGTAAACGTGTGCGTGGGGCCGAGTGTGGCGCGAGAAAATGCGTTGATTCAATGAGAAAGGCTTGAGAGGAAAAAAAAAGAAAGAGAGAGAGTCAGTTAGTTAGCTGAAAAGCGAGCGCAAACGTGTAAACTAATTAGCTAGTATTCGAGTAATTGATTATCTTGTGATACGACAGCGATGGGAAGGCAGTTGCTCTGATGCTTATTGAATTGTCATAGCCGCGCGCCGCGCGATGCAAATTCGGAAAAATACAGGGAATTTAGTGTGCGTGTATGTTGTTTGAGATTCTAAGCAAAGGGTGAAACAAATAAGAAGAGACCTTCTAGCTAGGCTAGCATTGAATTGTACATAATTATTAAAAATATATATATATATATATATATATATATATATATAACACGATATCGAACGAGACGTTATCACTGTACGAGGCGGTAACGAAAGAAGACCATTTCTTTCGTTGATGAGTCACGGATTGATAAGTCACAGTTGATTGATCTCTGATGTGAAGCTGCTCATAATTAGATGGTATTTTGTATTCAATTAATTTAAAATAAGCAACGTTTCGGATCTAACTTTTTTTTTTTTTTTTTTTTGTAAAAAGATATCTGTTTTTTTATATAAAAATATTATTAAATATAAAAACTACTTTATTTTAGTTAATTTTATTATTATATATATATTTTTTTTCGTTATCGCCTGGTACACTATATGGATATTTAAATAAAGCATAGTGAGCATTATTATATTATTATTATAATTATTATCATTATCATTATTGAAATTCTCGATATTACCTTTATTAATGTATTGAGAGTGAGTCTGTTGCTTATGATTTTGGTCGAGTGTTAATATTTGTATTTTATTTGTTTCGTTATTATTATTATTATTTTTTTTTCTTTTTTGTTGTTTACGCCGCGTGTCGTACAACACGTCCCGTACCTATGAATGATGTGCACAAATAATGCAAGGATTTGCATTACTCTTTTACACGAGATCCATCGGCGGGATACGTAGCCGTGCTATCTCGATGCTTATCGAAAATCGATTCGGAGCCGCTCGTGGCATTGCCTACCGGCCGCCGCGGCGGCGGTCGAGGTAAGAGACGAAATGGAAACTCACCGGCGTTCGCTATTTATTCGTCAAGGTGCAAAGAAACGTGCGTTCTCTCTCCGTGGTAAAAATTAAGCTCAAGTATTACGTTTCGCGTAGCGTCACTCAGATGTTATTTCATTCCATGTAATATACGTAAAATAGCCTAACTAAAAGTATTTACTTATTACATCTACGTAACCTAGAGCACCGTACGTGTAAGATCCGTATAATTAAATATAATTTAAATTGTAATTATTAAATGGTATGACGTACAGAAAAATCCACCGGTGTCTACTTCTTTTTTTTCTTTTTTTCCAAAACCTGCGACACGAGAACGAGCTCACTTGTTCGTGCGCGATTGATAACACGGGGCGTCGAATTATTAAGCGCCGTCGTTATTTTACAAATTAACTAAATACGCTAACGGCCGAGCGTAACAAAGGGAACTGGACCGGCAATGTTAATTATGACGCACGACGATAATTATTATGTTTATAATTACTGATACAATACTTTAACGCTCCCGCTTTATCGCTCAAACGTGAAACACGATAACGCGCATGTTGAAAAATTGTACGATGACCACGCGGGTTATCCAGCCGCGATACAGATTCCTCCGCTAATAACACATTTCATTACTTTAATTAGGCGAACGCGCGTTCGAGCTAAATCGTCCGCGGAAAATCCGACTGGTCTGCTAAGCTTCAATTAATTTATATCCAGCGCTGCTCCCGAGACGCATTTATTTTAAGGTTAATTAGCTTCGCGGGGCTGATCGACTCACGAGAATGCGCACGCCCAACGTGGACACTTCGCGTTTTCGTTCCTCCCGAATGAATCACCGATAAGGATCGCGTATCGGCAGCGGAAAGTCGTGTGCGATAAAGCGGAGTCACACCCTTGAAAACTACCGAGGCGGACCGGGAGTCGTGTAGGAAGAGAACGAGAGAAGAAACGCGGCTTATCGCAAGTCACGATCCGTCACAGGACTCACTCGAACGGCTAAGATCGTCTAAGCTACCGACGATGACGACGCGAATCCGATCGGCCCCGTAGGTGCACCTTTGTCAGGGACCGCGGCGAGGTAACCGTGACTTTCGGTGTACAGGTATATCTCCGGTATACACTGTAACGGCATAAAGAGGCGCTATGGCGCCAGCCTACCCTGAGGTCACGACCTCTCGATTAAATCGGGCCGCTCTTCTATCGGAAAGTATAAGTACGAACTGGAATCCTCGAGTTGAACGCACTTCGACATCGCGATAATTAACCCGATCCCTATCCTCGCTCGTGTCCATAATTGCATACTCTGAGAGAAATATATATTTTTCTGTTTTGACCCCCATCTATTTAAAAAGTTATTTATTTTAGCCTCAAGTATATTAAAAAATATATATACTGTTCTGGCCTACAATTTTATGATAATTCCAAGGAATATATATAGTTCACTGTACCATTATAATAGCGAAAATAATTAAATTAATTATATGTCGTTAAAAACCCCACGAGATCGCAATCGAGGTTGAATTTTTCTCCCAATGTACACAAGTTTAAACAATCTTTCCTCGATCGGCTGCAAGTTCGCCATTTAACTGGGAATTACTGTTAATAATGCCGCTAAAAGAAATTATAACGGGGAAATGCAATTTTCCCGAGTGAGCTATTAAGCTTTCATGCGAAATGGAAAGCGCGGGGAAGTTTTCAGACAAGGCTCTCTCGTCAGTCTATCAGAGACTGAAAGATCGCCACGACGAGCATCAGCTTTCGCGCGAACACCGTGGGTATATAATACCTCTCGCCTGCCGTCAGTCACTCAGTCAGTCATTGATACCGCGTGGTGATTAATGAAGAGTCAAGGTTCGGGATCACAGTACCGTGTGGCAAGTGGAGGGAGGCCGCGGAGCCCCGAGCACGACATCGCGAAGAATGTCGATACCACGCGGCTCCGAGAAATGAGTGCGCGTAGGTCGTCCATTGTGAAATTAAGTCTTGTTCAAGGTGTGGGATTTATCGAGCGATCACGTCGGGCGTAATTCAACATGGAAACGTTTAGCAGCGAAAGGCGAAGTTGGGAGAGGTCATTTAAAAAAAAAAAAAAAAAAGAAAAGAAAATAGAAGGAAGAATCTTCATTGCTTGTAAATGTACATTCCCACCCATAAAAGCGACCGACTTCGTCACCGGACGATCTCGCGTCGTCGATTCGATAAGATGCATTTCAAGACCGTCTCTTCTCGCCGGAGATCGTTTGACGTCTTCATGATATATTCCCCGCAAAGACGTACGGTTTGAGGAAATAAGAATGTATATCAACCGCGGGGGAAATTATTTTGAAAACGCGCCGAGACGGTGCCGAGTAACCGATGAGCTATCTGCGTATGGATAAGACTCCTCTTCCACGTCCCGGACTGACAGGACGGAGGGGGCCTCGAGCGCAAACTTGAAACAGGCCGTTCACGTTTGTCCATCTGCGCTGGTACGCCCCGTCCGTCTGTCCGTCCGTCGACGTCCGGGCCTGTCGATACCCGGCCTGTCCGCAAACGGAGCAGAGCAAGACTTCAGCACTTTTACGTAC
Organism: Cardiocondyla obscurior; assembly: GCF_019399895.1. Classification (NCBI taxonomy): domain Eukaryota; kingdom Metazoa; phylum Arthropoda; class Insecta; order Hymenoptera; family Formicidae; genus Cardiocondyla; species Cardiocondyla obscurior. The sequence continues at coordinate 3,300,042 of NC_091869.1, forward strand.
GGAGTCTGAATAACAAATCTGTCCAATTCACATGTCGACATCAAAGAAGATAATATAAACGCTACATCGATACATCGTCTACAAAACCTTAATGTTTTATTAATGCGACGACTACCATTCCCGTCCCGCGTCCACCGGGAACGCTCCGTCCTCGGTTAGGCTCGCCAGAGATCCTCAGAGGACCCCCGCGCGCTCGTAGGGCAAGTAGAAAGCTATTCGGAGAGTGCGGAGTATCGCGCTAGTGGAACACCCCGGGTCCCGAGACCGCTGTCTTTGCGTTTTATACGTTTTGCCATCGCTGTCGGCCTCGTGACCGCCCGAAATGTTCGCCCGGCCATCGCGCCGCGATATCAAGATTCCCATCTTGACACCCGGTACATTCTCTGATATCGGCGTAACGGCAAGCACGAGACAAAGGGGAACACTGAGTTGAATTTAAGAACAAGCCTTGTAAATCTTTTTAATTGTTTAGTTAAGAAAAATGATACCGTCAAAGACTTGTAGTTTATCGTAGTATAATTAATAATAAAATAAAATATTAATAAAATATGCAAAATTCCAAAGAAGAAAAATTATTAATTTTTTTAATCAAGTTAGCTAATAAAATATAAATATTATTTTAATGGCTTTCTTTTTTTCTTTTTATTATTTTTCTTTTCTTGTTTTTTTTTTTTCTAAATACTAAAAACTCTGCTCGGCCTGCCGCGGCCGACTCTCGACGTGACGGTATCTTGTGAAATATTTCGCGCTTCGCGAGTCCAGCGTGGAGCTGCATCCGGCACGACTTTACTCGAAACAAGTAAGCATTACGGACGAAATGTGTATAAACGCGGCTCCGTGTAATAGTATGCAGGAATGCCGGCAAGGTAGCGAAGACAGGGTGTAGGTGCTCGCGGAGGGAGGTTTGTGAAATCGAGGAGGAAAAAAAAGGGGATAGAAGAGGAGAAGAAACGCCGAGGGAGATAAAGAGGAGTACTGATCCGCGGCTGATGCGAGAGCGGGCCGAGGAGGAGCGTCCTGAAACTCTGAGTGACAGCCTCGCCACGTACGTGGGAGGCAAGTCCGCAACAAAGGGAAGACGATAGCCTTATGCAAATGCAACCGATATCGGACGCGTGCGCTTCCTGGCCCTTGCGAGATGGGCCCACCGGACGAGCTCGAATCCAAGATAAATCGGATTCTGGAACTACTTTCAGGATCACCTACACGTTTCGGCGAATAGGCACCGGCCGCTGATTAGGTATTGCACGCGGCTCGTACAACGACTCCAGACGCCCGCCACGTATTTCTTAATCGCAATAAGACGCGATAATTTAATTATATCACGACGTCACTGGACATTTCCTTTTATTAAGACCGTGCGTTCCGATTAATTTTTTCGCGGCATTAACTTTTCAATACACCGGTGTCCGCGCGGGAATATCAACAAAAACAGCGTCGGACATAGTTTCCTTTAAGGTAAGAAACCGAGTTATCGGTTAAAGTACCGGCTCCCTTTAGACGTCACTTGGAATTCCAAATATCCGCGAGTTTCTACGATGTAATAACGAATGACACGGGCGGAGAACAAACGAAACGAGAAAGTCTGCCGGCGGTAAGAGAGGTTCAGAGGGTTGAGCGCGAGAGGAATGAGGTGGTTGTATGAAGAGCGAGGAAGGCCAGCGTGGAATGGGAATGGCGAGGGTGGCGGGGACCGCTACAACCGAGTTCCAAAGGGTCTAGCGCTTTCCGACAAGAATTAATCATCCCTGGCAGCACTCAATGTCCCTACCTACTACTTTCTTCGCATTCCCAATTATACGCTTATCTACCAAATCCGCTTTAGAGCTGAAATATTAACAACTTTCTCGCAAACGATGCGGATCGCCGTGAATCGCTCGTGATTAAAGTGTAATTAAAATTATCAGCCGCAATTCCTCCGCGGAAGAACCATCGAACCGAAAAGATACACCGCGCGATGAAACCAAGTACATCGATAATTGTAAATTTATGCAAACAAACGTATGACTGCATTTAATAAAAATAAAGATTCAATGACTATTTAATAAATATGTGAAAATATTCTAGCTGTAATTTCGAATTTACATGTTTGCAATTTAAATAATGTACTTATTGTAATAATTAATTTTATATTGCAGCTCCGCGGAAAATTTAATTAAATTTCGATATATCTACTAGAAATTAATAATATCCAACGTAAGAATTAAATTTTCAAATTTTAGAATATAGGATAAAATTGCGATGGAAAAAAGAAATGAAAATAAGAAGTGAGCATTTCTATACGCGGATGCAGGGTGGTAGTAGCGCGGAATTTACGAGATAGCTACCCCACTTCATCCCTTCATCCTACTTTCCTTGTCCTATCCTCAACAGGTGGTCGTTTTGCTCAACTTCTGTATAGTAATTTATAATTTAATTGATTTATGCCTCCGAGCATGCTTCTTGCGCCATCGAGACCTCGCTTTCGAGAAACGCGTCATTTCATTCATCGACGAGTATAATAATTTCACTATAAAATTAATTTTGTCGTCGCGCTTTACAAATTATCGTTTCTTATCAAGCACATTTTTAATTTATAATTCCCCGTAAGTTTTATAATAATTTCTGTACATTTTTATAAAATACGAAGCCGTAATAGTAATAGTGCAGTCGGTGAATACTCAATAAACGTTAACTGTTTCAACTTATTCTTAAATATAGTTACAGCTGCAGTACATATTTTTCGAAAGGAAAGGCTTCAACCAAGATTTATTAGAATACAAATTTTTGTGTATTCTGCCACTGAAACGACTGGCCCTGACACGTCAGAAAAAATCTAAGTGACAGATGCTTTACTTTTTGACGAGACCTTGAATATTAGCGAGCCTGTGGCGAGTTTCAAAGAGTTTCCTTCATAAATCAATCACTCGAAGGACTTATAGAAATCTATATTATTGGAAAATTGATTTTTCCGCCCGTTCAATGTCACACGTTGTGACTTCAAGTTTTTTTAAATAATAAAGTGCAGCCGTACAGTATTAAAAATAATATAAAAATAATTTTCGCATCGCTTGATGCAACGCAAATAAAACACGAGAAATTAGAAAGAAACCTAAGTTTGTATAAGATTACATAGCGTCACTTAAAAAAGAACACGTGGCTGATAGCTTCTTTATCGATGTAACATCGGTAAATTAAAGGTGCCCGCCATTCGCGACGGATCATTAGGAGATAGATATAGAACGTTAGACGAATCATGAACGTCTTATCGTCTACCTAAATCGCGGCAAAGAAAGCAAGACCCACCTCAATTCAACTTATTTGATGAACTCAGGAAGAGTTCATAGTTCAGTGAGACGACGAAGCAGTCGACACCTGGAAAGTTTTCGATCTTTTTGTTGCCCTTTAAGAATGTCTACTTCCTACAGTTTCTCTTATCGCAATTTATTTGTACCTTATTTTTCTTTTACTGCGGTCAGATTAAAAACTCATTTTAGGAGGAGCAATTTCACTAAGCCATTAATAATATCTTTCCTAGATAGCAGTATTAAGTCGTCCAAATTAAAAAGTTATTACAATAAAATGTTTGTACAATATTATAATCACTTATCCATATTTTAAAAAGGAGACGCGGATATCCAAGTGTCGACGCTGTTCCGCGGTGCTAATTTGTTCTCTCTCTCGGCTCACTTAAAGCCGCGAGAATAGTTAAATTAATTTTTTAATTTTGTTTAATTTATTAATTTTTATAGCGTGTAATATATTCTCTCACCTCAAGCAAAACGCTAACGATATATAAAAAAAATTATGTGACTCACCGGTCGATGCGCAGCAGCGGAGATACGGCTACTATAATCTGTAACAAAAAAATATAACATTTTAATTGTAGAGAGATCGAAGTAATAATTACTGTATAAGAAAGAAATTTAATGCGCCTCTAATAAATTTTTTAATTGATCCAAACCAAAGTCGTCTATTATTTGAATAATATTTTAAAAAAATTGAGTTTTTTAGAATAAAAAAAAATGTTTCTTACTATTTATAAGACTTTATTATTTTAATATTAAAGAAATATTGCAAAAATTATTAAGTTTTTAAGAATAAAAAATGAGTCTCACCTCAGGGTTGCTCCGCTGGTGCCTGATGTCTACCCGAGACCTCCTCCTCCTCTCAGAGTGTCACATCATTCTTCAGTGCACAAGTCACACGCGACACTCGCGGATACGCGCGCGAATTATAGACTCTATTCGCGCAACCCAGGCGGTACTTCCGATTAAAAAAATTATACAATAATTTTCGAACGCCCGATTACTTACTTAACGATATTCGCGACGAACTCCGGAGTTCGTTTATTCGATTAATCGGTAACGAAAACTCTGATGTCACTGTAACATAAAATATAAAATTCAAATTATAGCAGCGTTCATAATAATACTCACAATTTAAACAAAATGTTCTACGTGACTCTAATTAATTAAAATAAAAAAAAAATGCCAATAAAAAACAAAAATCTGTTAATTTTATGAGAATAAAAAATCATTCTTACTCTTTGGCTGCTTCGACGAGGCATGATGCCTCTCCAAGGCCTGGTCCTCCTCTCAAGATGTATGGGATGTCGAGACGTGACTTTCTTCCGCAGGATACTCGTAGACACTCTCGCACGACCTTGGGTGACACTCCAGTTCATAAAATGAACGTAATATAGTCCTTATTCATATTTAATATTAACTGCAAGATCGAGTTCACTTCCGTCCTTCGAATTTTGACCTGCGAAGAATAAATTTCCTTTAGATTAAGTCCTGCTAGAACCATAGAAGATTAAGAACATTCTATTTTCAGTTCTCACCAAATACGACGTACATTCTTTTCGATCGCACGCACGTGTTTTAGGTTATGTAGAGGAGAGTACTTGGCAAGGTCGAGTAACTCGGTCGGCCGATGTGATTACGTCGTATCGCGCGATGTTCCCTCTGAAAGTTAGCAAGGTGACGTTAACTTCTGCTCGCGTGAACTGATTTTCATCACTTCCAACTGCAAACGCACTATGAGTTAGGTAGCTATGATCAACGACAACTGCGTAGCGAACTCGACTGACTCGACCGGCCGGCGACTGGTGTCGTCACATCGCGTGACGTCATATTCACTCTTAACCGCGACTCTACTTTCAGTTCTTACTTTGTTAACATTCACGACGTATAAAATATAGCTGGTTTTCTTCGTCCGAAAAAACTCACCGAATACGACGTACATTCTTTCGACCGCGAGCACGTGTTTTAGGTTAGGTAGAGGCGAGTACTTGGCAAGGTCGAATGACTCGGTCGGCCGATGGTGATTACGTCGTATCGCGCGATGTTCCCTCTGAAAGTTAGCAAGGTGACGTTAACTTCTGCTCGCGTGAACTGATTTTCTTCACTTCCTACTGCAAAAGCACCGTTATGTAGCGATGATCAACGACAACTGCGGAGCGAACTCGACTGACTCGACCGGCCGGCGACTGGTGACGTCACATCGCGTGACGTCATATTTACTCTTAACCGCGGCGAACTACACTTTTTACCACGACTCTACTTTCAGTTCTTACTTTGTTAACATACACCGCGTAGAAAATATAGTTCGTTTTTATCATTTAATATCATTTAATCTCATCAAATACAACGCACATTTCTATCGACTGCACGTACGTGTTTTAGGTTTAATAGAAATGAGTACTGAGCAAGGTTGAGTTACTCGGTCGACCACTGGTCGTTACGTCGTATCGCGCAATGTTTCTTCTGAAAATCAGTAAAGTGACGTTAATTTCTGCTCGCATGAACTGATTTTCACTAAAAACAAAATTCATTTTGTAGCAGCATTTACAACAATTGTCATAATTTAAGAAAATAATTTTTATACGACTCCAATTAATTAAAATAAAAAAAAAATACCAGTGAGAAACGAAAATCTGTTAACTTTATGAAAATAAAAAGTCATTCTTACTTTTGGCCTGCTCTGACGAGACATGATGTCTCTTCGAGGCCTGATCCTCCTTTCAGGATGTATTGGATATTAAAAGTGACTTCTTTCCGGGCACAGAACATTTCTGGACGCTCTCGCACGACCTTAAGTGGCTCTTCAGTTTGTAAAATGAGCGTAATAAAGCCCTTATTAATATTTAATATTAACTACAAGATCGAGTTCACTTCCTTCCTTCGAATTTTGACCTGTAAATAATAAATTTCGTTTAGATTTAATTATACTAGAACCGTAAAAGATTAAGAATATTCTACGTGCAGTTCTTACTTTGTTAACATTCACAACGTATAAAATATAGCTCGTTTTCATCGTCCAAAAAGTCTCACCAAATACGACGTACATGTCTTTCGACTGCACGCACGTGTTTTAAGTTAAATAGAGATGAGTACTGAGCAAGATTCAGTGACTCGATCGGCCGGTGGTGGTTACGTCGTATAGCGCGATGTTCCCTCTATAAAGTCAGCAAGGTGTCGTTAATTTCTGCTCGCATGAACTGATTTTCACTAAAAACAAAATTAAATTTGTAGCAGCGTTTACAATAATAGTCATAATTTGAGAAAGTAATTTTTACACGACTCTAATTAATTAAAATAAAATTAAAAAATACCAATAATGAAAGAAAATCTGTTAACTTTACGAAAATAAAAAGTCATTCTTACTTTTGGCCTGCTCGGACGAGACATGATGTTTCTTCGAGGCCTGATCCTCCTCTCAGGATGTATTGGATATTGAGAGTGACTTCTTTCCGGGCACAGAACTCTCGTGGACGCTCTCGCACGACCTTGGGTGGCACTCCAGTTCGTAAAATATACGTAATGGAGTCTTCATTAATATTTAATATTAACTGCGAGATCGAGTTCACTTCCTTCCTTCGAATTTTGACCTGTAAAGAACAAATTTCGTTTAGATTAAATCTTACTAGAACCGTAAAAAATTAAGAATATTCTACGTGCAGTTCTTACTTTGTTATTAAAAAATATAGCTCGTTTTCATGTCCGAAAAGTTTCACCAAATACGACGTACATTTCTTTCGACTGCACGCACGTATTTTAGATTAAATAGAGATGAGTACTGAGCAAGGTTGAATAATTCAGTCGGCCGATGGTGATTACGTCGTATCGTTCGATGTTACCTCTGAAAGTTAAGAAGGTTACGCGTTAACTTCTGCTCGCATAAACTGATTTTCATCACTTCCACCTGCAAACGCACTTTGAGTTAGGTAGCGATGATCAACGGCAACTGCGTAACGAACTCGGGTGACTCGACCGGCTGACGACTGATGACGTCATATCGCGTGATATTCACTCTTAATCGCGGCGAAGATCACTCTCTACCGCGACGAAGTTATATTAATTTCTGACTTTGAAGCGTTTAAAATATAATATAAAATATGCACGTACATCCGTAGTTTACTGTTAAAATCTATTAAATTATTAAAAAAAAAAGCTTAATTTTAATGTAGCAGAAGCGAGAATAAATAACGCACGCGCTCCGTAAAACGTCTCTGTAATAAAAAGCTAATTGCCAAGTGTTTATTCTAATTTTTAAAATCTAATTTTGACCATTTTATCCTTCGCTCTCTCGCAAGAAAAATATCCGATGTGGCAGCAGGAATTGCTCTCGCAGTTTTCAAACCGCGACGGAAGGGTTCGTTCACATCCCCCGTGTAACGCGAATGTTGAGTGACAGATCTTAACAAAAGCAGAAGTATCCCTCGGTCTGGAGCCGGCACGCACCAAGACAGAGGCGCGTCCTCCGATCTTCGGGTTCTTTCTATTCTCGCGGGGGCACCCTCGCACACCGCGTTAACCCCTCGGCAAAACTATTACAATTCCTGGTATGGCGAGGCGCGTTTCCCTCCTTTCTAGCATCCCCCGTCCCTCTCGCCTATCCGCCACCCTCTCTGGCTTGCCCTCGCAGTTCCCCGCAACCCATGTCCCGGCCTCTTCCTCGCCATGTTGGCATCGCGCCCGTCAAGGGAGATTTATAGTAACTCGAATTCCTCGACTACTAGTCGGCCGTAGTTGAAGGAAGAGAGGCCGAAGAGAAGTAAAGAGTGAACGGAGGGAGTGCTTCCGCGGTTCCGGAGAACCTGGAGAGCCCTCTGAGGGTATGTGGCCTGGGCGGCGGTGGTGTTGGGTGACGTCGGGTGGATAGGTTTCGGAGGGGAAGGCACTCGTCACTCCGACGTGACGGCCGCAGAACTCCGCTGGTACTCCATCGCCTGCTCACCTAACTCGCCGACGTTGCTGCTCATGCTACCTGAAGCCGGTGGTGGAGATGCACTAGTTTTACGCTGACGTAAGACGCTCTGAAAAATAATTTCGTCATGTCATTACTTGATAATATTATTTCTTACAAACATTATTGCAGTTTGCTTTTACTTTAATTTTTCTATGTATATATTTTTAACTGTGCATTATGTTACATATATTTTTTTTATTAAGTTGTAAATTATGGCTAATTTAAGTTCTTTTTTTTTTTTTCTTTTTTAATAACTGAATTATATTTTCACGATAGAGCAGAATGGGAATTTAATCACAAGGAAAAAAAAAGCGTGAACGAAATAGTTTTCTCTCTTCGTGATGCGAATTGTACAGATGAAGAAAAGGGGAAGGCAGATATCAATCACGCGGGTAGTGACGGGCTGAGATTTGGTAGCAGCTTCCAAGCCGAGGAGTAGCACGGGGAAAGTTTTACCCGCAAACAACTCCGTCTATTCCATCATTATTTTTCTGAGGAGCCTGCTGTATCGATTCACAAGTTATCAACGTGTCAACACAAGTTCACTTTTCTCATAAATACTTATTAAATTATTACGATGAGATTACCGTTATAATTACTTTAATCTCTATTACAAATAACTTCATAATTATGACAAATAATAAGAAATAATATAATAATTTAAAATAGTTTTTTAAACATATTTTTAAAACATACTTTTTACTGGGAGATTTAAATATAATTAATACGTTTCTATAAATCTGCATTTTGCATATACGTACTTTTTAATTGTGAATTCAATCAATGTCATTTTCTATGAGAAAACAATTGTCTTTCTTTGACCAATATCAGATACATATTTCAGAATACTGGACCCATGGGAGTTCAACGGTTAGGTAAGACAGACAGCGAGGTTGCGTGCCATAAAACCTGCAAATGCGATGTGACGTCTGCAGTTGGTCGAGAGGAATTATTATAATGTGATCTACTGTAGAGAGACATCTGAAATACAAGAAATTCAGGATTATTTTATATATATACTAGAACAAATGCGCACGCTTCGCAGTACTTTTAATGGTACTCCCGATCAGTGTACATACGCGAAATACTGATAATAATGATCGCTACGCAAATTTGATCTGGAAAAGATTTAATCGCGAACGGTGCAGCTTCGCATATGCTCGCGTATCGTCGCCCGACCACAAGTACGCGAGCTATCATGGTAAAGTAAAAAATGAGAGATTTACCTTTATTTGCCCGATAAATGGACAATGCCAGTGTTCTGTGCAGAATACTGCGGTTCATATGGCTTTCGTAGCAAGGTAAGACGTCTTCGTCTTGACTCCAACGGTCTCCGTGTGACTGTCGTTCCTCGACTGCACAATGGGTTCGTAGACTGTTTGCGATCAGGCGATCTACATGAAGCGCTGTAATTGGTCGGCGCGCTAGCGTCACCCATTTCTTCCCGAATCGTCGAGTGGACGTTCACGGGTGAGGCGCGGTGAAAGGAGGGGAAATCGCGAAAAACATTTTGCTTGGACATTTTTATTACATATTAAAATTAAATTGAACCTTAAAATCACCGATTAAATAGATGATACATTAATACAATCATTAAAATCAAACGAGAAAACCAATCAGTATCGGCTTTAAGCAACAATTATAAGCGGAAACAATCAATTAAGATAAATTTTTATGATTATTAGATTATTTTTGGGGCTTGATCGAACACGAATGTATTTAACAACGACGATTTAAAAGCTCGCAAGTGGTGGTTGAGCTCCGAATCTCCGAGCTTGGCCTTGTACTCGGACGCCTCCACAACTCAGCGCGAGAAAAGAACAACGCGCAATTGGCGACCGAGCCTATTGCTGTCTCACTTTTTTACGCGGTCCTCTCGTTCTCTCTAAGGCCCGAAATCTCTAACGGTCAGTCTAGTTGCGGAGACACGGGTGATCGGACGTGTCGGTAATTCCTCCGCAATTACGCGTATTTTCTGATCGCGGATAGGAAAGCATCGCACGCGAATAAGTGTCGACGTCGTCGACTCGGGTACGAACGATCATATTCCGCACGCCTGAGCTATTCCATCGTTCGTTCTGTGCCTCATTTCGGCCGTCGAAAAAGTGCTTCGAGGTTACGCCGCGGGTGAAGTGCACGAAGCGCACGAAGCGCCAGACGTGCATCACTCCGCGTCGGTCATTTTCGGGGGACGGCTTCCATTAAAATTTCCTTCGGCAAGTTTCGGCGATTGTTGCTATGGTGTTAGATCTGCACCTCGCCCGTCTTTATCGTCGCGGCCGAGATTCTCGTTCGAGCAAGCAACTTTTGAGACACTTAAGGAAGACAAAGTGCGCGGGGAACATATAATCCGGGACGTGGTGCTCGACATATCGCGGCCGGTTTCGTTCGCTGCTTTGAGCAAGTTCTCAAGACCGTTTCTCCGCCGACGAAAATTGATCAAGGAATCGTACGTGACTCTTGGGCCTTACGTTACGCCAGTTTCTCGTGCCGAGGCCGAAGACGACGCGAGTGAAGACCGGGCGCAAGCGAGCAACGCTACGAATATCGCGAGAGTGCAAATTTACCCAAACAATGATCGTTCGTCGCGCTTCGTAATTTTAATCAAAAAAAATCGCCGCGATAACCCACCGTCATTCTCTCGGTCGTTCGTCTCTCGAGTGATCGTGTTGGTGATAGTGATTGTGGTTATAAAAAAAAAGCAGAGCAGTGTCATATAGTGTCGAGTGATTTTGAGTGCTACGTTACGCCAGGATAATCCAGAATGCTGCCACAGAAAGAAGGAAGGAAGGAAGGAAGGAAGGAAGGATGGAAAGATGGAAGGACGGCGAATAACCTAACCTACCTCAATTTAACCAGAGGCACATACAAATGTAAGTGAGCCGGCAACACGCCGTCAGCTGTAGATCACTCAATTGAAATTATTAATTAATTAAATTATTACATTATTGAAAAATGAATTAAATTCTAATTAACTGATTTTTCTGGATGTTGTGACACGCGTGAATTAGGATCTCTTGAAAAATATTACGCGTATAATTTTTTTAATATAAAAAAATTTTAAATTAATTATTATTTTAATTAATTTATTATTTTTATTATTTCATCATGTTACGCTTGATGATTATTTATAGAAAAAAAAAATTATTCTTACTTCTTTTGAAATATAAATTATTTTAACTTTTATTAATTATAAATTATTTCAACTGCAATTAATTTTACAAATTTAATCAATAAATATTAATTTATCTAATAAAATTATAGATCTGTAGATATACAATTTCCTTGCAAGAAATTGTGCCATCTACGGAAAATACCTGAACAGGCTATCTCAAAACTTCTTTAACACTTAGTCGATAATAATTTACCGAAGGTACATATATTAATATTCGCTCAGAAATATCATACTGATTCGTTGAATGTTTCAAAGATGGCAATGTGAATTAAACGCAGCCATCATGAATCAAATTGTGTCGAAAAGAAGTGGGGGATGATGATGACGAGAGGTGGTTCTTTGTTGGTTAAGCCTACCACTGAAAGGGTGGAGTTTGCCACATATAACCTACTGACTACAGCTGCTAGCATTGGCGTCGAACAATTTTATTTAATAGTAACAGTATCTCAAAGAAATATTTAGTTGTGTCTACTAAAAATAAAGATACATATACTTTTAATTTTACAACACATATATTTATGTGTAATTATTTTATAAATTTTAAATTTAGTAGCTGAACATGCTTAGTAATTTTATATATAGATAAACTATTTTATATAATTTTAATCAAACTGTTTAATAGAATTGCAAAATTAAAGAAAAAAAACTTTTATACACTAGTAGTGAGTCTTTCTGGGGTTTCGTTTTTTTGTTCTTTTTTTTTTTAATATGTACGCCTTCTTGGCATTTTTAATATAGAAATATAATTTTAATATAGACATATAATAAATAAAAATATGTAATAGATAGATAGTGTTTAGGTTTTAGAGAAATGCTTATTATACCGATGATCAGTCACTGCTTCTGCTAGGTTTCCATGGTACCAACATGTGCTGACTTATTAATAAATCTTTAACATTTTTATATTATTTCAACTTATGAATCAAATTTAATTTGCAGTATAATATGACTCAGAAGTTGCATATTTATTTTTATCAATAATCATAAAAAGACTTAAAGTTTATATGCCGATAACATATCTCTAGAGAAGAACTTCTTGAAGAAAAAGATTTCACACACTTAGTTTTGCTATAGTATACGAAACTGCCTTCCATATCTGCAATCAATAAATAATTATCAATAATAAATTATAGAAATTAATAAAATATCCGTCTTCCGAGATATTTATTATACTCGTAAAAACTTTACGACAATAATTTACGTTTCTTCAATCAGAACTATTATAAATTTAATATAAAAATAATATGAGGAGGAAAATGACAAAAATATTACATAAAAAGAATTACGCATTATATTTCGTATTGATAATTTAATTTTTTTTTTTATATTATCTAACGTGCGAAAAATAATTTAAAAAATTGTTGCCTCGCAAATATCATTTGCAAAATTATTGAAACAAGTTTCGTTAACCGTTATACCGTTTATTGCACATCGAATGAGAATAGACCGTGCATGCAGCTGCAGTATTACGGTTGTGCCCACTTTATTTTACCCGATACTATAGAGAGGTAGTGGTGGTAACTGTCACCGAAGACAATTTATGTTAATGACTGTTCGTAACCGAGGAGAGCCGAGGTCGCTCGACAGAACAGTCTGCAGGTCGCCGTAGCGGCGGTCGGACACGAAGCTCTTTGCTCGACTTTCGAATTCACCCCCACTTGCCAACCCCGAATTCACCACCTTGCCGCGTCCTGGCCGTTCCATCCCCATGATGGCGACGCCCAGCGTCGATTTGTGCGCATTTTCATCCCCAGCTCAGGGACTCGTACCCCCATGGACGCCCGTGCAACTTATCGAATATAAACGGTTTTGTGAAAAATCAGTGCGTTAAATTAGTGCCTGGTCAAAGGATACTTGTGCAGAATATTTTTGGTGAGTCTTCGTTTATTTGTCTGTTTATTTTCGCGATTTATTCATTGTTATCTGCTTGAAGGAGCGACATATCTGGATTTAGAGACGTAGCAAACTATGACTTCTCATAAGCTTGGTCTTAAAAGAGAATGCGACGCGTTTCTCTCGCTCGATGCCAATCTGATTCAACTGGCGTCGAGAGAAGCGAAAGAAATTTTCATGTGCAACGTGCTGGCTTCATATCTATTTTTATCGAACGGGACGCTAAAAATGGCTACATAGACGCGAACAAAAAAAAATAATAATTTGCCTCAACCAGCCGCAGGTCTGGGTTAATAACTGATAATTTTTCCTTACCAGGCGCATCTTTTTATTAAAGTTTTTCCGCTTTACGTGATTGCACTGTTAATACGCAAGCCATATAAAATTTATTGTTGTACATTTATCATTCTCTCGCAATAAACGTAGTCAAGTAGATTTATCGTTATGTTTTTGCTCTAAGATCATTAAAAAGTTATAAAATTACCACATCTTGTCTCTATTTATCAAAATTAATTTACAGCACAGGCAATAATTTATCCATATCTTTTATAAAAAATAGCAGTAATAAAATTCTTCGGTTTGAACAATCTCGACTAAACAATTTTCATAATAATTTGTCCATGTAGGTAGGATATAGGTAGATGCAAGTCCCTGAAGTGTAACTTGAAGCATGCAACAACGTGTTAAACAATACTCCTGCCATCGTATCAGATAACTTAAATTATCAACCGATCATTATACCTAATTAAAGCCATAATTATGCTCGAGCTCGCGAAAAAAAAAGACAAAAAAATAACAACGTAATTGTAGTATTATAGCCTGCTCTCAGCGTTTGATCTCAATTGTTCAGGATTATGAAGGAAATCTGATAGTTTTTGGTTTCTTTTTGCGTGAGATTTTTAGTATACCGTATTTTTAATAATTAAATTGGCAATTTTGGCATAATTACAATATTATCTATTGTTAATTAACGAAATTCATCCGGCATAGGACATTCACGAACACCACCGTCGTGGTGGCGCCGACGGTGGCGAATTTCATGATTCCTATATAGCCTCTTGCAATCTGGTGAAATGCTGATCGATTTGCACAGTGTTCCTCATTCGGGTTTCGTTTATATCGTAGCTGGCAATGATGATGCATATACACACGCAGTTGCGCAACAAAAATTGTCGCTAAATCGGTGGAGACTTTCACTCGAGGTTCGCAACGAGCCCGCGCGGAACCCTCGTGTTCTATTTTTATAAATAAAGTATAATAAAATTAATTAAATTACTTAAAACTAATTGAAGTCTGTCGTTGTATATGAATTAATATCTTTGATATCTTTGCAATATTTTTTGTATAAATTAAACATAAGTTTCTGGTTGATTTAATGAGTATTAATTTACATGTCGGTTTAATAAATGTATATAAATCATTCTAGAAGACAAAATTAATTATATTAGATAGTATTTAATTATAAACGTGCGTGGTTTTTTTTTTCTTTTTTTTTAGAGATAGTTTTAAGAAGAATACTGTGTAGCTCTTCAAAGTTAAGAATTCTTTTACATTCAAATTACCAATTAAGAACTTTGAAAAGAAACGCGAACTTTTTTGAGTATTTATAAATATTTATATACGAGCTGACATAGAAAAAAAATTATCCGTCGAACGTATATTGCGGGTGAAGGCACTCGTAAAATATCTTCCACCGAAACGCGTAAACGCTGAAGTCAGCGTGTGTGCCAGAATAAATCGGCTATGAATCCAATCAAGAACTCCATCAACATTCCACATCTTTCAACCAATTTCTAAACTCGTTTCCTCGCTTAAAAAAAAAAAGAAAGGAAAAGAATTATCTCCAGAATAAGTTTAATATCTTTTAACGGTTTTTAAAATAACTTACACTTTTCTGAAAATACGGCAATATATATTCCACATTCAAAGATGTGGAGATTTTATCGTTGCCGATGCGGCATCGTTCTCTCAATCCACTCACTTCGTGCCGCGTGAGTAAATGTCAGCTTAACTTTCATCATTTTTTCGCGTGTAATATACTTTTGCTTAAACTTAATGTAAATACTTCTCGGTTCACGTGTGTACTGGAGCTCCGCTGCCTGCGTATTTACTGCGTGCTCGACTTACGATTAAGAAATATATGACTCGCGACGTTAAGTTGCGTCAGATCGCCCGCCCAACCGGTCAGCTTTTGTTTACATCGTTCCTACACAGATTAACGCGTTATAAATGAATTTATACACCGAATATTATGTCGAATATCACATCGATTATTCACTTTAACGTATTACGAATTTATAAACTGGTGGACACATCGCAGAATTCAATTGAATCGATCGTCACTTGTAGTTTTCGTAATTATTCTAAAATAATGAATATAATTAATACTTGAATATGTATTTAAATTAAATTTCACAGAACAAGAGGGATTTGTTGTCGAAAATCATCAAACGTAAAAACACTTTCGTTTAACGCGCAAGAGGCATGAATAAATAACGCGTACAAAGCACGTCTGTCTAGTATAAAAATAAAAAAAGAAGCGCGTATGTGTGTGCCGTGCAACCGTAAAGAGGCAAGTCAATGAACAAGAGGTAGCGTGACACGACAAAGCGTTAAGTGATCGATGTCCGTCTTGTAGAAAATACAGCCATCGTGATTGCTATATATTTAATGGGATGTTACGACTAAATATCCAAAGAGCACGTGTCGGACACGCGCCTTGGTCTCTTATCATTTTTATCAGCACTTAAAATAATTTTTAATAATATGTAATTAAATTTGCATCGCGATCAGCAGCGTTAATTACGAGACGTAAATTATGCTAGTAAAAAAAGCACTTTTGAAACTGAATATAATAATTTAGAGATTGTTAAAATTTATTATCGATAATTTAGGAAATAAAAATATTCGACCATGCACGTCGTAGAATTTTCCACTGTAGGCCCGACGTTCTATTCAACTTTATAACTTTTAGTACGATTAAATTGGCTCACCGGTGTCATAAATTAACGCATTTCCGCAAGAAATGACGTCACGCTGCGCATGGGAGACACAAAAGGTCTTGTTAATCTTTTTACGGGCGACCACGCAGCCAATTCCGTCAATCTATTATATCGGTATCACTTTCGACGTGTTTACTTCGTTAATTCCTTCGTAAATTTTTACAAACCTGAATAATAAACGTGAACAATGCAGGCTGCACATCGAATAGAAATTGATAATCGTTAAGCAACGCATTTTATTTTTGTAATTATTATTATAATTATCGGAGATTGTTATTTTATTAAAAATTAAAAAGATGCGGCTGGTTATTAGATTCTTCCGAAAGCGTTCGTTCAAAGTTGGCTCACGAGAGTCGTTCGAAATTTCTTTATAGAGAACGGCTCTGCCCCCCCGGCGTTTTCCCTTTTTTTCTTTTTTTTTTTCGGTATCGGAACAGGTATCACGGTCGGTTGTAGGTAATAGGTCTCGGATAATGGCGACCTATCTGACCTTCGATTTTGTAGCCAACCTGCTGCGAGTCCATTTCCAACTTTGTCGAAGTTTGGTGTCTTCGATCCTACATGGCTAGCACCGAGTGCTTTCTAATTTTATTTTCAATTTATACGGTAATACTTTATCGTAAATGTTTTATAATTACGATTGTATTAGTTAAAATTTTTTTACAATATTTGCATGTGATATAACATTTTATTAATTGCAATAACTTCTATTCAATATAATAAATCTCAAATTAATTTACACGTTTATTGCCATCTATTTTAAAATAAATACTATGAATTATTAATATTATTTCCTAAATTTATTACATTTTATAATAAATGCTGCAATATCACTGCTTCAGTTATAATAACGATATCGATATACTTTATAGCACTATATTAACGTAATGATTACTGCAATCAAAAGAATAATATTTGTTGCATTGCTAATTAAAAATCGTTCGCATTCCCTTGGTTGAAGCGTCTTAAATCTTGATATAGATCCGCTTTTCTAGGTAGATTCGCTTATTATCGCGGCATAAAGTAGTGCGAGTTTCTTATGGATGCTGTGAGCCCTCACGTGGATTTCATTTCAGGATCGCATAAAATGGTGCTGAAGGGGGGAAGAAGGCGGGGAGAGGAGAGAGGGACGAAGGGGAGGAAACACGAGGGGAGAAGAATGGAGCCGTGGAACGGCCAGAGGAGCCGAGGGGGACGGGAAAGATGCCGGCTGGCAAGCAGATGGTTGCCCCGTTTATTGGTTTATTCGTTGGCTCAGCCATGACGTTCTGTCCAGCCATGAAACAAGCCGGAGACTCTCCTTGTGTTGGAGAGCATCAAGCAATGAGGCTACAACTGCTCTCCCTATTAAAACGCATCCGCGAGCTGGCTTGCTCGCGTTATACGTAAGTAAGAACACGGATCACAGTGAAGTCCGATTTACCACAATCTAAAAAGTGGTAGATTAATTAATTGGTAATAACAGCGATATACTCGTTGCATCAATCGTTTTACATTCACATTTAGCAATGCAAAACTTCGCATCGTTGATTTCTGTTATTCCGCAGATTTTTTCGACCCTGCACCAGATTGTCATTCCTGCCAGGATAAACCTATGTAGGAGTCAGTCAAGAAAATTTTACAAACACTGTGAGTAATGAAATAAATATACAATTTAATTATTGTCTTATTTTATTAAATGGATAGCATGTTAAAAAAAAAAAAATTTATTGAATTAATATATTTTAATATCTAATTAAGCATGTTTAACTTGACAGATGATTGGAAAACTTTAATGACCGGTGCAGTTTTTCCGCCAAAAATTTAGTAACAGCGAGGGAATAATAGCAGTTTTAGTGGCGGGTGCAAATGTAAGCGTTATATAGATGATATTCAGTAATGGCGTCCCGGGGGCGGATGAAATGCCCGGGTCGATAGAAGGAAGGCTGCTTGCCTACGAAACTCAAATACGCTCTCGACTTATTGCCGATGATCATCCCCAGTTACGACGGACTCTTCTGCGGCTCATCCTCAAGGGAATGATCAACTCGACTTCGAGCGCAATCGATTATACCGACAAAAGTAAGTGAACTTCGCGATAATTTAAAAAAATAAAAAAAGAAATAAAGTAAACGGCGGCGAAAAAGTTGTGAAACGCACTCGGATTTATAGCTAGGGAATTTTAATACCTTTGTATTGCGTCATGTGTCGGTAAAGTCAGTCCCAGAATAATTTAAAGCACGACGCATTAGTCACAATTTAATCTTGTACAAGAAAAAAGACTAACGTAATTTTTGAAAAAATCTGACATGTAATAAAAATACAACGGCGTTGACCGCCTTTTAAAATTTGTATTTCCATTGTTATGCTTTGTACCTGAAGCTATTTAACGCCGACTTGATCTTTGACGAAGACACAGTTTCTTCCAGTAGCTAAGCTCGCTGTTATACAGCTCCCCGGAGGGAAACATTCTAAACTTAGATACTTTCAGATCTTCTAATCCGGATTAGGATCGGAAAAACATCGTTTAAGAGGATTAACATCATCGGCCAATTTCCCTGGGTATCTAAACATTTCTCCAAGAAGTCAAGCCGACTGCCTTCTATTTTCTTCACGGATAGAAGAAAACTAGTTCACCTAAGTATAGCACTATTTTATGGTCTTTGTTGCGTAAGTAACAATAAAGTGTTTTTTTATTTTTTTATTAAAACAAAACAATTTTTAAACATCGGCTTTTAAAAATGCATATTATCCTCGTGATGCCAATAGTGAGTGTCATATATTTATATAAAATTCTTTTTTTTTAGTTGCACGCAAACGAGCGTACGTACGACATGACCAAGTAACCTGGAAATGAAAGGTACGTCGACACGCGTGCAGGAATAAAAGGAGCTGTACCGCTAAGAAGACGAAGCCGAAGAAGAAGAAGGAGGAGGAGAAGAAGAAAACCAAGGAGAACGCGACCTTGCTACATTCAGCTGTGTCATCCTTGCGCCGTTAACGCTCAGGTGGCTTCGATCCCAGGGACGAGCATCAATCATCATTGATAGTGCAGGTGTAATGTGATCATTGTCACTGAGATAACCCAGTACGATATTCACTTACGAAGCGTGTCAAGTGACATAACAGAGCTTATCTATAACATCACATCTGAATGTTGGTAAAGGAGAAAAAAAAAGTACGGCATCTGAAACGAAAGATCTCACGTAATTGCTTACATGTTATAAATATTACATGCACATTTAAGATTTTATGTCTATTGCATATTTATAAACGCTATTAATTAATAACGTGTAAATTACATTAAGTAATAAGAACCATTTAATATTTTAAATCTTTATTAAAGAAAGGCGTTTGTGGTCAAGCTGGATCTTTGAGCAATTAATAATAATAATAATTTTTTGGACAAACTTTTAATATCTATATTCAGCAATAAGAAATTACATATTATATAAAATAAATACGCAACAGAATAACGTACATTTTCTATCAGTATCTGATGTTTAAGTAGAATAATTTGCTGAAATCTTCTTTTGCAAAAAAATTATAATTAAAGAAATGAAAATTATTATCGTATCTTTATAAAATTTAATAATAGAATTAATATTTAGTTTTATTAATTTGATATTTTTTGAAATTTACGAGAAATTGGGTTAAAAACGGCTTTCCCTCATTTTCTTGAAGAGTGAGCTAACAGCCGAGTTATGACTGTGCACTTTGCAGGTCCGCGTGCGTTAATTCGAAATTAGCTATATTCCATAGCTTCTCCGCGATATTCATTTCTAGAAATGCAAACACCGTTAAAGTAACACAGATTATTGAGAAAAATGTGCGTGCATATTTATAAACGATTGCGTTATAACGTTGATAGAATACGTACTATTCCTACGTACATTCCTAACGGAACTGAAGTCTTAGTCCTGCAGTAATATTTACGTTACAGTGAGTTGCAGAAGTTGAAATAGAAAGGGAAAAAAAATGCAGAAATGTGTGCAAAAGCAATTTAAAAAGTTTACAGTTATGACTAATTATTTAAAAATTAATTAAAAATCTTTGACCAACCTTCAGATTTGTTATATTTAATCAAGTTTTCTGCTTTGCAATTAAAGAAATATGAAAAAAATAGAAACTTATATTAATAGAAAATATTTTCAGGTTTTTAAAACGGTATCTACAAAAATCTACTGTAGATCACATACTGGGCGGACAAAGAAGATCGGCACGTACATTCTAAGTAATTTTAATGCGTAAGAGAATAAATGATTGATAAACGACGTGCCGTACGAGAAAGCCCAGTTAATGCTCTACATCTACCCTGTAGATCCGAATTTGTTTGATAAGAGGCGACAAATTCGGTTCTAGAGAGGTTTGTGTGGTGCATACAAAGCGACGGTGATCTTCGAGTGAGAGATGTCGATTCAAACTACATGTATAAACTCCAAATAATTATTACTTTATATTCAAATAAATTTTTACATTTAATTTTTAATTTTTAATAAATTGTATTGCAACAAATAATATCAGTGTATTTTCAAAATCTTGATTTATCGCTAATGTAGCGAACAAAAAGCGGCAAACGTGCCAGTATAATTATAACGGAATTCGTAATATTAATTAATTAAACATTATAAGAGTGTTGTGATTATGTATTCGTGCATTAAGTATGAGTGGTGTTAGCTATATAATTAGATATTTATAATTAGATCGCAGAGGATACTTACAGATTCATTTGCGCGTATCATGAGCGAATTATTAACACCGGCGGAAAAATAATAAAAGGAATTAATGAACATCATTACGTCCGTGGACTTGGTTGTACGAACGTTGGTGTGTTGTCGATGATGAACTGCCACGTCTAAAGTGACCTGTTGCATATAAGTTCACTCGCACGTCGTGTTAAACTGCACATTCTCCTTGTCCTTTATACAGATAGATTCAAATTCAATTTATAATCGACACGAAATAAAATATATAGTTAATATTTGCGAAGTTTAGATTAAAATTGATAGTTTCGCAGCAGTTGGTTGGAAAACGAGTTATTTAATAATGACTGGACGCTAAAACTTGATAACTATTTTTGAATACTTTTATAATTATGTAAATATTAAAGTATAATTATTATTTGTTAATAGAAATGTTTTTAATTTTATTAACAGCGATTTAAATTTAATTAAAATATTTAAGATAGTAATTGAAAAGCGTCCAGAAATATCTCAGAAACTTGAATTTTAAAAATCCGAATACTTAATGTCACAGTTTCCACAAACTCTTGTGCGATAAACATACATAATCCATAAATATCGTTTAAAATTCCAATCTAAAGTGTGACACTATTTTCTTTTGCATTCGCGAACATAATTCTACTATTTTACGTCTCTGCGACGATTATTCATTGAATAGACGTTGCATGCGGATGCACGATTTCTTGAATCTTTCTGTAAAGGCTGCGGTAAATCCATTAATCTCTGATCGTGTTCATATTAAAATGACACGCCGGTCGTTACGCAACCGCTCATAAGTGCTAATGAAGTGCATACACAGGTGTAATTACCAATCGAGTGGACTGCCCACTTTTCACTCGTAGCATAATCTAGCGAATAAAAAAAAAACACGACTGTTTCATAATGACACGATGAGGAAAAACGCTACCGCCTCTCGCGCAAATCAGCGATTCCCAACCGATAGTTCTCGGTATTAAAATTAACATCTCCCTCGCAAAGATGTTTAAGTTCTTGCAACAATAAATAATGCAAAATAGCAATTAAGCCGAGGAATAATATGTTTTTGGTTTTCCAACGAAATCAAAATCATCGACGTGTTGATAACGTTAGCGATTATTGAAAATTATTTTATTCTAACGGCCTCAGTCGCGCGTAAAACGGCCGTGCCAAAAAGCGCTCTATTGAACGCTCATTTCAATAACTTCCCCACTTCGGAGTCCGTTAATAACTGTGCGTGGTACCGACGTGGAAGATCCAATCACGCTTACACACACATTCCCGGCGGTGCAGGAGGCATCGCAGGTATCAGTGTATCCAGCTGCACGAGCTGCAATACCCGGGAGTTATCGCCGCGAGCATCGAATCGCGATGTTCGCCGGACGTTTCACGGGGACTCGCCATTCTGGTTCGAGTGGCGGAGGCACCGGAGTCGGCCGGATGGAGACAAACGGCCGCGCGCTGCGCAGATACGGTTGGACGCGTTCACGCGCGTTTCTAGGGATCCGCGTCTCGTCCCAGGTCTAAATCCACATTCGAATGTGCGAGAAAACATAGCAAGATTAATGATTTCGTGTGACACGGAGGGAGAGGGTGCGCGGACCGCCAGCCAGCCTCGCTTGCCAGCCCGATCGCTCGACGACTGCGGTTGCGGCTGCTGCGGCAGGGAGCGAGGAAACTGCGTCAACGTGAGCACTTTTCTCACAGCGCAGACATTGTCACTGGCCGCGGACTTGCGAAACCGCGTTGACCCGATTCCGGAGATTCCGCGCGACGTCCCTCGATCGATCGGCTGAGCGAGGAGAGAGATCGGAAAAGTGAAAATGCCACCTCCAGCGATCTGTTCTTATCTCATTTCATGTAAAAGCGATTTTTTTTTATCTCACGCGAGAGAAAGCCTGCGTAATATTCAATTTACGAGGACGAGATAATCGCTCGCGGACCGATTCGTCGATTGAGATAACGCGAGCTGCACCGCGTTTTCGCGTTCGCCGGCCACACCGTCGACGGGAGTAATTGCCAATTTCGTCGAACGGAGGCGAGGGCTATCGGTTACGTGAATAAGAACGCGAGGACGCCGGCGGAAACAATATCCTCGTCGCTTTTTGCAATATGCTAATTATGTCAATTACGAGTTACGCCGAGTCCCTCCTCCGGGCTCCCGACGCCGCGGTTATCTGATTAGTTTTCGTAAATTACATCGTTCCATATTTTCTTCGCGGCAATGATTGATGAATTCCAGCCGATTAACATTCCATCCTGACGCGAGGCATTCATTAGCTGCCGGGATTGTGCGCCGTATAAAAATAGGAACCTTTAGCTCGTATTACCGATAGATCGAATGCGTTTTCTCCCCGATACGATCGTAAATATTCACGCTTATTGGTAACTGCATTGTTCTACTCGATACCAGTTCTTTTTTAAAATTTTCTTATGCTTTTTCTTATTATTATTTTTTTAAAGATTTTTTTTTTTTACGTACGTAATAAGTTATTGTTAATCTTGGAAGTTCGGGATCCTAGCATCGAAAAGACGAACGTGGACGTCAGACGCGCTTAAGTGCCTTTAAGTTGGGTTTTAACGGAATCAAAACGGAGAGCCGTGGATGGGGTTGCGCTAAACGAGTCCTTTGCGCAAACAATGCGAGCGGGGATGTTCGCGGAGACTCGCTCGTGTCTCTATGACTGATGAGACCTCCTCAATCACGAGGGGGTCTCTGACGGCGCCTCGAACGTCGCCGCATCTCGGAAAATGAAAAAAAAAGGAGGAAGAGGCGATATTAAATATGCATAGGCACGTTCGAAACGCGGCACGTATCAACCGTTGCTCGGTCCAACGTTCACCCGCGAAATTGCCAGCGGCCAATCGAGCGCCGGGTGTCCCGCATCAATATTCCGCCGATTTTCCCGCGATCCCGCGTTCATGACTCTCGCCGAGGCTGTCAGATTAATGCGAGGTGTCGCTCGGGAGAAAATCATCGAGCGACGTGGTCGGTAATAAATCCAGATAGCGTCGTGAAATCGGCGAACGGCGCGGCCGGTTATACTCGAGGGGTCCGATATTAGAAAATCGCGCGATCGGCACGTCCGTCAATTTGAAATCGCGAGCCGGGACGGCATAACGAATCTACGTCCGACGAGACGCGCCGTGGCACAGGTCCGAGGCCGGTGGATGGAGAAGAAGACAGGCTTCGATGCCTCTGGCCTTCGAGAGCCAGTCGTGCATCTTGCATCCGACGCGGACAGAAAGAGGTCGGCATAGATCTGACGCCCGCGATGAGCGCCGCTGCGGTATAATATTAATGATGACTCGCTCGCCCCCTTGGAGGGGCCCGTCTACGCGGCTTGTCCCGCGATGTCCTTTTTCCATCCAGGTACGGATGCCCCTCGTAATCGGTTTACGTGCGTACTTCATCTATTAATTCGCCCGACGATGAACTTCCAATTTGCGACTCGGAGGTTTTTCTCCCCCGCGCGCTCACGCGCGCAGGGTGGCGCTACCCGGATTTTATTAATTATCTCTTAACGCAAGCCGGTTAATCGAATGCCCCGCTTACGTTTGCCGCTTACATCTTGTGTCGAATCGCACATCTGACTTCATCAGGCTCATATAATACGAGTTTACTCGTCGCTTTAAGTTTTCCGAGAACATTATTACTTACTTCGTAGGAACTGGTCATTATAATTTATTTTATACAATGTATTATGTATTTTAAAAATAAAAAAATTAATATTTTATTAAATATGCGAAGTTCTTACTTTAATGCAACACATGTATTTAAAAAAGTATTTTCTTAAATAAAAACTCTTTTCAACATTTTATAGAAATATGTTAATTTTGAAAAATTGTTTTTTTTTTTATTTTAAAAGTTATTCGTACGTAATTTTTTAATCTAATATTTTATCTTTTGTGTTTTCAGTTTTATTCTCCAACAATATGGCGGAAGAACGCAGCGACTTGAAGAATACAGACGGTACCAGACGAGCACATCACGCGAGGAAAGATGGCTTGGCCCCGGCCACCTGCTGCCTCTTTGATTCCGCCGCTAGAATCTCATTTAACCGTGTAATCCCGATGTTCATTGACGATGGATCGCCCCGTCTGCCGATCAAGGTAGGTGTACTAAAACATTATACGTCGTCTAATACATCATCGATCGAAAATGAAGAGTAGACCGGCAACGTACACCGTTATCAATATCGGTGCATCCGGTAATACGAAAAAAAAAAATAGAAAATCCGCGCAGCACATTCTGAATGCAAGTGCATATACATTGAAAAAATAATGAGGGAAAATCTTAGAATATTATATTTATACATGGTCTCGCAAAGAATATTTTTGAATATACAGAAAAATCGCTTTTCCCAAATATTTATTAATAGTAAAAAATGTGCGATTATTATTATCATATTTGGTAATAATTATATAAATTGAAATAAGATTAAACATTTATATCTCGCGTGATTTTACATGCGCCGTTTAATTTTTATTTAACGTGTAAATACGCGAATGCATGTCACATAGAATATTAGAGATCGGAGAGAATCGTATTCCAGGCGATATCCGCGCCCGAGGAACATTCGCATAAACGTGCATTCTATTAAAGGGCTGCGCTGAATAAGGGAATTGTGCGGCCCCTTTTTCCGAGCAAATAAAAGAAAGAAAGGGTCATGTGCTCCCGCGGTCTCCTTCGACATTTCAGCCCCATAGATCTCGTGTTCGCGAATGTTTTCTCTCTCAGTCTATCTCGCTGGAGAGAACCAATCAGCGGTCCCTCAAAACCCTCTTGCACCCTGCAGCCCGCAGCCACGCCTGCCAATATAGGGTAGGTACCCTCGTCAGATCGACCCTTATCCTTTTTACCCGCCTTCCTTCTTTTCTCTCCTCTCGCTGGACCCAACTCATTTCGCAAAATGGATTCCGCCTGGTTGTTTCCGACGACGGACCACCATGTTTGTAACGTTATATTACAAGATGAGATTAGTGATGGAGTAATAACTTTTGTATTATTTAATTTCATTATCCGATTTAAAATGTGCCATTTATAATAATTAAAATATTATTTTCATTAACCAGAGCTCGTGTTAGCTTCAACGTAGGTATATGCAAATGTACCTTCTTTAATGTCTATTAATAGATACCTTCGTAAGGAATTATTTACGCTAATAAAGAATTTTATCATGTAAAATAATGTTACGTAAAATAACGTTGCAAGATTATCTTTAAATCTTCGAGTTTCAAAGATCTATGCTCGAAACGCTTAATAATATCCTCGACTGACTTCTATATTTCGTACTTATAATTACGTATAATTAAAAAATAATGTAGTCTGAAAATGTTTCCTCGCCACTTCTCGTCGCGAGGTACTTCGGCGTCGTATAAAATATTCCGAGATGAGGTGTTAGATTGAATTCCCTTTTTTGTCAACGCCGATTTATTAAGTTTTGCAATAAATAAAAAGTACGTATCAAAACGTTCGAAGGATTGGCGAGTTGACGAGCTCACCGAGACCCGGTGAATTGTGCAAATCGTAGTTTTCAATTTTCGCGACGGTGATTCGACTTTCCCTGCCGCCGACAATGAATAGTCGCTGATTGTTTGCGCCGTGTCACGGTTTTAGAGTCGCGTTTAATTCAATTTGTGAGTGACTTACGGTGCCTGCCCTTAGTCATCGTGCAAGCGCGTACTTTATACACAGCCGGCTTCTTCTCCGCGCCTCCAGAACTGCCACTATGAGTAGCGGAATAAAGAGCTTCTTGCCACACTTAGATCGGCCACTGCTATCCGCGCTGCGCGAGAATGAGCATCATCAAATGAATAGGGTGTAAATAGCCAGATTATATGTATATACTATACATATATTCTGTAAATTAAAATTATATCGAGACATATTTTTAATTCAGAATTAAATATTATGTCGAGATATGTCACAATTCCAAGTGCGCCTTTATTAACATTAATTTAACGTAAATCGAGCGCAAGTAAAAGTTTTATTCGTGAATTAAAAAAAAAAAAAAATAATTAAAAAAAATCAAGAACTGGACCACCCAAGTACATTGATATTTACCATTAATCCGCGCTATTTGTTTATAAACGCATCTCGCGGGGGAGTCAGAGGGAAAAAGAAATGCCGTCGGGGCTTCGCTTTGCGTCTCCCGGCCGCCGAGGAAAGGCAAATGATTGGAGCCACAATGAAACGTGTCGGCTGTGGATGCCGCTCATCAAGTGAATCAGCAGCAAATAGTAGCGGGCTAATAAGTGCTATTATTCCGTCGCCGTGACGGTTATACGCGGCGGTGATACCGGCCACGGTAAATACGGAAGAGGCGAGGAAGGCGGCGAGAAGGAGGTACTGTTACGTCGCCGCGGACGAAAGAGAGAGAAAGTTACTGTTAGGCGCTGAACTCCCCTCGTCCAGCCGCCGATGACCAAGCACATTCGCGGCCCAAGTCTAGACTCGGGCATCGCCGGTCATGCAACAGTCCAGGTCGCCCTGAAGCCACGGTTGAATGGCTACTCGCGCGCATTGCCGTCCGTCCAGCTTCACGGCACTTGGACTTTTCACCGCGCACCTCAAATCCAACTAGTTCTGTTATTAATATCTATTTACCATTATGTCCGATCGAATAACGAACCCCGTTTCTCTTGGCGAGTCCGGCATGCGGCGAGATTCTCGTGGACTCGCGACTACCCTGTCCCCGAATATGAAACCTTTGTGCGTCGAGAAATAGAAGAGAGCGCGCGATGATCTCAGCGGAAAAATTTCTCTCATATCGTTCCTTTGTGCCCGCGCTGGGCGAGCGTGTGTGGCGAGCGCGTTACACGGATCTACGTGATTCCACGGTAGCCAGATCACTCGGTATTATCTCGACTATTCGCGTAGAGCCGCGTAATAGTGGCGAAGCGGGTGAAGGGAGGCCGCGGGGCCGCTGGTGACCATTTCTCGAGAGTTGCCAGCGGAGGAGATGAGGACGGGAAACGGCGGGGACAAGGACGGGGATCTAGATGGAAAGGAAAGAAATAAAGAAAAGAGGAAAGAAATGAAAGGCTGTCAGAGCTACGGAGGGCAAAGTAAGAGAGAGAGAAGAGGGGGCGAAGGATGCGATTGCAGAAAGGGAGCGAGAGGCCGGGAAGACGGGAGCGAGACGGAGGTTCTAGGAGGGTATTAGCCGGTCTGAAGGGTGGATGCGAAGAAAGAGAGTTCCCTCTTTCTTATATATTTTTTCTTGTATTCTCCGGCGTTCCTTGGGAAAAGTTTGTTGTTTGAAGCAGCGCTCTGCCTCTCACCGATCATTAATCATGCCGAGTTTTGGTTTGACTAGCAGCAGCGTCGGCATGGCTCTCTTTCTCCCTCTCCCTCTCTTCTCTCCTCGTCTCTCCTTTGCTCCCCTTGTTCGCCGACTTGCTCGCGCTCTCTCCCTTTTTCTCTCAGTTCCTCCTTCGTCTCTGTGCACTCTGCCCCTCCCCCCCTTGTTCCCCTTTCACTCCCGGCTCGTTCCTGTTACGTCGCGTTCCTTGAGCCAACCTCGAAGCTTTCTGGGGGAAAGAAAGAGGGTTGCCGGCTAAGCGGCGGTGGGGTTGGCTCGCATCCACCCCTCATCTCAGTCCCCCTAATCTGCCTCCGTCCTGCTCGATTCCGCTGGGCGCCCTTTGGTGAAAAAGGATGCGGGGCTCGCTATACGAGAATATCATAGAAGGGTGCCACCGTAGAAAAGGAAAACCCTCGTATTTCGTACTTTTCTCTGCCTCTTAAAAGCACTGTACGCCAACTGAGGCGTGTCAATCGACATAGCGCATCTGCATTCTTATATATTTATATTCGATTAATAAGCCTCGATATTCAGCGAGTTACAACGTGCATTATTTTTGTGAAAACTTTTTGCGATATGAATTATGTATTCTCGTGAAAGACGAAGAATTCACGAATTTTCTTTTCTTTTCGTTGTTTCAAAAGATTTCAAAAGATTTCAACGTCAGTGGCATGAGAATTTCTTAATAATTTGCTTTCGGTGCCGGCAAAAATCGATGTGGTTCTAGAACTTTTACATTCTAAAAAAAACCCTTTTGTGAGAGAAAAAAAAAAGAAAGTATTCCGCCCGGTAATAAATCAACCGTTTTTGACAACAAAGAATGAGAAAACCCTTCAATTTTGCAATGTACATTTATTGGGCATTGGGACTACTGAACAATGACTCGCTTTGTGTCATAATTTCAACAACGAATACCTATTATCTCAATGTTAAGAACCCTTTCTTCTAGACTTAATTTTGTGTTCACGAAAAATGTGAAAAATTCCTTTGAAGCTGCGTGTAGTGCATTGTAATTCAATTGCATTGTTCTTTGTGTATTTTTATATATTTTCTTTCCTGTTCACCAAAAAGCTTTGTCGGTTTTTGAAATTTTCTTCAAAATGTTGGTCTTAAAATCTTCTTTAAAATGCAAGTCATCAAATATTAGTAAAAAAAAAAAAATATATATATATATATATATATTTAAATATATTAAAAATATAAATTTAAAAAGTATGAATATTATAAATTTATTTTACAAGAGAAAATAGATTTATAAATATCAAGAAAGTTCTTTTTATTTTTAATTTTTTTTAAGCAAATAATATAAGAGATAAATCCAAGAGAGCGTGCACGAAAGCTTTCTAATTCGAGATTTCTCGAAGTGAATAATTACAATGCTCCATTCGCTTTACCTTATTCGGAGGAAACTTTAATATTTTTCTTTAAAGTTTGATGAGTCTATCGAATGCTATCCCCGTCCCTACTTTTCTGCCCTTTTTCGGCGTTCTTTAATCATTCAAAGTGAATGCAGCGGGCACAACGCTGATGTGAACCTTGAGAACTCCCGCTACAGATCAGCGGTCGCTCCGCGTACAGAAGCCGTACTCGTCCGCTCTGTTATAAATTTCTTAGTAAACTCTCTCCGCGCCTAAATTTTCGCTTTTTTATAAGTCTCAAACAAAGACGTCCTTTTTTTTTATTTCCCGCTCCCGTTCAGAAAAATAACGAAAGTCACTCGGTATGCACATTTATTATCCACTCTCGGAGGGTACAAAGTTTCGAACCACCACGTAGATAAACGGACGTGACGATAACCAGTGACCATTTCGATGTCTACCGAACAGCCGATGAAGAAGGCAGATGAAACGTTCGAGTTATAATAATCCGTGATAGCAACGGTGGCGATGTCGAGGAGCGGAGGAGCGGCTGCGCTGTCACAAAGGCATGCGCCACCCACCTCGACCTGGACGCTCACATCGTTAATCAACTGCAGCGGGACCCCGGTAACTTTCGAGGTACCGATCCACAGGTACGGCTTCACCTCGTTCTTCCTGCGATCTCGATATCTTCGCCCGAGCGCCCGGTGTCAGATAGCCGAGCGCGATTTGAAATTAAAGGCCGCTTTATTTCTAATTAAACCCACTTGTCCGTAACGGCAGTCGATCAAATTGTTCCCGCGAACCGCCGGCAATCCTCGTGACAAGTAAAAGCCATCTACGCGTCGTCTACCACGACAGCGGTTATCCAAAATGCGGAGTACGCGAAACGCCGCGCGGGATTAAAGGATTTACAATCTATTACCGCGAAGAAAGCCTTCGTGAAAAGCGCAGGAAGAAATGGCAAGAAGGATCGAAGGTCCCAAGGCGCCAGCTTCATCCCATTCCGCCTTTGTCGCGTTTCTCGCCACTTTTCACGCCAACCTACCGGCCGGTCTCACCTAGGTTTCCGTAATTTGTCATAAATCTTTAAATTACTACTAAATAGCACAAATCGCCAGACCTTTGACGCCGGACTGACGATCCCTTTGTTGCGAGATATTTAACGAAGGTCGCGAATTACTGCCGCGAATTACGTAAGTTTCGCAAACATTGTACACCGTCTGCACGAAGGCGACTGACGTCATGATTATCAATACCTATATTTTTTAATGATCTAATGCTATGCGCGGATCACTCGTGTGACTTACCTGCGCTCGAGAATCACGGTTTAATTCGGATCCATTAGCGTGAGGCGAATCGATTGCGATTTTCTGTGAGGCCCGTACGCACGCGACGGAATTTTTGAAAAATGAGACGCTCTCCTCGTCTCAAAAGTGTTTCTAAAACGCTTGAAAAAATGCCGACAATACAAATCCATTAATCTTAGCCTCGCGCTGCCGCGTGCTCTTTCTTCGTCTGCCGTTCTCGGAACCTTCATGCCTTCGGGACATCCCTTTGCACTTACCTTCTGCAACAACACTCTTCCAGAGTGCTATTTCTTGGTTTCCAGAAAAGAAAAATCCGCAAACTCGTACGTTCGAAGGGAGTTCGCAATGAATATTACTTAGAAATAAAAATAAAATCCTAAAAGTAAGTCGAGAGATATTGTACTTCGTGGCAGTTGCATACTGACCTATTTTATTAAAGATAAAAAATAAAATTATAATTATGTCGTAAATATGATTTTTTATTTTAATTTTTTATTTTCTTTTTTTTTCTTTTTTTTTTTTCTTTTTTTTTAACACTCGACTGAGTTTTAAACGCGATAAAGAATTAATTTAAATTCGCGTAGAAATATATTATAAACACTTTAAATTCGTAAAAGAAAACGCTTTATGGTTTCCTCTGTGGTCTCCAATTTTGCTGTAAGAATAGTTAAAACGTTTCTTTATATCCCGCCAAGGTTTTCGGTTGGGGCAATCAATAATTTTGAAATACCGCTCGTTCGGAAGATCGGTCAAGCCAGACTACTCAAAGTCTCCACAAAGGCAATGTTCGGAGACAATTAGTGGTGAGACAGATTTTGGGTCATCATCTGTCAATCATGGAATCCGGCCTCCGCTTTTCGTACAATACCAAACATTCTTGTGTATGCAAACTGCCTTTGAAACGGAAGACGGAGGGTGTCGAATGGTAATTGCCAAGGTCACGGGTGGTAAGCGACCTTAACCTCCTTACCTCCTTCTTTTCTTTTGCTTCAGGCAGTAATCAACAGTATCCTGCAGAAACAGGAACGTGTAAATGTTCTCGTAAATGCCTCTTCACCGAGCAACGCCGCTATTACGGCAAATAAAAGCGGTACCGAGCGCACAAGCGTGACAGATAAATTCAAGAATTTATTTCTATTAAGTTCTTTAAAGCAGCGCAAAATTTTAAAATAATTAAGGAAATAATTTAACGTGTTACTTAATTATATACCTCTAGGCGCGCGTATAAAAAAAAAGAGTTATTGGTCGTCACGATTTGTTTTTAAAAAGACGCTGACGGTTTTTCGCATTTTTATTTATATGCACGTGGCATGCACGTCCTCGCATCGGCTGACCCCGGATTTGTTTGAGGAAGAGTGTCAAGATTGTCAAGAGGGATTGGCGCTAACGACGCATCGAATTGCAAAGATAACGAGCCACTTTTGCGCCTCTTCACGCGCCGTCGACGGCTGCGGGGACTTTTTTTTACTTCCCGCTGTCCTTTCAAAGAAGCTGGAAAAGTGCGTTGTATATGCAAATTGCTTTCGAGCGGCGATGTCAGGTGGTAATTGTCCGAGGTTACGGATCGAAGGTCGCGTTAACATCCTCGCCGCAATGCCCGGCCGATAATTATCGCGCTTCTAGTGACTCTTCATCTTCGCCTATCCCGTAAGTGGGGCTACTGTTGGCCAAGAAATGACTTACAGCTGACACTTTCACTCACGCGTCGCTTAAGACGTCGAACTTGGGGTGTTCGTCCAGTTGCCTGACGAAAGATGTCATGTTCATTGCCATCAACGTGACTGCGCGCCAATGGCGCTCGTCAAGCAATACCGTGACTTCGCGCGGTGCTTTTTGCATTTTTTTAAAAACAATTAATATCCTTTTCCTCCAGCCAAATTATCTTTTCGATACGGTTAATAAATAAATAATTATCCGCAATTTTTTAAATCAATTTCTTATTGAAAAAAAAATAAAAATAAAAAAGAAAAACTCACGTTTCAGCAGCAAAAATTATACAGTAATCGCGTCTCGCATTAACGTTTGTAATTTTTTTTAATTTTTATTAAAACACTGCGAAATACTCGCGCATATTTTTATGTTGTTTAATCGAGCGTGCGGGGAAAAAGGAACGGTCTTGAGGAACGTTCGGAAGGCATCTAAGGCGTCAGATGTATACTGGATGTCCCCATGGGGACGCGGACCCCTTTTCATGTCGGCAAGCACGAGATCGTGACTCAGCAGCGAAATCGAATCTCCGGAGACTCATGTTTCTCACCTCGGACAGATCCGCTGCCAACACCTTCGGCTAGAACGAATGTGGAGAACATTCGCATTTTCGAAAATTTTAAAGCCCGACGAGACGCGTCGCGGGTAATTTCTCCCGAAAGATCTATCGATCACGGCTCCATCGCGGATGATTACGCTGACTCGTAAATATTTTGAATTCAGGTTGAATTTGGAACGAATCGCCAATCGATAACTTTTCGGAGAATGCAATGAATATTCGATTGTGATTTTCTCGAGATTGATTTGCGCCGCGAATTTTGTCAAGCTCGAATACGTTCAACAGCGCGTACTTTATTACTTCCAAAGCAAAGAAAAAAATCTTGATTTTTGTTGTAGCTACGAAAACCTCGACGCCGCGCATCTATAGTGTTTGAAAATATACGAATTTCCCTCGAATATCTCGTCCGCAGTTTTCCGCCTTTGGCTGGGATGATTAATCAGCCGGGATCGCGCTAAAAATAGTCCCGGAATCGCAAATTCGCGGCAGCTTCAATATCAGAGACGATGCTCCTCTTTCATAAGCGATCAACAAGTTGAATGTAACTGAAACGCCGTTAATAAAGCGATGAAAATGATAAATCGCAACGGTTCCACCCCCGTCCGAGCACCGTATTGCGTTATTAAAACTTTACTAATGGGCAATAATAAGCACCAGCCTCGGCCAAGATTGATATTAAATCGTAAACTGTTTCGTCCTCATTTATCATTATCACGATGCAAGTCCGTTGAACTCTTTAAATCTCGAATCCACGAAGAATTCTTGCCAAGCGGCTTTTTATAGAGAGGTAGCGCGCGTTATCGTTTAAGATCAATTACTCCAAAAGCGTAATATCATTTTAACATTCTCTTCGAATTTTCTAAGTATCGAAACACGACCCGCAAGATTATCAAATAAATCTTGAAGGAAATCGCAGGACCAATATTTTTATGTCATTATAAACTTATTAACAATAATATCTGATATATCATTAAGTGTCAATGTAATTCAGAAGCTTGTTTCGACGATCCTCCGAGGCAACGAAATTCATGAAGCGATATGACAGACTCACGTGTGTGATCTCACGATAATCGTCACTCGGGCGATCGCACATTCGTCCGGTAGCCGAAAGGACTTGCTCGTTGACGAAGCAGGCCCTCTTCGAGGACGGCCGTGGGTGTAAAGGGGGTGTCATGCCGGCGGACCGGGAAAAGTGATTGATCGTGTTTCGCCGGAAGACAAGAGCAGAAGACTTGGGGCAGAGAGCCGGCGGAAAGGAGCGAGACGACGAAAGCGGAGACGGCGTAAGATGGCGGTGGACGAGGGAAAGGAGAAAAGGACAGCGGTCCCCAAACGTCGCTCGGTGATAAAGACGAGGAGGTTGTGTCGCAAAACGAGGAGACAACCCCCTCTAACCTCTTCCACGTCATTCAGCGAGCCCCTTCAACCCCTCCGGACTCTTCCAGATTCCACTTGGAGCTCAGCTCTCCCGCTCGGAGCGACATGAAGTACCCATAAGAAAAATAGAAATGAGCCGCGGCGTATCCGAGTAAACGAAGAGCCGGGGCTAAGAAAGAGAGATATCGCCTCGTAAAAAAAAGCCGACGATACGTTTTCAGCTTTCCCGAGCGGTCGGTCTTCGAGTCGCCTTCATTTTCTACACACGTAACGCGTGGCCGACATTAATTATTAAAGGAAACCCTCGGCGAGCGGCACGCTTTTCCAAAAAAATTGAATTTCAAAACCCGGACTTGCCCAACTCTCGCGAACCGTGGAACTCGCGACTCCTTTGTTCCGCAATACCGTTCCGCAATATACTGTTATTTCCTGGATCGTTTATACAACGCAGTCAATGTAGCTTAAATTTACCGTGCTGTATTGTCGTACCAAGGCAAAACACAGTGAGTGTGCTCTTTGTGTAATGACTCGGCGTTTTATATTCTCTATGCCGCGCAGCTGATCGCGAGTAGACGTACTTGACCGAGTACGCCAAGACACCAGTGCATTAATACGAGTAGAGCGTAATCGAACAGCGGATCTATTACTATTAATTTAGCCAATTCTAGCTCGCCTTACGTAACATCAACCGAATTCAAGCGTCGATCAATTAGAAACTTAATGACAAATTTACAATGACGCAAAATGCATTGTTTTTTTTCTTTTTTATTTTCACGCGATCTTATTGCTACCACTTCGCGGTAATTAATGCGAAATTAATAAGCGCACTTTTTAATTATACATATATTAACGCGGATGTAAAAAATGTACTTGTTTTTAACAGACATCGTTGAGCAATTAGTATGTATTATTAATAGTAATTTCAAGTATTGAGTTATTCATTCTACAACAAGGGGACTTAATGGAAATCAATTTGCGAC
Organism: Cardiocondyla obscurior; assembly: GCF_019399895.1. Taxonomy (NCBI): domain Eukaryota; kingdom Metazoa; phylum Arthropoda; class Insecta; order Hymenoptera; family Formicidae; genus Cardiocondyla; species Cardiocondyla obscurior. The sequence continues at coordinate 3,335,645 of NC_091869.1, forward strand.
AAATTTTCGTGGAGCGTCGGCAAATATAGATGTAATGGGTAGTTGCAGTAATACCTGCTGATCACGAGAAATAATTTGAATCAGCAGGCACGATGATCGCCCGCCGCGGTGGTGCTCGATATCAACAGCATTAACGTTCATTACCGCCGTTTCTCCCGGCATCGACTCGGCGGCGTAAGATGAATTTCAGGAGCGCGGAGGCGGGTTAAAGGGATACGTAGGAGTGACTCCATGGATATAGGTACCCCTCGAGTATGCCCCATAAGGGCACAAGATCCACTGTTTCCGTGGCAGGGGTTGGTCTCGCGCCGCCGCGGAGTGGGAGACGACTCTGGTGGAGACGCATGGTGGAGACGCGAAGAGGGGACGCGACTCTCTGCATCGGCTCAAAACCAGCCGGCGCGAACGGCGCTGGAGGGAGTTGGACGCGAACCGGAGTTGCCAGACGAGTTTCCACCGACGTAGGACGCGTTAGTACTCGCAGCTTCACGACGAAGTCAGCCTCGCCTTGATCTCCGCGGACGCGGCGGATACCGCTCGCGCGCTCGTAACGCAACGCAGTGATCGAAGTGCAGTGATCGAAGGTCCTCACGATTCAACGCGGAAGGTATGACTCGCACGGGGACTCGCGACTCGACGGAGTCGCCAGCGGAAGAGTCGACCTGATGTCGACGTCGAGCTGATGATGTGAAGAACAAGTGAGAGTTTAAAGAGAGAGAGACAAGTGGTGCGGTGTAATTGTACGAGTCGGACTTAAGGACGTGCGTAGAGTATCGATAGGCCACGATTGACGACGGAGTTCCTGATGACAATCCTGAAGTAAAGAATCAAGAAGTTGCTGCACCTGCCACAGTGGTTCGCGCGGCGCCACTCACGTGTTGCATGCGTGCCGCGGTTATCCATCATGGTCGCGGCGTAGGAGCGGCTCCGATTGGTCGGCTTTGCGGTCACGTGGTATGGTAATTGGGCTCCGGTGGGCGGGAAGGAGCGAACGAGGTCGTGGAGGATCGCGAAAGTGGCGGAAGGAGAGGAGAGAATAAGCAGCTGTCCACCGAGAGTCCTGCGCTCGTTGCGGCCCCGCTCTTTCCATTTCTTTTCCTCCTTTTTCTCCCTCTCCTTCTTTCTCTCTTTTCCTCCTTTCGAGAAAAACGTCACCCCTTTTTCGCGAGACACGCCGAGGTGCGGACGATGGACCGTAGCGCAGTGTCGTGCAGTGTCAGCCTGTGAATGAATATCAACTCGAAATGGTGCGCCGGATCGAAGAGTTGATTCGGAAACCGAGATAAGAGAGAGAGCTCGGGGAGTGCGGTCGTTTAAAACTCGAACTATTACGCGCGCGTGTTTTTCGCGATTAAAAAAGCACCAGAGAACATGAATTCCTTTCTCTCATCCGCCGCCGGTGGATATCATCACCATCAACATCAGCAGCAGGCAGGAAATCACCACCTTGCCGCCGCGTCCTCGCTAGTTGACCCAAAGTTTCCCCCGAACGAGGAATACAGTCAGAGTAATTACATACCTTCCACCGGAGCGGACTTCTTCTCGGGCGGTACCGGCGGTCATCATTTGAGTCACCCACAGTCTCAATTGCAATACGGCTACCACCAGCACCATCATCAGGCGGCGTCGACTCCTTACGGGGCCTCCTCCGCGGTGCAATTAAACGGCGGATACGCGGGATACGGTGGTTATTACGGGCCTCATCACCCTCATCATCAAGTGCACGCGGTTCACCACGCTAGCTTGCACTCCCATCATCACGCGGTAGGCGCTTTAGCGATGCCGCCGGAAGCTCAGCAGCCGCCGCTCACGTGTCCGTCGTCGATACAGAGTCAGCAGCAGCAACAGCAGCCGCAACAACCGTCAGTGCCGACGTCGACCATCCTCGGATCTACGCCTCTGTCACCGTCTATAATGCAGAATCATGTGCAGCAGCCGGATGCACTTCAGCATCACCCGCACGAGAATAACGCTTGCAGCCCGGCCGGCTCGGGGCAGCTGCACCGGGACAACTCGCCTGATCTACAAACGCAGCAATCGTTGTCTCAGCAATCGCACATATCGAGCGGCCAGCAGCAGACACCGCCGCAGCAACAGCAACAGCATCATGTAGAAGACAGCTCGGACCCGGACGACATAGAAGATGGACAAATGGACGGCTCGCCTGGAATGATGGAGGAAGAAGAGGAAGACGAGGAAAACAGAGACCGCACCATTTATCCGTGGATGAAAAAAATTCACGTCGCCGGCGTCGGTAAGCTTACGCCAATCTATAATTTATTTTTATCTTTCTGATCCCTCGTTCTCGGCAGAAAAAAAATGTATTTTCTTATAATATATTTCGATTTATCGTTAAAATATTGCTTCTTACGATTTTCACTTTCTTTCCTTCACTATTTTTCGCCTACGGGTGGGAGGGGGTTCTCATATCTCTTTTCTCGTAAAATTACCACTTATTTTGTCAATTTATACATACGTAATTTAATTAACAAGATGTCACATTAATTTTGCTTCACGATTAATAAAATGCTCGTCATTGATACTTACATTCGCTTTATATTACAAAAATTGCAATTAATCGTCGCAGAAATATATCCGACGGCTTGGCGATATGCTGTATTTCTTATATAACTACATACATTCAATAATTTCAAACGTAGATCGTATTATATATTGTTATATTAAAGTTACGATAAAACAATCTTATATTTTTAATTTATTTTAATGTTGTCTTGACAATTGTCGTTCGTCTTTGACGAGAAAATCGGAAATTTAAATCAATCGGTGAGCTTATTATTACCATTTCTTATTTTATTATATTATAATATATTTTATATTTCATTGTTACGTATACTCATTATTAATATTGTAAAAATAAAATAAGAACACGGTCGTAAACTAAATAAATGTCGGTTTGTAACTCCTTTTTCTTTCCGAGCGCGAGAAACCTGTCGAAAGTGTCTGTTTGTATATTTAGTGGATATAGTATATTATTCGTGTTTACAAGGTGACGAACTTTAGAATAGTCTGAAGAGTTATGGGCTGAAATTTATCCTAACACCTTGCGATCACCTGCGTGTGGCTACGACGGCACCTCGATTTATAGGCGAATTCGGTTACGCCTAATATATCTTCATCTTTCGCACAGTAGCGAACATCTATTACAATAATAGGCCGTCCACAGCCGTACAATTCAACCTTGCAGGCAGGAAAGACTTTTCCTTCGACTTAGGGCCACTTCCACGAATGCAGATTAACGATAATCCCGGTTCAACCTGCCTCTGCTAATTCTAAAAATTAAAACGAAACAAGAGGATTTTTTTTTTAAGTAGACATGCCGTACGTTTAAGGAGACGTTCTTCGTTGCGCAAGGTTGCGTCCCGGGACTTGAAACAGGCGCCGGCGACGGTAAAGCGCTCCCGGTCGTTGTAATTAAGGCAATTAGCGCGAATGCAGTTCTTCTTTCATAATTAATCAGACAACTGCTTCCAGAACTAATGTATACGCGCGCTTCCCATCTCCGCGAAGGTAGAAAGACATGTTTTGAACATAGCCGCGGTACGCAGGTGTATTAATTAATGTCTCGCAAATTGCAGAGCGATGCCTCTGTAAGCAGCGTATCTGTAACGCATTCGTTTCCCCGGGAGACTGTCGTTCATTCCATATCGCGCCGAGCCAGAGGCTGCCCCGCAGGTACACAAAGCGTGTTTCCAAAGGCAGTTTTTGCAACGTAATATCCTTTCAGAATTAGGCTGGCTTTGCCGCCAGAAAACTCTTCGTTCCATTTGACGTCGGAAAGCGCCGCTCATTCCAGCTTGCAAATATTTCTATTGAGCCCGCCGCGCGTGATATAATAGAAAATAAAATCCCGCACGCCGCAAAACCGAACGTCATAATGTGACCTGCGGCAGAAACTTTTTTCCTTCCTTATTATTCAAATTTTGCCATTTCTTACAGACGAAAAACAAGCGCTCGAAAGTTCAATATTATTTAAAAAAATTTAATTTGCCGTACTCGATAATACGATCGCGTATCGTAAAAATACAATGAAAGAGAAAATAGATAGTCGAAGTAAACCTAAAAGATGCGATCTTGAAAATAGTTTAGCTCGCTAAAATTGGCAAAATTAATTTTCACTTTCTGCGACTGGCGAAATGCTTCTGTTGAACGCGCGCGACGGCCGCAAGCTGTGCTTTCCGTCGTGCTGGAAATCGCGCGGGTTTAACATTCGAAATCTCTGAACCTCGGTATGCCCGTCCGTCGGGCAGTCGGAGGCTGCAATCTCTCCCCTTTGGTTGTCGAAGCACGGTCGCCGGACGTCGGAGTTAAAAGGGGCCTTCGCGAGGCCGACGGTCAGCTCGGAATGGAATGTCTGCACGGATTCTAGACCGAGCCCGTTCCCATGTTTCCTCCATCCGACTGAACGGACCACCGCGGATCGCTACTAGCGTGACTCACAAGTATTGGTATCAGCTTGCGTCGCAGCGGGATATTTTTTTCCAATCTACACGTAGAACCACTATAGCGACGCGGTAGTCGTCGACCGTCAAAGAATCGTAAGATAAACACCATGGCTAGCCGTTGTCTCGAAGCTGTAATTCTGATTGTGATACGGGCCAGAACTTCTCCGACTTAACCGTAGTAATTCTTTCGAGCGGGCTCGATGCGCGAGGCGATTATCAAATTGTTTAACCTTGAGGCTCGTAGAGATCTAATGTCTCTGCATCGTTGTGGATGTACCAAGGCGCGTACACGCTTGACACTTTTTATTCTTACGAATTTGCATACGCGTATTCTGCCCTCGTGGCTCCAGCCGGCGTATCTCGCGGATTGATCAGATTACAAAAGTCACTTCAAGCGACTTTGATGCTATTCAAAACGGCCGTGACGTGACGAATGGTCGCGCGCTGTAAAAATATTATTTGCGCTTAATGTTTCTCCGGGCATCAACGCGCAAAGAGTACTTTATAATTGTAATAATAATCATGCGAAGTGCCTCGAATGTTTCTTTCGCTGCGGAAATAATAACGCGGCGCTTAAATGACAATTGAGAGTTTTTTTTCCACGTTCCTTCGCGTAAAGTGTGCTTTAGCGATTTGAAGAGGAAGAGTCTTTGTTGAACGTTCTGTAATAATTTTTGTTTTAATTTATAAAGAATTAACGATAATTTTTCATTAATTTTTTGCATTATTGAAGCTATATCCTCGTGCTATAATTGTTTCCAAGTGCACGTAATTACTGATAGATTTATATGTATTATTGAAATATATCAGTACGGTGCTTTAAACGCCCGAAATTTTGTTCTTCCAGCAAACGGCTCATATCAGCCCGGAATGGAGCCGAAGCGGCAGAGGACCGCGTACACGAGGCACCAGATCCTCGAGCTCGAGAAAGAATTTCACTACAATAGGTACCTGACGAGACGACGACGGATCGAGATCGCTCATACCCTGGTCCTGTCGGAGCGGCAGATCAAGATCTGGTTTCAGAACCGCCGCATGAAGTGGAAGAAGGACCACAAGCTGCCGAACACGAAAAACGTGCGCAGGAAGAACGCGAACGGCCAGGCGCCGCCATCGGCGGGCAAGCCGACGAAGGCGTCCACGACGCGGGCGAAGTCTGGCACCGGCAACAATAATAGCCAGAGGAAGAACAACAACTCGCCCTCGAGCGGCATGGAGAACAGCCTCGATTCGAATATCGGCCACGACATGGGCGAGGTTCACGGGGTCAGCTCCAGCATTCCCCATCCCGTTGGCGTGGTCCACCCGAGCTTTCAAGGTCACCCTCATTCTCTGGCTCATCTCCAAGCGCAGCTGAGTCATCATCACGTGGGTGGAATGATGGACGGCCCGACGGGAGGACCGTTGGGACACATAAGTTCCGGAAGTATCAGTCCTCTCGCCCCGGCTACCAGCCCTCCCGGATTGTCGCAAGTATCAGCCCCGGTGCCGCCATCGGCGATCAAATCCGACTACGGGCTTACGGCGCTGTAACGTCCATTCCGGGAGGTATACTTAACGAGATAATTTCAATATCACTTAACGACCGCTCTCCTATAGATTCTAATTGTTTGACTGGATATTTATTGCAAATTAGATGAGCATGATATCAATTTTTATTCACCGCTACGTGGAAAAGGAGAGTAGTCTCGGAACGTGAAACAGCAGTATTATTTTCCTTTTACGTACGCATCGCAAACGTCTACAAGCTTATCGATTATGGCATAAAAATGTTAGGTCCGAGATTGTTTCGCGAATCTATCGTATGTAAAAATGTTCCTTGATTTGTAAAGCTCCGAAAAGGTTTCAGATAGATAAACATAAAAGTTAGAGATGAACTTAATTCTCTAGTTACCGAAAATAATGTTTGGGTAAAAATTAAAGTAATGGGAGATTATTTAAAATTAGATGTAATTAATGAGAAATCTGTCTACACCATTGACAAAAAGAATTTAATTTTTGTTATAATTTTTTACTATATATTCATGATTAAATTCGTGTAATTGTAATTTCATAATCAGATTTAAGCAAAAATTCTATTATGCGTTTTAATTTGCACAGATTGAACAGTAAACATCCAACGAAAGATATATGTTGCCGCGTGAAATTTATATAACATACGTATTTGGTTAACATATCTAGACATTCGTGCATTATTATCAAAACTTTTCTTTATTATTTAATTTAATATTGAATAATAAAACATAAATCGTTCTTATTTATTTTTCAAGTTTATGATTCTCTGATGTTTTTAATCGTTTAACTTGCATAAACGATTAAAACTTCCGCAAATATCTATATCATATCCAAATGACTTTATGTGATAACATGTATGATGTTCATTGTACGATATGAGAAACAATTGTGCACGTATTACGCGTAAACGTCTGACAAAATATCTGGCAAATAAAAATGCATAAATGTGCTGACTGCAAAATCAAATGGTAAACAGAATCTCTCAAACTTTAACATAGCTTTTCGTGGCAATTAAAAATTTATTTTTAACAAAAGGAGTTAAAAATATTATTCCGATAAGTTTTTTTTATTAAAAAATTTTTTTTTTTTTATCTCTTTGAGCAACTGAATGTTTCTCATTAAAACTCGTAATTCGAGCTGTTCTTAGTCATATTTTCTGTTATATTCGCAGAACACAGTATTCAACAGGAAATTGATGAAATGTGAATTGTATATATTCATTTTTGTGTGTGTATATATTAGTGTAAAAAGAGTTTTATCGCAACACGATTGAGGTAACATTCATACTTCGTGTTTTACCGGGGTATACGTTGGCATCGACGTTCTGCATTATAAATAAAAATCAAATTCTTTTGTAATAATTAAAAGTATTCATTGTCGCGACTGCAGAACGGTTCGCCGCCAACATTAGACCGCAGGAAATTCTTATTAATGCCGTAAGAATAATTTTCGCGTACACTACGATCGTACTCGTTCTAACGAGCTAGAATAGTTCGTTTGATTTCATTGCCGAAAGGAAAACGGTTTCGACAGATCTCGTTAATCACTTCTTAAAGTATAAATCAAATTAATTAGAGCCACCTTACTTGAACGCATCCTTCCGCGACGGAGCACTGTAAATAATTCGAAGTGAATAGTATATATATTTTTACCGGGAAAAACGTACGGGGAATGACCAATAATAATTAGGACGCAATTGCACCGTGGATAAATCGGACGTTGTACTGTTAAGTGAGTAGTAATCAAACAGTTAATGCACAGAACCGCTGTGACGATATACCAAAATATTGTTAGATGTAAGAAGCAGAGTTATAAACGTGACGACACATTAATTCTAAAGGGTCGAAACTAGCGTAAGTAGCGGATGAGCGTAAGGGCTAAGCGTATGAGTTTTGAGATTGTTCTATAAGTGTGACATTATATCCCCCCCTTTGCTAATTATTAATTGTATATAGCGTGTACGATAAGAACATCATTGGGCACACTTCAATGCTTCGGTTTATATTGATCGTAAGAATCGATGAACTATACAACTGTCAAGTAAATAAATGAATAAATAAATGTTTCGTAATTTACAATAACGTTACGCTACCGAATCATGTTCCCACGTACACCCCCGTTCGAAATCCCCCGTCCATCAATTTCTTTTCGCGCCGCGATTCTTTGACGGCCCCGCCGCCTTAATATTTTTCACAATCTTTTTCACCGCTATTTATTATTCTGTCAGAAAAATACCGTTAATCAGTTAAAGCTAGCATCACCTGTTATCTTAAGTTTTGACGTTATCTTTTTCCTCGGCGCGCTGAAATGTATGTGGATAATATATCGTTTCATTTCTAACTTCGATAAGAACGTAACTAAACCTAAGGAGCGTCATTGTGTCCAGAACGGGTTTAAAAACAGTATGCAATAATACGTTTCGATAACATTGTAAATGCTTTTAAATTATAAAACCGGTGCGAAACGATATTTATTCATTCAGCGAGAAAATAATCAGGCAACCTCGTTGCGTGACGAATTCAAAGTCTATTTATTTAAATAATGTATATACTATGATTATTTCACATCATATATGATCATGTCGATGTACGAAGCTGCTTTTTTTTTTGTATCTCTACACTTTATGATTGCAACGATAATTGCTCAACAAGAAATGGCAAACCATGTGTGGAACAACGATCGAGTATTACCCTCGGATATACTTAATAGAAAAATAAGCAGTCCTGAGTGCGGAAACTTGCGTAATTCGCGGGGTATCACAAGAGGCATTACGGTGGACGTCATAAGTACATATTTGATATTTTCTCGTATCCCCTCTTTGTGTGTCCCGCATAATCGTGTGGGCACCCATGCGTGCGACGTTGCCGTGGTCGCGCATGCGTCAGCATGTGCGTGATAGCCGCAGCCCGGGGCAAGGGATACCTTGCAGCAGCTCGAAAAGAAGGGTGGCACCCGGAAAGCGAATGGGGGAACCGACTGTGCAGTCCTGCCTCCGCCCATGCCGCGAACATCATCCCGGCCAACTACCTAGATATGTTGCTACCAACCGGGTCCCAAAGTCAGGCCACGTTATGGCGTGAACCAAGGTCGCCACTCGTTCACCACGCACACCACGGAGTCACGGAGTTTTTGGAAGAATGTCGATAACGCCAGATAGTATCTCGCCGCCCACAATCGCTCACCGAACTCTTTCATTTATCTAATGATACCGGCTCCGACTTTCGCGAAATTTCAGCGATAATGAGAACCATGTAACTTTGCTGAGTGGCCGTGACAGCGCAAATTTTATTGTCCCTTATTTCATTGAGGCAATGAATATATCTTTTATCTATTTCTTTTTTGTTCGGCACGCGAGGCTGAAAAAAAGTATCTTTAGTTCTAACTTTTTGAAATTTATTAATTTTAAACACCGAATAATTTAATAATTCAATAGCTTAATAATAATTTGACAAGCTTAATTCGAAGAATTAAATAAGATAAGGTTCGAATCCTAACGAACTGATCCAGTGAATAAACAACGTGGCTCGTAATTATCTGATTTGTTATTTTTATTTGCACGAACGCATTATCTTATGTGTGCAGTGGTCGTATGAAAAATACGTTTTTAACATACACGAGACGAAAACGCGATTTGAAACGCTGTATGGTTTAATTCCAAAGTACACGGTTTAATTCTATCCAGCGCAAGACGATACGATTAATAGCGAGCTTCCAGGCGAGTGGAGGGAAGGAAGTACACAAGAGCCGCTAATTGCAAGATCTATGTACTGTTGTCTGCTCGCTATCCGTGGGTAGATAAACCATAGGTTCCGATGTTAAACACCTTCGCTAACTTCTCTAGGATGTGGATTAGTTGGAAATTATTGTAGACATTTTGGTCAGTCCATTGTTCCGAAGTAGAGCGAGATATAATACAAAATTGATTGCAGCTGCGTCTGTATCGGGATGCTGACGGCGAACTATCCACTCGAGAGAGGAAGAACGGAGACGGGACAAGAAATAGAGAAGGAGAGAGAGCGAGAGAGAGAGAGAGAGAGAGAAAAAAATATGAATAATATTTTAACAACGCCAATTACTACGTTTCACTTGTTATCGAGCCTCCTCTCTTCCTCCAGATTTCACGTCCGAGATTTTTTTTGCTTCCCCTTCACTCGAACCTCCATTTTACGTAAACACTCAGCCGCGCTGGCGTTTCCGAGCCCTCTCTTCGCTCCTTATCGCTACACCTACGCGTCGCGTTCCACATCCGTTCTCCAAAGACAAATGATGCGTGCCGCGCCGGTCATTTCGTCTATATCCGCATCGCAATCGGCCCGATCTACAACCTGTACGGCGCTCAACCTGAAGTGGGTGGTCGTTGAATTGCTCGTTTGGCGAGCGCCGGAGACAGACAACGAGGATTTCGCTCGCGAGCTGCGCCCCCGTGTCCCTTATTATCGTCGAGGACTTAACTCCGGTCCGCGCATTCGACGCTGGCGATATATTATCGCTGCTAAAAGTCGCGCGCGGCCAGCTCGGCTTACTTTCGCAGACTCAAAGTGCCTGCGGAACGGAAGCACCAAGTTCCGTTCGGTAAAATAGACGTCGATTCGCGTTTAAAAGTTTGGAAAAAACAACGCGAAATGGATTTGGTGCGAGCGGTCTCCATCGGATGTAATTGGAGGGGATTAACGAGTCACAACTCCATTTATCAGCCACCGTAATTACAAAGCATCTCCCGCCCCTTACCCGCGGCGGCCCACCCTTGCCCTTTCGCGCTCGCCGCATCGCTTTCCGCTCTCGGCGCTCCGCTGACTGACTGACATCCCCCAAAGACAGCCTCGTATCCGAAATACATGCCCGCCTGTAACTAAAGATAACGGGCATCGCCGTGTCGTCGAAGGGGTACCGAAATTGGATTTAAAACCGACGTCGCGCGGAAATATTTGATCTCGCGCGCTATTAATTGTCGCTTTCGCGAAAGAAAACCCGGCCGTACGAGAATAAATTCGGGGGCGACGGGCGCGGAGGGATTTATTTCGATTTCGAAGAGAGCCGAGATAACGAATGTCGGGTGCCGTAACACGCAGCACGGTAGCAGTCCGGCGACACGCGCCGGCGATCGAACGGGAAGCTGACATGGGCGGCCGCGTCCGTCTCTGGAATTAATTAAAACTATCGGACCCGCAAGGGACATGTATTTTTATCTGTACGGCTAGCCTCGGTGACACGATCTACCTCCGAGTGGCCGGATATAAAGGCAGAAAGTGTGCTGCTACTCCGTCACCACGCTCCGCTGTAGATAATCTCGCGTCACCTCCGATTCGCGGTGTCATATATTTCGCGCCGTTAATTTTCGCTCGCATAATGCCTGAATATCACCGAGGCGCGTAGCGTTGTGCGCAAACAAATTTTAGATTTTATTTTAATTCATGAAACTTTGACGTGAGCGACATTGAAGATACGTGTGCACCAACGAGAGAAAGCGTAACACGTCTGGCTCGATGACTGCTTTATTATCTTCGGAAGGAACGACGCATTTTCAGCTCTCTCGTGATAACGCTGCCCAAAGTTCGCGCACCAACAACAAGCACCACGAAGTGCTACTATTACGAGAAGCCGTCGACGGTACCTGTCGCTAGTCGCTGCCTCTGTGTGGTAAAAAGAAAAAAGAGCGGAAAGGAGAAAAAGAGAGACGGGGGAAGGAGAAGAGAAATAGAGAATGAGAACGACAGACTGGGCGGCGCAAAGGCTTCGACTCGCAAGCCGCACGTTCATTAATCTTGATCGGATCAGTCGAGATAGCGGCGAGCTGTTTCGGAAACCCTCTCCTACCACCCCTTCTCATCAAGTCCCCTAGTACCATCGCCTCCACCTTCTCCTTCGGCCTCCCTTCCCTACCCCCCTCTCGCCGCCGTGTCCCTTGGCTCCTTTTTCTTCAGCTCCTCGAACTCTTTCCTGCAGGACCCTGCCTCCAGATCGGCTTGCCCGAAAGTTAAGAGGAAACCCTCGGAACGGATCGACAGCGCGCCGAGAACGCCCGGCGGTTTTAATTTCGGTTCACAAGCTGCCCAATTTCTTCCATCCGAATCTCCGAATTCTGACTTCTCAGAACTGCGTAGTCGAAACGTCTAACACGACCACCAGTTCATAAATTAATTAATACTAAACCGAATATTGCTGCTTCAAAGTCGGCTTTAACTTCATTATTATACGAATCTCCGAGAGCCGTCAGAATATATTGCGTCTCGATAGTCCACGTATCGCGGTTTAGTTTCGAGTTAACGATACACTGAGTTTCCTACGCTGCCTACTTGTAATTCATTAAAATTCTTTTTGCCTTCGCGAAAACGTGATGGATCTTGTTTTCAATTTAGTAGAGCCCCAACTGCGACTACCATAATGCTCCGCACGATCTACTCACGGAATAGCAATGAGCTTCCAACCCTGGTTGACAACGAGTCACACGAATTGCAGCGGCGATCAAAAAAATTGTGCATAGAAATCAAATTACTCCTGTGAACGTTATTAAATATTTCAGCTACCAGACAGATTAAAACATGAATTAACTTAAGTTTGAAAAAAAAAAATGTTTAAACAATCTCACGTTCGATTATCTACTAATATATGTAATTAATAGTTGATTATTAATTTTAGATTTTTATTTTAACAATTATACGTATATGTAGCTTAGTGGTGACAGGTGTTTTATGTAGCAAATTCCTCAAAGCTGCTGTGGCAACTGTTAAGTGACCGCTAATATTATTGCCTTAGCCCGCTATAACCGTCCCTCTTCAGCGTTAGCCGAATTGGGTATTAACGCCCTTCATGTAATTAATCCCTTAATCCTGCGGACATGTCCTGCGCTACGTGGACAGGAAAGGACCGAAGTACATCTGGCATTTTTATCGAAAAAAAAAGAAAAAAAAAATTAAAAGGGAAATAACTTGCAGCGTATCTACCGACACGAAGTATAACTTTTTTTTGTGTGGAATTTAATTAGACTTAACGACTTTTGACAAAACAAAGAAATGTTTCAGCTGATTAGATTTTCCAAGTTAATGCTTATCTTCCTGCGAAATTAAATTTCTTCGTCGATCACGCTTGTTAATGAATGATTTAGGGATCACCAAAATTGACTTACGAAGTCGCCGGATACAAAAAGAAACGCCGTATTTTGTGACGCGCAGAAAATCGCCATTTCGAGGTTCTATTCACAGCCGGTGTCCAGATAATGCGCACGTTTTAAAGATGTTTTAAAGACATCTTTTTTTGTGGTATCTGTAAGATATTGCTAAAGAAAAAAAATATATTTATGAACAACTTGAAGATTATTTAAAGATACTTATAAAACGCAATGGAAAAGATTTTTTTTTTCATAAAAATGCAGTTTTATACAATATCGGGAATATTTATAAACAAAATTAATTAGAAAAAGTAATAGTTTTCCCTAGAAATTAATACTGCATCGAACCATGACGAATTGCAGAACAGTAGGCACGGTATAACGTTCGCAAGTTATCACGTATATCGATAAGGATTTCACACCCCTCGATACAATTAAGAATGGTTCCAAGATCCGCCCCAAACAATTTCGTTGGCATGCTGGAGCAGCCTGTGTCATATTTGGAATTGAACGGCATGGAAAGAAAGGGAGGATCAATGTCTTTTCATTTCTCTTACCATTTTCTTTTTTATTTTTTTTTCATTTACGATAACTGCTAGATAGAAACGCGCAGTCAAAAAAAAAAGAAAAAGATTTTGTCATAAATTATTACAGTAATCGTAAATATAAATGCTACTTTTTTTTTAAACAGGTTTAAAAAATATTACGTAGTATAAAACAATTAAATATTCTGTTAATACTAGAAGATGATAATGATGTAATTGAATTCCTTCGAGGAATAATCAATTAGGTTTAGATTGGGAGATTCTTGTGCACCGATCGATTCCCCTTAAATTGTCAATTTTATCTTGTTAACCGGATAACGAACGAGTTCGTAAACAGAGCCTGATAGACGCTTAAAACAAACCCTTAATTGAATTCACACTTAGTCACTCCGCTTCGCTTACAAAAGAGCAAAGTCATCCGACACAGATTTTTTTCTGCCTTCTGCACCCCCTTGTTTTGAATAACCTACTGCATCGCTACTACTTGAGTGAAATACGAAGTGATAGTAAATTAAAAGTCAAATTGCTGCCTCACATTGTGAAGATCCTTTTTTCCTTCCGCGTCCGCCTCTCCTCTCCCCTTCTTATCTTGTATCTTATGATTTAACACTTGAAGCTTTCAAGCAACAAGATATTTACGCATGTGAATCTCCCCGCGTTAATTACACGTGTACTTTTTAATTTTTATATTATATCTTTTAGATTACTCTACGTTTTATATCAATTTTATTTAATAATTGTATTTAATTATTTTTAAAGATGTTACTTTTCTTCTTTTTAAAATTGTAAATTTGTTCCTTTTTTTATTTTTTTTTAATAATTTAATAATACGATGTATTTTCGTAAATATAATTTTCTCACAAATGCCGTTCCCGCTAATAAGAGTTATGCCGCTTAATGTCAACGTGTTAAACAAAAATGTCCGTATTATACCATCTTACGTATGCGGCATTCTAGGTCTTATCGTACTCGCTATTCCGCGCCTTCATAGCCAAGTCGTTACATTATTCATGTTTAATATCATCAAGTATTTCATCCCCCTGACTAAAAGCAACCAGCCAGCCAGCCACCACCGGTGGCGGCGCTAATATTGCCGGGAGGGATGGACTCTGATGGACGGACAGCAACGATAACACCTTTGCACGGCATGTAAAGGAAGCTTTTTTCAAAGGCGGCCCTCGAAATATATTTAAACCTTTCTTCTTCGGTATGAATTATTCCAAACTAAAGTTCACCCTTACGTACTTTTAGCTTTACGCCCGGCAATCAGGAAGCTCAACGGAATTACGCAGCTTCGATTACGTATCGTCGCGTATTAAATAGGCCGATTATAATTTAATTCCAATCCGATTATCGATGCGTCACGCTTTCTTCGAAGGCTGCCCATAAAATTACGAACGGCAGCTTCTTCTCCCTTATCCGCGCCCATTGCGCAAGAAATAAACATGTTCCGGAAAAGATGCGCGGAAAAAGAAAGAAGTGCACCATCACTGTCAAGAGCGAGAAGGGCGGCGGGAAGAACCGAGAGCTTTTAATCCCGGCCGCGTCAAACAAAATGCGGAAATAGAGTCGAGGGGGGGACCACGTCGTCAGCGTCCCGACGTCGCCGGTCCTCTCCGCGTCCCGTCAGACTCCAATTCCGCGGCCACTATCCGCTGTCTCTCCCTTGTCCGCACCCCTCCCCGACGGGCGGGTGGTACGTCCAACCCTGAACCGAACTCGCCGACAATACGCCGGAAATTTCGCCGAACCACCCTGCGAGCGGGCCTGACAACGGGCGCCGCTGATTTCCGCGGGGAGCACGAAGTCTGATTGTGCGCTGGTTAACATCGGGAAGCTCCGAGGCACGTTGGACCCCCGCCATCGGCTCAATCTTAAACGATCGATTTCATCCCAAACCGCCGATTGATTCTGCATACACAGCGTGCTAAAGTTGCGCGCGAATTATAGAAAAATGATCCACGAAAAACTCTAACCGAGCATTTTACGAATGAAAATTGCCCGATGAAATTTAATTGCGATTTAACATGGATCGTTCCGGTGAAAAATAAAGACGTACCGGAGATAGATTGGCAGGAAGTACACCGACAGACTCAAAGTCATCCTAGACCGGTGAGATTGACTGATTTCTCGGTCGACTCTTGCGATATTCTCATTTTCTTTGTGAAATTCCTTCGCGAACGTCTTCATTTTGTGCGATCTAAGAAGACGCACGGATTAGACCGGATCGTTCTCTCGAGGAAGAATTTTCGGAGTCAACGTTGAATAAAATAAAATTTTAATACAACGCGCGACGAGTGTGTTGTCTGCTCGCTTTTATCGCGCATTAGCGAATGGTCAATTGACTTATCAGCCTCGTCGATAGTTTGTACCGCCTCGAAAACTCACAGAATAACTGAAACTGGGTTAAAGCTTACCTCAGCAACGTGGGACCCTGCGTCGAATAATCAGCGATGCCTGCGGCTCCCACCGGGTGAGAGAAAAAAAGAAAGAAGAAAGTTGCCAAGAAGAGTCCAATCGCAGACCCGGTATTGTGCTTGGGCGATTGCAGCGGTAACGGCAGCAATGCCGCCGGCATCACCAGGGGTTGCTGAAAGAGAGAAGAGCAGAAGAGTGACGGTCACGAAGAAAGAGGCGGAAAAGAGGAGAAAAGAGAGAGAGAAAGAGAGGCAGGGGGGTGAGAGGGAGACACGGGGAAACAGAGAGACAGAGCGGCGAAGGGAGAGCGACGGGAGAGAGAGGAGAGAGGAGTGCGCTGCATGGCTCTCCGTTGCGATCATTAATCACGTGCTCGTGTCACGGCTAGCACCACGCCGCCAGGGGTACCTTACTAAGGGTATACGGCGGTAGTATGGGGCTGCTAAGGGGAGGGCCAGGATGCTCCCGCTCTTCTGATCACGTTGAAGACCGAGAGCAACCAGCCTTCGCGGACGACACGGAGACAGGACGATTACCATTATCGTCGCCCGCAAGAACCGGGCGCGTGAATAATATTGCGCCGGAACATTATCGCGCTCGTGTGAACGGTGGATGATACCGAGATTATTCTTAGATATTTAATTGAACGCCGCTGAGAAACGGCGGTCTTAGAACGTTGCTTCCAACACAGAAAAAAGAAACGAAATAAAAGTAATGATTAATAGAATTTATAAGATATATGATTTTTCTATATTTTTATTACCTGTTGTTTTTTTATTTTTATTATTGCTGTTATATACTTCTGTAAATTTTTGGAATAAAATTTTGAAAGAGCCGGAGCTTGCATTGGTTTTATTCGATCCTCGTTCGTTCGTCGTCTTTAAATATCTATAACAGAAAATTGGAAAATTAGCACGCGTTACGATTTCCGACGTGACTTCTCCCGCTGTTCTGGCCACATCAAAGCTTTCTCGGTCTAGGCATTGTTTCGCTCTTAACCCTTTATCCAACCCTTCGTCTGCCAGAAGACGGTCATAAATAAGTCAGTGGCATGCCATCATGCTCCCGTTGTAGAAAGATTTATTTGAACGTGCAGGTACTTTGTAAATTTCCATGACAAGAATGAAAGTTAATGGAGGTATTCTTCTTTCCTAAGTATTCGTAGGAAAAATGCTGTTGCCATTTCTGTTTCGGTAGTTATCATAACTATAACTCCTGAAAAAGATATTATTTTCAAGGTCAGTAATACAAATTATTACATTATCCCGCAGTAAAAGAAGGAAATTATAAAAAAATAAAAGCCAGTACATGGACAGTTCTTTTAACTAAAGCCCGTAAAACGCTACTTGCGGTATTGCCGTGCATAATGTAGGAGAAAATCTCGATCTTCTCACCGATAGAAATTCTCGATACGGATAATAGGATGAAACTAAATAATCATTGCCTTCGGCATTATGCATGGAACGGGGCAACGGGCGTTTGCCACGGTGAAGGATGAGCATGCGTGATTCCAACCCGACTCCTAATTACTTGGAGATAAATATCACTCGGCGCTTGCGAATAGCGTGCTCCTGCAGAGCCGTCTGAAAGATCGTCAGTCAAACCGGCGAGCTGCGCCTGGATGTTATCGCCGGCTGCGGTAATCTTTAATTATACTGATTTTCGGCCATAGAACGCGCTCAAAGCACCAGGTAAAAGTAATTTAACTTGATTTTTCTTCACACCACTCGACATTGATATTAATGTCTTGATTGTTCAAGTGCAAGAAGTGCGCTTTACCACATCGGTATATTTTTGTACAAAAGTACCACGAAATGCCTTGAAGAATTAAAAAACTCTACTTCTACCTGAGTGGCAGTATCAAGGTATAAGGTATTGTTCTTCTAATTAAATTAATAGTTAGAGTATAAGCCCTAGCACATAACATTAATCCTGATGGTATTAGTAACACGCTGAAGACTTGAGCCGAGATCCCGAAGAGAAAGAGGGATGCAGAGAGATACTGAGAGAGAATTGAGAGAGAAAGAGCGAGCAAGCGAGCAAGGAGAGCATTGAGGGACTAAAGGACGACGACACTAAGAGTTCAAGTTAAGGTTTCAGGATAGCAGGATATTACCTTCAGAACAGTAGACCGACCGGAAGGAGATGAGAAGTAGAGTATAGCTGGGAATATTGGAAGAGGCACTTCAAAGTGTCCACGAAGGAAAATTGTAACCCTTCCTCCCTCCCTCTTTCTTTCCTACTTTATTTCTTCTCGTTCTTTTCTCCCTTTCTTTTACAGACACTTTTTTTATATTTCTCCATTCTTACATCGTCTTCCTTTTCTTTCATCTTCAACTTCAGACCTCAAGTTTTTTATCGCACTTTTTTCTATTCCTTCTAATAACGAAATCGCACTAATTTATCAATACGCGATAGCAATCTCTCCTTTCCTCGTCGATCCTTATCGCTTTGTAATTATCTCCTAATGTTTTTACCGTTTCAAAAAGTTCCGCAACAGATTCGGGCTCGATATAGGTCGAGCGACGTGTAAAAGCAGCATGTATTTATAATGCAACCTAACGCGAATGATTTTTTTAGACAACTATGTTAGCATGCAACCCGGTAGTACCAGGAGAACGCCGGATATTACGACAGCTGATGGGGACAGAGCTCGTGGAACGATCAATAATATAATACCACGTCGCCCCAGGTACCACCATGCTATCACACCATCAAACATCGTACGTCCCATACATCGAGATCTGCTCGCCTTCAACCTTTTCATCCACACGCGCGCCGTTGCACGCACTTTTTTTTCAGGATTTGTGCGAATCTGCAAATCTACGTAGTCGCCAGAGCTTCGAAAACGTAGTTCCACCTGCAAACCAAACGAATAAAATGTAAAATACTTTTATTACGACAACGCTAGAAAGATCAATATAACATATATCCTTAATCCTTTTTTATTTTTTATACTATTCCTAACTTAGACTCTTCTGCAATTCTCTTGTTTGAAAAAATTAATTATTATTTACGCATTATGTAAACGAGTGATGTAATTCAACAATTACGTAAGTTAACTCCTTCGCAATTGAAAAACTGATGTTGTATAATAACAAATTTTATTCCCAAAAGCTATTAATTTTTATATCCATATATTTATTAAAGAACATTAGGAAAAATGTACTCGTTCAGTTCTTTAATATTTCATTTTTCATAACGTTAACTCTTCGTATTTAAACAATGCTGAATATATATTTGTATTTAAAATAATTTTAGTATGACAGTAATACAAAACAATTTTAGAAAATTATAAATATTTTTTAGAGATTCCTTCAAATTTACTACGACGTATTATACCGAGGAATTGTTGCCGCGTTCACAGACACTTTAGTGACATCTAACGAAGAAGCAACAGCAACGGTAGAGCGAAGAACGCATAAAGCTATTCATTTATAAGTATGCTTTATAATTATTTCAAACTTAAAATAAGTAAATGTACAGGTCGGATTATACTTCTGGTTTTATGTTTTAGAATTGTTCTAAAGTTAAAATTACAGAAATTTATCTCTTAGACATTTATGTGAGCAGTAGTACAGTGGTCTACACAAGGAAGATCGAAAGGAAGATTTCTGTCGTATCATCACGTATGTATATTAACGTTGTACCTAAACTTTCCGCTAGAGCAAATTATTAAAACAAGTAGCGTTTTCTTTTTATAAACGTTATTTAAAAAATTCTATAATATAAACATTATAAGCAATAAAATTATACAATAGTACATTTAATAAATTTTTGTGTATTTTTTAAAAGTTGCTTTTGCTTCTAAATGCTTCTTTAATCGTTAAGTTTTTATAAATCAAAGAAATGACGATATAAAAGAAGATTTTTTACGTATAAAATATAAATAAGATACATGTGTAAATACGTTGCTTTTATTTAATTGGTTGGACAAATTACTTATATTGCAATACGTTAATATTCTATTAAAACATGAAAAAAGAAAAGAAATGACATCGTACTATATCATATAATGATTTTTATATAAATTCATGAATAGATTATTACGATACTTATATTTAACTAACTATCATTTACCAAATTTATTAATGTTTTACATTTGTAACTCTCTCTTGGCACACTAATAGTATCTTGCCATGCAAAAACTAATAAAGATTTTAAATGTAATTTTCTACGCACAATGTTCTACTTATATACTCAGTTCTTTAACAAAATTTTTCAAGAATCTACTAAAAATTAGAACGAAACTTTGTATATTTATTTACCGTTTGTATTTTTTATAATTTATAACACAGCATTGTTTAAATACGTATAATTCATGATTATGCTAGTAGAACCTACATTCAAGCTAATCTGCAAATACTCAGGGAGTCGTCCTTGATGCATTATACAAACATAGCATCGCTCATCACAATTTAGAGTCGCGTGGCATGTCATCCGTAAGATACCTGTAGAGTCGAGCTTCTGATATTTACATGCTACAAAAGCCCGGATCTACAGGGTAGATCACGAGTGTGCCTATTCTTTACAACCTCTCTGTAGTACTGCCACGTTGTAACGACCTGCAACAGAATTCCAATTTAGTATTCATTCCTTAATCATATTTATTAATTTTAAAATTATATCATTTAAATAATTTAATTAATATTAAAACGAAGGAATTATTGCGAGAATTATTACCTTAGTTAGGAACCTGACTTGAAATCTCCTGTAAGACGTTGTTACCGATTTTTGTTCACAGCCTCATGTTAATATTTTTTGCAACAATAGTTTAGTATAAAAAAAAAATATCAGATATTATATAACAATTATTTTTAATTTACAAAATTAAATAATAATTAACTGATTTATGATTAAAGCTAGATTCTCGTATCATTAATAATAAGAATAAATCTTTTTAATGAACATTAGTATCTACACGAACTGTGCAGCCGGAAACTGTCGGTACTTAAAGCACAGCTATGATTGCTGTAGCCGAAGCAATATACAATAAAGTGAATTAAATCAGTATTGGAAAAAAAAATTTGTTGCGAAAAATATCATCTCAGTCAGGAATCGGAGCTGAAATCACACAATAATTTCCGATTAGCAATAAAATAAGAATCAAAAATAAAAAATATAATTTCGAACAATTCGATTCGATATAAAGCGCAAATAACGAGCATGACTATTTAAAGCTGTGGCAGATTAAAAGTTCAGTTCTAGTCGCGCTGGCGTACGTGACGCCGGAAAACCTCCACTGAAGCAGGACGTGACCCGGCATGCATATCCGAGGTACGGTTAAAGGAAGTCGTATATTATAATAGCGCCTACCTGACACGATTACCTTTCCTCGATTTTAATACTCGATTTGGCGCATCGTGATCATTCAAACGCCATATGTACCGAAACAAATTAACAATCCTTGATGCAAAATTTAAAAACCAAAAACCTTCCATCATTCAGTAATGTAATACAGATATTGATTTGTATTATTCAAAGTGTCGTTTCGCTTCGCACGAATATCATGAGGGCCAATGCTTGATATCCTCTTTGAATAAATACAGGCAGAATATTTGTATTCATAGAATTAATTTGTGTCAAGTGTTCCATGTGGTATTAGCGTTGAAGGTGGACGTAGGGATTTCGGACGTATAATTTTAGATGTAAAGACGTAGTTCGTGAAAGGAATCTGAAGTAATAAATTTATACGGGGCCGGGTGGACTTGGCCAACTACTAAACTACCCTTTGCGTTACGAAAAAATTTTCTTTTGACAACATTATAATTATACAAGTATAAATATGCTTCATAACAAATACGGGATGCAATAGCGAAGAGTACTAACCATTTGTTCAGAGCCAGTACACTAGAAAGTTATAATCAGACAAGGAGTTCGGTTGAAGAATATGAAAGGTATCGTCAAAAGTGCGAAAAGACATGCCAGTAGAAACCATGCTTAAAATACGAATAGAAGGCGAATAAAACTGTCAAGTACATACGTATACACGTGATTATTCACGTGTACGGTATTAGTTTAGAGCTGATACCGATACATTCTCTGCGAGTAATAAAATGGTTGGAGGTAAAAATAATCATGCGAAAATATAATTTCTCGGAGACGTTCGTGCGCAAATAATATCCTCCCTTTTCGGACCGGTAACATCGACTCATCGCAAACGCAATTGGTTAATTACAGGTGTACATCGAGAACAATATACGGCATAACGTGAAATGATACAAAATATATATATACTTCTATAAGCAAACCCACATTCATGCACATTCAATACACATTCGGCGCGCTCGCTCTCGGTCGGGGCCGTGTTAGATAATCGTTATTAACAAACTGTAGAAATTCGTGGGCGAAGAAGGCACTCAAGCCGCCCGGAAAACACTGAGAATTCCCGCAGATTAGCATTGTTTCACGTTCGATCAGTCCCGCGAGGTTGGCCGGCTGCGGGGTAGTCACTGGAGCCCTTGCGTGCCAATCGAGCTCGTCAAGCGGGCCGGGACGGCGAGATTCTGACGACGCCGGGTTCCCTCTGAGATTTGCAAGGGCGCGCAAGGGCGAAATAACGGGCCAACGCCCCTCGAACCAAACGCCGTGTACCGCCGACTGTCCTTTACGACTCGGATACAGAAGATATTCGGCGACAAGCGAATCCTCGAGTCGCGGGGCGTCTCTCCCACGGCTGCCCGGGTGAAGCCAGGGGCTTTCTCCGGATTCTGCGATGATTGGACCGCACGCACCCTCACTCCGGCACAAGGGATGCCACAGCACAGGGCCGTACTTCTCGCGTTGCCTCCACCTAGCGAATACGGCGATCTCGGGCCTAGACTACACTTATCAAACCCCAATAATAATGGAAATATTAATATCGATCATTGAGTTAAATCAAGTTGCATCAAATTTCTCTAATTAAATCACTTTTGAATAAAACTCTTGAATAAAAGTCTTGTAAACCACAGATAAATAAGATAAGCTTCATTTAAATAAAATATATCATAAAGCTTTTATTATGCATATTTGTTGTATTTGCGTGCGGAGTTAATGAGTGACTTTAGTACATCAGTCATATAATTAGAAACTTTAAAATATTAAATTTCTTTACTAAAATACTATTTCACAAATATATAACACGGTTTATAAACCTCGGCATGTAAAATTATTATTTTATTAATTATTAACTGATGAAGTAAATCAGTGCAGCTAATAGAAAATGCAACTTTACATAGATACTTGTTAAATCTATCAAAAACCAGTTAAAAATTTATGTTCAACAACTTGTCGTTCCTGTTCTAATCAGTAAAGCCTCTTCGCAATATGTGCTTAAATACCTACATTTAAGTAAACCTTGTAACCGTCAAGAACTATCGACAAACTAGGAAAAGATTCTGCAAGCGATACACGTCTTGGAAACGACGGCGTTTCAACTCAAACCAACATTATCAGCAAAAAAAAAATGTTTTTTAGAGCGTCAAGTCTCAAAAAATTTTTTAAGGAAGAGAAACATATCCTAAATTATTTAGATGATGCTTGGGAGAATCGTAACAATTTGATACTGAAGAAATAGTCATCGCTAAAACGTTATCCATCGAATGACGAGCGTCGAATGTTGCTCGGGCGACGTCGACGCGAAATGGCAAAAATCAGGCGCGTTCGCAGTGATAAGCTTATCAACGCTGGACGAAACCGTACGCACAGCCGTCCCTGTGCTCGTTGACGTTCGGTTCGAATCGTGCGGCCTCGGAGGCCGAGGGGTTCCCTGTCAACCGCACCCGCTGGAGAAAGAGGGATGCAAAACCTAGAGGCCACCCTTCGTCTCATCATCTTTTCGCGCTCATAGCTGGGCATATCTGGTCTGAGCCAGGCCTGGCCTCCTCTCCTCCGCGTCTCGAGGAATCGCCTGGAAAAGGTCCCTTTACCTCGGCCCCTTTCCGTTCCCTCCCCCTCCTGCCCTCGCGTCCTCTTCGCACCCCGCGAACACCAAAGTCTCCCAATGACGTAGCTTCCGTTCCTTCTCCGTTCTAGAGCGACGTATTGATCGTCGCTCTGCTCCTGAAGCTGCGGAGGCTGACACGAGAGGGAAACGCGAAGGGAGAGAGATAGAGAGAGAGAAGAAGAGAGCGTGTCTACGTCGGAGGGTGAGGATTGCGCCGTAGAGCGTGCCTCCATCGACGCTTAGCGACGGAAGGAGACGGAAAAGTTGGCCCGCATGTATATGTACCCCAACAGATAGAAAAAGTTAAGTAGAGGGAGAAAGGACGCGCGGCTTGCGAGAGAGGGCGGAAGGGGGATGCTTAAAACGGCGAAGGAGTCGAATCACGATAAGATAAAAAATCAAGCGGATAGCGACGAGCCGTTGTACGTCTTTCCCGTCAAAAATATCGCCGGCACGAGGGGGATGAAAATAATGAAGCACAAAATATGAGGGTTAAACGACGAGCGATAAAAAGAAATAATACGAATACTCTTTGTACGTCTGATAAAAATGCAGAAGGTTGTAAGCGTGAAAATAATTTACTATCAACCAAAAAAAAAAAAAATGAATTTAAGAGAACAACGAAATATTAAAAAAAAAAAAACTGTACTTTTAATAAATCCTTCGATACAGTTTTTTTTTTCCATTTTCTAACGAAATATTAAACGAATTTAAATTAAAGGGGCAAAACGCAAGCAATATTAGCTCGCATTAATAGAAAATATTAGAGGAAATCGCATACTGAGGAATCGAAGTTCGACAGAGAAGGATTTAAAGTCCAGCTCGATAGATCGCGGTCGTGCTATTTGTCTCCTCGTAACGTTGGTCCTAGCGTCATATACTATTCAACCACCTTTCCACCTGTCATTCTCAACTCGCACGCAATATGTCTTCCTAAAGTTTGCTTACGTCTCGTCATCGGGGCGAAGTTGCGAATGTGGATGAATCTCTGACACGGGGATCTCTGCCTCCTGATCATTTTCGTAACTTCGAGCAGGTCCTCGTCAAACCAATCAGCTTACACTCCGCGGAGACTGATTAGACACCTGAACAGAGATTAATCATTAAATGCGCGGCTTAATTCGCGCATAACATAGTAGCCAATTAATAATACCTTTCAGTGTCCGTCACGGAAACTTATTCACATGTAATTGCAGGAACGATATCTCGGTGCGATGATTTCCGTTAATTCCCTAATATTCGCGCGAGCAGGACGTATTTAGCGCTTCAGGAACGGTTTTATTTAATGAAATATACAAGCTCGAACGGTCAAAAATGTATTCGGCCAACGAGCGACGCGTCTGCGTTCCCAGACACCATTTACAGGCAAACCGTAATATAGTTCACGCAGCGTGGCTACGTATTTATTGATTAATTCACTGGGGGTCATTGCCATAAAAGAGACCGCTTAGTCCAGTCCGCAACAGCCGAGTAACGTATTGACAAACAAAATCTACCAGTCTTTTAAAGATAGCCATTTTAATTGCACTCTAATATAAATTAGATTTTTTTTTAACGAAATTATTCCCATTTTTGCAATTGAAATTCTATCATTCACCATAGCTCAAACGTAAAATTAAATGTTGAAATAAAAATTCGCACAACGCGATGCGCAAAATTTTTGCTCCGACTCAGTCGGAAAAATCCCAACTGTCTCCAAAGAAATATCAAGAACTGAAAAATATTATTTACATAAAAAGCGCATACCTTACTGCGAGATTTGTTGTTTCGCAAGTGTGTTCCAATCGTCCTGCACTCGCACGTTCACGAAGAAACGTTGGTCTTCGACTGGCACCACGTATCGCATCGTGGAATGTTTCAGAAGCAATGGACGTCCGAGAGGCATGCCTGGAATAATAATCCGGGGCCGATAGCCAGTCGATTTCCTTTTCTGCTCCTCGGCACGGCGAGCAATTCGCATTCGTGCCTCGCGACAAATTTGAATCTGAAATTGAAGTTGCCATATAAGAATCGGCAGCACTTTATTCTGTGTAAATCAAATTACTCCATATGACTGTCATGCGAGCAATTAAATTTTCTTTGCGCAAAAACAATTTAAAAAATATAATATTATTTCTTTCCTTTTTATTATTATTAATTTTTATAATTTAAAAAAATTTGATTATTTTTAGATTTGCTAATTTAATGTTAAGAAAAAAAAAAAAAAAAAAGAAAGGATTCGGTAAATCGCACGCAGGTAAATTTTCCGTAGACTAAACAACCCGACGTAATTAAAAGCTTAAACGATTAAGCTAACGTTATTGAGACGAATTTAAAACGAAGTGGGCGGGTTAAGGACTCCAGTGAGCAATTCTAATGCTGCTCGTACCACCGAAATTTCGAATTCCAACTAATTAAAAGAATAATAATAATTAAAAAAAAAACGTCAAACAATTTGTTCGCTAAAAATAAATCGCGTTTCAATGCAGTCGTATCTTACAGCTGCTTTGGCATCAAAAATAAAACGGTTAATCAACGCCTCCCTCTTCCCGCGCCGAGAAAGTGTTGTATGTTGCATTAATGAATCCATAAATCATAACGGGAAAGAAGAATGGTGGAAGGTCGGAATCTGAGTGACGTCCGTCCAGAAAACTCGTTGCCGTTGTGATCCCGGCCGTCCGTGAGGATCCGTGAAGAGGTAACCTGAAAGGCCGAAGGATCGGGAAACGAAAGGGGGGCCTCCGCTTCTTCTGTAGGACGTTGACGCAGCTCCCGCGGGGCACTTTTGCGGATGAAGACCACCCCATCTTATACTTGAAGCAGTAAGAGACGTTTTGCTTTACCCTCTTTTCTTTTTGCGCCTTTCGTCTTCCCTTCCTTCTTCCTTCCTCTTTTCCTTTTTTTGTCTTCTTCCCTTTTTTTTTTTCTTTCCTTCTACTCTTCTATTCCCTCTCCGAATCTTCGCCAGATTCTTTTTTGTGCTCTCCATATTAATGCAATACCTAGTAACGAACGCTGCGTAATATCCATCATCCGGCCGGTTAATGCATTAACTTCCATGTTCATTTCCCGTTGACACAGAAAAGTGTTGCTCTCCTCCGTCAGCCTGGACCTTTCTTAAATTAGTGAGGGAGGAATGTTTCTGCGGACACCGATACCGAGCTATAAAACATCGTAACGTGGTTCAGGAGGCGCGGGAGATTCCGCGAAAGGCGATCATTTGTCAAAGTGAAGTGGATGCGAACGTGAACGTGTTATCGCAGCTTTAGCGAGGCAATCTATCGCGCGTCTCTTGCAAGAAAGAGATTTTTAGGAGAACGAGCAACCGTCGCGGAGCAATAAGAAACCGCCGGAGATTAAATGTAACAACAGAGCTTTAAAATCATACGACGAGGGTTTAGATAGGATCAGCACGAGCTGTCTCGTGGCGCCGACGTCAAAATTTAGCTCAACAATATTTTTCGCGGGCGTATTATGCATGATAATTTTTTTTTTCTTTTTTTTTCTTTTTTTTTGGCAAATCAACGTAGTCCGAGTACAAGTAGCACGACACGCGGTTCCGCCATTTTAATTAAAAAAGATACGTTTCAGAAGAGTGTGTGCGGGTGTTTGGGACTTGTAGAGCTGCCTATCCATGTACGTACAAATATATATATGTATATGTACATATATATACATACATATATAGGCATAGGCGGAGACGAGGGGTTGGCAGGCAGTCCAAAGCATTGAAGGGGGTTGGATCGTGATGGCAGGTGGTGGCGAGGGAAGAGGAAGTTGCGATTCCATCTGCCAGCCTGTCATTCTGATACTACGTACAATGTCGGCAGTTGGCGGAGACGATCAATACATTGCAATCTATATAAAATGGCTGCAGTATTTGGAGCGCCGTGCATAAAATGCTCGCTTCTCGCGGAGACGGAAAATGAACGTCGCATAACACGCGCAAATTAAAATAAATGTCCATTGTAAATTTCGCAGATGAGAGCAATTTTTTTCTCCGTTATCTGTAGAAATTATAGCGGCGTCCGCCGCAAAGTGATCCTATTGTTAACAAACGTACGCATGTTTAAAGTGTATATCACACGCATAATTTTGTACATTAAACGATTGGTATTACTCGATTGTATTTTTCTTGAAATTATTTTAACGGAAATTATTAAAAAAAAAAAAAAATACGATAAGTCTTGTACAACCGACGTACTTTATATTGTGATAAGAATAAAAAAAATAAAATAAAATAAAACGCACGAGCGAGTCACATGCGACGTACGTATACACATTTAATTTTTATCGTTAAATAGCACTGAAGAAAAATGGGTTTTTCAGATTTTAAATACATATTTAGAATGTAATTTGATTTATAAATAAATTATGTACGTGTGTAGACAGAATAATATCGAGGTAATATCAAAAGAGCAATACAGTTAATATGTTCAACTAAAGATTTAATCATTACATAGAGTGAAAGCAAAAAATAATAAGAAAAACTAGAATTATGGAAAGTAAAGTTTAAAATAATATTAAATAAATTTAAATCTGTCTTTGACAAAAATTAAAATTAGTATAATACAATTTTGATTAATTTCTTTTTGATCCCAAAAATATAAAGTATTAAAAAATAAATTTCTAAGATCAAATAAGATAAAAGTAAAAGTATTTGTATTCCACGATTATTCCACGAACATAATTTAATTTTTTTAATATAATTCTTTTTTATTTTTAAAGTCAGTATTATTTTTTTTAATTATTTTATTTGAGCTCGTTTAGGGAAAAAAAAGAAAAGAATTTTTATTCCCGAGAAAAATATAATTAATAATAAACTTCACTCACCGTGATACCGCTTTAGAAGATAAGAGCACTACAAATTGCCGCAGCAGCGTCATCTTTTGCATACCCCATGATACTGTTTGGCAAAGAACACCGTAAGATGGCAGCAATTATATATTTGCACTCCTTTTAATTTAAAAAAATAAAAATCCATTACCTAAAAAAAAATTAATTATGAAATATCTTCCTGGAAAAAGATTAACTATCTTATTAATTCACTTGGCCGTAACATTATTCAAATACTTCACATTTTGCAAATCCTAAACAATTTTAAATAACTAGAAAAAGAAATACATATAATAATATCAATGTTATAAAAAAAAATTCACTGTTTCAAGAAATTCATCTAAAAATTAAATTAAAAAGTTCAACGCAAGCATAAAATTACTTTTTAATTTAACGATGAACGAATTTTATTACAAAATTAATATTTTATCGGATTATATCACGTCACTCATCACGATACATTTATAAATGCACGAAAAATTCACACTTCTGAACCGCGATTATCCACCCCGGGGGTAAGTTCACCGCGACGGAGTCAACATGGCCGAGGCATATCGCGCACCGAGGTAGCACGTGATCGTACAATTAATTGCTGCGGCCAATAAAAGTTCGCGGTAAAGCCGGGAAAAAGGAACGGAAGAAACGCGCGTTCCCCGGCGCGAGGACGCAGGCAGGCCGGCGGCGCGACTGTACAGGAGGCAGGCCAAAGCGAAACTAACTCAGCTTGCGTGCAATAAAGGAGATCATTTTGAATCTGTGCCGCTGAAATTTATGGCCTCCCACCAGGAGAGTTCCGGCCGTTAGTGCCGCGTAGTAAAAACCGGCTATTAATTTTACGTTTGGTAGTCGCCGGGCAAACGTTCCTCGCAATCTCAGCTTTCCGTAAGTTCCCGAAACCGTGACTTACACTCTCAAACGTAACATAATTAGTTGCCATTAAACGTAAACACCAAATTATTCGATCAATGACGTTAAAATAATTTTTTTTTTTAAATATAACTTTTATTTCTAGTTTCAATTATATAGTTTTTAAAAAATCTACGCGTGTGTGCTGTGTGCGTGTTTTTTTAAATGTGTCCAACGTTCGTAAAGGAAAGGAGGCTCGCGCCGTAATAAATATCTTGAATATATACCTGGGACTGTCTGCAGAGCTTCATCCGGAGATTTCGTCGCAAGGGCCCGTACCAGTTCTCTTCGTGGTGCGCTCCAGGTGATGTTGACCGTTCGCCGATCAGCGATGTTATGGTGCAGGAAAACGCCGAGGGGTGGTATTGCGGGGGAATGATTTATGACTTCGGGGACCAGGTAGGGCGCCATTCAGCACCAGACTCGTTCTCTTCTTCCGCCACCTCTCCGGCATTCCCTCTCTCGGCCCGGTGACTCGCGATGTCAATGCGTTTTCAGTTGGCCTATTTGCGCAATAGGCGTAAGACGATTTCTGCGTTCCTCGCGGACGTAATAGTGATTAAGGTAAAACGCGCCGGGGTTTATCGTGCCTTTGTGCGGTGAAAAATCCATTTGTAAGTCCGCATTTGATATCTGAAAACAGAGAAGACCGCAGTAAGTATATATTCATAACTCAATTTATATTTTTAATCTTTGGTAAACCCTTGACATTAAAAAGAAAAAAATTAACTTTTATCAATACACGAAGAACAAATAATTAGAAAAAGAAATATTCGATCGAGGGCGGCACAAAATTTCATCGATCGCAGCCAGCTCGAGGTCGCGTTTCCGCAGCGGGGAAATTATCTCGCGGAGAGCCGGGCGCAATCCGCAATATCCAAGTACGCGCGTCGTAATTGATGTAACTTAATTTGTAACACGCGGGCATGCGAGATGCCGGCCTCGAGAAGTCGAAAAAAGAAGAAAAAAAAAAAAAAGAAAAAGAAGGGAATGAAGAAGCGCTCGCGGTAGCCGGTATAAGTGCCGCAGCGCACGCACACGAGAAAAAGAGAAAGAGAGCTAGGCGACGCGGCGAAATAATGGTCAGCCCTATGGGCAACTTTTTCACTTTGCATGTAATAACTGGCGAAGGGCCGGCGCGCGAGCGGAGGGGGAGGGTCGGCGAGAGGGAACGAAATGCCTTCTATGCGCGCGGAGGAGCAGTTTAATAAAATCTCGTTGGCCTAATGACGAGAGCAGGGCTCCGGTAGTCGTCGGGGCGAGACAGGGGCGACGATGGGGAACGAGGGATGGACGGAGACGGTGGCAGACCGTCGTGATGGTAGCCGGGCGCGGGGTGGAGGGACCGGGAAAGGCAGCCTGACGGTGAGAAATAAGAGGGGTTGGGACGAAAGAGAGATATCGCCCGTGTCGCGGGAATCATACGCCGCTGCCCGTGTAGCTGATGTCTTCGGCCACAGCTTCCCGGCTATTTTTATGCAAAGATGTTCATCAGCGCTTTGATCTTCACCGGCGAGATCCGCGGCGGCCCTTGTAATCCCGCGTGGTGCCGCGCGAGATCGCAATAAAACGCGCAGCCGGGAAAACGCACCGGGAAAAATGGAATTCCTGAGAAATTAGACCCAGAGTCGCATTAATTGCGACTATCACCATTATTTGTATGCGACAATATATCGGTGTATACTTGCGAATTTTTATTTCTTAAATAATTATTAATTTTTTTTTTAACATAAAATTTTGTAATATTAAATTATAACATTCGTTGCAAGTGCTATTATCATTTACGCAGATAATAATTTTAATATCGGGAAGTAATCCCTGTTGACTCCGGTTCCCCGATGTCATCCGTCTTTCCCTCAAGCTCGCTGTCCCATTTCCACGATTTTTCTTAACGATTTAAAAGAAAAATTTTAACATCGTATGTCGACTCGGGTACGTTGCACTGAAATTGTTAGGGAAACGAAAAAAGCCGGAGGGAAAAGAGGGAAAAGACAGACGCGGAGTCAAGGCACAGCAGCAGCTACCCCGAACGATCATCAATCATCAAGAGCGAGACAATCGAATAGTGCAGCCAACCGGTGAACAGCTGTCGCTTCAGTGGGCTCTAACCGTACACGTTACACGTTGCTACTGCAATTTCACGAAAAAAAAATAAAAATAAAAATAAAAAGAAGCAAAGGACATCGTAGAAAATCAATCCCATAAACAACAATTACATATTAAAAATATTAATAAGATTCCAATTTAATTCAATAATTTATGAAGTTAATTCAGTTGACTCTCGGGGTAACGCAATAAAAAAAAAAAAAAAAAATTGGCGCAAATGTGAGCTTAAAATTATTAAAAAAATATTAATGCGTTAAGTAGGAATGGAGACACACTATGACGAGCTCCGAGAAACGATATAATTGCACGTGAGATTATTTAAACTTGTGCGCTTTGCCTTTCAATCTTTTGTAATTTATTTTCCGGTGCGCTTCATACGTCGAGGATTATATATCTCAACAAGCTCGATCCACCTCGCATCGCATCACATCATATCAGAACGCCACCATCACACGCCGACATCTTCCCTACGTGTTCCTATATTGCCTGCTACGTTTCATAAATAACTCTCATATTGCAAAAAGTACAATTTCAATATTAGAACCGATGGGCATGCCAATATTGCTCGTTGTATGATAGATAGACGAGCTATATTGTCTTTATAAAAAGCTAGTCGTGCCTTTGAAAAATATATACCCGAGTATGCTCCTGAAGAACATTTATTTGCGACGGCAAACGAATATTGCGCTGTATTTGTTTACGCGATTCGTGCGACGTTAAAGCACAGTTTTGTGACTCGAGAGCTTTAATTTATGCACCTCGTTCGATACAATAAAAAATTGTCTACTCCCTTTTTTTTTATTTTTTTTATTTTAACATATAATTGTAGAAGTCTTTATGGAAATTAAATAATTATTTAATTAAATTTAAATAGGTCTAAATAATTTAAAAAAATTAAGTGAAACTATATTCAAATGTACAAAATATTTTTTTTTTCTATTCGATGTAATTATATTTATTTTAAAAAATTGGTAAATGACGAGGTGCCTATTCGAAAAAAGCTGAAGTCAAAATTTGAGCAATTTCTTGAATCTAACGTTAGTAAGGTAGTTTACTGCAAGGGAATTTCGTTTACCGACCTACGCGAGAAATATATTGTCTTGAAGCACATTTGAAGACGATAGATGGAACTGAGGAAAATATTTTTCCACGGCTACTTTTCGAAAAATTAAAGTCTCTACAAATACTGAAGCAATCTGTACTAATTGCACCGTATTATTATATAATTGTATTGCCCACGCGCTTTCAGATCTATAGATAAACCTAAATCTCACATTTTCTCTAGCCATTTAATTAATTTATTCATGTAATTATTCGCAAATGCAAATTAATTAGCTTTTGATAATCCCTTGATTATTTATACAAAACAATTAATCGATACATTATTCCAGAATTACAACTGTATAAATAGATACACAATACATATTCCGAAACAGTATTGAAGTATTAATATTAAAAATTTCTACCAGGCGCATCAACAATACCTTTTCAAAAAAAGGGTTATATCTGATTAAAAATTAAAAGCAAAAGGTTATAATATCAAACGCCTTCAAAATTATTTATTTATTTATTTTAATTTCACGTGCATCTAATTTATTCCACTTTAAACAGAATTCTTTCATTTATTAAAATCAACCCTTTATTTAAATTATTTTAAATTATTAAAAGTTTCAATAATTAATTGCCAATTGAAAACGTTATTATTAATAAAATACAATTACGTTGCACTCCTGCATTCGCCGAGATATTTTGTACGGTAATAATTCCCAGTGAGGTTAAAAAAAAAAAAAGAAACCTAGCGCTGCAGGGTGATATCTCCTTAACGCGATTATCAGCGAAGGCGTAGACATAGCCAGTCAAAAGTAGCAAGCAGAGACGGGAGGGTTGTCACCCTTGTCTCTCTCTCTGAGCAGCGTGAGATGCCAGCCATCTTGAATGATATATGGCGCCGGTTACGAGGTCGACTGAGCGGCGATCACTCAACGCTAAGCTCCGCGGCTTTTGGGGACATACGTCGTCGAGCCTCCCGTTCTGTCCATTCCCTCCTGGCTTTCTATCCGTTGCGATTTACACTAATTATTACGAAATACAGACTCCGCTTTTTTTTCGCCGCGACGTTCAAGTGCGTTATTAATAAAAAAAAAAAAAAACTAAATATGTATTTTTTTTTTTTTTTTTTTTAGACTTTGTCCAATAAATTTTTATTTGTGCCGGAAGCTTGAGCAACTTTCTGACATTTTCGGAATCCGCGAAAATATCGGGCGCAAGTACGTAATAAAAAAAAAAAAAAAAAAAAAAAAAATACAATTGCCGTTTCCATGTTACGGGCCGTCAATGACAGTGATCCACAATCAATAACCGCATCAAGCTTACACACATTGTTCCACGCGTTCCTGTTAAATCCCGCGAGCTACTCCGCGCCTTCTCCTTTTACCGTTATAACCCCCTATCCGCGCATTTAATATGCAATACCCCATTTACCCCATTGAATACCCCGCTGAATCTACTCAGGGGAGCCCTGCGACCCACATTTCACCTCATCCTACTTATCAACTTTTCCGTAAGATTCCTAATCCGGAGAGCTGAAAAGCGTTAAGATCTGCACGTATGACGCACGTATTTTCTTTACGTATAGAAATTTAGTTGGTGTAAAATAAATCCTATTCGCATAATTTTCAAACTAACGAGTGTCACGGAAAATCGCAAGACTTAGTTCGGCAGTAATTCTTGCAGAGTAAACGTCCGCGGATTCAGAGCAGGTGAAGGAGAAAACGATAGCGGGCTGAATTATACAAGCCGGCGCAATTAATTAGCCTTAATACAAATTATGCCAAGAATTGCAATTATAAGCGATCGCCAGTTGACGCCTCAATGAATCCGAAGGAAAGGAGAGATCCTTAAGCGAAGAGCGAGAGAAAGGGCAGGTCATGGGAAGCGCTGGAAGCGGTTTGCGGCCAATGCAGGGAGAGAAAGAGAGAAAGAGAGAGAGAGAGAGATAGAGAGGAGCGAGAGTAATCGGGGCGGTGAGGGGAGAGGAAGAGAACGAAGGCGGGAAAGCGGACGAAGGATGAGTCCGGTTGCCGTTGGCGCGGAAGAAAAGAGAGTCACGAGATGCCGGGTAGGTTTGTGGGACCCGCAAGAGAGTCGCGGGAGGCGGGGAACCGAGATGCGGTGGAAGCTGGGACGAAGAGCCGGTGGACAAAGCGAGGGTGGCGAAGGGCGGCGGGGGGAGGAAAGGAGAACGTAGGGGGTGCAATTGGGGCGGCGGTGGCGGCGGCGGTTCGCGTTGGAACGGAAAAGGGAAGCCGGGTGGCTGGAAACACCGGAGGATCGGAAAAGAGAGAGAACGAGGTGAGGGGTTCGAGGACGACGGGGGAGGGTAGGAGGGCTGCGGAGGGTAGCCGGCACGCGGATCCTCCCGAAGCGCCGCACAATCCCGGGGGCCGCTTTAAATGAGTCAGCGTTTTTATGCCCCGCGATGTTGTCAAAGTGCAAACAGCGCCCGATAATATATCATCCGTTACGCAAGCAGCACCCTCTCCCCCCCTCACCGTGAACCCCTTGTACGTACACTTGCAGCACCACCCGAAGGAAGACTGTAGGCCGCGTTGGTGGACGTTCCCCGTTGACCACATGTCTTCTAACGAGTGCCTGTGTAACATTGTCACACCGACGATTGTCCCGAGATTTTTAATCCGTCGATAAATACACGCGGACGACGTCAGTCTCGAATGACTGATGAATAAAAACTTTTGCGTCTTTAATTTTGAGGGGAAATTATTGGCAACGCACGCGTATTGTAATTATTTATTAGAGGCGCGGAGCGTGGAGTTGTAAATGTGCACCTACGATGGATTGTATTATAAAGACTGAAATTTGTAACAATGATAAAAAATTTTGTGCACCGCGCAGACGGTGTGCACAACCATAGCAAGTTTGTCCCATTAAAATACAGTACAAGTTGGCCATGAAGAGCGACGGGCCACTGATTTTGTATTCAGCAAAGTTTTATTATAAGATTGCTAACTTTTTACTTAAACTAGGGACACCAAATGGACAACAAAAAAAAAGGAGGAGAGAAAAAATAATAGACTAAAAAAATAAAAAAAGAAAGGGATATAAAAAGAAAAAAAAAGCACCAGTATGCTATTCGAAATTTGATATTAAAATTAAAATAACTATTAAGAAGAAAGATTAATAAAATCAGCGAAATTATATTTCTCATATAGTTTTACGCGTATAGTTGTACGGTGTATCCACTGAAGAAATTTAATTAAAAGAAAGTAAACTCGAAAGTAACAACAATAATTGGATAAGAGAAAAGAAGAAGTGATGGGCGAGAGAGGAACGATGAGAGGGAAGATCTACATTTCGGTGAGGGTGGCTATGACGGGAGACGTCAACCGAGCTGACAGGGTTGCTTTTCTCACCGAAGTGTGGTACGGGCGGAGGTATTCAGCCCCGAAAGTCAAAATAACTTGGTAAACTTTAGCCTCCAGAGTATAAAAGTGCTACGCCTTTTCTATCTGCTCGCGCGAATCTCGGCGTTGACGCTGACGGCTCTTCGGTGCCTGACCGAGGTGCCTGCCGATAAAAACACGTCATATCCGCGGGTGGTTCTTGCGCGAGTCCCGATTCCAGGTAAAAAGAGCCTTCGGCCGGTTTCGCCGCCTTCTCCGGCGTTTGCAAGCGCGATATCTCAATGCGATCGAATTTAATTCATTATTGATTCAAAATTAATTCATTACATTATTATAAAATTTGCGAACTTTGTAACGTAAATATTCATCTCGCTTTGCTCGTATATTAAAATTCGTATAATGTATAAAACTGCAGAGTAATGTATATTATACCGTAATTTAGCGTGTCGCGTCTCGAAGAATGGCTCGAGGCGCATTCGGGGCGCACAGAGCCGCGCAGAAAATAGAATGTTCCCGCGGCCGACGTGCGTCCCCGGCGTGGATTCCTTCCGAGGAAAGACATAATGCGGCCTCTTCAAGGCTACGCCACCCCCGCGACGCCATTCGTCGTGTAACATATGCTTTTATCTAAATTAAACAGTGTCGGCGCGATTTTCATTTCCTGCCCTGAAGCCGCTGATGTTATCCGCAGGATAGCGCGCCGCGAGAGCGTTGCTAAGGGTCGGGAAAGGTTTACCCTCCTACTTCAACCGATCTCCCGGTTTTCCTTCCCCCCCTTCCCCGGTTTCCCCTCGTCGTCCTTCCTGTCCTCCGTCGCCTTACTCACCCGTCTCTGTATACGTATGCACGTTGTCTACTATCTCCCCATATTCCAACCGAGCCCTTCATACCCCCGGCTCTCCTTCTTCCTGATGTCAGCTCGCTCGTTCTTGCGGTTGAAATATCTTACCCCGCTCCCCGTTCCCCGTTGTCCTCTGTATCAATGCGCGGATCCCGGCACCTCGAAGATTATTAGTATGCACGACGTGCGATAATTATTCATCACCGTACGGATATAAATGCGAAAAACAAAACTAAATATACAATACGTGATACGTGCGGGGATATTAATAAAACGTAACTGCCGCGAAATTGTAAATTGCACAATGGATAATAATGAAAGTTCAAAGTATGTGTTAAACATATTTGCCACCGACCGAGGGGGGAAGTGTTAAAGCAGTGCTCTGGCATTTTTAATCGCACCTCCGCGCCTTCTTCGCGGAATGAATATTTTATGAGCCGACGAACTAGCCGCGAACACGCGAGACAATAACTTTCGGCGGTAACGGAAACGGAGTAGGTGCGGACGCGTGATCCCGCCGAAAAAGTTGATTGCAAGAAAAGAATGGAAGAAGCAACGCGAGAGGATGCTCTCTCCTTTTTTCCTCCTACGGTATTACTCACCCCCCCTCCGCGCGCGCTCTCTCTCATCCTTCTACAACCGCCGGGCGTCTTTTTCCAACGTGGCGATCTTTGTCTACGGAACAAGCAGGCGTAGAAAAAGAGGACGTTCAGACGACGCGGAGGAAGCTCCGGCCGAGGGGTGGATGTGGCCGAGAGGATGCTCGTCCTTGGGGTGGGCGAGGAGGGTTGGAAAACCGGTGGCGCGGATCCGCAGACAGCTCTCCGGGCGCGGATAGCGAATGGCTGATTCCGCGTAGAGAGCAAAGGAGAGGAGAAGGAAGCTGGCGGAGGGGTGGCGGCCGAGAAAAGAGACGCGAGGCGGACAAAAAGACAATATAAAATCTCGCGGTGGCGAAAGGGGAGGAGAAATACCGGAGAAGAGTCCAGGGATAGACGGACAGGATGACGCTGATCAATCTCCCGGTTTCGTATCTCGAAGCCCGGACCCCAAACCGATCCGCGTTTTTCCGTCTCTTCGCCGACGCCGTTTCATAACGCGGATCCGAGGGAGAAAGCCCGTTCGCGCAGTCAAAAATCAATCTCACGTCGATATACCAGGCGCATATACGTGCATATTAAAGACAGAATAAGTATCTGACTCCTTGGATTATTCAGTACCAATAAAAAAAATAAAAAAAAATAAAACCATAGATAAAACACTAATTGTAAAAAATTCAACGTGACAAAATAATAATTATTCCATTATCCTTTTTCTTTTTTAGAATTAAAGTTCTAATTTCAAGATAATATTTTATTCGATTATTTCTTTACTTGAAAAAAAATTAAAAACCTTGGGTTCGATTGAACGACTTCACATGCATTTTCGTCCGATTTTGGTCACTGATTAATTTTCAGCCGTAAATCCCAATGGAACCGTTTAATCGAAATAACACGCCTTTACTGTTCGGGCTTTTGAAACGCCCAGCAGGTGTAGCGGCTTCCTTGTGGGTCGACGAGTTTCCCGCTGGGCGACCCTTGACAGTACTTTCGTGTCTGCTGTCGGCATTGCTGATTCTCGCATATTTTCGAATATCTGATTAAATGATTAATCGTAGAATTTCTCAATTTATATGTACTCTCGCTATGAAAACACGGGCCCCGCGCACGTTATTTATTCTAACTTCTCGAACGTTAAAAAGAACTGTTTTACATTTAATAATAATTTCCGGCAACGAGCTACGATACTTGAACTATCTCTCGCTCCTTTAAGTGTAATTTAAATATACATTCGGACATTAATTGTATTAATTATTTTAATTAAAATGATTATGAAATGAACTGCGTGGAGACAGCAAGCGAGATAAACAAAGGTCAGCGGCCTGCAGCCGGCCTTGAAGCGTACCTCGCACATCTTCAGTCGCGCGCATTCCTTTTGCCGGTGGTCAAGCGATACGCGGCTTAACACTGCATGCTTACGTACGCAGGCGAGAAGCCCGCGTATCAAGCTCGGTGAGAAAAAGTTTGTATTACACGCGGGAAAGTAATAGTTAATTATAACCACCGTTGTAAATAAACGTTGAAAGTTGGCGCGGAGCTAATCGGTTTTATAATCGAACGCCGGCGTCACCGCTCAAATAATTATGCGTTTTGTGTAAAATTAAATAAAATTAAACCGAGCATTTTCAGTCCATCCGTAACGCACGCCGGCTGCGTGAAATTTAATTGCGCCCGAAAAAAAACCCGCGGATTAATCCGTTATTAATTACAATTTATGGCGTAACTTTATTTACCGCGAATATATAAATATGACGAACAGATCTTCCGAATATATTTGTATTTCGGGATGGGTGAGAGGCGCGCAGGAGGATGATACGAGAACGAAGTGTGGAATAACGCGGGGGAGGTGGCCCTCTCGGCATAAGGGTGGTCGCAAACAGAATGGAGGGGCGCTCTCTCACAGTGGAAGGAAGCAAGGGTATGGGGTTGGGTTTCAACCATGATTTCCATTCGCCAGCCATCCATCTTGTTTGAGACTGGAAACTGACAGATAGACGCGGATCCGAGTGCTGGTGACGTGGCAAGTCTTGCATGTTGTGTGTGTGTGCACGCGTACGTGTACAAGCGCGCGCGCGTTCTGCGCTGTGCGAAGCTTTGCGTGCCTTTAAACTTCGCGTCCGTGTGAAAAATTCGTTTCCAGCGACACTCGTACAGCAAAATTACTTTTATATCTCGCCCTCGATGTAGTACAATGCGTGGAGATGTAAGAAATAAATTTAAAAAAAAATAAAGAATTTTTTTTTAAGAAATTCTCTGCGTTTCTTTAATTACTTCAAGCGATTTTTTTTTTCTTTTTCTTTTCTTTCCGGAAGAAATAAGAATTCCAGCGAATCGAGCGTGAAAACTTTTGGTCTGTGAATCTTATCGAATTTTTCCTGTACCGCGGTAATATTTTGCTATTTCTGATCTTAGACACAAGGGCTCATTATTATGATAAGTCTCTTATATGAAATCGCCCGGGAGAAGTTCGCAGCTCTTGCACCGTGGCCCCGATGTCGATCGCGCCCCGAGATCCTCTCGATCGAGACGTCTTCGTAAACGTACGTACTCGTGTACGGATGAACGCGACCAAACGATGCCGAGGCACGAGCACATGTACAACTTACATAAGGTGGCTTTCACCCCGGGCCCGCCTGTTTCCACCAATAAATACAATGGACCGCGGAATGCCCGTGGATCTACAGCGGGATCTATGAGCATTTGAATCTGAATCAGACGTTTTTCGCCCGCCCGGATTTACTGCGAATGCGATTCGGAGAGATTCCACTTTTATTCCGGATGAATAATGGATGGATAATATCGAAACAGGACGGCCTGTTATCGGAGGACGGTGCGCGAAGCTCCTGAAAATTCTTTTAAGTAACTCATACTCTCTCCACGTTATTATGACGGTAATATTAATTGCGGGTTAAAGAGAGAAAAAGAGAGATAAAAAAAAGCTAAACTCCGTTGAGGAAAAAAAAAAAGAAATTATTTTATAATTTTGTGAATAATATTTTTGAGATCAATAAAATATAAATTATCTGTATTTAAATCTCAAGGCATTCCGAGATTTAATAATAAAACTCAGTCCGTTTTCGAATTGCGTCGCACAAACGAGTAACGTTATAAATTGCGAAACTTATTAGGTTTCCTTAGGCGCGAAACGGAATTCAAGTTCTTCTTCGGTCAGAGACACGTATATAGCTGTGTACGCGTTCATATTTTACATACAATTGAAACGGGAAAGAGGCGGGAAAATGAATAAAGATCAGGGAAGAGAAAGAGATAGGGGAAAAGAGAAAACGGCGGAGGGAGAGCCCGGAGGGTTGCCGGCACGTAAAGCGAGGCTCGAGAGGCTGCGAGGGGCGAGAGGAAGGCTCGGTTTGCTCGTGCACGCAAGTGATATTAGGTAGAAACGCATGAACTTTGATATATTCGTGAGGCGGCGGGATGAGAGGGCGAGGAGAAAGGAGACGCGGGTGAGGAAGTAGTCAAAGCGCGGAGAAGGTAAGCGGTCGAGCATGGCGGCACGAGATGCCATATCGCGGTAAGTATCCGAACCATACGTGACCTGCAACTTTCCCGTAGCATTTCTCTGCAAGAGAGAACCACCCTCTATTTCTGAGAATTTTTTAAGGTTCAAGGAAAGATTCGTATTAAATAATAGTGCCACCGAAATAAACAGAGTCTACGCTAAGCGCGATAACCGAAGCATCATTAGTCACAATCTTTTCTTTTCCAAAAATCGTTATCGATATATTTCAGTTAAAGAAAAAAGGGGGTTTTTTATTTTTTTTAAGTTCACCAAGCGATCGTTTGATTTTATAAAAAAAATATTTAATTGCGTCATTCGCCCCGTTAAGAATTAAATCGT
This sequence comes from Cardiocondyla obscurior, assembly GCF_019399895.1. Taxonomy (NCBI): domain Eukaryota; kingdom Metazoa; phylum Arthropoda; class Insecta; order Hymenoptera; family Formicidae; genus Cardiocondyla; species Cardiocondyla obscurior. The sequence goes on from NC_091869.1 coordinate 3,377,162, forward strand.
AGCTCGGAAACGTGCAGGTCAATGCGCGACGCAGCGTCGCGAGAACGACGCGAGAATTCGAGAGACTAGAGAGATCGTAAGCCCCCGGCGGTGGCGACGGAGGAGGCGGCGGAAGGCGGAAAACAACGGAAAATAAAGCAGCGGAAGAATCGCGTCGCAGGAAAAAGAATGAGGGCGCTGTCAGCTGGTGGAAATTATTCTGATTATGCTAATTCCGGTTCTGTTCCACTCCTTTACCCAGGCGTCCCCCAGCCCCATCGCCTCCCCTGCTGCTGTCTGCGCCATCTTTCATAGGTGATATTTATAATACAGGGGTTCCCGAGCAGTTTCAAACTCTTTTTGACCCCCCGTTCCGCCCCCCCAACCCCCTCGTTCTGCGAGCCCCGCCACCATTTGGCTTCCCATCGAGCTCTCGCCCTCCCGCGCTCTGCGCCCCCATCCCACGCTCCCGTCGTCCACGTACTCTTTCGATAAATTTATTCATATTCCGCTCGAAATCCGTCAGCCTTAAGTCGGTCACGTTACTTTACACCGCGCACTCAAGTTAACTGCAGTCAATTTTCTTGGCGCGGGGATACAGTCTCAAATTCAGATTCAGAGCTTCACGAGTGTTTTCGTTCGCCGCGGTATAAAAATACGAAATGACTGATTGTTTCGACGGTTCCTCGGCAACCGAGGATTCCACGTGCACGAGTCCCGCACGTCGTTTGTCGGACTCGACGTTATAAAATTCTTAACATTACAATTTTTTTTTTCTTACGATTAAATTGATTTTTTTAAGTATAAACGAGAGATTTACAAAGTGTGCGTCTTAGATTCGGATTATTTTTTTTAATTATATTAATTTTTCTCAGATAATTGCAATTAGATCGATCTACGGTCAAGAGAGTATTGCCAGTTTACTTACTTTTGCATCAGCCGAATAAGTTAGGTTAATTTCCCTCCGTCCGACCTTCCGTCCTTCCCTCCTTCCCGTCTTCCCGTCTTCCCGCCTTTCCTCCTTCCCGCCTTTCCTCCTTCCGTGGCAGCGATCTGGATTATCCCGACGTATTGTTTCTAGCACTTCAATACACTTGACACTACATTACACTGCTCTGCTTTTTTTTGGTGATTACAATCACCATCACTAACACTATCACACGAGAGACGAGCGACCGAAGGAATGACGGGGGATTATCGCGGCGATTTTTCACTATTAAAATTAGGAAGCGCGACGAACAATCATCGGTTGGATACATTCGCACTCTCGATATGCGTTGCGTAGCGTTGCTCACTGGCGCCGCGTCTTTATTCGAGCCGTCCTCGATCACGACGCAAGAAGCTGGACACGACGTAAACGCGTGATGAAAAGTTTGCGCCAAGCAGCGAACGAGACCGGCCGCGATACGTCGAACACCACGTCCCGGATCATATGTTCCCCGCGCACTTTGTCTTTCTTAAGTGTCCCAAAAATTACTTACTCGAAACGGATCGAGAACCCCGGTCGCGACGAAAAAGACGGGCGAGATGCAGATCTCACAGCGCGGCAACAATCGCCGGAATCTGCCGAAGAAAATTTTAATGGAAACTGTCCCCCGGAAATTCCCGACGCGGAGTGATGCACGTCGGGTGCTTCGTGCACTTCGGTCGCGGCGTAACCTCGAAGCGATTTTTCGACGGCCGAAACGAAGCACAGAACGAACGATGGAATAGCTCAAGCGTGCGGGATATGATTGTTCGTACCCGAGTCGACAACGTCGACACTTATTCGCGTGCGATGCTTTCCTACCCACGGTCAAAAATACGCGTAATTGCGGAGGGATTACCGACACGTCCGATCGCCCGTGTCTCCGCAACTAGACTGGCCGTTAGAGATTTCGGGCCTTAGAGAGAGCGAGAGGACCACGTAAAAAAAGTGAGACAGCGATAGTGCCGATCGTCGATGAGCGCTGTCCTTTTCTCGCGCGGAGTCGTCGAGGCGTCCGAGCTCAAGGCCAAGCTCGCTTGTTTACGTTTTTTTTAACGCGCTCGCCGAACTCAAGGCTTCCTCCCCCGATCATAAAAGTGCGAGCTCGAGCTTCGAGCATGTTTTTTTCGCCACTCCGAATTTAACCATCATTCTCGAGCTCCCGAATCGTCGTCGTTAGAAAACCCGCCGCTCGACCAAGCCCCCAAAAGTAATCCAATGATCGTAAAAATTTATTTCTTAAAAAACTCACACGCCGGTAACATTAACAGCTGACGTTTGCCGCGGCACTTATTCTTCCCCGCCTCTTTCTGCGGAAATTTTACAGCTATCGATTAGAGGGCTGATGTATTTAACTCTGATACGAAATCTACGAATGCACGTGCCCGGTAATCTTCTTCGGGGCAGTAAGTTTTCCTTTTTAATTAAAGGTGCTTTCTATTCATGCCGCGGACCGCCACGCCCGCCGCAAAAGTTACGGTACGTTATTTCGTACTTCACGAAAAACGTTATTCGCGCAAAGCGGTCCGCGGGCGGTTTCGCCGGCGGGCCGTACCGCTCATCGATTTTAGATAATTACCTTATACATACTAAATATTGCGTATACAAGGTGATCCGCTTAAATTGCCAGCTAACTTTCCTTCTGGGAGGTTTAAGCCCAAGTCGGAGAAATTACCGCTTTTAAAAAAGTTTTCATTGTAATAAAAAACGATTTTTATCGTTCCAATGTTTCCGGGAGTTTTTCTAAAAAAAAAAAAAAAAAAATTTGCGTTTTCTTTTCCGTACAAATGCGAAAAATAAATCCCCGTAGTTGTATTACTCTTTCGATGCTGCTTTGCGTCAATTAAAGGGATCGTCCATCACCATGGAATATCTATTGATTGACTGAGCCGGTTATATCGCAACTTGCTTCGTCCAGATTGAGCAAACGTGTCTATGCAAATACGGCCTAATGCGTGAAGAGAGAAATGTTTGCCCTGCATAAATCATCGCGATAGCGGTTCGTATTACTTTATTTGAAACGTCAATTCCACTTGAAATTAAAGGCGCTCGGTTATTAATTTAATTATTTATTAAAATTAAATATGATATCTCATTACGTACGTATTACAAGTATTTGATTTAATTGCATTTAATTTAATTTAAAAAAAAAAAATATATATATATATTTATATAACTAAACAACCATAACATTTAATTAATTAAAAGCAATTAATATTCATTAGCAAAATACCCAAGTGGAAATTTATTTAGCTAATCTGATTTTGCAGCTAGTGATTAGATCGCGCAGATTAAATATATTTCTTAATTAGTGACCAGCTTGGTACTAGCCATAAATTATAAGAAAGTATTTATTATTTAGTGACTGTCTTAAAAAAATTAAGTTGTCGTTTAAAAAAAAAATGTATCTAAATACGTAGATATCTAAACGTTTTTCGCCACGTACTAATCTACTGCGCGACCTGACGTGCAGATTTATTGAGAAATATTGAAAAATGAATGCAGTTATCCGCGGAGAGACGCTTGAATCGTTTAAAACTATAATTTTTGCGGCATAACAAATTGCTCCGCGTAGATGAGCACGCGAGGCGCTGGGGGGACACGGAACGTCGAATAATAGAAAGCAGGGACTCTTGTCAGGTGGATCATTCATAAGCTTCGTAGGTGGGCGCGATAAACGTCAACTTTAATTAATCACTCAACTGTATTACTTCCCATTTAAGATCCCACGTTCCCTCACCGAAGACGACGCGGGTTTCCGCGTCCCTTTTCGACTACTCGACGCGGCAAGCGGGTATTCGTGGACCGTTCACCGGATAAATCGTAAGCAGCGCACTTTGCTTGAGACATATACACAAAAGAGGAGCACGAAAGCAAAGCCGTGGGCACCTTTACAGACAGGCCTCGTATAAACATGTCAGTCTAGCGGAGCCGCGTCTTCGAGAAACCGGCCCGTGTTCATCCATCACTCCTCGGGCGTCCTCTTGGCCCTCCTAAACCGCGGCCTCCGCTCCTCGCGATTGCCCGCAACAATTTTTATCGCCAAACGGAAATCTCCGAACAGACGGCGCGCGGAGACATTTCCCTCGAGTCGCGTTTTAAAAATATATCAGATACGTAGCTTGGCCGATACTTTTAAACCCTGAATTGCGCGAGGGACACTCACGCGTGGAAATAATAATAATAACGGCTGGGGCAATAATAATGATAACCCGAACTGAAAACGGCATATAATTAATTCCAATTAATACTGCGCCACGGGTCCAAGAAATTACATATTCGCGCGGACGCACACACGCCGGCCGATCGCGCGTGCGGCGTCCTTTTTCCCTAAATCCTTTTTTTTAACGAGCAACAGCTTGCGCGACACAGCGCGTCGATTCCCGCTTCATACGCAATCGAAGGGCGGTTCCGGGGACGAAATTTGGGCGAAATATATGAAACCGGGGGCCGCGTTTCACCTCCATCGCCTCCGATCGTAACTCAAGCAACGAGCGGACTTTTTCTCCGCGGCGGGCACCGCGGCGCGGCGTCGCGCCGAAAAAAGAAGAGGCGGCGGAAGAAAGCAAGCAGGGAGTACGAGGCGCGAGGGAACAAAAAGGAGCGGCAGGACCGCGACGTGGAAAGGCAAGGGATACGTAAATGGCGGCGCGCGATGTGTGTACCTGGCTCAAGTTCCGCGGCTGCGGGGAACGACGTAAGAAAATGAAGTAAGGGAGGAACGGCGAAGGGAGGGGTGCGGGGGGCGGATAAGGAGCCCTTTCGTGACGTATGGCGTGTCGTCATGGAGCGTCACTTAGAGTGGCGGATGAGAAAGTATCTCGCGAGCGAGAACGAGATAGAGGAAGAGAGAACGGAGGGAGGAGAGGAAAAGGAAGGAAAGGACGAGGGTGATAAAAGGGGGAAGGAGAGAGCTAGACGTCGACATGTCAGGATTCTAAGGCCGCTGGGACCTGTCTGCGCCGGTGACGCCGCATTGTTGCCAGGGAAATCAGACGAAAAGACGCGATAACTAACCGCATAATAAATGAAGTGTTCACGGGGGTGTGCATCGCGCCCGGTATGCTGATATCGGGGGATAATCGTCCCTTTCCGTCTTCTTCCTCGGAACGATCCTCGCGGCAGCTAACATCAACAATGGAAATATCCTGAGAGACGGCGATCAGAATATTTTTCTGGATATTTATTAAAATATATCTTGCAGTTTAGCTTTCCCGAATTTTATCTCGCCGTAAAACATCCCGTACGAATTACCTAAAACTCTGACAGATACAAAAGTAAATGATTTTAACGTAATAGATTTTGAAAATAATTTCTATGTAATTAGTCTTTTTTTAATTATTATTAACGTTATGATTAATATTTGAGAAGAAAAAAATGCAGCTTATCAAAAACTCGTTCGCAGCGAGTGGCACATTATTCGATGTATACCGCTTCACGAAGCATCGCCTCATCATCATCGTCAACTGTGGATACCAGCCATCTGACGAGTACGCCGACTGCTAATTCACTGATAAGAAACACACGAAGACTCCCCGGCGCCCCATCGCACCCTTGTCGGCTCAATACTTATTGGTTCGTATCTCGCGCGAGGTCTGTTATCTGAAAAAAGCCCGAATTACCGCCCGTGGCTCATTACCGAACGTCCAAGTAACGTAATCTACCGCTAAATAGACTCGTGTTGTTTTATATTTCATCGATAGAACGAAGAAGCTTTATCTTTCTATGCTTCCTTAATTAAATTTACTATAATCAGTTAAATTAAAAACCGCGAAGCAAAGAATCAAGGATAATTTGTTGCAAATTGTTTATTCGATGCATATTTAACACATTTTTCACAACGTTGTTCGCGAAGGAACGGAAAAAAGGAGCCAACATAACTGGGGCGCAATCTCGAGATCAAAATAAGATTTTACGGCCAGAGAGTCGTGAGGAAAGGGCGCGGGGTGTAAAAGTGAAGAGGCTGTCGGTACGACGCGAAGGTAGGTAAGACGAGAGTGTAACAGAAAGGGGGGTCGAGGGGGAGGACGAGCGCCTCGATGGGGGGTAAGGACGATAAGACGCCGTGAGTAATGAGCAATGCCGCGAGTGATATCAGCGTGCGAGAACGAGATACTTCTCGCCGCTTTAAGAAGTCGGAGGGCGCGAAGGAGAAAGGAACAACGAGATGGAAAGAGGAAAAGAGAGAGCGCTCTACAAATCAAGTTTTATACCGAGAAAAAAAAGTTCATTATTGGTTCGCCGTAAAAAGCTGCGGCTGAAGATTCCGTCGTGGGGTAGAAGCGACCCTTTTGGCTTCGGTGCGGAAGGGTGGAGGGCGGAAGCTTTCGCGGGGTAAGGTCGAATATGAAGTAAGCGCGAGGAGCGGGCGGAGGCCGCCTTAAGTATTCTCATCAATTTCTCGCATCGCCTCTGATAACGGATGTGGCGAGTGGCACGTCGATAGCTATCGAAACAAATAGTATCCCTCGCGACATGACACTCTTGTTCAGTACATTTTTACTCAAAGATAAAATAAAAAAATTTTACCCAAATTATTGAAATAATTACAAAACACTGATGTGTTTTTTACTCATTAATTTGTTTCATTTTAATCATTGTATTTAAATTGCGAAGAGAAAGATTGCAACAAGATTTGGCGAATTTCTTTTTTTTTTTTTTTCATTAATACAACTCGTAGGAAAACCATTGTTTCGAATGCAATGTTAAAGAAAAAAAAATTAGTTCATATGCGACGTCAATTTCATAAATGTAGATTATAATTACCGATAAGGAGCAGCCGCCTTTAAAAATGCTCCCGCCGTCCATCGCGTCGGCGCTCCCCCGGCGCGTGCAGCAGCCTCTGTAAATCCAAGCGGTGTCGTTTCCACATCCTGTTTCACTGTTTTCCACCAAATAATTTCAGCTTCATTCTTCATTTAGCTTGGCACAAACTGCCGCAAACAACCGGCCGTCCCCCGCGCGAAACGAAGGCTCGCCCAAGTCGCCCAAGCCGCACAGCTGCATTTATATTAAAATACTAAGAAAAACTTCCACCTAGCCCCCCGTCCGACCCGTTCTACCCGCCGGTGGAATCGTTAATTTTCTGCTTCCATTCGCTTCCCGTAAATCCCCGCGCCGCCCTCGTCGGAGAAAATAATACGCGGAGGAAACGTTGACCATTATTTTCAGAGTTCGCAACGCGTTCATTAAAATTATGATTTGAATCCGTGACATAGTGGCTCGCGAGGAAGAGGGTAGCGGGAGATGGGGGCGGTTGACAGTAAGACGCAGACGGTGAAGAGTCTGATTAAAGCTCGGATCGCTCGCGTCACTTCTCAGCGGCGCGCTTGCACACGTTGGTACATAAAATCTAATGAAATCAATTGTCATAAATTAACGTAACACTTGATGCAAAAAGAAAACAAGATAATACTAATTTTCTTATTAATAATCTACATACGTGGAGCTGTAAGAGTTGTGCGACATTGGCGACGTAAGCGATACTTCGCGTAATAAAAACGCCCGTGTCGCTCTTCGAGGTACCTCGGCAACCGCGGTTCGGTTTATCTCGTTTTTCGTTATCATTATTATCATTATCATCCCATTAAAGTTCAGTCATTAAAGTCAGACATCCTATTATCCGGCTATTTCCGCAACGCTCCGCGCAACCGGGGCGGTAAACCGACAACTTCAGAAGAGGCGGCGTGGCACGCTACATTATGCTCCATTATCTCGCGTTCGCTTCTTCAAAGAGAAAAGGGACGTCGAAGCGAAACTGGAGCGCACACAGCGCCAGAATAGAAATCGTAGTCTTCTAGTCGTGCGTAGAAGCCAGGTGCCGTTTAGATTTGGTTTTCAGCTTCCGGGTCAGGGTCCTCCTCGCCCGATCCGCTGGAATCTAACTGCGATCTACCCACACCCTGTCCTTGAGAGCAGCCTACCTACCGCCGCGGTCGACCAACGACAAAAGACGCGACAAAGGGAACGCGTCTTCAAAAAGGTAACGAGATGTGATAAATGATCCTCGCGAGAGACGTCCCGAGAACCCGCAGACTTGGCTCGCGACTCCGGGCGTAGGAAAATCAACGCAGCTATCGAACTCGTTTCTAGATGTGCCCGGAGGAAATTTTACAATCGTCCCTGTTATCAATCTAAATCAAGCGGGTTGCTGTAATGCTGCGCGGTAAGTTAAAGTTGAGAAAATATCGTAAACACACACTGTACGCGTACGCAGAAGACGGAGGGAAATAGATGAATTTATAACTCCTCGCGGATACGAAGAAATTGTTGCTGCCCCGCGCTATCTCGAAGACATCGGGCGAAGCAACGTTAAACGTTAAACAACTACGCTGGCCCGAGCGAGTACGGCTGGTAGTACGTAAGTAGTTAACGTAATTATAAGGTGTACACGGTCGGAGGAGACTCGCGGCGCAAGACTCGCGGCGGAAGAGTGATGATGCTGCGTGCCTGTTGCTCTCCGAAGATCCCCGGATGCATGGCCGCCGAGAGCCGGGTTATCCACAGCCGGAGTATCCCGGGTCCAGGAACCTGCGCGATGGGAGGGGCCCCGTAGGTTCTTCAAACGGCGGATCGCGGCCCGCGCACTTGACTAATCGAACGTCAAACGCTAATAAGCAACCACCGATTGCCGGGGCAATTTCATTCGGCGAGGCGAAAGCGGCTTTGCCACGGCTGCCCATCCGCCCGGTTCTTCCCGCACGCTTTTTCCACCACGGCCTTCCTTTCCCTGTGGAAGCCGGCTCTCATCTCGCGTTGAATTTCGCGGCGTTTAGCGGTGAATCGCGACGCAACTTGCGGACGTTTTGCGACGAGTGGAAAATAACCGCGCGATTGAAAAACGAAAGATTGCTTCTAGCTCCAAGAAAGAAAAATTATTATTTTATATAAAACGTATTTATACGTATATATTATGTATTTACGTCGCGTCGCTAAATAAAAATTTAATTTAGTTCCATTAAGCGAGATCCGGAAAGCTTTGTTAATGTATATCGCAAAGTGGAGTGATCACTGTTTGTTCACAAAGGATGCAATTAACACTTGATATTATCAGATTATACTAATTGCTCATAAAATTCTACATTTCAGGTTAAACTGACTGACTACTAATGCAATCTCGCTGAGAGTTTGCCACAGCTGACTCGCTACATTCGCACGAAGCAGGAAGGCGAGAGCACGCTAGAAACAGAAACCTATCATTCCCGGCGGCGTCGTCGGGCCTGAATCACTGCCGTTCATTTTTTACTGGGCTCATTGTGTCACCGCCGCCATTATTATTTATAATTGCGTAATAGGCGCGGGAGGGGAAGGTCCCAGCGGCGCGGGGGATTACAAAAGGCCGAATCAACTAAAGAGTCTCGCATTTGCAAGTAGATTATCATTCCGAGAAGCGCCCGGGACTTCCTCCTGCCCCGAAAACAACTGGGCAAACGTCTTTGTGCTTGACGTTTGACAAATAAGAAACAGGGTCCAGCCGTATCATTACCCATCCTTCGCGGTGGATGCGAGTTCGCTTCGGAGCCCGGGCATTCTCAAAAACTCCTTCGGCGATCTAATAACGTCGAGGACGCGCCGCCTCATTAGTCAAGTCCAAGCTCCTCACCCTCGGGGCCCACCCTATTACAGGCGCTTGCATGTAACCGCTGCCACGTCACGAGCCAACCTGGATACCCTGCCTATGAAAATGCTTCCCTCTCTGTCCCGCCGAAACTGACACGAAGCCCTTCACCTCTCCCTTTTTTTCCCCCTCCTTTTTTTTCCCTTCTCCCCCTTTTTTTTTTGCACGAATGATCGATCGTTGATACGGATGCTGACAAAATTAGGATTATACGTACTTCGCGGCGCGCCAGTCCTCGAAACATTCGGGAAGGCGTATTGAATCGTCAGTGTGTTGCAAAAGGCATTCAGCGTAAAATGAAGATGTAGAGCAACAATTGTGCCTTATATATGCACACATAGACATTAATTAATTGTTTTATTTTTTTTCTTCGGTTAATTAAATAAATTATAATACAAATGAGAGATTTAGTCGATCGCATATCCATTGGTTATAAACTCGCGATATATTCAGTATTAAAAAGATTAAAATACTAATTTAGAACCAAAGAAAAAAATTATTCGCAAAAGATGTATTTAAATTAATTATTTCTGTATAAAGTAAAAACTAAATTTTAATAATTTCGTTGTCAATAAGATTATTGTCGTCAAAGTAAAGAAATAAAACATTTTTATGAATAATTCATATTAACCACCGCTTCGTTCCATTAAATCGCATCGTTAACGTACATTTCTACCACGTCGCTCGAATCAATTGTCAAAACGCCGTAATGATACGGGATGTACGATCACACGGAAGTCACTTGACGCGTCACTCGCGAGCGAAAATCAAATGAGTGGTGATCAACGCGCGCCGGCGGGGCCGCGAGGTCCAGAACAACCGGGTATGGATCCATCTCTTCGCTCTTAATCCCGTACGACCCGAAGAAGGCCCGTAGGTGATGGATGGGTCTCGCCTCGAACAGTTTTGTCTATACGTGCCCTCGCCGTTTCCCCAATTAAACAATTGCATTCACATCCATCCGACCGTCCCCCGTCCGTGAGATTGCGACGGGTCCCCTTTTCTCCCCTCGCATCCCGCCACGGTCAACGTTTCTTCATCCCTCCGTCCTCCATTGTCCGCGTACGTCTCTCCCGCCGAGGCGTCGGACGTATATATACGCGTTACTCTCGTCACCGCGGAAGATTTCGCCTCGCGGCAATTTACGATCAAATTGCACGCTGGAAGCCACGTAGTCGCGCGAGCTGCGAAACGGCGGATACGTGACGTCTGATCAGAAGTAATTGCACCCGATGATTTGCATGCACTCGCGACGCTGGCCAAGCCAATTTCTCGTCTTTCCTAGAGCTTCCATTTGACGAAATAATTGCCAATCCATGACGCGATGAAGAATATCCTGTTTCCTGTAACTCTTGAGAGTTAATTTCTTTTTCTCTTTATTTTATATATATATTTTATTATTAAGTTTCCAACCGGTTGTTCAACTGAGATGTTTGTTTCAGCGATGCGCCAGCTCTCAGAGGATCGAAAAGCGGCTTCGAGCGTATTGTGGACTGTCTTTCGGTTTCCGGTGACACTTGGCTTCCGAGACGTCCGACGCGTGTTGCAATAACGCGCGCGAGAGGAACGGCTGGTTGAATGCAAAACGCGCCGACGTATAATCCGTAATCATAATTCAACGGTGGCGTCACGCCGATGACTGTCGGTGGTCCGTCACGTCTCCCCGTCCATCTCCCGAAATCACGGCGCTCTCTCGGCCCGGAATTTTATGTAAAATCCGATGCGCCTGTTAGTTTATGCGGGCAGCATACATTGGCGGCGGTCCCACGGACGTGCCCTACGTACCAAACCTCACACTCCCGCGCCCTTTTTCTTTTGTTTCTTCCCTTCCGCCGCCTTCCTTCGGCGACCCCGGAGCGTCGATTCGAACCGTCCTCGATATTTCGGTGCGATCGCTCACGGCGATACCGAGATTTAACGACCGCGCCAAAAGGGGAAAAAAGAGAATCGGAGCATAAAAGATCGGCGGAATCCCCCTTTTTTTCTCCTCGTCCCTCCCCTCCCCTCTCTCTCTCTCTCTCTCTCTCTTACACTTTTCTCTTATTTTCCGCGGCGGAAAAGCGTAATGGATGGAATTGAAATTAGAAATTTTTGAGGGCCGTTCTCATTTTTCTCGCTCGCGACGATTGATCGCGGGAACGTCGCGGCGCGAGAGGAATCGCAATAACGTGTCTCGCGGCGGCTGGATCGGATTCAATAGGCACCGGCGGCCTTGTGTACCGCACGCGAAATGGAAGACACGGAAACGTCAAGGAGGAAGAAAGACGCGTTCACGGGCGGAGGGCAGCCGGCCTGACGTTTGACATCGCCGGCGGCCTCGGCCTGGCATTTCTGCCGCTGTCCGTCTCTTGTGCTGAAGCACCGTTGAAAAATGATTCCCTCCCGTGGCTCGGCCCGACTAAAAGCGCAAAAATATTTTTTCGCCCGCCGAAAGACACGCCTCTCGGCCTGCGAATGTTAAACGCGCCTCTCGCCCTCGCAAATAATTTATTTATTTGGCAGATTTGTAACTCTGTTCGACATTCAACTGATCCCTCCGTTATCGAGACGTCAACTAAGATATATATATATATATTTTTTTATAATGGTATTAGTATATTAAAAACTTTATTTGTGACATATCCTGTTCTGTGTTATGCCGACATATTTTGAATAAAAAATTCAACACGTTTTCTTATTAGCCTTAATGAAACCTGCCATAGCTTCCGTGAATATGCATATCCAATTCTTTCAGCCGCGGCGTGACCACTGAGCACGTGGTACCCACGTTTGGGACTGGAATTTGTTCCGCTTGCGAGCGCACAGTAGCCTTCCGGATAGAATCCTGAATCCTATCCAGCGCGCAGAATTAATGTATTTTTAGGACCGGACACGGTCGAGAAGAAAAGAAGCCTTTATGTAAATCTCACGTGAAATTCACCAATATCTTCGGCAGTTACTTTAAAAAAAAACGGACTTGAAGAAGCCGCAGTCGCAAATAATTTGCGACAATAAGCGGCATAGACTTCTCAAGTCAAAAATAATAAAAATAAAAAAAAATAATTTTACAATAAAATCTTTCTCTCATTTAATAAAAAAGAAAAGAAAAAAAAAAGAAAAATAAATTCTCAACAAGTATATTAATCAACTAAAACTAGGAATTTTATCCAGAAGATCTATGAATCTCTCTATCGGTTGGACCCGTCATTGTCTTAAAAATTATTCAAGAGAAACTCTCAGACGTCATTAAAAACAACGAACTCGATTAAAGCGCATAAGTCATCGCGAAAGTGAGGCGCGGAAAAGTTTCGCCGAGAGCAAACGAGTCTCGCGACTGGCCGGGACTCGAGAAGGCCGGAGGTCGGTGCAGGTCGCTAGGGGTTGTGTCAGCGTCGCGGGGGAGGAAGGGCGGAAGAGAGAGCGAAGGGACGAAGCGGCCACGGGCCGTGGACACGCAGGGAGAAGGTCCTGGAGGGCGAAAGGACCGTCCGACGCAGTATTTCTTGCTCGCTGCCGCGCTATATGCTCCCTGGTCAAACGCTGTGTCGCCTTTGGTATTTATCGGGCAAGTTCTCACCTCAGGCTCATTTGTCTTCTCGCCGCGGGGAGTTGTCCTGGAAGGGGCTCGCGGCCAAGAGGTGAACCTGTAACGGGCCGAAGGGACGGACAGGGCGAAGGAGAGGAAAGAGAGGATCGTTTCCAAGCTCTCCGTAGAGCTACCAAAAGCTTGCCGGCCGCGCTCCCACGGTGGCCGATTCAACTTCGCGCCGCTATTCACTTTATAGAGCTTAGGTTTAAAGGACGTGAGCGCCGGCGCGAAAGTTATCGAACACGGATAAGCATTTAAAGCGGCATTACGGGTCAGCTTTGAAAACACGGCCGATGACAGTCCGCGATGCAGTTGTCGCATGCGACGAGCTTTCGGGCTCCGCATTCGCGTTCGCCGCGGCAACGCGCGGATGAACGCTCGCGCGAAGGAAATTACGAACGACAAGGACGCGCCGTGCTATTTTTCCTCGCGGATTCGGTAATAGAGGGTGTACGCGCGCGTAATGTACGACGTCTCGCGAGAGGAAAAAAGATGCGTAGCACGGCTCAACGTTATTAATGACACGCTCTCCGGCCGCATAATATTCATTACCACAAATAGTTGATTATGTACGTTGGCTCATATTTTACGAGTGGCCGACAAAGGACGTTGCCACGCCGCGAGGCCATGACGAATTAATCTGCTGATTAAAGCAATCCCCCTGACACCAACGGGCGCTACCACACATTTAATACGTCACCGAGAATCAAATTCCGGCCGCCCTTGCGGCCGCGTCTTCTTTTTGCGGCCAGCCCGCCGCTCTCTCGCTCGCGCGATCTGGAAATTTTCTCCCGTCGATGAACGCTCGCCGTTCGCATTAACAACGTCCGGCGTTATTGAATTAGAGTCGTTAAATGTTTTTACACCGGCGTAATTAATTAGGAGCGCTATCGGTTTCCGAGAATTTTAAAATAGCCGTAAAAACCTCGCACGTACGCGCGTACGTCTGTTTTGTACTTCGAATTCATTTCACAAAGACGAGTAATTAAGTAATATAGCGCGTGAGTTAATAAGGGCATTTCGATGAGACTTGGCTGCAAATTCTTTCTTCAAGAGCGCGACGGTCGTGACAATGTGTCCGATATGCACTTCCGGCGGAGGAGACGTGTGTTATTAAGACACGGCGCGGGATAAGTTATTAGGATACGCGTAACAGATTCTGTCAATGTTTATAGGCAGCGATATACCATCCATCACCATTTTTCAGTGTATCTGCGATCATCCATCACCAACACTCCGGAATCCCGGGGTGGGCCCTGACGCGGGCTGCCCTTTCGGGCTAACAACTTGTTTCTGTTGACACTATCGAATGAGTTACCACTTTCGGATGGTTTTTGTTGACACTATCAAGCGCTTTACAGTTTGCGAACAATTATGCGTGATTTATCACCGCGCCGATTCACGATTTTGTCCCGCCGACGCTCGCGCAGCCCGACTGCCCCCGCGACTTTTAACGAAAAGCCTCGATATAATCGAACCCGCGCTTCCTTCGGTTGAATCTCATTTCGCATTCGAAGCTTCCCCGCGCGCGTGCAGATCTGCCGATTGGATGTGTTCAGCACGGACGAAATTCCCTTCCGGTGGACGCAAGTGCCGTCCCCATAACTTCGCGGTGAGAAACGACGTACACGCGAAGGCGCACTTAGCATCGCGAATTGATATCGATGCCGGAGACGGTCACGTAGCCTGGAACATCAAAGGATTTTCCGTGCACGGGGTACACGCGGGGGTGGCGGGCTCTGAAAGCCGATTGGCTGACGTGACGGTCGACGTGGTGTGTCACGTAAACCGCCCACGAGTCACGCGAATTCTTTTTTGTTCCCGAATTGAATCTGGCATATCAAAGTATGCGGGAAAAACGCCACCTGAATTAAAAAAAAATTTTCTTTTCGAGTATTTTGTATTATATTTTAATGAAAGATGTTACGTAGAAAATAAAAAAAAATTAATAAATAAAAAATTAAAAGCGTCTGATACAGCAATGCCATAATTTATGCAGCAATGTAATTCTGTCCGTCGAACTCAATAGTGTCCAGCCAGTATCTCGTGACCGAAAGCACTGCCTCGTTTCTCGTTAGTGCGGAATTAGCGTGATAATAAGCGGTAGCACTCATTTCCGTAGCTGTGAACGGTAGCTCAATAACATTGAATACGCCTACCTACGAAACGACACCCTCATCCACCCCCCGAACAATACGTGCCTAATTACATAGCGACCAGAATTCGCCCCAACAAACGTATAAACGCAAACACTCGCACGCGCATTACCCGCGAGAAACAAAAAAATAAAGAAAAAGAAAAATGAAAAAAATGTTAAGAGCCTACACATTTGATTAAATATTTTTTTTTATCAAAAATATAAAATTATTAAAGTTATCGCTATTTATTACGTTAAAATTATTTTTTAGTTATTATTACAAATGAAAAATTGATATAATAATTATTTGCAGTCGTACGTTTTCGAAATTTACGTGCGTTCGCTGTGAAATTACATAATCCGCGGATAAAAACTTGTAATCCAACTACGCCAGTCGCCGCATCTACCCTTCGCTGATCACATTCGTATTCGATACCTGTTCAGAGACCAAAATCCTCCCTCTTTCAAATGTAATTCAACGGAATTAAAATACAATTATACTAAATACTTTCAACAAATTCGTTTACCAAAATCCTCTTTTCGTAAACCTCAAATTTTGATTTAATTACCTACGCGCGGCATTAGGCTTATGAATATTTTACGATCAATCGATAGCAAAAAAATATATTTATTAAAACAGATTACGAAATACGCGTGTTAGGAACTTATCGGCGTGCCAATGGGCTCGATCATTCTTTAAAAATTTGTCGGCGCGAGATAGCGGTTTCCGCGACGACCCTTATCCGAGTGGTTAATAGAATAGCGAGCTTGCAGTCGCGGCTGCGTCTTCGGGAAGTTAAGCGGACCGCCTCGGGCCGTTCCGCCGCGGCTTTCCGTCCCCGTTTTGCGGCATTCGAATTGCAAATACCAGAATGTTTGCATGTTGTTGTCACCGCATCGGTACCCGGAGGGGAAAAGGTAGAATGCCGCGACGAGCGACGGCGGCGGCTGGGGGACGGGGCGGCGACGGGAGTGCAGGGAGCAAGGGGAAGAACTCCTCAAGAGGAAATGGAGAGGAACCGACTCAAGTCTCAGATAAAGACGAATAAAAATAGGCGAGCGAGCGGAGAGATAGAGGGTGCAGGATGGAGACGGCGTTTCCTGCCCGGGGAACATTAGCGCCCTCAATACTCCCCCGTCCCCCTCGCGCCCCCTCCCGCTCAGACCGTCCACCCACCTACGCTGGGAAAAGGGCCACATTCCCCTGGCCAACTATTCACCTCTCTCGTCCATATGACAGACACCGTGGGTAAGAACCAGGCGAATATCGCCGAAGGCGTTCACGCGGCACGCATGCACGGTTTCCCTCCGAACGACTGATTCAACGCGTGTCGGATTTGTCGAACGGCGTGTCATATCGGCGAAGCATCCTTCACTATCCGCTTGCGTTATTTAAATTCGAAAGAACCGAGAAGGTAAATGAGTTTTGTCTCAAGAAAGGAGGTTCGTTAACGGCATGGATCTTTGGAAACCGGACGCTACGTTCCGACACGAGACCCTCACATATTTACATTAGCTATTACGACGGTCTTATCTCACCGGGAATATATTTCGCCGGCGGGTTGTATCGCGCGTCTCCATCTTGTATCACGCGAAAAGAACGTCGAGATAGAGATCTGCTCGTCATAACGCGGTCGCTAATAAATGCGGCCTCGGGGAACCGACGCGCCTAAGAAAATACAGAGACTCGACGGAAATTCCATCTCGGTGAATTTTTCTCGCCGTTTGCCCTTTGATTCAATCTCCACGAGGCGCGGTGAATATCGCGTCACGTACAAGGATCCTGGACCGCTCGAGGAGACGGAAAAATCATCGCGTGATTGGCGGGAGAGGAGGCCTCGCGATCATCGCGATGATGGCGCGATGGAAGATGCTGGGAGATGGTAAACGTCGGATGATCCGACTGTCCCTATTATAGAAACCATTTCGCCGGCTCCGGACATGGTGGACGGCGCATTACGATAATACAGCCTAATAATAGAGTACCGGGAGAGAGGCAGAGACCTAAGGGACGCCGATTGGCCGCCTCGAGCGTCGTAATTGCGGCCGTCCGATGATTATTGGCGGCGGGAGGGTGCCCCTCGATCACGATCGAGATCGTCTCCTGCCTTGAGACCTTCGGGATACCCGATCGGCTTCTCCTGGCCCCCTTCTCGCCGGTTCCCATCGACTAAACACACCCATTATGCTGAAAATGCGACTTTGATGATTGGGTGTGCGGCGTCCGAGGCGAGCACGGCTCTCCTCACGTGTGGTTTTCTCCAAGATGTCGGGCGTTCTATAAATTTCGTTTTTTTTTTATTCGGCCGATGAGAGCGGCCAGCAACGAAGGCGATCAAAGCTCACTCTTGTAAATTTTTATCGGCCAGTTGCGCGCATGATTAGTGGACTATGCCGCGATTCTAACGAAGGTAGATCAAACGAGGGATTTCCTAACTGACTCGCAATAAGTGCCTTCGAGTACGAAACGCATAACGTGCTTTGTAACAAAGTATATGAATGACTGTACTTGAATTTAGACTCGCTGGAAAATTATTAATACAAAAATTGTAACAGAAGATAAGTGTAACGTATTTAGTTTATCACTATTTTTTTTCTTTTTCTTTTTTTTTTTTTTTTTTTTAATTTGCGTTGCAACTGCGGAATATGGGTCGTGAGTCGCTAATGAGCGGAGCTTTGAGACGCATCCTAATGAATCTAAGTAGGTCCTTTTACGTTATATTACTTACACGGAGGGTAAGTCGCCATACGGTCGCTTTGCTTTCATTTCGTCGTCCGCGAGACGACTTCCGCCGTTCCTACTTTTATTGCGGGCCGCGCGAGCATGTGCGCCACGGCGGTCAACATGCAATTAATTTCAATTATAAAAATATTATTGTCCTTTTTACGACGCTGGCAGGTGCTTTGTGGTCAAAGGTCAGCTTTTGTTGCGGGAATCGTACGGTCAAAAATTTCCATGTTTCTTTAAAAACCATCATGATTTCGCTAATTGCCGCGGTATATCAAATTAGCCGTTCATTGTGCGTGAAAATTATTGTCTCCTCGGTTTGGTACATTTATGTAATTTACCTCTATTATATTATTTTAATATTTTGAAGAGTGTCAGAAAATGCATGTACCGCGTAATCTTCTGGCTGGACGGGGCAAATAATAACAATGCTGATTTGAATGGAATACTAATTTTACTTCGCCTAGCCAGTCGCGGTCAGAAGACTACAGCTGGCGGGGGCACACTTGCGGCGTTCGCCGCGAATATTATTCAAAATTAGCAGGGCAGCGAAAGTCGGAAGTCCCAATTTCGCGAGGCGAAGACAGCGAGCCCTGCCCCGCGCTTTCTCATCGTCATTACTTTCGTAAGCTCTCGCGCACCCCACCCTTTCCCCTTTTCCCTCCTCCCCTCGCACAAAAGAGCGAGGAGCTTAATTAGGATTCTTTTATGATTCGATTTAGTCGATCACCGGTCTTGTAAAGCCGGCAGCCTCACGCGCAGAAACGTCTGACGTGGAAAATCTCGCACAATGTACGCGCAAAGTATTATTGACTATTAGCAGACAGACAATGGCGCGGGCCCCCTTCCGCGTTTTTTATTATTTTTTTAATTTTTTTTCTCCGCCCGCGAAGGCCGCGATTCCGACGTTATACGGCAAATCGAATAGAGCACATCAGAGAGACGTAATTTACAAATAGGGCTTCTTTCTTGACAAATTGCGGCGCAGCTCGCGGCCACGTAGCCGACGAGAATGCGGTATCATTTAACCTACGGAGCCTTAAAACAACGAAAAAGAGCCGTCGAGCTATTGGAAGCTCGGGAGCTATTTAAATCTGTTGAATGGCTCGTGGAAGCGGAGCAACCTTCTCTTTCAGCGCGGGGATTCGGCAACAAAGGCGGAGGTTTTACTTTTAAATTTAGTACACGGCCGAGATCCTTCTCCCCGTCTTCACCTCCCCGCTCCCGCCCCTCTCGGTAAATAAAATAGGGATTTAGTTCCACCTTGACTTGAGTTTATTCCGTAGCCGCGCGCTCTCGAGGGAGAAGGAAGGCCGGGATAAATCGGCCGCCGAGAATGTCGCATGTAATAATCCGAACGATTACCGAAGATGTAATTAGGACCTCGAGACGGTAAACGGGACGATAAGGAGTCAAGAAGTAGCTTGCGATTAATTTTTTTTTCATTATACACGTACATAATTTAAATTCCGAATTAATATGCCCAAATGCAATAACGCGCGCGAATTAGGATCTCTTAAAAAAAAAATAACGCGCGTTATCTGGCGAGTTTTTCGTAATAATACGAAATTAATGGAGGGGGTCCGATCGAATTTCGCGCAACAAGCGACGGGGGGGCCTTTCGCGAAGAGACGCGCAACTTTCGGGAGCGTGCTGGATTGCCCGTGGCACAAATTACCTCTTTAACGGAGGGCTACCTACTTCTCTCCGAGGATCCGGTCCAGGGGAGGAAAGATCGAGTGGTCCCAAGAGGAAGCAAGGGGGATAGAGGGGGGACGACGTCGGAAAAGAAAGACCACGTACGACGCGGTGTCGGACTCCGGCGTCACGACGCCCTACTGTCCTCCCGAAGACAGTCTGCTGCGAGGCGGTCCGAGTGACAAATAGATGTACGTCGTGACCGCACGATTTACTCCTCTTGCCAGAGGATAAAAGGTTCCTGACGAAATTCCGCCGCGACAGCGGATCTCGCCATTACGATCGCACGCTTTTCTCATAACCGATCGATCATTGCGATTCCCCAAACAACCGATACGTTATTGCAGGATATATGACTCTAAGACATTTCGATTCAGGCGATTTTGTACTTCTTAATGTATTGCAATTTTAATTTACCTCCCAAGATTGATTAAAGACATTGTCCACTGTTCAATATTAATTTTTACAGGCATATTAATGTGTTAATGATTTTGAGATACTTATTTTGCAACAATGTAATAAAAAAATAGGCGCAGATTTTTCGTTTATTTCGTTACGCATACCGCGGATGTGTGCATTTTTGTGTTGCACGAAAGCGTTTTTAATTTTCCATATTTTTTTTTTCTCTTTCTCGATAAGTTCGACGCTCCTTTCTCCCTTTTAATACAGCGTGAAGGAACGGCGTCTTCTTCCGGGACTCCCGCCGGTATCTTCCCGTCTGCCGGCGGCCCCGCTTCCTCGTACCCACTCTCATTATCTCGAGGAAATTAAATATGTCATCTGATTCTTAAAGTTAATTGAACTTTCGGTGCGCCATGAATGCTCCACCAATTTCTAATTCATTAAGGTAATGCATTGAGCACGTGCCAAGAGCGTTGCCGGTGAAAACTTTTTGGATACACGGTGAACTAACGTAAACCGGCACGATTTCATTCGATACTACGAAATTGGAATTGTAGCATAATTAAATAAGTTTTAAATCCAAAGAGCAGCACTCAACGATGATAATCATAAATTTAACACGATGCGACTTACGAAATTAATATTTTAATTAACGCGTAAACTGAGCGAGCGTAAACGAATATTTTTATTTCGTTACCATCGTCGTCGTCGCTTTCGCTGTTTTATATTTGAAATAGGATGGCCGCAACGTATATAAGAGCGATGCCGTTCAACGATATTTTTCCAGTTGGAAATAAATGAATGATCCGAGCAGATAGCGATCCCGAAGGGTGTAACGCATCGCACATGCACGTGAAGAAGACTCACGCCGCGTGCTCTGGATGCCCGGTCGCGAATGTGCAAGTCATCAAGCTCCACAGGGGGATGATGAGACGCCCGAAGTTAGAACACCGGAGGCGCTCGCAAATAATATGATACACCGAACGGGAGATACGGGGCGTGATTGCGCGAATCTGCACCCCGATCGATCGCAGAAACGTTCGTTCTTTTCGCGTCTTATTCTCAGAAAAGGAAGTTAATTTTGCCGCGTTCTACCGGCCGAGCGCGCGATTTATCACGGCCATCGAGATCGGATCGCGCGGCGATCACATCTTCAAATTATATGCGTCGAGTTATGACGTCGTTACGATACAATCGGCGAGAGCTTGCACGCGGGCATGTAAGTCAGCCAGCGAATTCACAGTCTAATTTCAGGGATCGTTCGTACGTTACGAAGAGAATCACCAGAGTGCACCTTCTATTGTGTGGTTAAGAGCAGTCGTAGATATCAATGGACGTGCAAATATTTTAATGCTCCCGAACGTAATGCTCATTGTCGCTACGAAATAATATTCTCCTTAAATTGACTATTAATGTAATTAATTATTTTATTTGCCATATGCATATTTAATATTTTTTCTTATGACTTATACTGAAGTTAAAAAAAAATTTTTTTATTTTATTTTATAATATTATTTCGCGTACAATGTCGCACTTTGCGGAAAAGTAACATAGACAAATGTTGAGTGGCCGCAATTAATTATGCTCGATCATCGTCGGACATATAGTCCCATTCGGAAAACCCGCGTCGACTTAATCGCTGCCAATTTATTTAATCGAATAAAGAAGGGCTTGCGCCGGAGATCCCAAATTCCTGGTGCGCGACATGGTATTCGCATTACGAGAGGCCGGGGTCTGGCTTTCTGACCACCCGAGTAGCAAGTGTGTGCAGAGGTTACAGTTAAGGTGGCCTGTTAGGAGCGGAAGGGTTGGCGGAACTCATTCGGGGACGAGTGGAATATGAGAGACCGACAAGGGTGGGACAACAAAAGCCTTGTACCTTCGCCGGTGAATTTTCAAACGTGTACGAAACTCGACTTCCGGTCGTTCGCTTCTTTCACATATATAGCCCGCTAATTATTTTTTATTAAGCACGGTCGTAATTTTTTTTTTTTAATTTTTTAATTTTTTTTTTTTACATTTTACCGTAGAAGACGCGATCTAAGCGAAACTTATTATACCGAATATAATTAGCAGGAGCGTCTCGTTTTGAAAAGCCTGACTATTAATAAACGTGATTCTACGTGACGGCGATCCGCCTCGATTTGCGACACTCGAAAGTAAACGCGTATGGTCAGGTGGTCTGTGAGAAAAGAGGGATACGGGAACGCGGAGGAGGTCCTCTCGGACGTGCGGCATGTCGGTGCGGCGAAAGAGAAGGTTTACGAGAAACGCGGCCACCGCAACACACGCGGTGGCCGAGGCCAAACCAAACCAAAGATTAATGTACTACACTTACTGGGGCAATTTGCGCCAAGTGTCGGCCGTAGAACTGTGTATACCCCCGAGTTCCGGAGGTAGATTTGTTCCACAGGCACCCTCGCGGAGAGATCCCTCGCTCTCTCCTCCTATCTCCGAAGAATAGCGCGAAAGAAAAGTTTCGGTTTCGCAATAAGCGGGAGGGAAAAAAAAACCCTAAACGGGAAAACGGTGTTAAAACTTGGCGCGGGATCAACCTAAATTTCGATGTAAACGTATACGCGAATTGTCCGGCGATAATTTTTCGCCAAAGATCTTCACGGGCGCGGGATCAAATGAGCTACTCCGGTACGTTAATTAATATTTCCGAACAAATGAATAATCGCAGAAACGCCGAGGCGACGGCACGTGAGGGGCGCCGAGATATAAGCAAATTAAATATGCATAATTAAAACGAAATAGCGACGGGAGAAACGTCGCTCGTGCGGCTCCGGCTGGCTCGAATCAGAGGGAAGAGGACTTAAGGCAAGGAACATTCTCGTAGCAACATCTGGCCGCTATGAAGTATAAAGAGGCATGCGATATCATCCGCAGTGAATGCTTAATTAAAACCTCAGACTCCTCAGCCACGGAGTTCCCCTTAGTCGCCCGCTAATCGCAAGAACCGCCGTGGCTGTTCAACACGAGCCGAGCTCACCTTTACGTATATATCCCTGCGCTCGCTCTGCGAATGATTTTCATCTCCCCCGATCGCTCGACAATCATACCTGCTTCCTGGAATTACAATCGCCGGGCTATCATTAAACAATTAAGCTGGACTTCTTAAATCGTGAATTATTTTGCTGATAATCCGGTTTCTCATTCGAATTGGACTTTTCTCATACGGCGGCCGAGCAACAATTTTAAATCGTAGCCACGGGATAAACGGCAGGAAAGGTGGATTTCAGAGACGACAGTGAAAGTGGGCGCTCTGCGGCATTTCCGGTGACACGCCAGCCTCACGGCGGGAGAAAATTTCACTTGGAGCGTCTAACGAGTTCGCTCTCACCCCAGACGACGAGGAGGGAAAGAAAAAAGTTAAAGAAGGGTCGAGCAGGGCGGGGGGAGAGAGAGGGCAGTTTCAGGTTCGAAAGGCGAGCCTCCGTTTTTCGATCGAGCGAGGACAGCGAGGACCCGGCGATCCGAGCGAGATTGACAGGCCGAGCCCCGCTAGTGGGCCCGCGCCGCTGAAACGTCGATGAAAGATGATTTACTTTTAATGACGGAAAACGCTACTCTTAGCGCCCATCCCCTTTGATTAATTACGACGACTCGTCGAGGGAGAGACTGTGACCTACTGAATCTTTCTCTTCGAATCGTCGCACATATCGCACGCCGTTTATCCCGAAAACACGAGTTTTTCTTATTCGCGGCGTCATATTAATTAGGTTCCCGCAACATTCGCGAGAGCTTTGACGAATTGTTAGATAATCACGAAGACGCGGAAATGAATTTTTCGCACACCCCGTAGCGCGTGCATCGCGGGAGAGACAGCGGCGTCAATATATATGCAAACTCCGATATAACGATCTATCGGTACGAAAAGGGCGAGGGAAGGAAAAAAGCGATGGCGCGAGAGAAAGAAGGGAAAGAAGCGGCGAGAACCGCGCGCGCGCGCGAAATAAAGGAGCGAGAAGAAGAAAAGCTGCAGGCTTAATATAAAACTTCATTTCACGATCGGTAGAAATTCCGGCGCGGTTGCCGCAAAAAGGGCACGGAGCTCCGGAAGGATCGCATTTTTCCGGCATTAAGCTTATCGCAAAACTCTGAGTACAACTCGTCGTTTGCCGGCGAAATGTCGTCGCACGTGCCGCTTTAAGACGGAAGGGATTTTTCGGCGACAACCCTCGCGCGCGAAGCCGAAGCGCAGCGCGGCGAATTATTTCGAGATTAATAGAACGGGCGCGGAGATCCGAACGGGTGGAAATTATCGCCGAGCAGTTTTCCCGGGGAATCCGGTTATCGGGGAAGGGATAGAAGGGAGGAAATTCCGCCTTGGAAAAAAAAGAGCAAAGTAAGGAATCACCTAGGAAAGACAGCGTAGTCGCCTTTATCGCGCGACCGTGTCGATCTAAGAAACGCCACCCCCTTTCCACCTCCGTAGCTCTTCTCGTCGAACTTTTCGTTCGTATATTTCGGGGCCTCTCCTCCTATATGTTTGCGAAGAAGGGGGATAAACGGGGGAGGCCGCCGAACATCGGTGGCGCGCGAGCGTGGCGCGCGCGATGAAACTTTTAATAAATGGCGGAGTCGATATGAAGTATAGGACTTTGACATATCGTGTGTCTGTAATGTATAGTTAAATCTGGTGGCAGATGTGGAGGGTGTTCTCCGTTCTCTCGTCCCTCGCCCGTTACCCTCCCCGCTCGCTCGTTCGCCCTCTTCCGCCTTCTCGCGAGCATCGCGCTCCGGAATGGTTGACACCCCCGCCAAATTTCCTTCTAACCCACTGACGCAATTGAATAAATTATTGATACCCACGCACATAAAATAATAATTAAAGCGCGCCTTTTTCCCGTTGATAAATAACTCTTCTACTTTTTTTTAAGCTTTCTTTTTTCTTTCAATCTCTTTGCACTTATTATTTATATACTTTTTATTAAATTTAATTAATTGCGTTATGTTGCACGAAAATTCGTTGAAAGTATTCAACCTTACCTTTAAAATTTGTAAAGTTACAGAAAAAAAAAAAAAAAATTTACCGACGCAAATTCTGGAATTTTATTCTTGTCGCTCGCGTTGTAACGCGAGGTACATACAAATGTCTTGTTTAAATGCTGCGATATGTAGGACATGGCGAATTTGATCTTCTCACGCTAAAGGGGATCGATTCTAGCAAGTGAACGGCTCGCTCTGCTCAATGAGGGTAGTAGCACAAATTTTTTCTTCGCCAGCGACAGTGAACTTTTCAATCAAACCGCCTGTCTAAATGAAAGCTCCTCCACAAAGCGGATCAGGGTAATCTGTCATCAAAACTGCTTCGCAGTGCCTCCACCCCTCCGGCAACCCCGATCGTTGCTGCAGTAACGACGCGGCTGCATCCGGTCCATGAACCTACCCAAATTCGCTTTTGAAGAAGCGTTCTGTATAAATATATATACATGTGTATTACAGAAATATAACGATTTTCAATCCCAACGGTATGCACGTCCCGAAAGACGACACTTCTCGCTATTACGAATAATGAATAATTAAATAAAAATAACAAATAACCAATAACATCCTCCACTTGTACAAATATTAGTCTCTCAATAAATTTGTACAATTATAAATCACAAGTTTGAACTTTTTGAGATACCTGAACCTAAGCCAAAAGTAATTATATTATTATTGCGCGCGTTGTAAAATTCGAAAAAGGAACTTCGCGGAACAGGGCCAGGGAACTTCGAAACGTGCCGAGAGCGAACGGCGCGATGCTGACGAACTGCTTTCGACGCTTCCGGTCGTTTCACAAACTCGACGATGAATTCGCGGTATCATTCGTGGGTTAATAAAAGCGGAGGACTGTCGTACCTTGATGCGGCGGCTCGTCCGGTGAAGGTGGAGGACCGCGTGGCCGAGCACGTGAGAAAGTGCCCCTCCACTCGTCGGGATACTGAACGACGCGCTCGCGCGTACCGCCCACAGCTGCGCCGGGTAACCCGTGGCCGCCCAAACAGTCCTCGTGCCCGTCCGCGCGAGAGTCGCCCGCCTGCACTCTCACGGCACGGATCTGGTCGTCGGTACCCTCCTGGCTGTGTGCCCTCCGAGCCCTCCAAGGCCGTCGTCGCCGCGACAGGCCAGCCCGCCTACGTTGGCGGAGGGCCGTGCCTCGCCGCGCGCGTTACCGCGTCGGGATTGGTTGCTCCGTGCCGGCGGTGCGCCGTCACGTGACCTGGTCTGCCGCCACATTAAAGGACCGACTTTCCACCTCGGTGCCGAGGTGGACTCCCAGCCACCCCCTCCCGGAACGGGGAAAGAGACAGCAGTAACAACAGGGACACCGGGAACGCCGGGAGAGGCGAAAAAGATCGCGGAAATTTCGGCCCCGGCGACCGGAGTTCACTCGGAGACGGTCGTCTCTTTCTACGGGACGCCCTTCGCCCCCCTTGCCGCACCTTCCTGACGAGTACCTCCACCACGGGGCCTCTCGGCCCCCGGCTTCTCCCCACCTGCCCTCGGCTCCTATCTCTCCGCATCCTCTCTCTCTTCTTCGTCACTTGGCAAGTAAACCGCGATCGGTGACTGGCTCGGCGTACCCTAGCCCGCTTGCCTGGGTCTCGGCCGATCGGCAGCAGCCGCGGTACCCGCGATTCGGCACGGCGCTCATCCGTCGATCGGTCGGACTATCGATCAACCCCGTCGCGGCGTTGACGTGTGACAGTGGTGATCTGTGCCCGGTTTGTTCTCGCATCGGGAATCTACGAATCGAATCGACTGACCCGGTCTGCGTCGGCGGCGAGTAAACAGTGTCATGTTCGCAGCGTGCTCCGAAGATCTCTTTCCCGTTGGCACCAGATCGAACACCTCGGGACAAGTTACAGCTGGTGCGTAGAGGAAGATGAATACGTACACAGTTCACGATGACGGCGATGATGATGTAGTGAATGTCACGGTGTGTGGTGACTACGTGGCGAACAATCGCAATTAATTAATCGCTTGCCGACGGGTTCCACGATACATATTTAAACAGGTAATAAATGTCATCGAGAAAGAATTTTTGAAGAAGTTCAATGAACGAAAAAATAGCTTCTGTGCTAGTAAACTAAAGAATGAATTCTATTCTGCATTTTCTCAAACGCGGATTGATAACAATATGTGAAAAAGCGACAGCGGATAGCAGGCTACTCAAACGAATCGATTCTTTTCTAAATCCTTTCAGAAACGAATTTCAAGTTAACGAATCTCTATAATTAATGACACCGCAATGTTTTATTATAAATACCTCGTATTTTCACTTTTTTTGAGAGCTGAAAAATAGACGAAACTATCGGCGAGACATTCATCGAGTGTACAAGTGTTTTCTAAATCTAAACGTTTTGAAATCGCGTCAGAGAACACTGCAACGAAATAATTACAACGTCCGACGCTATATTTTCTCAACGAGAGCGCTACATTAATCGTTTAAGAAGAAAAATCGCGCTCGAAAAATAAATTGCGCGTTCCATGCGTAGCAAGCAACAAGCATTGGTGCATCTCGAAGAAAACCCGCGGCAACTGCAGCTGTCCAGCAATCTGCAGCTTAGCAATCGCCATCAGAATTTGGTCCAGGCGGGTAAGGAGCTATCGACCGTGAAGACGAGGCCGACGACACCCGTCCTGGCGAACGACGGAGGGGGCAGCTTCTGGCTGGCCACGGTGGCCGCGGGGGCGAGTGCCCCAGCCGGGCTGCCCCCGCACGGAGCTCATCATCCAGCCATGGACCCGACGTGCGGATCCGCCGAGACCGGCTTCATCAACAGCCAGCCTTCCATGGCCGAATTCATGACGGCATTGCCGCAATTAGGGGACAGCAGCCTGCAACACTCGCCGGGGACCGGTGGCTCGATCAGCCCAGGCGCCCATCATCCCGCGTATCATACTATGATGGATCCCCACGGTGTCGCTGACCCCTCGGGTGTCAACGTTCCCGAGTATCCCTGGATGAAGGAGAAGAAGACTACTAGAAAAAGTAATCAGCAAGGTAAGTCACTAAGTCACTGAAATTGCGTAGCTTTTGTAAGTCGTTGCGCCATTATTCGCGAGAGAAAACAGTCATCGGGGTACCAAAGTTTCAAAAAAAGATTAATAGAAAAGAAACGTGCTTTTAAATCTCGATATTTTTATCAAAATAATGCATTAAATGCAATAAATTTAAAGATAAAATTACTATTTCTTCTCAATTATTTACTAATAATTAGCAGTTTCAAAATTAAGTATTTGTTCATTTTTTATTTGTAAAAAAAAATTAAGTTATAAATAAATATATTTATTCTGTTAAAAAGAAATTATTAATGCAAAAATATTGCAAAAGAAATAAAGCGGGTATTTTTCATGACTCGAACAATTTTTACAAAGATTTTTGTGGAATGCAGTCAAATAATAATTTTCAGAGAAACATTGTGACAAACATGAATGTCAATTAACGGCCGTTAGGATTCGGCATGCTATTTACAATGTTAGGAGTCTATTGACTTCTCGCCGCCACTTTGTGGCTCGCCACGGGGTGCCTGCTATCCGACGGCCAATACTAATTTCAAGCCGTTCCTTTCCTACTGCCTGTGCCGCACATCTGAAATACATACAGCCGGCCGCAGATTTCTAGACATTTGCAAACATTAGGTAGCAAATTATGATGTATCATCTCGTCGCCCTCAAAATGTGGCGTCCAGATGAAAAGGACTTTACGAAAACGACAATTCCTACAAGACAGATCTGTGTTCCGCAAAATTTATCGCACGCTCGCAATTTACAATCTATTATGTAATTTATTTTGTTCTGTGTTAAAAAATTCATTCTCCATCATTTATTATCGTATTTGCATGAGGGCTTCATGGGAATCTCGCGCAATGCGCGTTAAAATTACCGTGATTATTATATAATTATTTAATATATAAAATTAATACAGTATAAAATTAACTTCGTTGAGTCAACAAGACATTCGCGGCACTTAATTTTCTCACGACTTGTTGGTTATTGCGGGGCTATCGAGAACCGGCCAATAAATTTATGGAGGGACCGCGGTACAAATTTATTAGCCACCGATGGCCCTACAATGGCCAATAAGTTGTCCGGAAAACGCGTCCGCAAATATTTCTCCGATTCAGTGGAGCAGATTTAGTTCGCGAGATATCCAAGTCGATCAAATAATTCAAATAATTAAAAAATTAATCAGTGAAATACGTAAAATCCGAAAATGTACCTTTAAATGTCTTAACTTTATGCTGGCTCGCGTGATGTCTTACGCGTTATTGAAGCTCGTACAATAAAGGACAGCGATACGTCCGAAGGGCTGGTTAACTTTATGGGCCACTAGGGTCGCCGTTCAACAACGTCCGGGACCCCACAGGCGTCTTGGTCTATTTATCTACCCCCGTTTTCTCTCTTTCTCGCATCGATCTCGCGTCGTCCACAACGGCGATTTAGCGTCGCGCCAGCTCCAAAACGTGCCCCGGTCCGTCCGCAGGACACGTCGGAAGATTAAGTGTTTGGCACGGAGGTTAACCAGCCGCTGGCCAGGCGGTAACACGCGGAATCATCTGTAAATTGAGCCCAGGACTAGCGGGAGAGAGCGTCGGGACGGCCATAACTCACATGGGGTGCCGCCACCGACGCCTCGTACACGTCGGCTCTTCGCTTTCAACTACCGTGTTATCCCTTATCACCGCGCTGCCTCGGTCATCTCTTTATGATTTGCGAGCCTATATATAATAATCACGCGACTCTTTATGACTGCGCTTCTTACTACGAAATACTCGAAAGCTACACATTTGTTAAACTGCAATTTTTTAAATATTTTTAAATATAATTTTTTTTAAATCTAATTTGATTGAATAATTTAAAGTAGCTTTGTTAATTTTTTTTTTTTTTTTTTATTAAATCTACCTTCGAATTTCTTTTTCTTCTCCATTTTAAACATCCCCAAATTTCTATGAATTATCGCCAACAGAAATTGAACTCGTCAGCCCTGTTATTACGATTTTAACTGTCGAACTCGCATTAATGAGTTTCTATCCAAGACGGCGATGCCTCCATCACGAGGATGTCCTACGAAACCTTAAGTAACATCCCGCCTTTTCGTATGTGTCACCATGCTGCGCGTATTAAATTTCAATCTGTTACATCTACGTGCCCCTCCAGCCGAGGTGTTTTAGCTCGGGGACGGCACGGCGAAGGAGAACGTGGTCTGATTAGTTGAGTTATTTGCCAGGAGAGAAGAGGCGCGACCGACGTTCCGCGCCTCGCCGGTAATTCTTGCCGGATACCTTTTCTACAAAAAAGCCACGAATCTACGAGTGTTTTTCCCGACGCCTTGTTCCGGGCGTCTCATCAGTCACGTCGGCGGGTGCCAAAGCGGAGGCGTCAGCCCAGCAGACTCCTCCAAGACGCCGATGTGTCAATTAATCCCTGCATCCCTCGGGATAGGACTAGGCTAGAGGCTGGATTATCGTCACCCTCTCCCTCCCCCATCCCTGTGTCACCCTTTCGTCCTCCGTCTTACACCGTCCCGCGGGACGGCCATTTTCGTGGCCGAACTGCTTCTTACCGAGATACAACGGGCCGCGTTTCCGCCGTTAATTAATATAGCGGCGATACTTGGTGTCGCTAATAGCTCGGCCTCGTGACGTCATTAAATGAAACCGCGGGGGCAGCTTTAAATCCGCATTAAAAGGGGCGAAAATAATGAGGGGGGGTACGAGCGGGGAGATTTTCCGAATGCCTACGGCGAGACAGACACAAATATCGGAATGAAATCGAGGAGGGCGTAAAGATTCGATAACGAAAGAAGGGTGGAAGGAATTGACTATGCCTGGCGATTCCATGATATAGGTGATTGAGCGAGTGGGGCTTTACCCTCCGGGATGAAACGCAGTACGAAAGGAACGGGGCATCTAATTTAAAGATTCATTGGCGAGTAAATCCTCGCTGAATTAGAGATAACTCTCCTAGAAAATCCCAGCTACTATGACGCCTTGCGGCCGCCTCTGCGGTCGTGGATAAGAAAAGAATCGCGAAACGACCGTATTCGTGAAAAGAAGCGAATTCAATGTACGGCAAAGATGCACCGGAAGCAATCCATCAAAAAGTATCCGTTAATAAATAATTAATATTACAGCGAATAATTAATGACGACAATATTAAATTATAACGAATAATTTTACTAATTACGATTTTTTTAAAATATACCGCTCTTAAATTCTAAAACCAGACGACTGATTAACAGATACACGTACGCGATAGGTTTGATGTATTCTTTCACGCGTGTTAAAGTCGTTGCCGCTCAAGCAGCAGGCAACGTTAGCAACCGTTACGCGAGAGATGATCGCGAATATTTGACGCGGAGTCTGTTCAGCTTGGCAAGACGAATTGTAGAAAGGAAGAAACGCGGCTCTCATACGTTTTCATACATACGCGCAGTTTTCCCAGCTCGCGCGCGTTGGCGCAAAACATCTGGAGGAATAACGCCGCATAAAATATTCCGGATTATCCCCCGAAACCGCCGAAGTATCGGCCTTCGCAGCTGCAGCGCGGGGGAAGAGGGAAGTTTTAGGGATACGGGTGGCTCAGCCGTTCGCACAAAGCTCAAATAATAAACGCGGTATAACAAATTGATAATCTGAAGCCCCATAATCGTACGCGTGTTTCGCCCCGGAATCTGTGGCCCGGCACTAAAAGAAGTTTCCACGCTCGTTGTTACGCCAAATGGAGCGCTATAAAAGTGTGGGGGTCCGTATCGCCGCTGCTTCCTCTCTATCCCGCTCTCATTCACCCTCGCCTTCTGTCTTTTTTTTTATATCGCCTCTTCTCAATCTTAGTAAATCGTAATCGCGTGATTTTTTAGGGCTAGGAAGAATTTTTGCGCCGCGGACATTCGACAAAAATCGTACAATGTTGATTTGTGATTAAAGATAAAATTGTCTTCTTCAAGAAGGTAATGTAATATATTATGAAATTGGAGAGAACACGAGTCAATCGGCGATTTACTCCGCAATGTTCCATAAAGAAAGTGAAACAGCCGCGGTTTCCTATGACGGTAATAATTTTATGCAAACGTTCGAAGGTGGAAGCTCTTCGAAATGGCGACGATATTGTCAGATAGTCATCTCTCGCCATGCTTTTCGTATCTTCCCCTTTCCAGCGGGAAATAAAAGACATTGAGGGTCCGTATATCTGTTATTCCGCACTCGTAAAAAGAAAGGAGGTGTAAAAATTTGCAAAGAAGGCGATAACATATGCTGCAAGGATTAAGTATAAACGATCGCGAAACGAAACGTCACACCGTCGTTTAAAAATCACTCGCGTCAAACAAATAGGCGACATTGTCAACGACTATCTTGATTATTCGCAGCGTGCACAGCAGTGCGAAAAATTATATCTTTTAAATTAACTTAATTAAAGGTAAAGCCAGCTTTCACTAAATTTCTCTAATTCGAGGAATATTTATAGATTTACATAATTTTTTTTTTCTTTTTTCTTTTCTTTTTTAACGTTAATATAATTCAAAGGACTTCGTACGACAACGCAACGAACGTTTTCCCGCTTCGACAGTTTTCGATATCTTTTAGACGACATAAATAGAATCCTCCAGCGCGATGGATTATTTACAGCCGTGACTTTCGCAAACCATTAGACGCTTCCCATCGCGAGTCCATAGATCTGGAGATAGGTGACCCGGCGGGGCTACTCGCCATATTCTTTTTGCTGCATCCCGGAAGATCTCCTCCTCCCCCGTCCGCTCGCGTTTTATATTAAAAATGAACTGTCGCTTCCACTGACGACATGGACGGGTATTTGACTGTACTACCGCTTTTATTTGATAAATCGCGGCGCGACCTCCTCGCCCGGTCATCTGAATTTCTAATGCATTATTTTTCCCGGTCGGAACCATCCGCCTGGGGGCCGCGCCGAGTCGCGAGGGTGAATCGCGCCACGCCAGACGGGGATGTCGGGTGGCTGAAAGAGCGATTAAGGATAAAGCAGTGGAAAAGCGACCGGGAAAAGAGCGGGCCGAATCCGCGGCTTGGGCTCGGCAACTCCTGACTTCCAGTTACCGCGATGATTACCATTAACGTTTATCGTAGTTTGAGTATCACGTAATCGCCGAGAGAGAAAGCCGCGATTATTTCGACCAATCACTCGGCACGCTTCACGTCCGATTAGAGTTTCGCCAACGCGGGGTTCTCCTGCTGGAAAAATCACGAGGGACGGAGGGGGGAGGGAGACCAACAAGTTCGCAATGATTTTAACGTTTCATAACGCGTAATATACTGTCTTCAATGCTACCTGTCATATTTCTCGAAGATTTGCCGCGGTCCACTCGGATTTCACTGTGAACTTTCTAAACGATTAATCAAGCTATAAAATTAGAAAAAAAAGGGCATTAGGTGTCTCATAAATGCGCGATGTCGAACGTGATACCGGTGTAACTCGAGCGTTATTATTTTAATCATTCTCGAGCTAGACTGCGTATAAAGCAATTTGAAAATTGTGTCTCTATGTGTATATCCTTCCTACCTGTTAGCCCCCCCTCTTCTTCCTGGAGCGGATCAACCAAAACCTGTTGCCTGTAATGGGCCTCACAGAGCGATAAAAAGTTTTCAACTCTACAGGAGCAAAAGCCTACATTTCTTCTTCGCCGACAGTTTAGCTTCATAATGCAAAGTCGCGAGTCATTCGGTGATCAAAGTGCCGCTCTCTCTCTCTTTCTTTCCGTTGGGCGAGTGGGTACGCTTTCAAAAGCTATTCTGACGTTTCTTTGAGTCGCCACCAGACGTAACATCAGGACATTGACACAAGGAAGCACCGTTTTGCAAGACAAGAGGGACGGTAGGACCACAGTGAGCGAGCTGGTACGACACGTCCTTTTGATTCGTTTCAACGGTGGAGAATTGCATCCTTTAAGCGAGCAAACTGCGCCTGAATCGTCGCGGGATCGCACACCTCAATTTACAATTTAGCGATTTTAATTTAAGTCAACCATTCAAAAAAAGTAAAAAAGAAAAAAAAAAGAAAAAGAGAAAAACAATACGCTAAACTTAGACTTTTTATCATTACTAGACGTCACAAAGCGCACGTTCACAATTTAATTTAAATCTCTTTTTTTTTTCCTCCCGTAAATATCGGCGATTCGCGGACAAATATGACGTTAACACGGATTTAAAATTAACTTAGCGGCAATCTTACGTAGACGTTTACAACCAGACTATAAGTACTTTAGGGTACATTAGCCTCGAGAGCAATGGAGAGTTCACCCTACCTTCTTTTCTTTTGCGAAGACAACGCGCAGTTACGCTAGGGTGGACGCCGTAGGTTTAACGGAAAGAGAGAACGGCAGAAAGGGAGCGAAGGGGAAATCGTCGAGAGGAAACAGGGGAGAGGGGACCTGTCTGGAGTAATTAGCTGGCCAGACCAGACCAATATCGCGCTGAAAGATTTTCAGCGACGACGTCGGCTCGGATCCGTCGGGAAAATCTGAGCTACTCTGTTTATAAAATGTCAGGGCGCCAATAAAAAGTCACGCTTCGTCAACCGTCGATAATGACAGAGAAGAGAAAGATAGACGAAGAGAAAGACGTAGAGAGAAAGAGAGAGAGAGAGCGTAAATAAAAAATTTCATAAATTTATTGGCAACCAATACAAAAGCGCTTCTAGTAGCACTTTCGCGATCCCCTGTGCCATTTTAAACAACTACGAAAGTCTTACTGAAGGAAGAAGGGACCCCCGGGTAACCTTCTTACGCGAGACTTTTGAGAAAGGTTACTTTCCTCTCGAGAAAGGAGGCATGCAGTGATGTCTACTTTCTTACACAATTCAGTCGATCCAGATATACATAAAACTGTTTGCGTGCTGTTTCTTATCGGTTCAAGTGTTATCACAAATTTTTATTATGCGGAGAAAATTTTTTACCCTCCCTAATATATATATGTATATATATATATATATATATTTTTTTTTTTATTCTACATTTTCTGCATATCTACTGTTGTTTATACATATTTATCAACGCGTAACGCGACAAGTTTATTTTTCATTCGTAGTACAGTATTATTAAATTAATACCATTGTCACAACCCGTTAAACTGCTCAAGACAAATTGTCCGAGCCGCGGTACGTTGCAATTCTATTTTTCTTTTTTTTTACCGTTAATAAAAAGGCGCGCGATCGGACGTCACCGGCCGGCCCGGCTCCTTACGTCTGTATCTACGTCGCGGGAAATGGCCGAAATAGAATCCTTAGGCACGGCAAGATAATGGGAAGAGGAACAATTCCGGAATTGGATGTTAGTGCTCAGGTTCAATCGATTGTCAGGATGACAGTCCAAGCATGACTCGCGGATTCGTAGGTGGAGGAGGAAACCTCCCGCGCGAAACTCTGTACACGCTGGACGTGGCTGACCAGCCGGCCGACTGACGGACGGCTGACTGCCTTTCTGATTGATGATCGCTACTGGACTCTCCGCCGCCATGCATACCCTACCAACACATCCTCCCACGTCCTTCACCGGCGTCCACCATCCCCCGAGCGTAGCGGCGAGCTGCCAGCCTTCACCCTCTCCGTTCGCCGAACGCGTCGACTCATTCCCAGAATCGCGCCTCTATCCTAATCTTTTTACGCCGCGCGGATAACACCTTGTTCCCAAGCTGCCTCGATTTGAAAATACAACGCTGAACTGCGGTCCGATTATTGATTATATCGTGCCGTTTAAGACAATTATATTATTTAAATTTAAAAATTATTAAGCGTGTGTATACTTATTAAAATCAATAAATTTATTATTTAAAAAAAATTATTCGACTCACCAATCTGCATGAGCTTCAGCGGAGTTGTCGAATTCTGGTGACTGTAACATAAAAAAGAAAATATTAAAATAAACATGTCAGTTAATTAATGAGATTAATAAAAAAACATTTTTTTTTTTTAATTTATACTTACTTAAAAGTTGCTCCGCCGATATATGATGCCCTTTTCCTGGGCCTGCTCTTCCTCTCAGATGGGACGTGTCGAGTCATCCTCTGCGTCGATCTGTAACAAAAAAAATATATATAATTTAATAAATGGCAACAATAGACTCCATTATCAGCTAATTTAGGCGTTACACCGTTTTTTTATAAATAGGAATAATAAATAAAAAAAAAAACAATCAACTTATAACGTTTAAAAAAATTACGCTTAGAAAATTCACGTAATAAATCGAACTTATACCCCCATAATTGTGTTGTAATAGTTTGAAAAGCAATAGAAATGAGGGATGTCTCAAGGGACTCACGAGCCGGAAATGCGTGGTCGGTGCCGTGACAAAGCGCGCTCGTACTATTTAACTCTTAATCGAGCAGAATTCGCGTATGGATGACCCGACACGAGCGGCGAAGGAGCAGTTACAAGTGAATGGATCTACCCTCGTACCCCCGCGGCTTCCCGCCGGCGTGTAGCCCGTCGCCCACTTCCTTTCATTGGGAGCAATATTTCTTTTCGCGAGTCCCCTCGCCGAGGGCCTTTATCTAACAAGGAGCAAATCATTTCCCTATTATTTGCTCGCTATCGCACTCTCGCTCCTCCAGACTTCCTCTCCCGGATTCGTTTTACTCGCCCGAGTATTCGGGGCTCTTTATCCCCCTCCTACCACCGCTTGTCGTTGCGTTCTCCTCGTCGCTATATCTCTTGGAGACCGTCCAAACTCTTTCCATTGCGGCGCTTTTGCTCGACTTGCTATACTTATTTTAGAGCTTCATTACATATCTCTTCGTTTCGCCTTCATTTCGAACGTTCGCGTTGCCTCCAAGAGCTGAGTCTCGTACAAAATACAAAATTCCGTTTTTGTTTCAACGTTCGCCGCATCAAAGCAGAAGGAATTTCGTCTCGGTGCATTTATATAAAACTTCGTTCGTTTCGGGACTGAATAAAGGAAGCCGGGACGAAGCTTGAAATTCTACTGATCAATCCTGAGGAGATAACTTTCCGTTCGCGACATTTCTGCCCTCCTCCGGCCGAAGTTTTCTCTCGATAAAGTTTTCTAAACGCAGATCCAACAGAACGCCCTTCTTACAAACCTTTAAATTACATCGCGCAATATTGTCTGGCATTTTGCGCGCAGAATCTTATCGCCGCGAGTATTCATAGATTATTTTCGCCGGGGATGTTAATGTCGCAATAATAATACGGCATGGAAAGGAGTTCTTTTGTCTAACGGTTGCAACTTCGCAATTTGTAGCGACGGAGGAGACGTGATTCGATCATAATGAAGTGCCTTTAGAGTGCCTACGAAGTACACGAAGGAGCGAATGGGTCTCAGGATGGTGTTCGAGCCGGACTAAAGGGGTGGCCAGTGGTCGGTTTAAACAATTATCACGAGGGTTGACCGCGTGTACGAGTCGACACGGGTGGTAAATTATTGCGCGCGGGGTTGGCGGGCCTAGAGCTCAGACCACATTAGCATGGCATTATCGCCAAAGATCAAAATCTCCTAGGAGTTAATTTATAACAAAAGAAATGTATGTATTATGCCCGAACGTATTACAGTCTTAAAAGCACGGAATTAAATTAAAAATTAAATTAAAAAAAAAATAATTTTTAATCTTAATATTTAAACACCATTTTGAACAAAATTAAAATTATTAATTAATAGTTTTATATAATTTTAGTGTAGTTCAATTCGCAGAATTAGATATAACCGCGAGCTAAATTTAATATAAAAAAAAATAATAATAAAAAAAATGTAAAACCACCTTTTGTAGTTCCGTGTGGAGCATCGATTGCAGTATAAATGCTACATGTTACTGTTCATCCACTGTTTCACGGAGTTGCATAAGAATCGGACGGAAAGAGGTGCTCGTAAATTCAGCCGCGCTAGAGAAAACCCGCGTGTCTCTGCTCCCCCGAGGTGAAGGGTGAGACACTGGGCGAGTGTCCTTTATAGCATTGTTAACAACTAATGTATGCGGCACGGATCTCCGAGAGACCCTCCCACATTTAACATTCTTTAACATTATTATACACATGGCGCCCGTCTGAGTACTCTCCGCGCATCCGTCCCTCTACCTCCTGTCACCCCTCGCCCCGGGAGCGACCCTTCGTGCCCTCCGGGGCCGATTTTTGTCAGTTTTATTTAACTGCAACCACGGAATCCCTTTTTTCCCACCCTTTCCTCGCCCTCGCTTCTTTTCTCGCACCCTTTACATCTTCGAGACGAAACGCTTTCTCTTTCTCTTTAAGATGCCGGGCACGTTTTAGGACTTACGATCAGCGCCGTAATTTTGGCGAACAAGTGGCGCTTACTACTTTCTGATGCGACTTTAGGAGCGCGCAACGAGAGACACTTGGAATAATACGTCCAATAAATAATCTAACGAATGCTACGTGAGGCCCCGAGATCCACGTGCAGAACCGATAACCGGTTCGATCGCTTCGCAGTCTCAAAGAATTTTTCCGCGGCTGTAAAATACCGCGGGCGCGCGTATTCTTCAAGAAACCCGGCAGACGAAAAGAAGCTCCGATCGGATAAAGAAATCGGATCGCCGGCAGTCAAGCGTTCGCGTAACATCATTGTTACCGGCTCTCTCGCCGATTTAATTAATCGCCGCGTTCAGCGGAAATTGATAATTAAAACTGCTTTCGAAACGGTTCTTTTGGCGTTCCGCTGTAAGTCAATCACGTGATTTTGTAATTACCTGAAATGCCCGGCGCGCGCGCTATAGCGGAGCGTTCTTAAGAAATTCGTAGTAATTAATAACCCGCTCGTCTTGTGATAAAATGTGGAGGGAGAGGGGGAGGAAAAAAGAAGCACACATCAGAAAAGGAAACCTCGCGGTGCCGCTGGGTCGAGACTAATTAAAGGTAACTCGTGATATTAGTTAATTTATTGCCGGCCGCGTATAAACGTCACTTCCTATTGGCCTGGTGCACGCTTAGAGCCGAACTTCTCCTTCGGTAGACGTTTTCTCGACTAATTCGTATAATCGGCAAGATTTCCGTTCGCTCGCTGTGTCAGGCGCAATAATTCACAGTACGGCGATTAATGAACCACGTTCTCGACTTCGTTTCGCTTCGATATATGTGACAGGGAACTGATTTTTGACGAGTTACGTCACGCCGATTTATTTTTGCGCGCAAAAAGTACGCGCCCGGCGAGCGCTATACAATTTTTTTGTTTACCACATTTTTACCGCCTGCAATATATAACGTTCAACGTCTTATATTAGATGTATATACGTTTACTCGTGAGACGAGCTTGCGATTATAATTATAAATTACCATCGTATCTCTAAAATTTATCGTTAATACTACTTGAGAAGGAATATTCGCTTTGTTTTTATTTTTTTTAATTATTATTTTTCTTTTTTTGTAATTTAAGAAACCAATTATGTCGTTGATTAGGATAATAGGCGGCGGTCAAATGTATTCGCAAACATATACGTGGAAAAGAAAACGACGCGCTCAAATTACTCGTGGCTATCG
This sequence comes from Cardiocondyla obscurior, assembly GCF_019399895.1. NCBI lineage: Eukaryota > Metazoa > Arthropoda > Insecta > Hymenoptera > Formicidae > Cardiocondyla > Cardiocondyla obscurior. The sequence continues at coordinate 3,416,725 of NC_091869.1, forward strand.
ACCATACTTCTCTTTTCAAACGTGAGTCGAGCCAGCTGACAGACGCCTAATTACTGCGATATTGATCCGTCGAAACATCGCGTACGATTCTTCGCTCTCTCGGGCGCGACCGGGCGCGGAAGTACCATCGTTAATGTAATATCGTGTAATATTTATATTATAGTGTGAATTACAGTACAATTATATTAAAGTATAATTAAATAGTTAGATACAAAATTTAATTTGAATACATAAAGATAATTCATTTATCAATATATAAAAAGAATTATATTTTCTCAAGTAAAATAATTATTTAATGATTGAAACTGAAAATTAGATTATTAGATTAAATTACTATTATGTCTCTCAACACGGTATAAAAAAAAGAATATTATTTTCCTCTCTTTTTTTTTCTACATGATAATAGTGATATCGATCTAATAAAGGTACATATTGACCGGACGTAGAAAATTTATGTTTCATGTTTCTCCGTATAAAACTTTGTCCTTAGGTACCTATAATTAAATGCTCGGGTACGCTTACGATTCCATCGAAGCCATCTGCGAGCCGCCTTAAATATGTAACAAGTATTTTTCGATAATGACGTGTATGACGTTTCAAGAGATAACGGAGGGGAAAAAAAAATATTACATTCGAGATAACTACAGCGCGGAACAATAAAAGTAAAACGTTGAACAAAACGAAGTAGGGCATAGTGTAACTTTCGCATGGAATCGCTGTTGTCACGTAACGAGAGAATTTTTTCGAAGTATCCGGTCAGAATATCAAGAAGATGCGAGATTTGCGAGGCCGGGGGAGGGCGAGGCCGCGGAAGATGAAAGTACCGGAGGGTGGCTCTTATTTTCTCGCGACGGTTTACGTGGACGTTGGGGTAAGCCGCGAAGGATTTAAAATTTGTAAAGATTAAAATAAACTTTTTATCCGGCTGCGACTTCTCGGTCCCTAAAGAGGGGGAGGGCAGCGGCGACGGAGGAGGGACCAGAGACGACGGCAGTAGACAAGAAGCTCGCTCCGGGACAAGAAGCTCGGAAGAGCCTCGGAAAAAGGCGGTCGTAACGCGAATGGAGGATGTAATGAGAATCTCTCAACTCGAACCATAATTCAAAAAATTGTTGAAGGATTCTACGTTCCGCGGCGCAAATTGTCGTGAAATTAGTTTCGAATTTGTTCCCCCGCGGGGACGCGCGCTCGCGATAGGTACACCTTAAATATTTATGAGAACGGCGCAAAAAACGTAGAATTATTTCTAATATTGATTTCACAGCCGTTTCTTTGCGTACACGCTGCTCGAATACGCAAACTGATACGCGTCTCATCCGGGATTTTAATATCCTCGAGTCCGGGCTTAGCCCAGGATTTTACGTTCGCCGCGTACCTTTAATTCGCCTCCACGTTCAATATGCCGGCGCGGCGAAACCGGAGGAAATTGATCCGGGAAAATCGAGGAACCGTTATGTATTTTGATCGTCACCGGATTATTTTAATCACATTAGTGTTCGAACATCGGGCCGCGCCGACATCTCGTTACGAAACGGCGCGCTCGCAAAATCAATCTCGCGTCTAATGGAAAGATGGCTTTTCATCCCCCCTGGAGACCACTCCCGTTTCACGGGCGCCCGGGTGCCTCAAGTATCACCACTGCTTTTCGGTTGCTTCTTTTCGATATTGCAGATCGTTACATGTATTTTTATCATTTTTTATTTTTTTATTATTTTATTTTCTTTACGAGTAAAATGTTGTTCTGCAAAAATTGCACTTGACGCGCGATAAATTATTTTTTGCCTGAGAACTCTACACCGTAAATATTCTATGCTAGATATTTTTAGACATTGTAATTTTTCTTCAGGACATTAAAAATGTATAATTATCGTAACGTGCTGCAAAGCACGGACTGAACATTGATATTCAGCCAGGGAAAAAAGAAACAATGAAGCTATATGAGTTAGAAGTCGACTTCCTTCGTTATGCAACCCGTTAAATTACATAAGAACGTAGTACCGATAAATTATACACGTAAAAGTCATACAAAACGGTAAAACACTGGTCGCCAGTCTACTCCAAGAGCGAGTATGCGATAATCGCGGAATTAATCCCGACCAATTGCAGGCCGCCGTGCAAAACGCCAATTTTTTCCTTGAGCTAGGTAGCTTCACTTGTGTGTACCCGATCGCGTGATTATTTGGCATACGTCATACGCGAGCATGCCAAGCAGCGATTTGTTAAAAACAAAATGTCTCCATACAGCTCGCAATCATACAATTCCCTTCAAAAGAAACATTTTGCAAAATTATCTTTAAAAAAAAAAAAAAAAAAATAACGCGAAATACACGCTGAAATATATGATCAACGTCGACTTCCGAAAACTGGCTGAGTTTAATTGGTTGTCGCGAAGTCACAAGGTCTTCATTACGAAACAAAGATAGCGCTATCACGCGGCGGGACCAGAGATGCCATTAATCAAAGATCGTATCCCTCCAATTACGACTCATGCTACCGCAACTTTCGCGGGCATCAATTTTTGAGCGGGCTAGATGTACATCTTTAAGTACACCTTTGTACGGTTGTAATCTTTCGTCGTGGATCTACGTGAGAGGCGAGGACCGCGCGGCTCGACGGTCGTGCACGACGAAGTCGAGTGTAACTTCGCGTCGCGCCACCCCGATGATTGCAGGTTGCATCGGCAACGCCTTCCAACGTACCCAGCCAGTCTGAACCACGCATATGCACGTCTTGCCTTTCTTTTCACCGCGGGAGAGATCCCTGAGTCCAATTTTCTTGCACGAAGGGCCGCTCGCCGTCGCGCCCACCATAATCACAGGCTGGCGAACCTGTACACGTTCAACATGGCCGCAGTGGTTGATGCGAAGCACCGACGTTGCCGTGCCTTCAGCACAGCTGAAACCCGCAGCTGAACGACGACGGCCTCGCGATGTTGCCAACAACTTTTTTCGAACACGCAAATCTTCCCGTGCCGCTTTTATATCTTTTTCCTACCATCGCCGTCCTTCCGTTCTTGTATTTCTATCCTTTTTCGTGCTTCCTCTCACAACCCCCCTTCCACACCCCCTTCTTTTTGTCTGCTCTACATGCCAGCTAGCTCGACGACTTCTCTCTTTTTTTTCCGTCATTACAACAAGATAACTATATATAAAAAGTTATGCTAATATCTGAAGTGCTATTATGCCAGATAAAGAACCAAGTCGGCAAGACGTGGACGTACAATCATGAATCACGCCGAACGAAATCTTCATTAATAAATATGGTTGCATTGTTCTCCAAGGTCTCGAAGGCTAAAACGTGACGCAAGGACAGCAATCGCGCGGGTAATATCTCGTGTCGCTTTACTTTCATAATCATTCTAAATACGCGCGGCTTATATCAATTAAAATTATAATAATATCCCGAAAGTACATCAATTAAGGGAAATCACAATTTTGTTGTGCGAAATATTTTGTGCGGCCGTGGTCGGCGGTCGGCCGCAGTTCTTGTTTTGCTCGCTGTTAATTGATTATAGCTCGTATCCAGCGCGGAGGCCCGCAACCCCCCCGGACAAGCCCATGAAAACCAGAGCGGTCGAGAAAGCCCTTCCCCGCCAGCCATTCCACTTGGACTCCCTTCGTTCTGTTCTCGCGCGCGTTCAGTTTTGTCCGCTGCCCCCCTTCGCCCGCGTCCCACGTCTTGGGTGTAAATCTGTAATGAGCCGCAGTTTATGCCGATTCCACCTAGCCGGTCTCTCCCCTCGCTCGCCACAAATTACCCAATGGCGCATTAAATACCTACTTTATTCTTACGCGATGAATAATTTTTCCATTGTTACGAACGAAAATGTCTTACCGCCGCGGAGCTGCGCCGCGCTCTAGAATGAATTCATATTTAATAAGATGTTATAGTTCGACGGCATTTTAAAGCGGTGCCGATTCCCCGGAATTTAGATTTCGCAGCGTTCGGCGCGGCCAAGATGCCCGAGGGGTATCCGAAACGATCAAAAAGTTATCGATCACGGTAACCTTCCACGCCGCCCGCCGTCTACCTGTTTCGGACACGTCAAAGCGCGGACATGGAGCCGGCTGTCTTCTCGTTTGTTTCAAATTCTCGTCACTCATTTTTCATACGTTTACGCCGCCGACGCCGCCGTCGCGGGCTTCTCTCGACGCTAAAGGAACGAGGGGGAGAAAAGGTAGAACGGGCGAGGGAGAGAGAAAAGAGGAGAGTCGAAGAAGAGAGGAAGAAGTTGCGAACGAAATGAAGAGGGGTAATCGTTCTCTTCTCCTTGCCGTTCGAAATAGTGGTTCTTTCCGCCCTTTGTTCTTCCTCGCAAGTTTTCTTCCTTCGGGCGCAAGGGGCAAAGAAGGGGGAAGGGGGGAAACAAAAGACAAATTACAGAGACGCCCGTCATGTGACCCTTCCCACCTGTCTATAAACGACCTGGTCCAGTCCGAAGGAAACGAGAGCACGTCGAAGGACGGGCGCAGGAGGGAAATCCGGACGACTCGATGGTATGTGTAAACTACTTCTCGATCGGGGATCTACTTTTTTTCCACCCGCCTTTGACGATCGCGTTTTCGCCAGGACACGTTTCTTCGCCGCTCACTGTCAGTCAATGAGAACGTCCACAAATTAATCGCAACTGCAACGAAATAATGGGAAAGAGAGCAGGAGGCATGAGAGATTCGCCAGCTGCTCGTAAACATTCCGGTATGACGAAAGCGAAGAAACAGGGAGACGTAAACGAGCAGAAAAATTGGACGATGGCCCGCCCGGAACTCTTTCACGCCTATTTTACGCAATAAAAGTTTAAAACGTCGTGCAAAAATTCAATATTTTACTTTACGTTTCATCGCACTGTTTGTAATAACTGTAACGATCGCAAAATCTCTTTTCATGTACTGGAATTAACATGTGTTTTAAAAAAAGGGACAGAAAGACGTAGCATAATTCGCGAAGCTACGTTTCGTCAAAGGGTTACATTTTAGAGTGTAAACTTCTACCGACGTCCTCGTGTGAGAACGCGTGAAGCGACGGCTGTCAGCTTCGTCATGGATATCACCATCTGCCACATTGACGATTGACGAATTACTACATTAGCAGGCATTTAATTTAATTATTCAAGTATCCTGTCTTACGTTTTTTCTTTCGACTGTTTCATCATTTTTATTTTATTAAAATAGAAAGTGTCCATTATATTTTTCAATAAAATCATAACTAAATTGCAGTGAAAAAAGAAAAGAAAAAAGATTTAATAATTGTTTATTATTAACTGCAATTATTTTGTAATAATTAATCGTAAATTCTTTTTAACATTTTATATTTAATTTTGTGAAACTCTGTGTTTTTGAAGGCAATATAAAATAAACTGTTAATCAATTAGAAATATTAACTTTTAAATATACTTTGAAAAATTACACATCAGAAATCTCAACGATTCTTTTGTGAAATATTTATGGTGGCCGTCTCAACCGGATGGACCCATAGACGAAGCTAGCGGCGTGATATACGAAAATACAGACTCTATTTTCGTACTCTATCGTTCTCACCTCACACACGACCCTGTCAAGTCTTCATTTTGACTGCGCCTTGACAGTTCGTCATCCTCTACATCGTCTCGCAAGAACAAGAAGCTTGCTAGCAATGCCGTCATTTTCGTCCGGAAAAAAGTCGTTACCGTTACAAAGCAAGTAAAGCCTGTCACTGATTTGGTTTAGCGAAGAGTGGTGTGACACGATGCCGTTATTCCACGCAAATGCTAACAATGTTTAATTATTGTCACCAAAATATTTTAATTTTTATAAAGAAACCTTTTTTTTAAGAATATAAAAATAACATCTTTCAAGAAAAAAAAAGTTATCTTTTTTGTTTTATACGTATATATTCGTGTATTGATTTTTTTATCAATATTTTTATTTGGTAAACGTTTTAATTTATTATACCGGACAGTTATTTGCCACCCAAATATTGCTCCGAATTCATCGCCGGATTGAATTAAACTCCTGGAACGATTGAACAGATACAGGGCGTGGAGTGGAGTTTGATCGACAGTTTCGTCCAACCAATCGCAAGACCGAAATGCTGATGAGGCCCACGTCAATCATGCGATACTTTCATCTCGCCCTCGCCCTATGGAAACTCCACGTGCAGGATTTGCTAGGTTCAAAGCTTACTACATCTTCAGTCTACACCCTTCTCTCTCTCTCTCTCTCTCTCTCTCTCTCTCTCTCTCTCTCTCTCCCTCCCCGGCCACCTTCTCTTTTCCATTCTTCCTCTCCCTTTCTGGCCGCCTCTATCACGTATCCTCTCCGACCCTTCCCGACGGCTATACCTTCCTCTTTTTACCTTTCGTCTTCTCCCGTGTCTTTTTTCTCCCGTCTCGTTCGATTATTCTTTTTCTCTTTCCTCTTTAACCCCTGACGACTCATCCTACTGTCGAACCACCCCTCGGCCACCCTATATCCGCTCGCACGCTATGGGGTAGTTTAGCATCTCGGCCCTACGAAGCGAACCACCCCCTCCCTCGTTGTCCCTTTTCGCTTCAAACTGCGTCACGCCGTATCGGTTTTTTTTTCTTTCGTGATACGGCGATACGTAAAAAAAAAAAATGTAACACCCCTGTTTCTTAGTGAGAAAAAAAATCGACTAGGTGGTCGGTGAAACAAAATATTGGCGTATCTTTTACGCTTCCGTGATATAAATGACAGAAAATCCGAAGTAAAGCGATGTGCCGTAGAAAGTTTTTCTAAACGCTTGCGGCAAAATGCGCCGGAGAATTTGCCGAGACACGTCTTGTTAAACAACGCGAGCTCGCGGGCGAGCCATCAAGTTTGATTGAAATATTACACCACGGCGAATTCTGTAATTACGATAGGCGGCTATTAATAATTGTTTACCGCAGTTGGGTGGAAATTACTCTTACGCCACGCGCTTCGGCGAGGCGCCGTGAGATACTTGGCCGCTACTTTCTAGACGAAATCTCGCGTCCTCTCGATCCCGCGTGGCATTCCTCTTGTTATCGCGGAACAAGTTTCTTATCCGATAACAATTAGGAGGTGTTTCGCATCGACGCGGAATAGCGCTGAGAAACTTGCCCAAAAGTTTCCAAGGCGCCCGGCAACTCGCCGGAACAACACCGGGAATGGTCCTTTTCGCCGCGCGAGAATCTTCGCTTATGCATTGTTAAGGGTGTCGTATCGCGCCCCCCCTCTCCCCCTCTCCTTATCTCTGTCCTCTCTATAGTCTAGGTTGCTTAAATGATCATTAATTAGGATACCGTTTACTTCCTATAACGGGCAAAAAGAGAGCAGTGTTGTAGCAAAGACGAAGCGGACGCCGAAGAATTTAACACTCCGCAAGAACCAAAATAGAAAACGAATTGCTACCACAACGTGTTTCTCGATAGAAATATTTTTAGCATGCACGTTTTCTCTTATCCGACGTACGAGGAGAAATTAGTGTATATAAATGAATCTCATTATTAAAGAAAAAGAAAAAAAAAAAATTTTATGTTGCTTCAACCTGTTACATCGAAAACATTGAAGAAGAGTGAATTCTTGTTTTGCAGAGAACGGCCTGCCGAGAAGATTACGAACGGCTTATACGAACACCCAACTTCTCGAGCTGGAGAAAGAGTTTCATTTCAACAAGTATCTTTGCCGACCGCGAAGGATAGAGATCGCGGCCTCGTTAGATCTTACAGAGAGACAGGTACTAAATCATTTATTACGCTTTTTTTTACTTCTAATGCTTCCGACACTTTTTTTTTTTAATCTATACTATTTTTATATTGCTTTATATTTTTTATAATTATTTTATTTTATATTTTGCTTTATATTATTTTATATTTAAAATAATAGAATCTGAATAACCGCATAAATGTTATCTCTTACCTCCAGGTAAAGGTTTGGTTTCAAAATCGGCGGATGAAGCACAAGCGGCAAACTCTCAGCAAAGAGGACGGCGACGAGAAGGACGGTTCTACTTCGGACGGCATGGAAAAGACCAAGAGCGACAAAATGTTATCGGGCGACGACGAGAAGAAAAGCTGTCATAACTGTGATATTTCGGGCGTCGGCGACGTTGGAAGCACTCTCACCGGCGACGTCACTGACTTGGGCTCTTCCGGGCGGAGGAACAGTAACAACAATAATACACCTGGGGCAACGAATAACAACAACAACAGCAATCCTGGTTTTAGCACAAACAGCAACGGTGCCAGCAGCGTCGGCAGCACTAACAGCGTGTCCAGCTCATTCGAGAAGATGATAGTGGACGACGATTCAAGGTCGCAAGACGGCAGCGAAGTGACGTCGCCGAGCGTGACGAAAAAATTATCGGGTGAAGTGAGGGTGAAGGTCGAGGGCGGCCATAAAAGTCCGAACGCGGCGAAGCAGCAGCAGATCTCGGTAAGCAAGAAATCGCCGTCGGCTAGCGCGAAAGACATGTGCTCGGTGAACAGCAACGGCGTATTGCTAGCCATGCCGGACTCGACGGTAAGCACGCCGGTTCTACCAGGTCAAAGCTCCACGAGAAGTCTCACTCCGTCCTCGACACCGGGCACTCCCGTTTCCGTCCAGCTTCAGCAGGGCAGCCCGCTCGGTATCCAGCAGGCGACTCACACGGCCTATATGCAGAGACCGCGAAGCTCGCCGTCTTCGACAACTTCCTCGTTACCGGGCCCGATGCTACACGCCTCCGCAAACCCAGGAACGATGTCGCCGCACGGTAGTCGGAACATCTCGAACAGCCAGCAAGCGCACTTCCAGCAGCAGAACGTGTACCAGCCTACACCGGCCATCGATTACCGAAACGGCGTACCTGCCAATAGGCAGAGTATACCCACGGCGTCGCAGCAGGCCCAGTCGAGCAATTATTGCGCCAGAGATACGTATCAACAGCCGAGAATTTCCTATCCGAGCGAAGTGAACCCTTTGTACGTCAGGCAGAATCAAACCGTGGGCTCGCGAGTCGCCCACCACGTGAGAACCGGCGCGACGTCGAGATCGATGTACGGCGCAAATATGCAATTTCATCAACAACATTTGCAATATGGCAGTACCGGCGAATACAACGGATATCCCCAAGCCGGGCCGCCTTATCACGCCTATCACCGAGGTATGCAAGGTACCAGTGCGTACAATACGAATCAAGGATACACGGCGACGCAAAGCGAGCAGAACGCCGACGGCTACATGGCGCCTGGGAATTACGGTTATTCCGCCGGCGGTGGTTATCACGGAGCCGGCGAAAATCTGACTGCACATGGATCCGCCCCCGCGCAGACCGGGCAGCACTATTTCAACGACATTCAACAGCAGCAGCAGCACCCGCAGCAGCACACTGCCGAGAGTTACGTCACTCATCAGCCACCGATGCACCCGAGTTCTGGCGAGTACCGACCGGGAAATAGTCATCCGGCAAAGTGTCATCCAGGACCATACTTCGAACAAACCAGCGGCCAACTGCACCACGTTCACCAGGGTGGTGAAGCATCTAGCATCCCGAACAGCTACGTGTCGTCGCCCGACCCGTTTCCGGCGCCCGGTATGACGACGACCGCAACGGCGATCGCGGCTGCGACCGCGGCAGTTATCACGCCACCAGGAAGCGGCGGGCAGGCCGACGGGAACGGCGAGTCCTACGGCAGCTACGGAAATTTCTACGGCGAGCCAGTGCACACCGCCGCGGCGCCGCCGCCGTCCGCCGACAACAGCAACAGCTCGTCCGATTTCAACTTTTTGAGCAACCTAGCGAACGATTTCGTGCCCGAATACTACCAGCTCAGCTGAGTCCACGAGACCGAGAATTCCTGCCAGCTGGATTGGGGCGACGAGCAGTGCCTGCTCAATGCCTTGTATTGAAGCTGACGCCGTGCGTGAGAATCCACGAGATTTGTAAATACGCCTCTAATATACGTGATTCAATTCCGCGTGTAAATGAGAATCTTGTAAAAATCAAAAGCCCGGCTCGAAAATGTTCCTGTCGGCACGTGAGTGCAGATCTATACCGCCCGACCGAGATTGTTTATTCGAATTACGTTGAAATTATTTCCTACGAGATTCTAGTTGCGTTGAATTGAGGCACCGGTTTATAAAGAATTCTGGCGAGGTGTAACGAAGGAAATACAAGCATATCCGGGAGATCCGATTTACCAGCGAAATCGTCGACCGTTCTAAAATACAGCTATAAGAACGATATTAATTTTAATACTCCTCGCTAGACAGGATGCTGCCAGTTTACATTCCAGACATCGCAGGATGTCGCGGGAACATACAACGACGACAACGAGTGCAATGGTTGTGTTAATTTTAAATTAGAACGACGATCGCCGAACTTCCCTTATTCAGAGCTTTGCAAACTGTGTCGCCCTTTCGCTACGAGCCGCTCTAAAATCGCAGAGAATGAGAAGTGATCTGCAAGTGATATACGCGAGCTGTGGTTCGCAGATGTACGCGAGGAGTGTTGTAAATACGTCCGAAATTTGTGAAAGCTCAACGGCGTGGTTTTCGCGAGTGGAAAGCGCGGAGTGCAAGTGCAATCTTCTTAGTACGTCGTTAAAATGTTCGAAATCAAGTCCGCGTAGATCACCGAGGTCGCGTTCCTTTCGTTTTCAACGTTCGGTCATCGGTAGAGAACGCGTGCTTGATCGGGGCGTTTAATTTTACTTGACAATCTCGATCCGAAGATATTTTCGCAAATTACAGTCCGCAAACGTTCAATTTCTGTGCGACGGCTAGCAGGACAGCGAGGTCGTTCGGTTTGAAACGGGGCCCCGAGATTGTGGGTGCACGTGAGCAATAATTAACAATGGAATTGTGTACATATATATCATATGAAAAGTAGATTAATCGAACACGAATGAATAAGAAAAACCGCATTTATACATACACAGTCACGACTACTATATCGAATGTACGACTTCTGAAAAAAAAAAAAAAAAAAAGTGAAACTAGGTACAATCCGTTAGTTTTAATTAAACGCAGGAAATAGATGTCTATATCTCTCGCTTGTAAAAGGCAGCCCTCCAGCCGAACGTGGAAAATAGTTGATAAGCAACGGCATTGTTCGGTAGAAATACCGCATCTGCAGCTGTATAAAAATCCGTGAATTCAATCGCCGCGTACTCTTAAATTCTCCGCTGAATCTAAAAGCAGGCGCCAATTAAAGCAACGAATTTTTTAACAGTCGCAAATGTGGCACTCCTCCCGAACGCGAATCGATCATTTGGCCACCATTGCGGAAAGAGAGATGCACTTGTAAAAAATATTGCGCCGTTCGTTTTGTGAAAAAATGAAGCGAGCTTCGAAATCAATTTCAATCGATATTCCGTGTCGCGGAGCGTCGTCAAGCAATATTCCGAATAAACGATCCACCGTTTTCCGATCGCGGGGAATGTATTTGTTACAATTGTACAAACGCAGGTTCGTCATTTTTTCACAAATCGCCGTTCCCTTTTCGTTTTTCGAAACTCCACTAGAGCGCTACTCTAAGCGAACCAAATAAATTATTGACTCACCATAAACAATATAAAGATAAAAATAAAAAAAAAAACGTAGGTAGGGACCGTAACTTTAATTTTCACCTCGCGACAAGCATATTTAATACGCAGCCCGTTTTGTATAAAACACTAGGCGCCGTCATTGTTCATATAAAGACTCTCATGTACATACGATAGCCGTATACATTGTTTATTCATTCTGATTACGTAATTGTGTTATACAAGTGAGCCCTCGACACGGTAAACGAAGTTATACGTGTACATTCACTCACCGGTACATTTGACAAATACAGATCATAGCGAAAAGTAACGTGAGCGTTTTTACTCTCTCTCTCTCTCTCTCTCTCTCTCTCTCTCTCTCTCTCTCTCTCTCTAACATTTTCCCTCCCGCTCCCTGTTTTATTTTTTTTCCCCCGGCTCGATTAAAAAAGCGAGGCGTATGGAATCGTATGCAATCTAACGGATGATACAGAAAACCATGACTTTAACGAAGGAGTGACCATGAACGGGGGCGAAACGCGTAAATTTTGATCACAGTCGGCTCGCCCGCGCCGGCGATGAAAGTGACGATGATAGATGGCCCGAAATATCGGGGCAATCGAACTGAAATATTATTCTTAGCAGCATCCTTACGCCGCGTCAACTTCGTACTCTATTTAGAGATTAACGCGCCATTTATTACGTCAGAGGAATCCCCATACGCGTAAATTGATTTATTATGGTCGCGCAAAACTAGGAAAAAAATAAAAAAAAAAAATTAACCGAGACATGTTGTAATACAATAAGTTGCGTGTTATCTGGAAAAAATTTCGTTACTGTCGGGACGACGAGACAATAGTACCATGGTAATTGCGACGGCGGGAATCGCGAATCGCGACGCTTTGTACAAAATCACAACTTTGACGAAAGAAGCTCAAATCGAGAGTCCCGCACATCGGTAGGACGGACGGCTGTGTCAGTGAAGAGACTGACAATGATGGATGACTGCGCGTGATGCGTGTGAGTCAAGCCCATACGACGCCATGGCTCCGAGCTCATATGTGACCTCCGGTACGAGCCGGGCCGAACTGTTGCTATCGCTGCATCTGTGCAGAACACCCTCCCGAAACACGATCCCCGATCGGCGATCCTCCCTACATCGGCTAATTTCTCCGAGCTATTAACTTTTTCTCCGACCAGCGAAAGCCTCGCAGATAGAAGAGAGAAAAACGAAAAGAGAAATGAAGTCGGAGGAGAGGTTTAGAAAATTGCGTTTTATGGCCTACAGTCTTAGCTCTTCGCGCGTCACTTTCGAACAAAATTTTCGGGAGCCGTTGTAGCCGAGCGAACGTCTCGATAAGGATTTGCGTCCGTTTTGAAATATATCTTCATCGCCGATTATGCGGTCGCATCGAGGGTGGACTTCAACGCTGCAGGGTCAAGGGTTACCGTCCCCGAGTCGTACGCGACGCCTGCCCTTTCCGTCCAACCGTCGCGGCCATAAATCTTACGATCGTCAAGGGACGACTCATTCACGCCACTTTGCTTTCCATCCGATATCCGCTAGCCAGAGAACGCATGGATTTCTATGACTTTCACCTCGGTCGTTTCCAGTACTCGCGCTGCATAACGTTTTCATTTTTCGTCAATAAAAATTTGTTAATCTTTTTGCAAAATAGATCGATTCGTTCATTCTCTTAGGCCGCGTGTGATTAATTAACGCAAAGGTTTCCAGGATCGCTGCGTTTGTCTTCGTTTAATCGATTTCGCGCGGCGCTCTTGAGACAAAGAGCCCGAATCGAAAGGCATCCCGGAATGGAAGGCGGCAAGACACAAGTAGCCAGCGTAACGATTCTTATTTTCTTTTTCTTCCGGGACGTGCGCGCGCGAGCGCGCTCACGTGCAAGAGAGAGAAATGTCGTTAACGCTTAAATGTTAATAAATGTAGATAGGGAATAGGGGGTCCTCTATATCGGACAGGTAGACGCTCACCTGAGCGCCCGGTGACTAAGTGAAGAAGGTAAGAAAGCGCTGCTACGCCGGCGGCTGCTTTTGAGGCTCGGTTTGTCATGGTTCGCATGATAGATGGAGGAAGCGGGAGCTTCGACTCTTCAATGTATATATATAATGCGCGCGTGTATGTGCACGGTGTTGAGTTTTAACCACGAGGACACCTTGCAATCGTCCGCTAACTCGTTCACCTACCGCAAATAGAATCCTACACGCCGCGCGTGCTGCCGATGACGAGTTCACGAAATTTGTTTCCAACCGACCCTTCCGTTTCTAACACCCCTCTTCGCGAAATGTATACTAAAGATAACGATTGGCGTACAATTTAAGTATACACGCTTGTAAGTTGCAATTTCGGCCCATCAAGAGAGACGAGAACGAATTTCCACGAGCGGGTGCCTTCGCGTTCGCGGCCGATTCGCTCATTTGTAAGCAACTCCGCGATACGACGGGTAGGTAATGTGCGAAAGCCTCCGCCGCATTACAATTGCAGATATGAGCCGTATCTTGAAGAATAATGAGGCCCACAGCGAAGAAATTAATAAACGTAAGTAGTAAACGTTGGTAAAAGTTGCTGAGTAAGTCAAATATGACTTCTTGTACATTAGCGCGACCTTATAACTGTTATTATTATTTTTCTTTTTCTACTATCGCGCCGCGAGGTAACTTTAATAATGCATAGTAATACGCAATAGTGACTTAATATTTTTAATCACACGATTCGCATTTAAATAAACTTACACGAGTTGTCCGATTAATAATTTTCGAGTTGTTTGCTATAAAATCAACGGTAACATTAGCAAACAGAATTTTTGGTAACGAGCTTGTTCGACGTTAGAACAATAAAATCGGAGTAATGAGTTCTATTTGGTACCAAAAATTTTCGGATAATAATTAGATTAATCGTAATCGAGAAGAAGAACAACCCTCCCCGATTGAGAGTTGTGTCGGGATGAGACGACAAATCGGTCGCAGGCGAATGCCGCGTACGCGTGTAACGGAGCAGAACGGCCCTATAAAATGACTAATGATGTAAGGTGGGTGTAAAGTGAAGCGGCTATTGATTCGTAGACGCATAAATGACACGTCTATCGGCTACCGAGGCCACCAGTCATGCTGAGGTTTCAACTCTTAGCACGGTGAACCCCCGAAATCTCCTCACTCAACGACCCGGTAGCTATAGAGACGATGATAAACGGTCCATAGTAGCTGCAGAAGCTGCGGTTTACAATTACCCAGTAATATCTTCTTGCTTTCAAACCGCGTAAGGGGGAGGCGGGGGTATCAGCAATCTGTTAATTTTTAATCAGCACTAATACAATTGTAACAAGGGAGATCCAGGTAGGAAACCTAACTACCTCTCGCACATCGTTGGCGTATCAAATATTTAAAGAGAGGTTAATCGAACGAGTTGTGGAAATAACGACGTCTATGAATTATTAATAAGCAAATGTGAATAGTAAATTGCGTCAACCGCCGCATCGCGATCATTAGTTCCGTCAATGAATACACGGGATAATTGAATAAAATTTAATTCTGCGAAAGGCCGAAGAAGAAATAAGAAAAAAAAAAGAAAAAAAAGAAGAAGAAGAAATGAACGACGTGTAATGATAGAAAAGGTGTTTACTTCTGGTTTGACGTGAAATCCAATCAACGTCTCCATTGCGACTTGACCTTACGAGAATTAGGTCGAGGATCCACTTGGAAGATTAATGTTTAGTCTGATTAGTCTCAGGATCTCCGCGGGACCGGCACCTTGAACCATTAGTCGATTCGTGATCTTTGTTCATCTACTTGCAAAAGAATTACAAAATCGAGATCCTTATTCTTTCTCTCTCGCACATTTTATTTTGCTTTATGCAAATTGACCATTGTTGATATATTAATTATTAGTAACAGCATTAATTAAAGCAGTTATTTGAGAATTTACATTTTAAATCAATTTTATACCGTTTTATTTATAATTATATTTTATGCATAATTATGTTGAACTGATATTAATTTATTCGGTGGATAAGAAACGTTTGAAAAAAAAAAAAAATGCAAATAACATACGACTCCATCGAGATAAAATCGCAAGTTACATGTTGCTTCCGCCGTTTATCAGTTACAATGCGCAGGGTTTGTTTATGCATGTTAACATGGCGTCGGCTTGTCTTCCTACCGCCCATAGGTTTGATTTATAGGCGGAGCATCTGACAGTAGACACCACCCCCAGACTGGAAACAACAGCTGTTTAATATGGAAAAGGGGTAAGAGGGGAAGAGAACTTCCACAAAACTTAGCTAGGTTTATGACATCTATCTAATATAAAACAAATTAATTTTTCCTGCCATATCACATGTTGGATGATCTGTGAAAGATCCATTTTCTGCATTACTATTTATGGATACATACTTCTTTATCGCCTACAAATAATTTATATTTACCCCGTTAAATACCAACAGCAAATGAAAAGGAGATCGACTTTACCACATTCGACTTCCTATCGTGAGAAGTGAATTACTAACTGAGAGCAATTTCACTAAAATTCTATAGTTTCCGTAATATTTAATACAGTTGATAACTGACCTTCTGTAGAAAAAAGCTAATACTTTTTACATTAACTGTTGATACATTTTATTAATAAAATAATGTCACGTTTACTTTTGCCATCAGTTAAGTATAAATCTAATATCATTTTATGAAAACTTAGGAAATTTTATTTGTTATAATTGATTTTTAAAACAAACAAAATGTTTAATATTTATACAATACTTGTGTAATTAATTTAATAATAATTGTTATGACACATCTAAATCAGTAATAAATAAAAAAAATTGTATTAAAGTTAATAAAAAATTAATTGGAGAAGCCAAGAATAAAATCATCTTTCAGTATTATCTAGATAAGGCATTACAAGACTTACGATATTTTCGCGTACTATCTTCTGCCATATATTTATACTTATACTTAATAATAAACTGTACCATAATACTTGTTTGCATACTAAAGTGTCATTATAATTAATGCAATTTAATTTAAAAAATATGCCTGAATTACGTGCATTTACTTTAATTATATTACGGCAAAATATAATTTGTTCCTTTTTCAAAATAACATCGATAAAGTTTGCTCTCAGTTAATATAAGATCCTCGATCGTTTTCAATCGAATAGGACTTCTTAATAGAAACTTCACTCGGGATTGGCAGCATCTGCGAGAAAGTGGCAGCGGATACGACCTTAGTCGAGCTACGGGAGGGGAATCAGCGATCCGGTGTTGACGCCTGAAATGCTGTCCGATCGATCTTCGTCAGACTTGATTTCGCAGCAGTACAATCATCCAACAAATAGAACTGTACGTTGCCCTATGCGGAACCACGTTCCCCAAAAACTTCACAACTGCCGTGCCGTTGTCAACAGGCTCCGGCCCAAACTCGCGCCTAAACTCCACGGTCTATTCAGTTTAACGGCTTCATTGCTTATCTTCGGACCACGCTAGTTTGAAACGCGATTATAAAGAATTTCTGTTCGCCGCACCGCGTACCAACCAATGAATCGACCCTCGAAACGTAAAAATTTCAGCTGCGTCGGAATTTTCGACATTGCCGATGTTTAAAATAAAAAAATGGAAATCATTATCGATCGCGAAAATTTTTCCTAAATTACGAAATTCATCAAACCACTTCGGTCATCCTTTGATTAATTTAATTAGAAGTTAGATTCAATAAAAAATTCAATGAAGAAAGCATGGAAGAGCTTGTTTTACACGAGGCTTCTTTTCTTATCGAGCGTTATTGAATCAGAGATCGCCGATTAAATTTAATCGGAGCCTGGTCGACATGTATCTAAGCGCTTTTGCACGCCCTAGGACTCGGAGGAAATTAAATCTTTATGATCTTAACTGCGCCGATTGAGATGTCTCGTTGGAGGCCAGCTTGTACAGGACACGCGTTTTATCACGTAACGATCAGCGGACACGCATAAGCGGCATGATTGATTCTCCTGCGTGTTACCGTATTTACCGACGACGTCGTTTTAATTAAAATGTTACTACCCTTAGCGCTGCCGGAAACTGGGCTAATGTGTCAGCTAGAAATGACATTTCACGTTGTTTCGTGATTATACGTTTTGTTTAAGGGAAGCGAATTTGACGGCCAAATTTTTCGGCTGTTGTTTTCGTGTACCGCGTTTAAAATTTAAATATAATATCACAATACTTCTGCATTTATTATTATAAAGCTCAAAGTTTTCTTGATTTAATAATCCTATTAAAAAAAAAAAAAAAGAATTACTTGACGAGTTTGATAAAGTTATATTTATGAATAAAATATTGGATATTATCGAGTGAACGTCTTATTCTTCAGCATGAAGGTAAAGTTCGATGAAAAAGCGCAAATATTTCGCCGAAAGTAACGGACACGCGAGTGCGCGAGCTAGCAGAGGCGAGCGACAGCAATGGCAACGAGAAGAATGTCATAGCTAGTTGTTTCTGGGCGAAGAGGGAGGCTGACACTTTCATGATGGATGGCCACCGCCCGTTAAAGCTGCAGTTGCTGTTGCCGCCACCACCGTCGGTGCGATCGCTGCAGCTATTGCTCGCTGCTGGAAATGCGGAACTAACTCTGGTCACGGGAAATCTACTGGAAATTATTTTGTTCCGTCGGTTGTTCCTTAACGTAATAAGATAATAGGGTGTCTCGTTGATTGTAAATAAATTACAGCTCGTCGCGCGATAAAACGCGATTGGTTAATACAAAAAAAAAAAAAGATCAATATCAATGTTAAGAATAAAATTTATAAAAGAATTCTTATTCTAATACGACCGCTCCAGAAAATTTTTTTTACTACTAGATTCTATTTGCAATTAGCGTTGATTTTAGCTTCCGGAAGCCAGATCGGCTTGTCTTTAAAAGTATCACGGATCTTGCCGCTGCGAGAAGCAAGTCCGAGAGGAAAACTTGAGAAAATAATTTCGAGGAGAAAACTAGCGACATCGGAAAAGCGAGACAAGAGCTCAAACAAGTGGATAAAGTAAGCGCATCGAGTGCCGCCACGCACAGAAGCGTATACGCGCAGGTTTTAGATATACGGGGCATTCTGTGCTGCGCGCCGGTGGGAGCGTGCTAATGGCTACTGACATGCAGTTTTGATGGATCGAGCACCACTCTTCCTCCTTTCCCATCCCATAACGGCGGAATATGCGACTCTCGATACCTTCCTGTCTGAGAGAAACAGACGCGAGCGCAAAGAAACTAGGAAACGCCGAATTAGAAGATCAAGACTGCGGAAAAAAAAGCGGCGGTATAGAAAGATAATTTTGTGGAAATTAATGTTAAAAAAAAAAAAAGAAATAATTGCTTACTCCCAAATAAATTTGATACAATTGATTATACGATTATATTACTTCAAAATTGTAATTAATATAAATCAAATGGATGAATAAAACGATATATCTTCTCCATATTTTATTACATAAAATATCAAATAATTTTCCACAAAATTATCAAAAAGAACTGTAGCAGAAATGTAAATTAACACTTTCAAGAGGCATAAAGTAGCCAACATTGACAGATTGGGGAAGACTGTTAGCGTTGCCTCAACAGAATCATACTACGATCCCAATTTATATGTAGCTGGAGCGGAGCACGCATTCGCGTTGTCCACGTTGACGTATCTGTCCCCAAGGATACAGTCCTGATTCTGAAGCCTAAAGGACCAGACATCTCCACAGGCCGGACTAGAAATTCTCATTGACAATCTATTCACCGTCGCTAACTCCACGTATATACCCACAATGCAGCGCGAAACACCCGAGCGAAACTTGTTTGAGGGTCCTTCCATATAAGTTAACCGAATTAAAATATAGTGCGAGATCGCATATTAACTGCAAAAAATTATTTTAATTAACGCGACTAGTTTGAAATGCGCGTAATTAAATTATGACAATTATTATTATTAAAAAAATTTTTTTTTTTATTATTGAAATGTTGGATAATTACGAGCGCGAAGAGATAGAAACTAAGTCTCTATATTTATCGCAAGGATTACGAGCTTAATTCATATTTGTTCATACGTGCGCGCGTAAAAATAAAAATTCCTGGACGTTTTAAAAATTCGAGCTGAAAAAAAAAACGACGAATCGGTTACATGTTTTCGGGGGATTAAACGCGTGACCAGGAATACGAATCCTCGGGGACGTGACGCGAGGTTTCACAAAGTGTAGGATCGTGTAGATACCTTCCGCCGAGTCTCCCCAGGGATTTCCCATGTACCTGGGCCGTCGCGATCGGGACCCGAAGGACCACCGGATACAGCCGTGTTGGAAAGTGCGGCGTATAAGCATATGGGTTGAGGTCGCGCATAATCAGAATTTCCAACGGTTTCAACGGCGTCTGGCTATCGGGAAATATCGAGGAAAACTTTCAAAAAGTAAATACTGCGGCATTCCGAACGAAAAATCAACCACGAATAGACGAGCTACGCAAAATATTAATATCCTTTGATTTCACCGCAGCGAAGCGTGTCGCGATTACGTCAACGGTCCAGTCGATTATTACAAATTGACAGCCTCAAGTCCGGATCGCTATCTTCGGGGAAAAAGATGCGCGCGTCCTTTCCCGCACGTCTCCGGGAAGAATTAATTAACGGCGCTGATAAGGATCTTGAAACGGGACCGAAGTCAAATCGCTGAATAACACGAGATGATTGGACAACTATCGTCTCGTTTGCCTTCACCGTTCTCGATACTTTTCTCACTTTTCTTACACTTTACTCCAATTGTCCCTCGCCAATTGCTTTCTATCCGTCGCATAAAAATGAAACGAATGTTAATAAGGAAAACCAAACGTGCCAATCGGTCGAGATAATTATCTCAATAGATTGCGCTATCTCTCGTCGTCTAAACATTATCGAACAATGCCCTGATCACTTATAAACAGAGAATCAAAGCTACTTCTGACGTTAAATTAAAAATTTTTTTTATTATAAAAAAAAAAATTACTAAAACTCTCCATTTTACGTTCCTATATTTTAATAATTATTATTGACACGTCATCGTTATTTAACTAATGTTATCTCGGAATAATATAAATTATTAATCGAGCAAAAGGAAGAAGAAGATGCGACGGCGAGTCCGCTGCAGTAAGTCTAAATGGCTTAAGTGCAGGTATCTGTCTTTATCTCTTGGTCCAGTTGCGGCCAAATCAAATTCTGTATCGGCCGTTCCCGCGGCTGACAGCTATCGCTAGTTAGGGAGAAAGAGATCCGAGGAAGGAGACGAAGGGACTGAATGACACGGTCACTGAAAATGACAGGTACACGGCCTCGCAGGAACTGTGGACGAGAACCCGATATCGCAACCGCATCTGATACAAGCTCTGAAACGGTCAGCCCCGTCGTCTCCGTCGCTCTCTTTTTCTATCTTTCTCTCTCCCCGCAGTCTCCGTGTCTGCCTGCCAATATACCTACCTGTCAACACACGCTGCATTCAATTAATTCGTGGCCGACGCCGTGCCTGCGTAATGACGCGGAAATCAAGCCTATCCTCTATCCACCCCCTCTTTTTATGCTCATCTCTACGTCAAATCTACGCGTCTCCTTATTGTCCCTCGCTATTTTTCGATTACCGCTACACCTCCTTCGATTTTTGCTGTACTACTCGCACACTACTCGTACAAATTAATCATTACTCAAACAAAAATTTAATTCCCTATTTATTGAAATTAAAAAAAAATAATAATAACTGTATTGTACTTCTACGTGAAGTCCTGCGGAGGATCTTATCTTATATTTTTATATCAAGCCGTAGGAATGCGGAAAAAACTAGAGATCCAAGATTTCTCAAATTCTGATAACGTATCTTAGATAAATAATGTAAGCTATACAACGGACGAGATTAAGCCGGCTTGAAATTGTTATTAATACAAATATGAAATTTAATAATAATTTTGTTTCTCGCACGCATAAAAAAAAAATTTTTATTAGAGCAAAACATTATTATTTCAAGAAATATTTTTTAGAATTAAATATTATGACCAAAAAAAAAAAAAGAAATTAATAAAAAATATGTTTCTTTGAATTTTGTTACTTTTCCCGTCGAATAAATTTTTATCAAAGTACATTAAAATAATACGTCGGATATATGCATGTCCGGGGCTTGTTTACGAACGAAACAGAAATACACGATCGTACCAGCCACCCCTTGGTTCGACGCGTCCATTCATTAGCACTTCATATCCCGTAGCGACGTGCTGGTAACGAGCCTGTCATAATTACCGTGCTAACTTTATTACCGCGAATGCACGTTTCTCCTTCATGCGGCTATGATATTCGTGCGTCATAGGGCAGATCCAAGCCGTACCTTCTCGCCGCAAAAGGGCACGGAACGCAATCCCTCAAACATCAACTCCGAGCACCACACGACGTCGCTCATCGATTTCGTTAAATGGGAAAAGAAAAATATTAGATTATATTATTATTTAACGTAACTATATAGATACGTAAAATTCTTCACGATCTATTATTTTATTTCCCACTTCCGGCTATCAGCTGTTAAGTCAAACCAAAGATAAAAGAAGCTAATTTTTTTTTTAACTTAATTACACCTAATTATGGATTAATTATAATCTGACTCCTCGCGTTCGACTCTCGTTCGTGCGCTACGTTCCCGTTTGTGAACAGAAGTTACATACTCATCGGGATCACACTCGAACGCAGGAGTAATACCGCGTGCACGCGCCCTTCTAACACCAGCGTCTAATTACATTTATTCAATATTTACCGCGATACTATCAACACGTAGCACAGACTAACTGTGAGTCAGGTTGAATGAAATGGCACATCGAGCAACGCAAAGTCATTCCGCGTGCCCACCGAGTGGCACCCCTAGCACAATCGCCAACGTTTTCCTATCATTGTCGGGAAATTTTCCATATTCATGTGTTCTGAAAACGATACAAACGCGATACGTTTTAAATATTGAACGGCGCGAATAATAGCTACCTTCTCGAAACCTACACATTTGACTTGAAATAACGTGTTCCAATCGGAAATATATTTGTATTTGTAGGAAAATATTAATTAAAAATGCCAACTGGATTCGTGCACAAATGCAGTTATAAATAATATTTTTCGTACTGTCTGCAAACGTATTTGATTAAATTCGCATTTATGCCTAACTCGACAAGGCTGCGCATAGTTAGAGCAGCAATCGAGTAACTCTCATACAGAATGATTGATGACTCCATTGTGCACGGTTTCCCATGTCCCTGGTACGATTTCGTGCGAGCGGCATACAAAAAGCCAGGCGCCATTTCGAAAATGAGCAGAATTATGGAAAATTCTGCCCGGAAGATCGATTGGACGGTAGATTCCGGAGGAAAGTTGCACGTACTCCTGCTTGATCCAATTCTGGATACGAAACGCTTCGCTTAAACGTCCGAACGTTTCTTGAAACTCGTGTAACAGATGTAGATATTTATTTTCATGCCTCGAGCATTAGTGAGAAAAAAAAAGAAGATTTCTTGTCCAGCGACTAAGAATTTCAAAATAAAAATTAATCCCGTTAAAGAAAAAAAAAAGTTTTTTTCATATAATGCATATAATAAAATAACCAAATAAGAAGAAGAGTCTGAAGTTTTTCAGCTAAAGGAAAGTTATTCGAAATTTAGATTCTTTCTTCGACTCGTATTCTCGTCTTTCTTTTATTTCGCGTCGAAACTCCCGTATTCCTAGCAAAAACTGACACCGTTCCAGTGGAATGTGTATCATTTTATAAAGACGGAATCTTTCTGGAGAAATCCCATGCGATTTTCTCAATAGACAGCTGTCTGTTCGTTAGAAGACACCCGCTGAATTGTTGTGACTAGTTCTTTGACGAATACAACGCCCAATATCCGAAAACGTGCTGTTTAAGACGTGACATCTGGGAGCGCTGAACAATTAACGTGGGCCACTCTTTAAATATCATCTCAACCAGTTGACAGAAATCGGAGTTCGCCGCATATCTCAAAAAATAAATATTTCCTCACAAATAAATGAAAACGAGGGATTCTCGGTTTCTATTAGTCTTTCCCCTGTTAAACATTTCTAAAGAAAAGCTACTGAATTAATTTCTTAATCTCTCTCGTTGCAAATCTCGAAAGTAATATTTGATACTTTTTTATTAAAAAATTTAAAAGTTATTTTGTAGATTTAATTGTCTCGTCGTCGTTGGATAATGTTAAGTAAAATGCATCAATACTTTTATTGCGATATAAACTACCAACAAAGAAATTATTTTACAAGAATTTGTATTACGAGTAAATAAACGCAGCCACGGGAGGAGTTTTAACGGAAAGAAAGAAGGTCTTTAGAAGCCGTATTGTGGCTTGCAGATAAAAGTCAAGGCTGCAACAAGACGACTGCAGCCCAGCATGACAATGCAGGTGCCTCATCCCACGTCAAATCTCAGCGTGGCGCCACGCGAGAAGACGAGCACCGAACCGATTGAGTAGACTATAATTGTTTAATGGGATTAGAGCCCCGAACAAAGTTTGCGCGTTGTTCGGAAAGAAAGGTGCTGATATTTATCCAACGTAAGATTAGGCTAAACTCAAATTTGCCAATTTAATCCCCGCAAATTCCCGCAAATGTCTTCAAAGTGTACTCTACTCGAAAAGTAATCTGCCTTGTCAACGAAGATCTGTGCACACATAATCTAATTTTAATCTAAAATATTGTATTTACATTCAAGAAAAAAAAAAAAAAAAAAAGATCTATCAGTGCTGACGTGTACTCGTAGCGAAACAACGTGACTTATTTCCTGAGAATTTGTTCTATACAAAATGTTAATTTAATATCAACGATAAGGTAGCATTTATTTATGCTAATAATACAATCTATGTTGTATGAAAATGAAAGGAAAAGAATGTTCGGATTCAAAAGTGCGAAAAGCCCAGCCTGCGCGCACCGGCGATAAAGTATGTAACCACGCGCTCAAGTGAAAAAGATTAGCCGACAAGCAAGAATCAGAACTATCAAACGTCACTGCAGCTCGATCAAGATGAAGATTCCCCGGTCTGATGTACGAAGCGGGACGGATGTCGCGGGTGGCCGCAGGTGGCGCTCTCGATATAAGCTTTTCTGACTGAACTGCTGATACGGGACCATGCTCCTAAAACTCTCACGGTGGAATGTGTCATCCTGTCACTGCGCTCTCGTATGGGGTAGAAGATATCCCATGGGCCGTCGCGCGTCTTTCGGACGAGCTCCCGTCACTACTATCAGATCCCCTTGCCAAAAATCTTCACGATTCGGCCGTTAAACAATAATCAAGACTGTTTCTTCGACAGGCAACATGATATTGTGACCACCAACAACAACAAATATTAAAAAAAAATTTTTTTTTGAAAATACTGTATCTTACAATTTTGCAAAATAATATACGACTTGAAAATTATAAAAGACTGCTGTATTCAATGTATTAATATGCATATTGTCAAAATTAATTATTTTAAGTAAAAAAACCGTTTAAAGAATTTTTTTTTTTATTTAAAAAAATGTAAAACTTTTTTTTTTTAAATACGGCGTCGAATGTGACCTAGTCCTTCGTTATATCTTTAGAAGTAGTGTATTGTCATGTCAGGGTTTCGACGACGTGAGGATGATGAATATCCTAACAGTCTGAAGAGTCACAAATTGTTTCGTGCGTCGCGCGTCTGTGACCGAAATATCTTTCTTATTTATTAGCGTGACACAGCTACCAAATTAAATTATGTATTTTTATTTTTATTCTTTTTTAGACATTACAAGTCCACGCGAAAGCCATCAGCAAATATGTTTTATTTAATTCATTACAACGATAAATTCTGTTTCTTTTTCTTTCATTAAAAATATATTTTTAGAAAATAATAAAACTAATAAATTTAGCCATCGATTAACATCCTAGGTCTCAAAATTTTCAAATGTTTGATAAAATTAAACAGATTATGTGCGCAGTAAATTAACTGTAATTAAACTATCAACCGTCAAGTTATAATAAAAACGCAGGATGTTGGTACCTCGAAGCGAGCGAGACACGCAAGTACATAGAAAGACCCGTCAAGAGCGTAGAAGAGAGAGGAAAAAAAAGGCAGAAGGCACAAAACAACCTATCCAAAGGATAGAAGGGCGGAGGTTGCTTGCTTCTGGATAGCATAGAAGGTGGATACCGAGATATAATACCCGACTCCTACCCGCGACGATAAGTGTCAACTGCAGCGTGCCAGATAAAAAGAAGGAACGAAAAATAAAATTCACACTGGTGATCCATCATGAGGCATTGGACTCGGGGCGCGCAGACTCACCCGTGATTGGCTAGCACCTCCCAACCACCCTCACGTGATCAAGAATAAGCACCGCCC
The DNA here is from genome assembly GCF_019399895.1 of Cardiocondyla obscurior. Lineage (NCBI taxonomy): Eukaryota > Metazoa > Arthropoda > Insecta > Hymenoptera > Formicidae > Cardiocondyla > Cardiocondyla obscurior. The sequence goes on from NC_091869.1 coordinate 3,442,562, forward strand.
GCCAATAATGGAAACGCCTCCTTGAACTAGCCTTATACAGCATAATACCTCCACTCTGCGTCTTGCTGATACGCCGAAGTGAGAAAGAGAAAGAAGACTTAAACACGCCAGACTACTGCGGGTCAGTCTCACCTGTGTGCAGCTCTCCGCTACGCCAGTCTACCTAACCAGTCCACTCCAACGACCCATGTTGGACGGATCGACTGCACGAGTATCCGCGTTTTGCATGCACGACAGTTAGTAACTCGCATTCACTGCGAATTGGCCTGAAGACCTTGTAATTATTCACTTTCAGAGCATATCAGATTCAAGTTTAGATTCCGCGTATTCGCTCGCGAAGTTCTTTCAAAACTGTTGGATATTTCCTACGTGATATTAGTGCGCATTTGTGACGATTTAAAAGATCTAACACTCCGTTGTTTCTGTGATTTTATATTTTTGTGAAAATTATGGACACGCATTATTTCGGCTAAAACTTTAATTTAAGACTCTACCGATTCCGAAATATTTTTTGTGAATTAGTTTATCAGAAGAAATTTAAATGTTCGTTCTTTCGTAACGCATAAAATCAAATAATTGCGAGGATATTTCTGTGTGTATGTGAGGTAATCAATCGATGGAACAGTGTACAATTTTAGTCATGATGTAAACCGTCTTTTTTTCGCCTCTTCGACCGTACGCATAAGAGTTGCTAGAACAGTGGGTGGTCAATTGATTCGTCTCTCCGTTACGAGGATGATGATGATGGACATGGGCATGTACGGAACCTATGGCAAACCTGACTCATATCCTAACTATGTATTCTCGGGTCAAGGAAATCATCACCATCATCATCATCATCAGCCCTCATCCGTCGCCAGTCACGTGTCTGTGCCTTCTTCCCCGGAGGTAGCCCCGACTCATTATTACCCTCAGACCGCAGTGGCGCCATATTCTTCATCGTCTTCCGAGAGCTTCCTAACCGCCGACTCGGGCACGTCGTCTAGCACGCCGCCTCAAGGCTTCTACTCTCCGACGGGTGCCGTTCTTCACGAGAACGGCTCTACTACGGCAATTATTTCCTCGGAAAACGGTCTAAGCTACACCAATCTGGATTACGCGTCGTCTTCGTCATACTCGAGTCAGCAGCAGCATGCAGTAGCGTCGGTGGATCCGCATCAAAGTTACCACGTTCAACAGGCTGCCTACCGAGAGGATCCTCATCACCACCATCATCATCACCCACCCGGTGGTAGCAGTCTTCATCAAACCTCAGTACCCTCAACTAGTCATCAAAGAACGGAGCACGATCAGCTCCACCATCAACCTTCTAGTCATCATCATCACCATCATCACCACCACCATCACCACGAACCCGATTACCCAATAACAGTCGGCGGAACCTCGAATTACCTACACCAATTATCCTCCTCGGACGAGTCCTTGCATTATCAAACGCAGATTCAGCAGAGTGAATTTTCCGCTCATCCGCCAGGACATTACAAAGAAGAAAATTCGGACGCAGCCACCTACCATATCTTACAACAATCCGGTCATCTTCAGCATCCTCATCAACACGCACACCATCAGCAACAACATTCGCACGCGCATCATACGCAGCAGCAACAACAGCAGCAACAACAGACGCAAGTACCCACGTACAAATGGATGCAGGTCAAGAGAAACGTGCCCAAGCCGGTCGGTAAGTGATCGCTTTCAACAATCGACGGAAATTTCCGGCCAAGTCTACGCCTATGAGCCGCAAGCAAACTAGCGTGAAATTAAGTATTCTGCGCGCGCGATCCAGTAGCTATTAGTTACCCCGTTCATCGCCTGATTAGCGTAATACAAAGATGCAGAATCACGACTGCCTTATCTTTCGCAACCATGTTATTTGAAAAACTATTATTCCCGTGCAGTACGCTCGTTTCTTTAATTACCACCATTAGTTTATTTTTTTTTAATTAATTACTTTAATTACCATCAATTCTTTAATTACAGAATTAAATTCAGTTGGCGACAAATCATGAATATTGAAAATTTTGATCGTAATTTTATTTCAAACAATTGTATTATTTTTCTGCTTTTTTTCTTTTTTTTTTTTTGTTAAAAAAATTTGTTGCAATTCATAATTTCGAGTTCTATTTCATAAAGTAACGTTTGACAGAAGATCAACAATTTTCACGTAGATAGTCTTCAATTAAGATTGACAAACAAGGCGGACAGTTTGTCAGAGGCAGAATGTGACGTGCTACTCCGTAATCGCTAAGTCAATGACTTTCAAACAATCTGTATGTATGAGAATTAATAAAGTGCGACACGTAATCTCGGTTTGCCATAATCATTAATCATACGCGCACCACCCAATAATACTCAGCTTTACGAGACCTTAATGTCATTAGCCTGCAATTTGTTCCTGCATTCTCTATTGATTTTTCAGTCTTATCTTAAACACAAATGATGTTTACAATATCTTTGATTTAAAAAAAAAAAAAAAAATTAATTAAACTTTTAAACCGAATATGAATTAAATTTATTAAACGCAATATAACGCTTTACGACTGTTCTAAAATATTTTATTTAAGTTTATTACTGATACCTAATTACAATTTTACCATAAATAAATCATCATAATAAATGGACGGCAAATGAGTTTATAATAATAGACTCTTACTATCATTCATAAAGCCAAACATGAACTTCAAGACAAATAATGTTTTCCAAGATATTTTTAACGAATACTTATCAGCACGCGTGATATCTTACCTTATAATTTGACTTTCGTTTACACTTGTGAGATACTATCACAATCGATAAGATTGTAGATTTAAAACGAATAATGGAAATTATTTACATCAAAAAGTATCTATTATAAATTGTCCATAAAAAAAAATTTACTCAAGATCAAAAATGTATCATTGTACATAAACGGAGTATTTTAATTAAATTAAGCGCACTTTACTTAAATACTTGCATATTAACTTCAATTATAATTAATCTACAAAACTAAAATAATATCCTTTTTTTTTGGACTATACTACGCTAGATTTTACTTTACTGTATTAATATTTATCTAAGATTTGCTCATCTTTTATATATTATTTCAAAAAGTTAAAGATAAATTTTGATGCATAATTATTTTTAGTTCCGCGTAGTAGGACAGATTATGGTAAGATTTGTGATTAAACGAAATCGTCTTGTACTTAAATTTATCAGATTAATTTTTGGCAAACGATAAGATATTAAGTTTATTAAATAAGAACGTGTACTGTATTAAATTAAAATTTAAATGGATTAATTACAAGAAAAATATATATTAAAATTTTTTTTTGCGTGTACATTCATATCTTTTGTTTGCTACTTAATTGCTTGTAATTAAAAAAAAAGAATGATGATTTAATTGCAGTAAATAGTTTCACAAGTACGAATTATTTTTGTAAGAAATGAAAACCTGGCAAGCGAATTTTCGTATTATAAGGATGTCCACCTATCGTGTAACGTTGAATTGATGGCCATGAAAGTGACGTAGCACGCCTCATTGAAAATAATGCCTAAAAAGGCCGGAACAGTTCCCCTAACTTCACACTAATTTGCTTAACGGCCACGGCGCTCCCCGCAATCTCCGAACTCGGAGAGTAAAGTGTGAGCTTAGTCGTTGGATGGAGCTTGTCGGAATTACCAGCGTTTCACTTAATAGCTCATTATAATCGAATTAATAACGCCATCGCAGGCACTAAAGGGACTGACGTTTATTGCAGCAAGGCATGCAAACCAAAATGAAACTTTGTCACCCTCGTTTAACCCCTCTCGTTTTTACTCCCGCAGTTACGTCTTGATGTTTTTACAATAATGCGCCGAGTACGATTCAATTTTCATCGACGAATCTATCATCGCGGTTTATCATAAAAGAATAGTTTTGCATTAATTATTATTTATTATCGTGTACCAAAAATTTTTGAAACACAAAATTTTTTTTCTTGCGAATAAAAATTCATGAAAAATCCAACAGATCTGAGATTTAAATAAACGATAATTAATGTATAGAAAATCAGAAAATATCGAGTTACAGACTGACCGTACGCTATCGTTTGCGAGAATAAAATTGTCTTCAAACGTGACGCAATTAACAAATGAATTACGCAACACTTAAAGCTGGACGAACGTAGTACGCAACGAATACGTTACATTGAGAAAATTTGAACGAAGTAACGAGATGGGCGGAGCAGAAAAGCAGGGAGATTTCGCTAGATTTTGGTTGGTTAACTTTTTTGGTTGGCCGAGGACTTACAATAGCGCTCCTTTTTCCCTCCCTGACTCCATAACGTGTCCCGGAGGGTCCAGAATAGAGGGTCTCTATGGGGACGCACCCGGCGCGGACCACCCTTAGTCAAGATTGGAGCGAGACGAGAGACGGAAAGACCGTCGTGATGCTGTCAACCCGCCCAATCTATCATACTAAACTCGATTTCTTCTCTCTATACTCAATAGCGGGATTGGCAATACCGCGCCGAGAAAAACGAGACAAACGAACGTCCCCCTCGTAACGTGGCGGTAATAATTCCGCGCCTTTGTCACCCCGAGAGATGGAGAATTTCATTTAGAAACCTCGGCTTATCAATACGTTGTAACGCCTTAGTAACGAAATAGCAAAGAAACCTACGCAATTACAGCGATACTTGTTTATGCGCTATCTAATATTGCAATACGATCTACCGAAGAAACTTTATAATTTAAATTAAAAAAAAAAAAATGTTGAGGACCTATACTACGTGGCGTTTGGCATTTTGTGGTTAAGAAAATAATTAGTTTTTTTTATACTTTAGTTCGCAAGAAAATAAGAGAAGCGTCTATCTGTGCTCATGGGAAACACGAAATAAATAATATTTATCGGGAACACACTTCATGAATTACTTCCCACGTTTGGTGTTACCCCGCTTCCTCGAAGACTATCACCTTTTAGCCCGACTTAAAATATGCATGTCGCTATCGACGCCTTGACCGAATATATGCAGGGACGGAATTACGGCGAGGCTGAAACCCGCCGTAATATCAGCCGGTCGGCTTCCTTACGACCTCCACATGCGCTTAGATATAATTAAACCCATTCGCGATTATGTCACACACAGTAAATAGACACGAAGAAAGATTGCAATTGGTATATTACGTTTTAATGAAACCGAAATAATAAAGGCAAATTTTTTTTTCTGTTTTTTTTTTTTTTAATTTAGTTATTCTTTCTAATAAAAACTTCTAGGATTCTTATAAGCATTGTGATTGAATTTTATGAAGAACGTATGCGGTATTTTTTATATTTCTTATGTGTGAGATTTTTGTGGTCACGAGAGATTTCCTGGCGAGCTTTGTTGCAACATATTCCTTGTGCATAAACAAGGCACTACCGTCTTATCGATTGATAAACAAAAATGTGCTTCGTGACTGTACTCGCACGAACGCAGTAATTCGCCGACCGGCAGCGCGGCTTTTGGATTAATTCGAACGCGGTAAAGGTGTTGCACCTTGCCGGGTGCAAAATGCCGAAACAAAATCACTGATCAAGTCATCCCGCGGGATTCGAAGCGCAAAACGGGGCGTCGCCCGGGCACGCACGCCAGCCCTGAACTTGGAAGAAACCAAAAGGATAATGAAGGGAATAAAACGCAAGGTAGCAGGAGAAAGTGAGGGAAAGACGACGGCGCGGAGGGACAAGGATAACGCGGAAACAGAAAAAGAGCACGTAGAACCGAAGGCTGAAGATAAAGAGACGCGTTGGATAAACGGGGAAAGGGGGCGAGATAAACCCGAAGAAGGACATGATTGTAGAAGAAAAAGGAAGGAAAGTCGAGCAGGTCGAAGCGAGAAAGAGAAAATCGAAGAAAGAAAGAGAGAAAGAAAAAGAGAGAGAGAAAGAGAGAGGAGAGAGAGAGAGAGAGCGAGAGAGAGAGAAGAGAGAGAGAGAGAGAAGGAGAGCAGAGATTGTGGGTAGAGTCGAACAACTGGCTGGGCATGTTGCGCGCCGCTCCGCAAGGGTCGCCGGCGGACGCGTGAGTGAGTGGCCCGATATCTCGCGAGGGGATCAGAGGATCGTTCGCGTGTTTCCACGCGGGCTGCCACCCGCCGCCGAACCGAACCCGGCAACCCCGGATCCCGCAGCACAACCCTGGCCTGGCAGCGACTGACCCTCCTTCGGCTGACCGAGCTCCCCCCCCTGTTCCCTTCACCCTTTTTCCGCCCCTTCGGCGCGCCGGGCAGCTCTGGCTGCCACCGCTCGCTCCTGTCCGAGCCCGACAGATCCGCTCGGCCGGACTCCGACAACCGCCGCCGACGCTGTCCACGTGTCTCGCCTCACGGTGATTTTCATTTCCGCGCCGCACCGCCGACGTGCAATCTTCCTCCGCGCGGCTCAATCGCCGTAGACGGTATTTACACGTTACTTTTCCCCGGCAGAGCAGGGTGTTATTACGAGCTCGATTAATATTCTCCCTTTTAAATATCGAATTATTAACGACTTTCGATTTAGCTTGGTATTTCACGGCGCGGTATTTTTCAAGGATCGACTGCAAACTTCCGGTGCCGGTGAAACGCGTATAAAAGATAGGACGGTCAGGCTCCGCGGATTGATTTGTAAAAATTAATAGAAGGCGAACGATAAGATTCCCGTATTGAACGGAAGTTGCGATTTAAACGCGGAAGCTACATGAGGAGGAAACGCTTCGTTCCCTGTGCTGCAGTTGGGAGGGAGCGGATTGTTGCAAAGAAAGCGCGCGAAACTTATCAACGACCCCCACGAGGTGTCGTGCTGAGCCTAATTTACCCGGGAAATGCTTCGGGCACACTCGTGAAACGTGCACCCACACGTACGCATGTATACACACGAATGAGAGCGCAGGGGTGCCCGGGGTGTGAATGTCGAACGTGCTGCACGCAGCCCTTCCACACGTACACCGTCATGATACACACAACATTGCTTTTTCGTACGCGACTGTGACTCAGGATATTACCTATCATAATGCTGAAATCAACGCGGCCGCCGGGGCATGACAATGACTGACAGGGGGCTGCGAACGAAAGTAACTGTGCCGACGAAATCGTTTTGTCAGCTCCCGCGATAAACTCGCGCCCGGGTCGCTATCCCTGAGAACAATTTTGGCTAAGTCAGATGGCCTGGAAAATTTCTTTAAAAAAAAGAAAAGAAAAGAAAAAAAAGAGCCGACGCACGTAAGCGTGAATTACAATTTCAACGAGTCGCATGATCCCAACGCACTTGCGAAACTACCACGAATCTGTTTTTGGATCTACGAGTTTCTATTATTAATAAAAAAAAAAAATTATTATTCTCGGGTAAAAGACTGTTTTTTTAAAAAAAAATGACAGTTATGGGAAGTCGATCTCTTGATCGCGCGGGATCATCTGCACTTATGCGTGCTCTAGTGCGTCGATAGTCTCCCCCTTCAAGGAGCATTACGCAATTCAAATATTATTCAAAGGCTAAAAGCCGTGGGGACGGCATGACGTAAGGAAAGGTGATGGTAAACACGGGCGAATACAAGATGTTTGTGGATTGTATTACAGGGAGGACGGAGATACGGGTGTATCGGCGCTTCTCCTAATTCAGAGAACTTCTCTTGATTTAGGACAAAGCGGGGAATAACTGTAATAAGGAGAATAATTATCGATAACTGTCTTTAGCCGGATATCGCGGCGACTGTTTTTTGTTACGTGCACGCCGATATTAGAGGTTCAGCTGTATTTGACTTGTACATAACGTCCGGATTATCCGCGTCAACGCCATTCACCCACCCGAGTTTCCTAAACAAATATATGCATCGGTGCCTTTATAATTCAGTTATCCGTTTAAAAAGTCTTTTTTTTCGGAGAACAGTTTCGCAGTTGCAATTATGAAAACTCTATTCTGTTGATTAAATAATTATTTGTGTATCAAAAATATTTCTGTTTAATAAAATATTTTTAGCCGGAAAATAATTAAAGGTGCTTCTCCAATAAATTATTTTTAATTCAGCATTACTAAAATTTCTTTCTTTTCTACGTTTTGCCCAATATCATATTAATTCGTGAAGCAAGAGCTTTTCAGTGTTAAAAACTGCGACTATTAATTTCTACATGCAATATAGCGTTGAACTTAGGGCAAAGGAGGCCGCTGACGTAAGAATATTCGATACGTGCTCGCGATATAATTTCTGCGTAACATGCACGTAAGCGTAACTTGTCGATAATACTTTGTGGCGAGAGAAGATTTAATCTCCATTTGCATATCAAACTTATTTCGATAATGTAAATCCACATCGAAAAACTCGAGTTCTTTTTTCTATTTATACGTAAATAATATTTTCAATTAAAAATATACGTTTTTTTTTTTTAATTTAAATTTATAATTTTTTTTGTACATTGCACACACGCACGCCCATATAAATATATTTATACTAATTTAAATTCGAAACTTCTCTTTCCACATCGTACAGATACAACGCCTTCGTCGTGGCCGAAAGAAATTTCGTATAGAAAATCAACGGCACCGTAGTCGGTCCTCCGTTAAAGTGCTAAATTGATGAATGAGTCGCGGAAACGAGAAACATTTTATTGTATCTGGCACTGGCACGCCTAATAGAACTTGTCCAAGTTTATTATTCGGCTTGGAGAAGCGTTGGCTTAATGGCTGGCGAGCTAAATTCAGGACCTCAGTATAAGTGACTGATCTTTTCGCTTATATTAGAAAATTCGCAAGAGTTATTTTATATATATATATGTATATACAAATATATATATATATATATATAATAATGAGAGCGTCTATATCAATATTATATATACGACACGTGATTTTCGCAGATGTATAAAGGCCGTAAAAATAAAACTTCTCGGTGTAGATCAAACGTATTATAAAAATATCGCGGGGCCGAAGCTGGAGACGTTGAGGGAAAATGTACATAATAGGGAAGACGTGACTTTAAGGCGGTGGCTTGACAGTTTTGTCCATCCCCTGCCATTAAGTAAATTGACTGCTACATACCGTAGTCTAAATAACAATCTAATTTTCATAATGTATCCTCGTCCTTCTGTCGAAGCGCGTCGCCTTTGCCCCCCTCGATATTTTAATTGCATTATCTCTCGAGCCAAAAGCTTCGTCGGTCGATTGAACGCTACCAATTACCCGCGAAACATCGGCAGAGAAAAATCCAAAAGTTCACGCAATGACGTAGCGGATGTTTGCTCTACAGCTGATGCAATTTGATCCAGATTTGGGGCTCAACCCTACCATTCCCGCAGCTTTGCACGGGTCATCTCCCTGGAACCGTTTCACCGGACAGTGACCAGCTGTTATGCCCGGCAAACGACTGTCACTTAAAGGATTTGACTTGATCTTAATTCGACACATATTACGCCCGCGTCTGTTACCGTTTCCTATTGTATTTGAGAGAGTTACATCTAAATTAGAAGTGGACCTACCGTTCCCGTTCAACGAGCATATTGCGTTCGTACTTATACTCATAAATCACCCTAAAAGTTCTCTTTCGCGTTGTCCGAAAATTGACGAAACCTTACCGACCACGCTATCTATAAAATTATTCACAATTAGCGTAGACGTGGTATCTATAGCTAAGACGACTAATTTGTTTCAGCGACAAAAGCAAATCCTAACGTGATCGAGTTCGGCGGGGGTGCTACGGCGGGATCGAGCTCATCCGTGTACGGCAGCACAGCCAGCGGGACGGTGAGCTGCATCACCGGCTCACTGGCCGGCATCGCTGGTAGCTTCAACAACACGGGCCGCACGAACTTTACGAACAAGCAGCTAACCGAGCTGGAGAAGGAGTTTCACTTCAACAAGTACCTGACGCGGGCGCGGCGCATCGAGATCGCCTCCGCGCTGCAACTTAACGAGACCCAGGTAAAGATCTGGTTCCAAAACCGGCGAATGAAACAAAAAAAGCGTATGAAGGAGGGCCTAATACCGGCGGATAGCGCAAACGTAACATCTCTCGGCGGCGCAAGGAGCAGCAGTAACTCGCCGACGGGCTCGTCCGGCCACGAAATCGGCGGCCTCGGCCTATCCGGCTTTCCCAGCGACAACAGCAGGGAATCGCCACCGTCTACTAAAGATTGACGCGATTTCTGCTGCAGTAACGAGCGGCATTACGTCCTATGATTCAACTCCCGCTGGATCCCCGGGGCTCCTTAAGAATCGCGACAATTACTGCAGCCACGCGAGTCGTCACCTTTCATTACCTACAATTTCCGCGGCGTTAATTTGTTCTTAATTGTTGCCACTAAAATTAAAACGACGAAAGTAACGTTAGTTCGCTCCTTGGATAAGGAACGATTATCATAATCTTAAAAAAAGCTACCTAAATGTCAACATGTATGTACACTCATCGTCAGGGATGGCGTTCGTGGTGCTGCGACGGCGGCTAACGTACGTGATCTTGGCGTGGTGCGCATCGAATCTCACACGAAGCGCGCGCGTAGATGTATTGCGGAGCATCGGTCACAGAGGACTGAGGGGAAACGCGGCCTACTACACCTCCCCGTACTCGGCGGCCGATAAAGGGAGAAGTCACGTACGCCAGCCGCCGTCGCCGCTTATCGCAGCAAACGGCATATTTGCTTTTCAGTGTACCTAAAATATTGCTATTCGAATTATAATAAAAAATATTTCCATCTATTTAGTTTTTAATTTAAAGAAAAAAAAAGAAAACAAAAAAAAAGAACTTTAAACGATTTTTGATCGATTAGCTAATCGATTACTTAAGGGTTGAAATCACCGTCAGTCCTAAAATGCCAAAAAATGATCTTTCTTTTCTATCCCCGTACGCATAATAATTTATTTTCATGCATAGTTCGACAGCGGCAAAGAGAAAAGTATCCTCGACAATTACAGAACTTTGCGAGTAATTATTTAACGGTGATCATTTAAATAGTGATGATTAAATTATAGATCTAATTCTTACCCAATGGCGTGCATGTAGGTATTTATATGTAAATAATGTTCTACGAACTATGGGCCAATAAAATTAATTGCAATCACCTATAATTCTCAGTGTAAACGGAATAATATCTAGAACGAGAAACTGTCTAATCTTTCGATCTCTATCGATAAACTTGAAGAATTTAATGGTGTAATTATAAATGAACTGTCGGGTAAGTTGAGAGCTCGCACGTATAATGTATACAAATTAGCATAACCGTATATGTATAATATTTATGTGAATTACACGATGGTCCATTTAAATGCCCCATACCCATAAAGACATTCCTACTACGGCAAAATGTTCTTAGTCTATAATATCATGTAGACTTCTGTAGAAAGAATAAAATATTATTACTAAAATTGAAGTAATATTTATTTCCACCCCTCTATTAAAAAAAAAAATTAATTTTTCCTTCAATTTTGTAATGGATTCGTATTTATTTTTATTACTTAAATTGTCTCGAATTTAATACGCGTTAATTAATTTTAATATTACTGAAAGAAACTATGCACGAGCTACGCGCGCGGTATTTTTTAAGAGCACAAATTTCGAATTTTGAAAAAAAAAATGATACAACTCACCAATCTGCATGAGCCTCAGCGGAGTTGATGATTTCAGCCGGTGACTGTAACATAAAATGAAAAATATCAATGTAGAGATGCTGGTATATCAATTAATAAAGTTAATAAAAAAAGTAAATTTTTTTTTTAATAAAGATTTTATTTAAAGAATTAATCCTTACCTATAAGTTGCTCCGCCGATGTATGATACCCTTCCCGGGCCTGCTCCTCCTCTCAGATGGGATGTGTCGAGTCATCCTTCCGCGCACAAGTTATTCGCGAACACCCCGACCGTGATTTTATAATCGCGAAAATTACTCTATAATCACTTACGCACGTTCCATGTTCGGCACTCGCGTTCATCAGAAAATCGTATGACAAAAAGTTCCGCCCGAATATTTTACGAAACGACCGACGAACCGACTTCAGTTCGTATAATTATTAAATCGACGGTAACGACACTTTCGTTGAACAGTAGTGAATGCAGCTGCATCGACCTGTAACAAAAAAGAAATATATAATTTAATAAACGGTGACAATAGAATCGTTTAATTAGCTTCTGAAATAAAAGATTAGTTCGGAGAGATGAACCCGTAAGGATATGACTTACTTTAAGCAAAGGAGACGTAATTGCACGTACTCTCCTCACACAGAAAATAGGGAAGAGAAGATAGTTCTCGTGCCGATTTGCGTTAAACGGATGTACGTATTAATTTCGGCACGTGGCTGCTGTGTAGTGCGTTGTGCGTACGTGTGCTTCGCGCGACCGCTGGAGAAGGACAGAGCAAGAGTGGGAGTAGTGGGGGAATATACCTAGCGCGCGGCACGTAGGCTCGCGCTCGCTCTCACCCTGCCTCCCCCCGCCTCCCCCCGACCCCCCGCGCCTATTTATTTGTTACTCTCGTTCAATTTAATTGTAATATTTAATTAGTATGTCCAGACAAAGACGGTACTTCCACCAGGTCGTTCACGATCTCGAAAATCGCAAAGACCGTCTTTACCTGGACGTATTAATTAAATATTACAATTAAATTGAACCTTAAAATCGCCGACTTGACATTCGACAGTGACTCTCGCTTGGCGTGAAGCAAGTCAAGCGAGAGAGACCTAATCAGCGTCGGTTTTAAGCGGCAACAATTAAAAAGCTAATTAAGCTAGGATTTTAATATGTGCAACAAGGAATAATATAAAATTAAAAAAAAATGTTGGCAGACTTATTATTTGTAGCATTAATAATAAAATGTAATTTTATTCCACGCACTTTTTTACGTTTCGATATATCAGTAATTTATAAACCAGCTTTTTATCACGAGAGGTAGATTATCAATATGTAAAATTCAATCGTCTGCCATCTGTGTAGCTTTTTGCGACATAAAGATGCTGTTATCAACCTTCCTGGTAAAAGACTGCTAGGTAAATCAGAATGCACAAACCGGCTTTTATCATAAAAGTTGGATTATCGACTGTATTGTAATATTAATTCTCCGAATATTACATAGGTGGTAGCTGCTTGAACTGTCCGAAAACTTTAACATTTATTATATTAATATTTTAATGTTTTCTTTTAATATTATATTATTTTATTATACTATTCAATAAAATTATAATATAGATATAATTCATCTTTAAAATTTTGCATAACTTGACGAAAAGTCGCCGCGAAAGTTTTCTACCTTTGAAGGTGTACTCCGACATACATTGACCCATCAGCAGCTCACGAAAGAGAATTTACCAAATTAAAAAGCATTTGCAATCGCTAAACTTGATCAGTTGATGCCCCTAGCACCCTCGAGTGCACCCTCGCCTAACTGCGCAACCCTTGAACCACCCAGGTCTTCAAGAGAGGCGACTCGCGCGCAACGGGACCGCGTTGGCAGAGCGCTGGCGTGCCGTTCCGTCGCTATTTTCGCCGACGACGCGGGGAGGAACGCACGAGGAGGTGAGCCGCGTTCCCACCTCGCTCGCGCGCGCGCGAGACCAGAGGGAAAGCCGCCAGTTGCCGAGGGTGGGTTCGCGTTTCGCGGGTGGCCTTCGAGGGACTCGCACGCGCGCGGCTGTGGCTCGCGTGCCGCGTGACGCGAGTGTGCTCGCGCGCGTGGACTATCCGGCTCTTCTACTAACTCCAGTTCGTCTTCGTGAGTCGGCCGAGGCGACGAACTCTCCGACGGATACGTGCATGTGGCCGAGACGGCGACGACGACGTTATTCCTCGTCATCGGGATCCCTCGCCGCCGGAACGGGGCCACCCTGGAACCTGCAATCGAAGCGGCCTGACTCTCTCCTCACACGACATGTGAGTGCACCCACCACATCGGTGGTCCCTGTCTCTCTGATACAAAATTCCTTCCTTCCTTGACGTCCGCCGCGTCCTGCCGATCGATTTCGCCTACGATTCGCACACGTTGCTCGCCACCGCGCGTCACCCTCCCTCCACCCGAATGCAACCCTCGACACATCACTCCCCATATTGCGTTCACAGTAGAACGTGAAAGCTAATCTTTCGGTCCGAAAAAAAAAATAGAATAAAAATAAAAATAAATAAATAAATAAATCGGTGTAAAAGATTATGAAAAAAAAAAAGATCAGGCCGATTTCCAGGGTAGGTGTGTAATAGGGACGCGTCTTAAGTATTGGCATCCATGTATCTGTATTTATTTAAGACCGAAAGTAGGGCAACCACGGGCTTCCGCGTGCGTCGGGTCTTCATTTGACGGAACGCGTGATTTTTTACACGCAATGCGTGCCACGAATAAACCTCGGAATCGTCGGAAAGAACGCGGGCAAGACGATCTCTACGTTGCGCACAATATTTACGTTACGTGACGTGAAGTTCCGACTTATTACGGCCTAACTGTAAGAATACAAAACGAACGAGCCTCGGAATTTAATGACCGAATTGTGTTAAATATTATGAACACCGAGCGCGTAATTACGTGGTTCTAAACGCCTTTGGCGACTTCCAGCCGGTGACGACACCGTCGGGTAAAGCGTCCGGCAATTGTGCCTCGCGATTCTCAAACGCAATCGAGAAGAATGACACGCAGGTAGTTACTGAAAGGGTCACCCGATTCCCACCTGACGGCGGACAATGGTCCTCGAATCTCAAAAGCCGAGAGTCGCCTACCGAGCACAGATCTTCGAGAATCGAACTTGGAGTTGACTTTACTTATCTAATAGCGAGAGTCTGGCTGGCAGAAGTCTGTTACCGAGTCATAGAATGCGATTGTCGCGTCACGTGTCTGTCCTCGTTACATACGAGCTCACTCGCGGCTATCTTATCTTATCGCATCGACGGGTAACCGATGTGCGTCAATTGCGCAGCTTTGACGAGCGATACGTCGTTCGATCGAGCGGCCCTACGCCCTACGGGTCAATCGCGAGAAACCGGAAGGGCCGATCTCTCCCGCGGAAACTCGCCCACGACGCCGGGTGCACCTTGTTGCGCGTAAACACGGTTTCCGCACCGCATTGTGTACAGTCACACCGTATCGTGGGTGTTACGCTCAGGCACGGCGCGGAGGATCGATATTGCTCTAACGCTGATAAGAAGGGCTCGTAACACACACCAAAGGAGAAGGGAAAAGGAGATCGAGACCGGTACGGTTCCGCCGAGCTTAGGTTTCAGCGGCACAAACACGCGAGGAACTACGCCCGTGAAGGCCGAAAACTTGACGAGGTTATCTCTGGTATATCTGTTGCTCACGAAGAGCATCCTCACCTTTCGAAGACCGTCGCAATTGATTAAAAAGAGAAACGTTCAAAGTTCACCAAACGTTAGGACTGGCGATTATTTCAGCAAAGATATTTATCTATTTATTCCCTAACGTACAGAAGAGAGATATTCCCGGATATTCGTGTAGCCTGTCCATTTAATATTACGCATTAAACTCACCCAGAATAGAACCTGATAAACGCGAAAGGATTAGCCAACGAACACAACGGCCTGCGAAATTAACAGGCTTGAAAGATTATCTTCGCAGTTGATTATCATTAAAGATATTTTTCTCGAGATAAAGACGATCATCGAACGCGTTACGGTAAATTCAAGAAATGACTATTCCGCATTAACAAAAATCAAGCCTCGATCAACAAATGCGAACCCGCTAGACACGTTTGCAACGAGATCTAGCGAAGTGCGCGGACTGCTAATATTTTTAGACTCGCATTTGATAGAGAATCATCACCGGGGAAGCGGAGTGCATATGCATGCATAAGTAACGGCGGGACGCTAGAATTTATTGCGCAACTCTTCGCACGCGATCGATTAACGTCGATTTGTACCATTGAAAATTGACCGCGGAAAATTGCCACTCCGAGGAGACAAACAGCTGACGCTTTCAAGATCGTGCATAATTCGTCCTCGCACGACGTGTCTAAAATTCCAATAGCTACCTCTTGCATACATACTTTTGTGTTTCTTAAATTACATTTACCGCTCAACAACTTTGTGAAACGAAACGTTAATGAGCGGCATGCAAGTGAGAATTAAATCGTTAACATTCATTAGCACTTTGCGATACAGCCGCCTTCATTAACGCTTTCAACGCCGCATTTAGATTAGAAATTTCTTACAGCGTAAGAAGGTAAATGGTATTAATCTCGAACGTACAATAAGCCTGATAAACGAGCTTCCTGCAGAAATTAAGATCAGCCCTCCCGACATTATAAACGTCAAATACAAAAAAAAATTATCAAAATAAAAATAATTAATAAAAAGAAAAAAAAGAATGTAATCAAAGAAAAAAAAAAACGACAAAAAGTAGAATTTAAAAGAACAAAATAAAATTTTTAAAGCTTGTGATAAAATGTTATTTCAAATTCAGGTTAAAATATTATTTTTAAAAAAGACCTCGCTATCCGCCCGCTGGCGAACGCTTTATACCTAGCTCCGCATTGTGTCGCATCGTTATCCAACATCCTGATTCGATCGCGAGGAATAAACCGTTTCCCTTATTAATAGATTCTGAAAATTACTTTACGCCGCGTTATTTTTTCGTCACGCAATGCTGCTTCAACGTCGACGTAACGTCGCAAAACAAAAATTATTCGTTACTTAAGTTTTTCTTTTTTTTTTTTTTTTTTTTTTTTGTATCAAGTTTGATTATCGTCTACTGTCTCTCCGTATTCTGAAAGTGCGTATGATCAGTTACGCTGGCGATCATTCCCGCTGATCGCATATACGCGATGGGAATCGACGTTACAGGTCCGGTTACATCATCGGCGTGCAATTACGACGCGTCGCACGCTCTGGAGCAGGTCTCGCTCATTTTCTTTTATTTTCCCGCTGTCGGTTTTTGCACGGTCGCGCGGTGTACGGCCTTGCACTTTTCGATTTGCATGCCAGACTGATGGCAATTCCCGAGAATCGCGAGGTATGCGAAAAGCCAGAAAGTACAGTATATACAAGCCGAGAACGGAGGACTGGATATTTTGCTTCTCTCTGGCAGTTTTCTCGTCCGGTATCGCTAATACCGCAATCTCGTCCCGCCGTTAACCGCATCGCGCACGGCTTCCGGTCTCATACGACGACGCGGCTGAGAAACTAATTATTTGCTCGATCCGGAGCCAGGCCGGAGAAAAATAACATGATACGAGTTCTGATGCCGGCCGCCGTTTCCTACGAGATTTCTGCGCCGAGATAACCGCGATCCCTTCGATTTACCTCGCCCCGAGTCCGATCAACTTCGAACCTTTCCTCTTCCTCAAGAGCCCGCCTCTACGAAATATTTTATAAGCCTCTGTTTCATACGTTTCGACCCGAACGCGCAATTTTTAGATTCTTAAATAAGTAATATAAGTATCAATAGTAATAACGTAAAACGAAAGTAATAATAATCCGAATCCTATTCTCAATCCACGAACAAATTTATCATCGCTTCGACGCTTTTTCAGCAGCAAAGAGGAAGCGTTTACAGCCTGCGAAAATCCAGGCCCAACTTTCTGCGCGCTCATTTCCGAGTTGTGCCGCAAAACATTTTGAAGCGTTAACAATTTCGCCGTGCTGCACGTGTAATCGTTACACAACGACATGTATGTTTGAGGAAATTAAATTTTGATTCGTTATCCGGTAATCACACGTGAATTGCGATAAACAAGCCGTATTCGGGAACGCGTCAGGAATGCCATTAGGCGAGAGATTTTTGGTTAATATGGAGGGTGGGCAGCAACACGAAATAATAACTCGTACACGGTATTCCCCTCCTTTCTTCCGATTTTCCCGGGGCTAAATAATCTAGCAGAGGGCGATGATCCGCACGCGAGATATCGCGACTCTCATCTCGCGGGGGAAGGGAAAAATCTAGATCCCGAGAAACGCATTACAAAATAACGTCGAGAGCAGATCTGGCAGAGACGCGAATATCGCGGGTGCAATCTCATTTTGCATCCTTGCACGCGTGTGCGTGTGTACGTGTGTGTATGCATGAAACATCCGCGACGGTGAATCTCGTACCGAAGGATTTTTCACGGCAACGAACGCGGACAACGACAGCAAAACGAGCGACGCGCGTATTTCCGTCCGCATTTTCTTTCTCTGAACCGCCTTAGACTCGCGAAAAGAAAAGAATTAATTCGCGACAGTCCCGCGGCGAATAATTCCGTACTTCGTGAGACGAACTTGCAGTCGGAACGTTCTCAAATGTTTAAAAAAAAAAAAAAAGAAAAACCCTTATCTTTGAATATTAATGCAAATGTTTGCTTTAACGACGCTGGCTGATTTCTTTTTGTAACACGACAAGTTGAATGAACTTCAACGAGGATGAAAATAAATTTGCTTTCCTTTAGGTAGAAAGAAATATTTTCTTTCGCCAATAAAGTCGCAATGTGTAATTGGAATTAACTCAATTTGCATTCCGGTGGTTTAAAAAGGGAATTCTTTTAAATTTTTATAAGTGCTCGTCGGTGCCCATCGATTTTTCTTAACGCGCAATAAAATTGAACGGGTTCTAATTGATTGCAAAACACGCGGCGTATCTCATCGGAATTTACTTTACATTCCTCCCGTGTCGCGGTTATTTTATCACGAATATCTAGCAATTTTGATCTCCGTCGGGTGCGATAATGTTTTATTGCGGCATCCCGAATCCTCGCCACGTGAGCATTTCGGTAACGCGGATATACATACAGATCACGGTAATATCGCACGAAGTGTATGATTCATTCGGTATATAAATGTCTATATAAGCAGAAGCTATATTTAATACCTGACATTATGCAAGTTTTCTTGAAGTTTCACGATCACAAATGGAATTAGCGAAAAGTGCGATTAATTAAATGAAATTTACCAGCGAAAAGAAAAAAAAAGAAAAAGAAATTAAAAATTCACAATAATCTACAAGAATATCCGCGTTGCTCTAAAAATTACAGGCATCCCAAGAAAAAAAAAGGAATTACGCTGTGTCGCGGTATTATTAAAATATAAATGCAACTTCCGCATTTCAGGTGGAATAAGCAATTGCGCAAGGTTGATTAATTCGCATAAATGTCGCTGAAAGATCGCTCGCAATCGCGTATCCTCCTCGCGTCGCGCAACGCTCGTCGCGGAAATGATTAAGGCGATTACGAGAATGTCGAAATGTAAAAAAAGGGGAGACCCGCATACGTTTACCGATACACCAGCGAATCGATATTCAGGGACACCGCGGTAATATTACCGCATAGAGTGCAACCACACGTGCACACCTGAACGTATACGAACGTACACGTGTGTCGGGCGTGGTGGTGATAGCGCGTCCGTGTGAGCACCTATTGCCGGCTCCCTAGCTTGTGTGCATCCGCGATATATGCGTACATATGACGATCCGATGCATTATTCACCGGCAACCGACAGTACCAACGCCATGCGCGACGCGATAACAACTATAGCATCTTCTCCGAGAAACACAGAAATAGATGGTGCAACCGTCCGTCAAAAGCGTTTGAGTGCGGCGCGGGTTCGCGAGTAAAAGGAGCCAAATTTCCGGTCGCCGTCGTGCCGATCGCCGTGTGCAGTGGTACGTTCACCGATTCATTACTCGCGCCCGTAATTAAACCCGGGAGGAAACGCTGGAAGATGAACTGGGAGAAAATTGCCACGTCCCCCTCGCCCGCGATCCTCTCGCTGCATTTCAAGAGCATTTCTGCGCTCCGCGAGTTCGCTCATTCAATCCGAAGCGCGTTTTTCTTTCAAGAATTTTTTCCTATAATTCCTTCAGACCTATTTTTTTTTCTTCCCCGCTTTCGTGCATCTCAAGAGCATTTTGCGAGTTCGCTTATTTAATCAAGCATGCGTTTTTCTTTCAAGAATTTTTTTTTAATAATATTCTCTTTCTTATTTTTTTTTTTTAACAATTTTAGATCTAGCATGAAATAAAAAAGTGCAAAATAAGCTAAACCAATCAGCCTTCTGCCTCGGTTCGTTCGCGTTCGCAGTTTAACGAAAACAATTTTCTCGCTAGCACCGCGCACTTATTTTAATCTTAACTCGCTGATTAGTCGCCCGACTTCGTTGTTCTTACTTGCTCGCGAATAAATGGATAAAAATATTCCCCGCAAAGGCACAGGCAAAATGAGAAAAAACATTTCATCAACTTATCTCGCACTAACGCCAGCGATAACTAAAAGACACTTAAAGGCGACACATTGTTGTAGAAACGTGAATCGCGGTTAATATCATAACAAAAGATAAAGCTTTCATTAAAATCAAAATTAAACTATTCCAATTATGCAGAGCGAAAGATAATTAATATACTTAATTACGTCGCTTGAAAGGATCGAGGGAGGGAGAAAAGGCGGGCAATAAATTCGAGTGCTCTTTCCCTCCTTAGCGATAATTATTAATGAACGGCGAAGCAAGATACCGCGGGATAAAAAATATTTCGAGCACCCACTTTTGTCGATGGGCTGCTTTAGGGATTGAGGGTGCAGCGTGACATAATCAGCTCATTCATTCATACAGCATACTAATGCGTATACATGTCGCGTTTGTAAAGACTGCTATCTAAAGGCTCATTTATGCGGAACGATGTAGGATCGATATCGCCGGCTCGTAGCCAGCTCATAACGTTATTTTAATTTCATATATTCGCGTTATGTCATATGTACATTTTCCACTCGAGCGTAGTAGCCCACGTTTATACTATATCGGTTCCCTGGAACGTTATCCATTGATATCGTGCGCATTTCAATCGCGATAACAAGATCGATACTTTAATTTACTTATTGGCTTTTATACGTATGCAACCTACTGTTTGATGGCTATTATTTTTTTTTTTTTTTTTAGATAAACGCGTTGATACGAGTATAAATGTAATAAGGAAATATTAATAGTTCGATTTTCTTTTATTTTCAATTATTCATATCTCGTTTTATTTATTACGGTGGAATAAATGCAGCTTAAAATGATTCATCGGGGTTTAAAAAATTATGTTTCAGATTTCGTGAAAAATGAAAGGCCGAACGGTGCTTCATTCTTTTTCACCGAGGTAATAATGATTGATAATATTATTTAAATCTCTCGAGCAAATTGCATGTTACTTTGTCTAATACTGATATATTACATAAAACAATAATACAAAAATTAGAGAATCTGCTTATTTTCGTCTAAATAAATTCTTCCCTCCCGAAAAAAATAATTTTAAACAAAGTTGAATGGTATTTTTATAAGCAAAATTTTATATAAGCACTGAGAATACATAGCATGCGATTCGCGCGCGTTATTAAACTCGGATATTAATTTCTTTAAGATAATTACAATTAAATGATCTATAGCCTACGGCATATTATCGGTTGTTATATATATTTGTCTACTTACATTTGTATCTTCCGGTTGGGTTAGGTTAGATTATTTTTAGTCCTTCCGTCTGTCCATCCATCCGTCCTTCCTTCCTTCCTTCCTTCCTTCTGTGGCAGTAGTCTGGATTATCCTGACGTAACGTAGCATTGCAAATCACTTGACTATATCGCACTGCTCTGCTTTTTCTTATAAAAACAGTCATTATCACACGAGAGACGACCGACCGAAAGAATGACGCGGAATTATCGCGGCGATTTTCTACGATTAAAATTACGAAGCGCGACGAACGATCAGCTGTTGTACGAATATCCACTCTCAATAATCTCGGTAGCGTTGCTTATTTTCGCCAGGTTTTCACTCGAGTCGTCTCGACACAAACTGACTGCGCGACGTAACAAGAGTTCTTAAAAGTCATCTTCGATTTTTCGATCAATTCGTTCGCAGAATAAACGGTGCTGATAATTAGCGCAAGGCCGCGAACGAGACGGGCCGCGATATGTCGAATACAACGTTCCGGATTAAATGTTCTCCGCGCACTTTATGTTCCTCAAAGTCACTTGCTCGATGCGGGATGAATCTCGGCCGCGACGAAGACGAACGAGGTGCTGATCTCTCGCTCTAACAATGACGATTACCGGAATCAGCTGAACGTCACTAAAGGAGATGACGAGTGAAGCGGTTGGTAACACCGAATTCGTAGCGCAATTCAAGCCGGACGCTCCGTGCGCTGCGCCGGCTTCTTAACCTTGTCGTTCCGAAGTATTTTTTCGGATCACGAAACGAAACATAAAACGATGAATGGGATAGCACGGGCGTGCAAAAAATGATTGTCCGTTCCCGAGTCGACAACGTCGACACTTATTCGAATGCGATACTTTCCTATCCGCGGCCGAAAATACGCGTAATTGCGGAGCGATTAGCATAACGTCCTCGCGCCCGAGCCCCCGCAATTAGACTGAAGTGACCGTTAGAACGATTTCGGGCCTTAGAGGAACAGAGAGAACCGAGTAAAGAAAGTGAGACGGACAATGTGAGAGAACCACATAGCATCGCGGCAAAGCAGCAACTATAGATAATTTATGCTAACACCAGTTCGTTTTATTATTATAGATATAATAGGATAGAACAAAATTTAATCAGGTTTTTACGTTTGTTAATAAGACTGGTGTGCTTTTTTAAAAAAGCATATATGACACGACACCTCAGGTGCCGCATAATTATTGTCGCAGTACCGTTCGATCGATTTCGACGGAAATCTCGAAGTCGGTCTTTCTCAAAACCGTTTGTCACTCGACGAAAATGTCAAGCGAAATCGCGGCAAGCTATACGAGCTGAGGGGGTCGAGGAAATTCGGCGTGCATTGAACGGATGCCAGAAAAACGAGGTGAATCGAAGATATCCGTGAGCGGATTTCTATGATCGCGTGTGACAACAGAGAAACAAATTTCTCGGCGCAAATAACTACGAACCTTTTTAGAATTTTTCGCAACGTAACTCATTAATACATTTATCTTTGTTTTGTTTCAGAACGATCTCCTAGAAATGACACTATGAAAGGTGAGTAATCAAATAGCTTGAAATCAAAATAATATCTAAGCAATGCATCATTCGACACATTTTCTCTTTTTAATTGCAAGAGAAAAATTTCTTAATATTTGAAAAATTCTTAGTCTTTTAAATAATATTTAAATCAAATCCAGATATCAAATAAATGAGAAAAGTAAATTTCTTGAAAACATTTTTTAGATGATATTGTAAATAAAATATTTTTTAATTACTCTTTTTTTCAAATTAACAAATACAATTGTTTTCCGGCTAATTTATTTATACTATATGTGCGTAGGAAAAACTCACGACTCGACCATACAAGGTTTTGCGAAGCAGTATCCCGGCTGTACACTATATACCAGAAAAAAGTCGGGAGGTAAATATAAAAAGGTGCCTCATTATGCGCACAAAGTGTGATCCGAAAATGTTCTTACTTTTTTACAATACCATTTTTTTCTCAATTAATTAATTTAAAAGGAAATACTCTTACTTAGGAACAGGAATCGCTGGAGGATCGAGACCGGGAAGAGGGATTTTATTGAGAACTCTCGTGTTCGTATTTCTCGCAACATTTCTTTGGCTTCAGCTGCACGTAATTAGTTTGACGGGTCGAGATGATTCCGGACAATCGTCGTCAAACGAGACACTCTTCTCGCTGGTGCCTCAAGAGCTGCACAGGTAATGCGTGAAAATAATTAATAATTATTGTTATTTTGTTTCTCGCCAACGCTTGGCTCTTTTACTTTCAGATTTTTAAAGGAAGGGCGCAACTTGTCAACAAACCTGGCAAACTCCAGCTCGGGGACCCTCACGGAGTTGGAAATCGCCGAAATACGCCATAAAATTGAACGAGCCAATGCAGATCAAAAAGTATACAACGAAGAGGCGTTCGGGCCGCTGGCTAGTGACGCCCCGATTATAGTCATCCAAGTGCACACGCGGCTCACTTATCTGCGGCACCTTATCGTTTCGCTGGCGCAAGCCAAAGATATCGAGCAGGCCCTTCTCGTGTTTAGCCACGACATTTGGCATCCAGATATCAATTACCTCGTGCAGAGCGTCGATTTTTGCAGAGTCATGCAAATATTTTACCCACACAGCATACAGATCCACCCTCACACGTTTCCCGGCGAGGGGCCAAACGACTGTCCGCGAAATATTCGCAAAGAACAGTAAGTTAATTCCTTGCACTCCATCGGCGAGCTTAATGATCTGTACAAAAAAAAAATTAAATTATTAAAATATTAATTTGAAATGTAGTATTTAAATTATTGAGTTTGATATTTTATATATATTGTGCGCTGCAGGGCCTTAAATTTAAAATGCACCAACGCCAAGCACCCAGACTTGTACGGCCACTACAGAGAAGCGAAGTTTACGCAAACTAAGCACCATTGGTGGTGGAAAGCAAACAGGGTGTTCGATCAATTGCAAGTTACGAAGAATCATACGGGAATGGTTCTCTTTCTGGAGGAGGATCACTACGTCGCTGAAGACTTCCTACACGTGCTCAGACTTATGGAGCGCACTTGCAGGCTCAATTGTGAGAGATGCAATGTTCTTTCATTGGGTACATATTTAAAGACGTACAACTATTTTACGGACTTTAGTCGTAAGGTGAGTCAATTTCGTACTGCTAACATACTCGTCACTCTCGTAATTTTGCTTTGCGCGATGTTCCACGCACAAAACAAAGACGTGCCGATGTACCGGGCGTAGTACGTTAACGGCAGGCACATCCACAGGCGACTGATAATGTATAGACAATCTGGATATTTGTTCAGCTATTCACACGCAATCATTTCGTCAATCGGTCATGAGCATTCGTATTCTCAATCATAATTAGCCGTTGTACATACAACGGCGATTACTTCATTGGCGCACGAGTACGCTGTCGCTTGTAGCGTTAATAACAGTATCTGGCAAAATTAGCGCGATCACTATCGACGGGACGCGATAAACTTCGCTTTCGAATAAAATATTTTCCTTTCCGATCTCGAGGGCAAAAATATATTGTTGCGCACTGTTGCACGTTTACAACATTATCCAACGTTATCATATGCTCACTATTAGTATATATGTCGATGTTTCACGCACGCCCGTTAGTTCCTCGGGGTCGATAGCGCTCTGCAGAAGGAGTTGCTGCGTGGATTAAAACGGCAGGAAGCGTCGGTGACGGCGCAAAGGCAGCAAACAGGCAGCAGGTTCGGCGGCATCGTCACCGTCGCCGGCGGCGATGGCGACGGTCTTAATAACATCGCTGGTAACGCTGCTGTCATCGGTAATAGGACTGCCAGTGGCAGCGGCATCAGGACCATCAGCAACGGCGGCGCGTTATCTGCCTACTATCAAAACGCGCACACGATGCAAGCGGCGCACGGGTGGGCCTTCCAGCTCCTGCCCAACCTTTACAACCATTATCAGAAGGTTCTACCGAATCTATCGAATTCCATCCGAGTAGCAGCAATAAACTACCATTTTCTTTGCTTTTGTTTCTCGCCGTATTAGAGAGTGCAAACGTAATCTCCTTTATTACTTCCCTCCTCTGTCCTCGGTGGATCTCTGTACATTGTCAAATTTTGCACAAACTCACCTCCACTGGTTTGCATTAATTTAATCTGAAAAATATACAGTTCTGTAGAGAATAGCGAATTGTGTGCAAACTTCGTAAGCATATCAATTCTACATTTAGTATTTCTTACCGAATGATGAAACGTTTCTGTCCTACAAAGGCAAACTTCCGTTTTCCCCAAGCAGTAGTGCACGTCCCAAGCATCCATTACCGTCGCACGCACGATACAAAGTCATAATACAATTGACCCGCTTGTCAAGCGTGCGAATTACCCTCGCACGCACGGCTAAAATCACGAGCCACACATCTTTAGCAGAAACAATTGGTAATTTTGTACTCCCGAATAAAACACAGCGGGAAATGTTTGCGACTGAAATTCTGACTTTGTCAACTGTTCGCTTTATTTATCACGTAGTCTGGAGTAGATCTTCCTCGGTAGGCTTTATACGATGCAAGAAACGTGACGAAAGTAATCACAAAGCTCTTTCAGCGATGCTTGATAACAGTGATATTTATTCTGTTGCGGCAGGCGGAGGTGACTCCGTGGATATCCAGCAAACACAACATGGGCATGGCGTTCAACCGTGTCACGTGGAACAAGCTCCGAAAGTGCGCGGCCCAGTTTTGCTCGTACGACGATTATAACTGGGACTGGAGTCTGCAGTACATCGCGCAAACATGCATGCCGTCCAGTCGGGGCGCCGGAATAGCACCTCGCGCTGAATCCGGACTGATTACGATGACGATGAGAGCTCCGAGAGTCTTCCACATCGGAGAATGGCGAGTATCAGCTCCTGTAACATCATTCATTACTTTCGTCATTGTTAAGACGAGTATTAACGTAACGTTAAGATTATTATCGCTAATTAAAGGCTTACTTTTGCAGTGGAGTGCATCATAAGAAAAATAATTGTGAGTCAACGGCGGTGATAGCAAAAGTCCAAAACGTTTTAAATGCGGCACGTAATCATCTCTTCCCCTCGCAATTAACGTTGACGATCGCTGGGACGGCGAAAAAAACGAAGCTCCGGAAGGGCAATGGTGGCTGGGGCGATGTTCGAGATCACCAGCTCTGTTGGAACATGACTATATATCCGGATCTGGTCCTGCCTTAAAATATATTCAACGTTATAATGGAACGTTTAAAGATAATCGATGGAATAACGCTACAAAATATCGAATCAGTCTTAAATTGTACTGAATTTTTATTACCATCGTTGTCAGTTAAGATCAAAGGCGATTGTGAGACCGCTGTCACTGCCACGAAAAGAATATTTCTTGCGTAATTAGAAATATGACTTGAAACGTTCCTTCAAAACAGAATTTAACATTGTACATGCAACGGATGAGAAAAGACATCGGTCAACTTGGCAATGAACTCAAATTGGTGCTATTTAGAAAAAAAAAACAGAACAAATAAATAAATGTAGCTTTTTGTGCGCATTATTTAGTTGCCCGATTCAATAACGTATGTGCAATATTGTACTGACGCAAAATATGACGTGAAAATATCGGAAACACTGCAAGTGAATAAATATTATTTCACGGGAAAAGGTATTGGAGCGCGTTATTGCAATATTGACAAGAAAATTTGCAGGGAAAGATTATTTATTCAGTTTCTTTATTGCGCTGTTCGTCGATAGTGTGATATAACGTTAGTAATAAAACATCGTTTCTTCGATTCCATTTTGAACTGGTATAATGCACGCTTCCCGAGTACTCTCGAGAACTGCACAAGTGTGAGAAACGATGTTTCATTGAAATATGCATTATCGATATTCTAAAGGCCTACGAGACAATGTAAATGGCAACATGTATTTAATTTCCATATCGCTAATTTAAAGACGAATGTCTAAAGGAAGAAAGGCTGTATTTAGTAATTGCGTAACTTTGTACGTACGTGTGTGTGTGTGAGTGGGCGCATGGTGTGTGAAAAAAAAGGAGATAAACTTAATTTTCTGCTTCCCAACTTAGCTTCTGCTCTTTTTAAGATATTACGCTCAACTGGGTGTTTATCAGGCTCGTAATTTGAATTACGAATTGCGCTCATTATATTCTAGTCAATGTGTATAACGTAACACTGAAAATACGGATAATTAATAATTAATCGTAGAAAGTAAGTTCATAAGATTAAGAATTCACACGTATTACTAGTGATACGCCCTCAAAGGCGCGGTAACGTCATGTAACGACCTCGGGGATACGAACGTAATGAATGTCTCATGTACCTTTTATATT
Source organism: Cardiocondyla obscurior (assembly GCF_019399895.1). Classification (NCBI taxonomy): domain Eukaryota; kingdom Metazoa; phylum Arthropoda; class Insecta; order Hymenoptera; family Formicidae; genus Cardiocondyla; species Cardiocondyla obscurior. The sequence continues at coordinate 3,470,216 of NC_091869.1, forward strand.
TATAACAATAAAACAGCTATAAAAATTAATCGATTTTGTTAACTCGGCCTGCTTTGATTTGCCCTAGTAAGTTATTAATTATTTCTGATCTTATAAATTTTTCTCCAATATAACCAATTCATTTGCATATACATAAAATTTATATTTACTTGATATTATAAAGCGAGCACGTTTCGCGTGCATTGTTTGCTCTTACCGATAATTCAATCTATCGTTGATTCGTACTATCTTGTCTTTTTCGTACTATCATGTCAATAATTCCAAAATAAAATTAATTTCGTTAAACTTTTAAACATTCAATCGTTAAACTTATTCAAACTGATTTAGTTGTACTGTTAAAAATGATTGACTTAAACGGATTTCCTCGTAACTAAAAAAAAAAAATATATTTGATCAAACGCAGGCTTTTTAAAATAGGATATTTAGATATAAAGAGATTTAATGTATTGCGGTAAATATATACCTATATATTAGTCGATTAAAGATTTAAATGTTTATGATAAGAGGGGACATTATCATCGTATTCTGCCTTCATAAAGTTGCCAGCGATCGGGCCTTCCAAATTATACTTTTCCACAAACTTTTTTATGGAAAATCTCTTTCGTTGACTTCCGTCCCTATAATCAGATAATAAAATATTAAATATTCGGCTGCGCAATGTACACTGTGCTGACAATATAGCATTTTCTTACCAAGTGCTCAATCTTCTTTCGTCAAAGGTAATTGCGCCCTGGTTTTGTTTATAAAGGAGAAACACGTAGCGGTGTTTTCCGGTATTTTTCGGCGGCGCTGGGCCAACATACTCCGCTAAAACTTCACCTTTAGCTATATTTTCTTCCGGTATATTTCCTACGAGCCAATGTCGGAACTCTCGATTATATCCTCCTCTTCTCGGTGCATCGGGATCTGTAATTTATATGTGCAAGATTAAAAAAAATCTATATACATAATTAGTCACTAATGATTGGAAATATCCACTGTTAGCATGATTGTTAAACGTTTCCATACATTATATAAATCTTAGTTGCGACAATTAGCATGCCAAGGAATCTGCGCGTCGTTAAGTAATGGCAACGGAGAAAACTGGTTTTCGAAACGGTGAAAGTTGAAGTCTTCGAGAATAGAGCGTCATTATGCACTGCTTCGCGATTCACGAAATTCTCACAATAAAAAAACAAAGAATGAAAATAAATTTTACGCACTAAACACCGCGTAGACTTTTTATTACCTATTCACTTAATATTCATAATATTTTAATCATTAAAAGACCAGATTTAACTTTTACTTTTACAAATTAATAAAAGTCAAATGTTTCAAGCCTCACCCGTCAGAACAAGCGTGTATAAAACTCCGCCTTCGTGTTTATAGTGTATTTCTGGTACTTCGTGGCTTTCAGTCGGCGTGATTTCAGTTCCTAAATCGATTAATTTATTGCCATATTTTACCTGTGCCATACAAAAACGGTTTTACATACGGAATCTGTCTAGTATGTTCTCATTATTAATTAATATATACCTCGATCTTCTCGATCGGTGCTTTATCAATAATATCAGGCTCGATTTTCGCCTCTTTAAATTCCGTTTCCACATCACCTAAGGAAAAACCAACAACACACAGAAGGATTCCTGAAACATATATAAGATATAAATACATATATTACATAAATAAATATCACTATAAAACATTAGAATTTAAACTAACAAACCTGATATTAAATATTTCATTATTAGTCACACTGTTTCCAGCAAACTGCAACAGCAATGCTGAGACTAGTAAGAGGCAAAACGTTTTATGGCAAGGTATATCCCTACCCAACTTGCGTTAGAAGGTCATTTCTACCAGCCTTTCCAATATTGTATATGTATATCCTCCCATCTCAAAGCATTTATATCTGCAGATTTTTCCTGAAGAATTCTGTTAGATCACAAGCCATAAAATTATTTCGTACAAGATAAAAATATATGCTCATAATTTAATAAACTAAAAAAAAATTTTAATGAGTCTTTTTAGTTCATACTTTCAACATTGATATACTAACTTTCAATACTAAATTTTTTAATATTTTTAATTTACTATTTTATTTTATTATAAATGTACAATTATAATAAAAATAAAGCTTTTTATTTCATATGATCAGAGCTGTATAAAAAGTTACTTTACAATTGTATATTTAAATAATTTCACAATTGTGGCATTTTATTTTGTATTCCTTCAATCTTTTATCTTCCATTTTTTTCTTGTTTTTTTTTATTTTGTAATACTAGAAAGTGATATTTACACGTGTATCTATTATTAAAAAAAAAAGAACTGCATAAAATGATTCTTCAAAGTTAAAAGTAAATTAATTATGCTTTTATAAAAATTGAGAAATTCAAAGTAAATAAAATGATAAATTTCTCAGTCGACTCTATACATCTTGCAGTGTTTTACAGTTATTCATTAATTTTTCCTGTGTAATCTAATTTGTTTTTTTTTCTTTTTTAATTAACCACAATTAATACTATGTTATCAAAGTTTATAACCTCAAAATAAGATAGTTATTAATTATTTGCTCTCGATCTTATTAAAGATTGATTCGGCAATAAGTCACAATCAATCAAAAGAATTATTCATTAACCTCAAACTCAATTAGTTACTGGCTCCTGATCTAATTAAAAATCAATTCGGTCTCTTCAAAGAATATTAATTTCGTCAATCTCGTCTCGATTTTTTAGACGCATTCATCATTTGCTAATGACGGCTCGTAACGGATTTACTCAAAACTAAAATAAAATTATATTATTTGATTGGTTTATATGGCTTATATAGGCCAATCACTACCGATCGTAGTACCCGCCAATTTAGTAGCGGCCATTACAAATTGGCGGGAAACGAGGCCTCTTCGTGTCACCATCTTACCATATTTTCTAAGCATTTTCGGATGATTTCGAACAATTCAACTTCGCGAAACTCCTGAATTGACGGATTTGTCATCTTATTTATTTTAAATTTCTCGATTATTTAAAATCGGCATAAACTAATTATCGTTTTTATTTAATTGTAACCTAGGATTAATTACTTATGTTTTTTTTTTAATAACAAAAAATTAATCCTTAGAAAATGAATATAATTAATGTCCAAATGCTTATTTAAATTATATTTAAAGAAACGAGACGTGCTGAAATACCATGTAAAGCACATACATACGTAATTCGTTGCTGAAAATTAGTAATTGTATAATAGTTTTCTTTAACGTGGAAGAATTAGGCGAGTGTACTCACTCTGGCACGAATACTTTCGTACAGCTGGTGCTCTCGGAAATCTCGCGCATCGCTCTGCACGCGTCTCATCTTGCAACAGGACTCTTGGCTCCTTCTTCGTCTTCACAATTGTACACTGGATTACTGGAAGGCAAGTATACTGTTTGTTTCGGCGACGGCGGCTAACGTACGTGACCTTAACGTGGTGTGCGTCGAGTCTCACACGCAGTGCGAGTGCTGTTGAGAGCCGGCCACCGAGTATAGTCGAGAACCACCGTGAATCACCGAGAACTGAGGAAAGTAGAGGACCAGTGGAACACTCGACGACACATGTACACTCAAAGCAGGTATACCGTTCGTTGCGGTGAGTGGCGAGCGGCGAACGGCGACGGCGACTAGCGTACGTGACTTCTCCCCTTGATCCCCTCCCTCGGCCACCGAGTATGCGCGTAGTAGTGAGGAGCGTTCCCCCCTCATTCTCCCTCCTTCTCATTCCCCCGTAACCCGCGCTTCACGGCACATCTACGCACGTGCTTCATGTGAGATTCGACGCACATAACGGCCGTCCCCGAAACAAATGCTATATCTGCCTTTCAGTGTACTACATACTGCGTACTTCGTGTGAGACTCAACGCACACCACGCTAAAATCACGTACGTTAGCCACCGTCGCGAAACAAACTATACCTGCCTTCCGGTGTACGCGTAATAAGACATGCAGAGGCAGGCACGCGGTCACAATTCCGATGTTACATTTTTGCAATGCTTTATTTCTAGTCGTCAACTTTGTGCTCTAAAACGGAGACCTTCCCATTGAGTGTTTATAATATAGCATTCATTATACATATTATTGAATCCTTGATAACTAGATTATAACATTGACGTCACAAAGTGAATTTTCGAGATACGATGGCGATGCGTCACGCTCGAATAAAACAAAGAGCCTGAAGCAATGATTGATAACCGAATATGATAAGGAAATATTATGCCGAACTAATTTGTCCTCTGTTAGTTTGACTTAAGTTTCAACCACGTGTCCATTTGGGTGGAAAACGATTTTCCTGCTAAAATACATTTGCATACTCTCGACGAACACTTCGACGTTTTGAAACTGTTTATTCTCTTTGAAATTTGTACATACATATAAATTCTAAAGCAAGTTCACCTACACATGTCATATACTAAGAAAAAAAAAGAGCTCAATATGATAAAATTATTTTAGCAACTTGCTCATATTTTTAATACATCTTGTTTGTATCTTTGAAAAATAATTACTTGTAAGACTTAAAAGTTAAAGTTTAAATCAAAAAATAATTCTTCCTTAAAGTATATATATGTATATAACATAAGTCTTAATATTAATATTATTTATGTGTGAAAAAATTTAGAGCGTGTTAGTTTTTATGTTGATATGGTGTGCACTGCTTTAAAGTTTTCAGAAATATGCACAAGAGATATCACTTCAGTAAATAAATGTTGCCCATAATCTATTTAACTAGTTGTTACAACATATTAATTTTACTCGTAAAAAAGATTAATTATAAAGAGCTATCAGAATCAGAAAGTTCAGAAAAGCATTATTCACATATATCTTCCAAATGTCTTAAATATGTCGATTTAACGATTCACGTGGCTTATTCTTGTGGAGCCATCGCTCTGGCTTGAGCTTTAACACGCTTTTCATATTCCAAACGATTTTGGCTGCAAAACAGAAATGCTCATTTAATTTTTTAGTGTTAATAAGTATATAGTCACAAAACATGCTTCAAAAATAAATACCAATATATTGTATATGCTTCTGCTTGAGCTGGATCTTTTACATTTGGCTCATTGAGCAAATCTTGAATACCTAGCAAGATTTGCTTGATTGTGATGGCTGGTCGCCAGTCTTTCTCCTCATCTAAAAGTGACAGGCATACCGTACCTGATGGGTAAACGTTTGGATGGAACAATGGGGGCTCAAATTTACATTTTGGTGGACTTGATGGATAGTCATCTTTGAAAATCATACGTAATTTATATAAACCACCTTCCCAAGGAGTCTGTAAAGTCACGAGTTTAATAAAAATCAATACAAATGCATAATTCAGTTGGAAACAGTTGACTTACAGATTTCTTTCCAGGAATTGCACATTCCCAACTCATAAGATTAAGGGAACCATCTGGATTCTTAGTTGGCCTAGCTACGAAGCCCTGTAAGAAGAAATATGTTCCTTGCGTTAATTCAGGTAAAAGATTCAGAAAACGGTGTGTGATAACAGCGCTGGGAGTAACGAGGTCCTGAACAATTACACTTTTGACAAGATTCAAAATTAATTACTCATCGAAATTGGAGCCGGTCGTGGGCCTGAAAGATACCGCGAATGAAAGCGAAAGGCAGAGCGAATTAAACGTCAACTTTTTTTTTGGTTTTCCCGATCGGCTTAGAGCGCCACGCGGGCCATTGTTTACAATCGCAACGGATAATGGGAAGTCGCGGTCGGTGTTTCGCGCGCGCTAAGCGAGGTAATAATTAATAGTATGTTCCCGCGAGAATGCGGTGGAGGGTACGTGACGCGAGTACTCACGAATGGATGGTCCTTCCTCCACGCCTTTCGCTCCTCGGCGAGCCTGGCGATCGCTATGCCTGACATGAGGCCTGTGACGATGCGGCGATCTTCGGATGGCTAACTCCCGCACAGTCAAACGATGCGAAACAACACCCCACGTTCACCCGGTCGCGCCGCGACGTGCCCTGTTACTTGCGGACTGTTCCGCCACGAAATTTGAACGTGTCGGACCTTCGATGCCGACAGACAAGCTCCTTGAGATACGTTGCTTGCAAGGATGCAGTCGTTCGCCTGCCAGAGCTTTTGCACGCTGATCGCGTTCGTAAAAGCGTCACGGATTTGTTCGCGCGCATACGGTTAAGATCGCGAGATGGATTTTTAGAGAATAAACTAACGTATATGCGAGGACGACTCGACCGGTTAGGTAGAACGGTTTTTTGGGCTGGTCGAGTAGACTCTTACCAACGACATGAGCGGGAAACTTATCCAGCTAGCTGATTGGTTAGTCCAATATCCGATAGTAGATGGCACGCAATTTGAAATGACGGCCACGACTACATATTAGGAATTTAATAACATTCACAATTCTTTAAGCTGATTAATCACAACTAATTCCATTTGTTAGTTAAAGACACGGGTCGGCTTAATGTTCAACACCATTTTTTTTACATAATTGTTTTAATAATTTATAAAAACAATAATTAGATCATTTGTCTTTAATTCAAACATATCTAAGATGCACAAAGCAATTTGTATTAATTTTTTATAAAGATCCTACTAGCGCGCTGACCAATTACACCGCTCCATCGATCGCCCGATCGCTAACGATCCACACGACCCGTTGCACAGTTGAGAGGATACGCCGGTCACGCGAAGAGCATCGGAGCACCTTTTTCGATAAAGTGATCTTTGAGAAACTTGAGGAAGATAAAGTGCGCGGAAAACATTTTATATCGCGACCCATCTCATTCGTCGCTTAGAGTATGTTCTCGACATCGTTCATTTCGCCGACGTGATTTGACCGAAGAATCAAAAGGTTATTTCGCTTTACATCGTTAGCCAGTTTTCTTGTGTCGAGATCGTGGACTTAACGGGGCTATTTCGTGTCGTGGATTATCTCGTGTCGTGGACTATCTCGCGAGTGTCCAGTGCGCGGAAAGATGACTCGTCACGTCCCATCTGAGAGGAGGAGCAGACCCGGGAAGGGCATCATACGTCGGCGGAGCAACTTATAGGTAAATATAAATTTTTCTTCTTAGAAAATCTATATAGAAATAAAACTTTACCTTCACATTAATTTTAATACTAACATGTCTACATTAATGTTTTATTTTATGTTACAGTCACCGGCAGAACTTTACAACTCCGCTGAAGCTCATGCAGATTGGTAAGTCGCATGATTTTTTTTCTTCATAATTTGTAATTGTAATTATCATATAGAAATCATTATAATTAATTAATGTCCCCAATTATAATGACGCGCACGAATTGGGACCTGTCAAAAAATAACGCACGCGAGGCGTGCGCATGGTTCGTTCTAATTTTATTTTAAAAAAAATATATTACTCGGCTGCATTTTGAAACGTAAATTATTGCTGCAACTATCTTTGTGCTTTGCAATTGCTAAAAAAAAAATTTTTAATATTTGTACTTTAACGCGACTGCCGTTTATTGACTGACGTTATAGGTTTCGCTGTTTGAAAAATGTATTATCGCAATATGCACCGTTGCATCAGGTAGATCACATCTTCGCTGTTATCGCGCAATATGTTCATTACACGTTAAGCCATCAGGCGGTTTTAGTTATCCACCTGCTGACACGCCGAATACAGCTTCTATTTTCTCATTAACATCACCGGCACTCTTCGCATGACGTTCATCGCGATCGCGCACATGATAGTGGTGGTGCCGCTAAGACGATATCGTATTAAAAAATAAGTACCGAGTGATACCAAAGTTACCTGTATCATTTTATAAATATGTAACGTCGGCTTTTTGCAAATAAGTGTACTCGGCGCGATCAGTTTGTCAATATCAATAGCTGTTTATCGCAATTTACATTCAACGCGATGGGACTGACGGTGCAACAAACTCTTTTGTACGTATTTAATTATTCAATTTGTATTTCTGCCTGGATCTCTTATAATTTTTTTTTAATGGATACGCAGATATCTTAACGATAATTGATTTAGTTATAATTAGTTTTTTTTTTTTTTTTCTTTTCGAGTTTTCTTTTAGAGTAGTTAAGATTATTTTTAGACGCTAAATTAATTACCAGCAAATCGATATATGTGACTCGCTTGCAAAATTTTTAGGAAAAAGAAAGAAAAAATTGTGTATGCTACAATATAAATTCTACGATTTAATTAATGGTTAATATATTTGATTGCTAAAAAATAGTTAACGCAAGAATGAATGTAATTATAAATTATGAAACTATTTTTAACAAATGTTATTTCATTTCATTGATTGGGATCTATAAATAATTACAATACCTCGTGCATACGATGATTTACATACAGAGCAGATAAAGCAAAAGCACAAGCTCGATGATTAATGGGTAACATTAATTAAAATTAAACTTGCGATTGAGGTTTCGTTTTTTTTTTTTTTTTTTTTTTTTTGTGAGGAGATCCATCGTTAGGCGCGAAGAGATAACTGTAACAATATTTACATGATATTTAATCAGCAAGGCAATGCCGTGTTGACAATTGAAGGCAAGATCAAGGCGAAAATATTGCCGTCGCGTGATTTGTATTTCGCCTGTTAATTAAGCAGACCTGTGCACGAAGCGGAATAATTAGGAAGAACTGATCGAGCGCGGGAGTATTGCACGCACTGATAAGTTAAAGCAATCCACGTCAAAGACCGGCCGGATAATAAACGTGAGATATTAAATTATGTTGGCGAGTCAGTTAATGCCGGCGAGTATCGCGGTGTATCGGTCTCGTTATCGCGTCTAGGGCAAATAATGAAGCTGCCAAGTAATAAAGATTATAAATCTCTCCCGCGCTGGCCTAGCACACTTCCGTCGCGCGTCTTCGCGAGAATCCTGAGAGTTGTGTAACGCCGTTAAATAAACTTTTGCCTTGCGATCAAACAAGGGATAAATTTATTGTACCTCCGCGCGATTACACGCGCAGATGTTTAAATACACGTTGAGCTAAATTTGATTTCGTAAAGGAGCGTATCAGTCGCCGAAGATAATTTCACAGTAATTCCATCACGAAAATTCCTCGCGGCTAAACAATCAAATCGACCTTGTTTGCAGAATCGCGATCTTTTTTATGCATGCCCATTTCTCGCATGGCTTTACGAAAGACGATGATATTTGTTATCGATATCGTTCACACGCCGATGATCATCCCGAATGTGATTTTGTAAAAACCCGGCAGCGTCTCGTTTGCTTCAACGGTCTTAGAGACGAATGGAAGGCAAGGTGAGTTATGACAGAAACCTAAAAATTTAATTAAATATTATTTGATAGTTTGCAGCGCGATTAAGAGTACGGAGAAAAAAAAATTTTGTTAAACAAGCTAAACCTTTTTAACTAAATCTGGGGTTAATTGAAAAGTTTAGTTTGTTTAACAAAATTGTTTTTTCTTTTTTTTTTTTCTTTTAGAGCTGAAAGTGTAAATATACTTATTCTTTGCTTGTGGCCGAGGGCGACGTTTGACCCGCAGGAGATTTTACAGGGATTCACATTCTTACGAAAATTAATGATCGCGAACAGTAATTTAACTCGATTGTCAACCGCATTTCCGAGCGAGATGCAATTTCTGGAGGTAGGGAATGCTTGCTAAACGCTCGGAGAGCAATCAAAAGCTCTGCTTAGATTTCATTAAAGTTGCTTATTCGAATTTTCATGGACAATAGACGTAGTAATTGACAATTTTAACGTTATATCATCCAAGAGGATAGAAATTAAGCAGACCCTCTCGTAAGATGTTGATCATGAAAATTCGTGTTTTTCGCGAGATATATACATTTCTCCCGCATTTTATCTTGGAAACATTTACGGGACTTTAGAGAAAGATTCTATCGATAGAAAATCAATGTGACTGGCACCAAGCTACGTTCATTACCGAAAGATGCGTTCTCTAATCTACGGACTTTGAGGTACCTCGACTTACGAAACAATGCCCTCGAAGAGATTAGCGTTACGGCTTTCGATGTGCCTGCGTTAAAGCACCTTCATCTGGCCGGTAAAAAATTACTCGATGAAATTTTTATTTAGTTTTAATGTCCGATTTATGAAAGGGAATATGATATATGTATACTACATATATATTTTAATCAAACTTTGTTATAAGTCCCTTTTTTTTGCGATTAATAAATTATTTGATTAAAATCGCATTCGATCGGTGCCCGAATCGTGGATAATTAATGAGGATGTACTGACGAAGGTAATCCATTGAGATGTACGGAAGATGTAGCGTGGATTTTGGACTCCGGCGAAGGATCAGCCGCGAGTAAAGTCGTCGACAAAGACAAATTACTTTGCGCCACGCCGTATGATGGAAGACCTCTTGTCCCGATCGTCGAGATAATCGCGGTAACAAGAAAATACGTTTTTTTCTTATAATTGATGATTAAACAGTTCTCACGTTGCCGCTAAATCAATCTGATTCCTTCTAGACGTTAAAAAGGGAATGCGAGGAGACAGTTTGCGACTGCGAATTGATTTATGTGGTCGGACGTGGCGGGAAGCTCACGCAGAATCAGCTTATAGCTTTTATTTCGGTGAATTGCAGCCACCGCGGTTTAGTAGAAATGCCCAAATTTCTACCTACAGATACAACGTCTCTTCGTCTAAGTGGAAACAAGGTCGTTTGTCCGCATGCATAATTCTCCTCGTTTCAAGCAGTATTATATATTTACTTTGAATTCAAAGTTGTTAGGAATTAAAGAATAAAGATATCAAATATAGGATATTAAATTTCACTTGCTTCTCTTTTAATGTAAATATATACCCGAGTGGAAATTTATCTAGCTAATCTGATTTTGCAGCTAGTGGTTAGATCGCGTTAGCTAAATCAGTACGCGGGGAAAAACGTTTAGATATCTGGCTTTTTTGGCTTGTTATTAGAGAGTAATAATTGTTTAGTATCTCGAGGCTTTGAACGTTACGTTTCTGGCTCAGTATTACACAGTTTTGTTAGACGGCCACGAGATGAATCATGAATTGGCTAGCTAATTATTAGGTAACGGTGGGAATCAATTTCCACTAGACTGGTTTTTATTTAATTAATTATATGTTATATTACGTTATCAGGGAAAGTTTACACGCTAGATTTAAGTACTGTTGGTCTAATCTCTTGTTTACTACAGATCGAGGACCTAACTCCACTCGCGACAAATCCCGCTTACAAGTCCGTGCTGGACCTATACATCGACGATAATCTGGTAGAATCTATCGCCCGGCTAGAAGGATCAGACTGGCTGGACCGTTTCCGGCTCCTTAATCTTCGGGGGAATAAACTTACCGATGTTAGTTTGCCGTGTCAAAGTTACCTGACGTTACGCGGGCAGACAGTCCGCACGAATATCAATGTAAAGAAAAATTATTTCCGTCGACTTCGCGTGATATGGTAGAAGATTAAGGTTCGAGATACGCGATTTAAGATGGTTGTAAAGTATCACGCCGCGTTGTATCAACAAATAATAAAATAGCACGCTGCTATTTCACAAGCGCACGAGACCACAGATACAGTTTATGATTCAATTTTTTCATTTTTTTCTTTTATTTTTTATTTTTTTCTTTTTTTTTTAGTTGCCTACTTATGCCCTGGAGAACGCGTTACTGCACAATAGCAATGTAGCTGGCCTATATCTCGGTAATAATTCGTGGACATGCGACTGTCATTTTACACCGAGCTTTCAGGTACAAACCGATGTTGGATTATTTAAGGTTTTCAAGCAAGTGTTAATTAAAATTAACGTAATTACCGTTTTATTCAACTAAGTTTGTTATTCTCACTTTAATCGTTTTAAATTGCGAAAGGATAAAAATTAAATAATAGTAAATCTAGTTTAATCATAATATTAAACTCAGAATACACTTTTTTTTCTTTTTTCTTTGCTTTTAATTTAAAAAAGTTTAAAATAATTATTGTAGAGCATGGTTACTGTTACTTTAGTCGTATATTTTTCTTTCCACTTTAGGATCTTCTGATTAGGCATTCAAATATAATAAAAGATATCAACGACATAAAGTGTGCTTTTACGAGTGACAACGACAACTCAAATAAGCAGGTAACTAGCTGCACGTCTTTTTTATTGAGTCAAATTAAAAAGTAAGTTCATGAATAATGCAATCAAAATGCAACTGCGTTGCGCTTTAATGTTTGATAAAATGGTTCCCTCAGATCCGTGATCTTACGCGGATAGAGATTTGCATTTCGCCGGACGAGGATTCTTGGCTTCATCCCCTCGACGTTTTGAACATCGTATTGGCGTCATTAATATTCTTCGTGCTTGGCAAGCTTTTGTATGATTACTGGTCTTTTAAGAGAACCGGAAAGCTACCTTGGATCGTCGCCAAAATACCATGATAACGGTATACAAGTGCCCTTTATCCCTTGCAAAAAAGCCATCGAGTGTTTGATCATTAAAGTAGCAATCGAGATTGTTGCAACGAGATGAATAGTTGCAAACAATTTTTTATTTTCTTTTCCTTTTTGCATACAAGTTCTTTGACACAGACAAATTAATCTTTTAATTATGTAAAAAATTAATTATTTATATATATTTATTTGTATTTTGAGTTTCGTTTAAAATTTATAATTAAAACGTCAAAAGAATGAGCGATAAATTATATCGTAATAATCGATATATAATTTTCCTGTTTATATTAATTTATTGTTTTGCTGGCATATTTCTGATATAAATTCTCAGCAGCAGCAATCTTAGCGCTATCTTTCCTCCATCCTTGTCCTACGAATGATAAAAAGAACTATCGACAAATATTTAAAAATATCTTAAATTTCAGAGGGACGTATTGTAAAAATTATATATTATCCAGAAGGTAAAATGTTTTTTTGCGAAAATGTGTGCTGGTTTAATAATGCTTTTTTAATTAAATTATATTTTGATAAAATTAGGAAATAACGTACCGGTTCCAACGTAGCCTAAAGCCACACATTCAGCTTCGTACATGAATCCTTGATTTGTTTTCGAAGTGCGAACGGTATATTCCGGAATGGATTCTTCTTCCACCAGACACAACTTGTAAACTTTTTGCGATGCGTTCTTCAACTCGTCTTCATTAAATGCCATAATCTCTAACATCCTGATATAAAAAGAATGCATCGAGTTCTAGTTTACACGAAGTGGGTTGCTTTTTTGGGCGTTGTCCCCAGCAAGTTTTATATCATCGAAATTTTCATATCCTAATTTCTCATGGATTTTTGCGCCATTAAACTTACTCTTTCCTCGTAAAATCCAATAATTCGCAGCCCGTTAGCGGAAACTTCGTGCCATCCATTTGACGCTCGGCTATGATCCACAATATTTTTGCTGCCAATTTGTTTTTGGCCAGATCTTGGGTCGCGGCACACGACTTTGCTGGCACATTATCCAAACTATGTTTAACAACGTATAAAAAGGCATTTTGCACTAGCAATATTTTATACACCGGATTTATAAATGACAAGTGGCAACTGTTGAGATTATTTTTTTTTAAAGAATAAACCAGCAAGAATAATTTCTCCTTTTACAAGATAAAGAAAAAAGAAAAAAGAGTGATTCTCAACATGCATATGATAACGGCTCGGTGATAATGTTCTGTGCAATCTGTTTGCAGAAGCTATACGAAGTATTTACCGCGAAATCCACACAGGTCACCGTTTATCACGTACAGATTCGGTTTTGGTTTGTACTCGTATCGGATTGGCACTTTACATCGCTTTGCGTACTCCTCAAGGATAGTTAACGGCGAATTCGCAGTTTCCGTAGAACGCGTTTCAATGCTAGCCTAAATTATTTAAAAGTTTACCGTTTAAGCGACAGGAGTAATATCACGTAAAACCAAATTCACATAATTTTTTTTTTTATTTATAAGGTATTAATTACTTGTTTATTAATTTTGTCATCAACGTTGACGATCAAAGAAAGATTATCCATATTTCTGTCCATGTTAGCTTGAACATCTGAATCATCATCGTCTGAGGTAATTTAAGCAAATTTTATTTTGAGCGTTTCTGTTAATTGCGAAATTAATTTTGTACCTTCTATATCGTCTTGCCATTCTTGCAATACATCAGCTACGTTCATCCATTCTTCTAAACTATTTGTTTCAGCTATCGCTTGTGCTAGCCCTGCACACATAAGCTCGTTGAAGTAGATAGTATTATAGTATCTCTGTAAAATATTATTGTTTTATTCCAAGTCCACGCTTACTCTTTTCCGAACTAACACCGATTGTTTGGCCAGTGTTATCCGTGACGTTAGTATCTGATTTCTCCCGAGGACTCGTGCTTATTTCGAAATGTTGACCGATTCCGCCGGCTCTCGAGGGTGAATTCGAATGACATACGCGACGGAAATGTTTCTTGTCACCCTGAACGGATTGTTCACTGCAACATTGAGACTCTAAATCCGCCTGCTTTCCGCAAATTTCGTGCGCTGTAACTTGCGTCTCAGGATTTTCGGTAATCTCGCGATAATCCGAAGTCTTGGAGAGAAATAGGTGTGGTTGTAATTATTATTATTATTATTATTTTTTTTTTTATTTAACAGAGCGGGCAATGACAGCGTGTAACAATAAACGAGAAGTGTGCGGGAGATTCTACGTACATTCGTTTCTTCGGCGAACGATTCTATGTCGGATACCATCGAAATCGTTGCATTGGATTCCCGGGAATCCGGTGTGTGAAACGAGCTGGACGTGTCTGCAATATCAAATGAACGTCAGATCCCGTAGGAAGGAGTGGAAACTGGTATAAGTTAGATTGCCGTGTTGTAAATTTTAAATTTAGATTCGCGAAAATTTCAAAAATATTGCCAGTCGTATTTTCTAAAAAAAAAAAAAAAAAAAGAAATACAAATTTGGAATCGCGCGATACGAAAATATATTATGCGCGATAATTTGACAAACAAACCAGCGTACGTATTGCTACCGAAAACGGGAGTGCAGCGAATTTGACAAATCAGCTTACGCGATATTGCGTTGTGTCGGATTACAAATCGCAAATTTTCGAATAAGCGCTCTTTAATCATTAAATACTAGATTTATAAAGCGAAATGAAGCAAATGAAGGATTATGCCAGATAACAGTTTTAGTCAATAAGTCCGTTACACAATTGAAAGGATAAATGAATATAGGTCGCCCGCGCGCGACCGTACACTTCTATAAAAGATAAATCTTCCTCGTGAATAAATTATTTGTGTATTTCCCGTTCTATCATGTATACCATTAATTTAATAACGTGATAATTACAATGAGGTTAGCCGAGTGCGCGAATAAATGCAGGCTATTTGCATAATTGGATCACGCTATTGTAACCATTAATTTCAAGCTTAAGCTCGTTATTTTAAATACGTTTAATCGTAAAACATGTTAAACTGAGTGTGCTAAAACTCAGCCGAAATTGTTTGTTCGCCGTGTGCCCGAATGCACGGTGCGGGATATCGTCAGGTTGATGCCAAGCCTCGAAGTAATTCATACCGTTTCCCTGAGCGGAAGACGTCTTGAGCTGCTGCAGCAAATCTTCCGCCCGTTCGATCACAGTTTCCATCTCGCAGAGAAGCGGCGCCGCATTCGGGAATCGCTGCGTGATCGTTTCCCAAATGATCTCGGCATCTTCGACACCGTGCAGCGATTTCGGTGGTTCCAGCTTGTCGTGTATCACCGTGTCGGTGAACGATGCGTTCTCGCCGGACATTCCAAGTTTTAGTCTTCTCGCGATTCTGTTTTCGCGGTGAGATGAATATTTCATCAGGATCGACAATAAATCTGCCGCGTTATAGCGAGCGATTTTACATTTTTCGTGGACGGAAAATTGACAGACAGAAAGATGTCGGGAGGCAAACAACGTAGGAGCGCGATGTTATCTGGATCGCGATGAGCCATGCGGTATAATTTTTTTCTTTTTTTTTTTTTTTTGGGTCATATGAATAGAGGAGCAGATCGTTACAGAAGCCCTGCCGTTGATAGTCAGACGATCAAGACAGAGACATTTATATTGAAGATTTTTTAATAAAATCGTATTCTATTTTGGAGAACTTTATGAATATTCCCGCTTTTATTACGACACGATTGCTTTGCATTTTAAAATTACTTTTATGACGGTATGTATTTTAATATAGACTCTACGTCAACTTTCGAAAATTATAGCTTAGAACATTTTTTCTTTTTTATTTTTTCGTCTCCGTTTTTGTATAAAAGTGTTATTAAAATTTCTTAATAATTATTTTATTATTTTTTAGCAGAACTCATCGCTCATCACGACAGAATTACAAATAATGGAACTTTGGACATTGGACATAAAATTTTTGTGTTGATGTACTTATTCTTTGTGACTTCTAATAAAAATATATTAGGAGAGAAAGTCCTTTCGGAAAAAGACAACGGAACGATAATGAGTTCATAAATAATGCATTTCTCACGGTTGATCTGCTGGGTTTCTTTAACGCGATGGTATTTTATTAAAATTATAAACACGGGATTACAATACATCGTGTAACGCGTAATACTTGCTTAGAAACGTCGTTGAATCAAGGCCTCTTTGATTCAAAATTCTTTACCATCCACTTTTTTTTAGCTACGTGTGTGCGAGCCAGTGTGTGCTACGGCATTTTTTTCCTTTTTTTTTTCGTTTTTTTTTTCGTTTTTTTTTTTTCGTGTACGTTCTTACATACATGCATAGTACTATAATTTCGTAATCGTAGGACGCATTCTCGATTGAGCGCGACGTGGAGTCGAGTCGTATCGTGTAAATCTCGCGATGACTACACGTTCCGTAGTTTATAGATTCGTATTCGTTAAAGTAATTAAACACAATGCTGATCCATCTCGGCTGCAGCGACAAGGGTGCCTTGAAAAATGGACAACACTTCGACGCCGGGAAAGTATCGAGAAAATAATATAAATTTTCATGTTATAAATAAAAAAAACGTAAAAAAAAAAAAAAAAAAAAAAAAAACGATGCGTCCCACAATATTTATTACGCCGGTTTTCGTCGTCGAAGGACTTACGCGCTTACTTATTTATAGACTTATTTACCGTGAACTGCGAGAAAACCACCCGGACTCGAGAATATATAAAAAATTTCGTGCGAAACTCTTCTTCGTCGTTTTTCTTTTTGGCGGAACGTCATATAAAGAGAAACTCGGGGAGAAATTCTTTTCAAGAGGAGGTCGTTTCGCGGTCACTCCATGAAAAAATGACTTTGCTAGTCCAGTCCCCGGCTAAGACAGTAATAGATGGTGACCGCGCTTAAATTAATTTCAGACTTTCGATATGTTCGAGTTGAATTTTAACGTGTCTTTAATGTGGCGATCGCGCGATTAACACATCGAGCAGCCGAGTTGTGTGCACAGTCTCGCTTCTGATGCACGCTACATTATTTGCTAGTACGTTATTCGTTATCAGATTCCGTGTCTTAAAGAGTACAGAACGTCACATGCTCGGACAGCTCCTCGGGTAGAAAGAGACTTACAAAATTTTATGAATAAATAATAATGACGGCAGTATTCGTTGGCAGGCGATGTCCTTAAATAGTGAATTATTTACGGAGCAATTCATGAGACTGGCGGAAAAAAAAAGAAAAAAAAAATATCTTAACGCGACTGCTAACGTCTCTGCAGGAATTTTCAAACTGTGACGCGATAAGTGTACGTAAGTTCACAAAAATTTAATGGCTTTACTAATAATACCATGTCAAATTCTTTTTTGTCCAGTTTACATCGTTTTCCCGTAACAACGGCTCGCTGTAAGTCTACTTTAATCATATTTTTCTCCTCAAGTTTTCAATGAAATCCATCCCGAATTTGTATCACCCATCGTTCCGGCACGGTGATCTAATAATTACCGTTTAAGTCGCGTTAAGACATTTATCTCGCCAAGGAAAATTGCATCGAAGAATCATAATCTTCGGCGATGGTTTTTCGAGGATGCGCATATGCGAACGTGAAATTTACGCGAGAGATTTATTTCCGATTGTTGATACGCTTACTTCTATCACAGCATACAAACGTACGTTAGACGTGCTTTACCATACAGTGTCTATAATAGGCTAACGCGTGGAGACTGTTCGCTTGCTCAACGTTTCATTTGCTTAACGGGATTACGACGTACACGCTCCTGTAGCATCCAATTAATTACACGTGAGCATCTACGTCTCATTCAAGCCGCGCGTATCGATATCGAACCTAGATTAAATTATCTACGTACCATGTCGCCTTCCATAAATCTTATCAGCAAGTTCCAAAATCACAATTGGATAATATATATATAAAAAAAAAAAGAAATTGATTGCTGAATCGATGTTAAATGGAACGAGTCCAACGACCTGATCGTCGCATCGTAACGCGCGAACTTATCATAATCGTATAAGACGAAGTTATTAATGTATTATGCAGTATAATGCATTATAAGAAGTGAATAGCATCACAGATAATAACGATCGGATTGTAGAAAAGCATTTTGTGAAACGAAAATCGATTCGTACTTAATTATTGGATCTTTAATAAAGTTCATTGGAGCCGATAATTTGATCCTAATCGTAGTGCCAGTGTCAGATTGCGAATAATTACGATGTCCTCGATAGTCTATTCATCTCTAAAGCGATGAGATTCTTAATACATTTTAAATAACAGAAAAATAGTGCAGCTTAACACGGTGCGTCGCGGCAAAGGAGTCCAAGTCTACGACTAATCCGGCCGTAGACGAATCGCGTAAATGAACGAATAATTTGATGAAAAAGATAGGCTGAACGGGTGCGAAGCGCGCGAGTCCAATTGTAACGATTACCAAAGTAGATCGTGCGCGAACAATCACGATTTAATTCTTCATCGCGGCTATTTTTTTTTTTTTTTTTTTATCAATTTTTTCTTCCGGGGCTCATATAAGAACGCCGACAAGTGCGAATTATTGAAACGCACGCGAGAACGGAGGGGGTGCAAGTACGTACGACTTTTATCTCGGCACGTCCGCATGCAGTTATCATTCAAATGCCTTTCTCGTATCCTCACGTATCCTCTGTTCATCGCATCGTTATTCATATGTAAACTATTTGAAACGCTTTTAGCGGTTTAGCGCTCGTCCCATCGTTCTATTCTCTTTTCCGCTCTATCTCGTTACTTTTATCATCGTATTCGCGTCGTAGACGTTTACGACGCTCGCTCAATAACCGACAGAAAGTGCACTCAACGAAAACAGCGTATCCTACGTCTCTTATAAGCAATGCGTACGCGTAAACGCCAATTTCGCCACTCTTCGTCCACTCGCGCTTATCTTCCTTGCTTTCTCTTTACTCCTAAATCGTGTGTATCTAAACCTACCATGATACTGCGGTGTTTACCGTTAATGCCATAAACACGAGCGTACGAGGTGCGGTTGCATTTACCTTTTGACACAATTCTTTTCTGCAGGATTGTAAGCGTGCCCCATAACATTCACTCCCGCGCGACAAGCTCTGCTCAGTTATCGTCCACTCCAGTCAATGAATCGAACTGCGATCCGCTTATTCAAGACAAGCCGATCGTTATGATTCGATTAGAGGACTCGAACCCGACTGTGTTCACCACCAACCAAGTGGCTACATCTCGTGCGCTCGCTTCTATGCGCTTCAGATATATTCTACGGGATTTCGTACGATTACTGCGAGAGTATGTATACGTGTGTAGGTGTATGTGCGCGCGTACGTGCGCGCGTGAATTTGTATGCGTGTATGTGTAATGCGTGCCTTCAGGATAGGAGTGTTTGGCTGCCGTACACTCCGGTCCGTTACCCAGGGAACTGATGGGAAGTGGAGGAGAGAGGGCCCAGAGCGAGGTAGGCATTTAAAAATCATGACTATTCACACGGTGGTCTCAATATTGGCGATGGCGTATTGTCAACAAATACTGTCTTTCCCGTAATTCTCCAGGTACATTTCCTGGGGCGTGGCTAGGTTGTAACGTCCGCTCAGCCGGCTCCCGGTCAAGCCGTTGTTGTGGTGAGTGTGATTCACGTGAAGGTGATTAACGTTCAGAGCGACGTTCTTCTTCTTCTTGCGGGCTTTGTGCCGGTAAAGGCAATACTTGAGACAACCAGTGGCCAGCAAGAGAATTAAGAATATACCGAGGGCACCAGCGCCGACTGCCACGTAAAGCAGCGTTACTCCGAAACGATACGAGCAGTTAGCCTCTTCCTCGTCGAAGCCTGAGGGACAGTGGCGCACACCGTCGCACCATAAGACCGAGCTGATGCACGCCTGGATCTCTGGACACCTGATAACGGAAGAAGACAGTTGACTGTGTTAATTACACTTTCACTCATTTCACGAGACGTACAGAAATCGCACAACAAACCTGTATGGGCAATCCTCCGTGGGCAATACGGTGAATGCGTTCGCGCCCAAGTTAGATGTGGCTGGTAAACGTTTAGAGATCGCGATCCACGTGACGGCGTAGAAACCGGGTTCCCGTTGAAGAAATTCTACGACAAAACTGCGGGAATGCTGCGCCATCGCCACGCTCGCATTCACGACACTGTAATTCCAGCCACCCGAGAAGAAGTCGACGGTTCTGGCCGTGTCGGCGCCACCCTCCGGACAAATCACACTGCGCTCTTTTGTATTCGCGGCCGAGTAAACGATAATTCTGTTTTGCGTCGTGCACTCCATAAAGTTGTCTAAAGTAATACTGTAGCCGGCAGTTCTTAAGTACAGGAAATTAATGCGCGCGTCCTCGGGCTCGATCAGCCACGGCTCGTTCACGCATTGCGTTGCCGTTAGATCTTCCGTGTTCGTCAGAATTTCTTCCACCGAGGCCAACCCGGGTATTATTCGTGGCAAGGGGCTCCTGAGAGAGATCTCGCCGCTGGTACCGCGTAACCGTCGCTCTTCAAGTTTCGTTGAGCATCCGTGCTCGGTTGAATCAGCGTTCACCGGAACGAAACGGTATTCTCCCTCAAAGAAGAAGTCTCGGTAATCCTGGGTAACGTTCATGAGCGTAATAGAGAACCTGACCTCCACTACGTTCGAGGTCAGAGTTCGTACGACGATCTTCTCGCTCACGTTTGAGCACAAACAATCGCGGAGCTGAAAACAGAAAATTACGGTAATCATAAATAGAAGAATTAAATTACAATAAAATAAAAATACTTAACTATTTATAAATGTTTGAAACTTTAATGTCAATCATCTCAGATAAATATTTAAAACAATTCATTAAAAAAAAAAAATTTTTTTTAATTAAATTCAATGAAAAAAAAATTTTATTATGCTACACGTACCAGTTCGACTCCTTGCCAAGGATATTCAGCGACGATGAGGTCCGCCATACCGAACTTTCTAACATCCGCCATACGGCGATCACACGTCCATCGAGTCACCAGTGGGTCTACATAAGACGCGCAGTTCTTGCCACCAAAGGAGGCTCTGACGAAGGACAGTTCTATTCTGTGATCAGGATCGGCCTCAAATCTATACACGCAGCTTAGATTTTGCGCCCCGCCGCGACCGTAGAAGAAGACGTTTTTCGGCGACGCAAATCTCCCGGCGTTGGACGATAAGGAAGATGAAGAGGATGATGAGGACGATAAAGACGACGTGGAAGACGTGGATGAGGCCGACGGCGTCGAGGTGAACACGTGGTTACACGAGATGGCCTCGTGGACGAACTCGTAGCGTAGCACGAAACTTATTGGATACAGGGCGCTACCCTGGCGCAATATGTGCTCCAGGGTGAGATCGCGGCCGGTCGACACGTAACTCTCCGCGAGGCTACATGGCCGCGTATGACGGCTACTGTTACGCAGCAGACTGTGATCACAGAGTCGCGGTATGTCGTCCTTACAGAACTGTCCCATCAGCGTAATATTCTGTGAAATTAATTACATAGAAGATGTGTCAGATAAGAAGCTGAGTGCTTGTCGACGCGACTTAACGATAATTGTATCGAGTGTTACATTAGCACGTAAAAAATATTTTTTGATGTTACTATAATAATTATATCCTTAAACTTCTTTTTTTTTATCGAAGAGAAAATTTTATAATCGTTATATTCCTCTTGCGAGATATTTGATTATCCAATTCTTGCTCGCGGAATCAAAGCTCCCTTTTGAAAATTTGTGTTTATATCTTTATTACTTTACTAACAAAGTTACTTTAGTAACGAAGTTATATTACTTCAGTAACGAAGCAAGAAAGTTGCTAAGTAACAGACTTTGCGAGGAAAGGGTGGTACAATTTGGTACGTACTTTTCGGCTGGAAGCAAGTTTGTCCACTGTGATATCACCGTCCCATATCAAAAGCTTTGCATTGCAATCAGCGGCAGTGTCGATACTTGCAGCGGCTTCCACGCTGGCGGCGTAATACTTAACGAACGATAACCAAACGATTTCGTTGACTTTCCCTTGGAAGTGATAACGGCAAGTTGTGTTCGGCGGTAAAGAGTGTTTCGGATTTTCCAGAATCCCCGACGAGTTTTCATCGCCGGATATATAAAAATCGCAGTTGTCGTTTTCCTTTACGAAACTCCGAGACTTTTCGTCGACAAAGATCACCTGCACACGCGTGAATGTACGCGTAAAAAAAAAAAAAAAAAAAAAAAAAAGACGATATTAATTAACTGTCGGAAATATTTAATTTCAATTTGTATTTAAATTAAACTTTACAATTTAATTATTCGTGTAATCAGAGTGGTTGTAAATAATTAGTTTTATAAATTGTACCTTTCACATTTTTGCAACTTTTTCGTGACGTCAAGTAATAAGATTACAACGCTCGAGCATTACCTGAACTTCGAGTTCAAATCCTGGCAGAAAAGACAGTGGTACTGGATGAAACGGATTGTCGTACGGGGACGTGTGGAACTCTAACAACATGGTATTGTGACTGCTGATGATATCTGGCACCGCATCTCCTCCGCACAGCCTTACAAGCACTCGGTCTGAGGTTGAACCTCCGTCATATACCGTTAAGTAATCCTGCACGACGTTGCACTGATCCCACACCCTTGAAAAGCGCGCGAATTTTACTTGGAAAATACATTCTCTGTATATTACTGACATTGGTCCTTCCGGAATATCTTTACTTCTCTATCGCAAAAATTCTTGTGCAATGTAAAAAAAAAAAAAAAAAAAAAAGAAAGAAAAAAGAAAAGAAAAAGATGAGCTCAAGTATTGGCGATACGTTTAATATTAATTCGATATTCTAATTCTCAAAGTATTAGGTTTATTAGCGTCATCGACATTGGCGATTTACCTTAGCACTCGCTGACTTCTGTCGTATTTTACGACTTGGTCCTTAATGTGTATCTTGTGACTGTTTCGCTGACTAACGGCGAGCAGAGCCCGATGACCTACCGGCGCGCGGTTTTGCTCCACCCGATAGTAGCAAGTGACATTCCTGGGGTAAACTCCGGGATAATTCGGCGACTGCAGCCGGCAGGCTCTAGTATCGCATTTGGTGAGGACGCGATCGCAATACGTGCCGTTCACCAGCTCGCCACGCCATGTGGACATGCTGCTGTTTCCGTATCTGAGATGCGCTTCGCTTCTTCTCAGGAACTTGTACGACAGCTTGAAGTCGAAGTTGTAGCCGATACCCTAAGACACGGAAAAATTCCCCGAAATTGTGATAGCGATCGTGACGCGTCGTTCCTTTTACTTCACGTTGAATATTCTCCCAGTTGGGAAACTTTTTTCATACTATCTCCTCGCCGATGCGTTTCAAAAATTTCTCTTTACGACGACAATTTGCAGTTCAATTTTACACACAATAAATTTATAATATTAAGAAAAAAAAAGAAAGAAAGAAAAAAAAAAGGAAGGAAGAATAGAAAAAGAACGATATTTCTATTCTGGAAAAAAAAAAGAAAAAATCCGATTTTCAATATCGTTATTTAAATTAAAATACCGCCAGGAAACAACTTTGATAAAAGATCCATGTTTCCGCGGCGTTTGTGGAAAATCAGAACGCGCATCCCCTTAAGCTGACGCAATTTCTTACCTGCTCTGATAAACGTAGTAAATATAAAGTCAGATTGATGGAAGGAGTTTCGCTGTAATAGACGGTATATCCCCACGCGCTGCCACACCATTGTCCTCCCGTCGCAGGACGACCTTCTTCGCGAATAGTCATGAAACCATCTGGACATCCTTCCGACGTAAAGGATAGAAAGCGGCCGACCGTGAAGGTATCAAAAGTTAACTGTAACACCAGGGACGAGAGAGAAGGGCATTATTCTAAAAGTTATGAGCAAGCGAGTACCCGTGAACTGGCTAACGATTTTTGTTGGGAGTAAAACTAAAGATAAAAGTTAAAACACAGTTATAATACGCACAGACCCTTCGCGATAAAAGCAAATATTTCTATTATAATCCCGTTAATTATTACGCAACGCTACATTCAGCTCGTGTTACACTGCAAATTAATGAAATACACTAGTAAGAGGAAATTCTACCTCGTTCCTGTGATATAAAAATATTTATATATATATATATAAAAACGTAGTTTATCATATATTTCATAACGTAAATGTATAGAACATATTGTGTCATGATAATAACCAATTTTTTCTTATTTTTTTGTTTTTGTTTTTTTTTATACTTAAAAATCTATTAAAACTATTGTAGTTTCACGATAAATTTGACGAAAAAAAAAATTGTTCAATATTCTTTGATTTGCAAATGCTGAATTTCATACAAGAAAACTGCCGCTTGAAATATTTAGACAGCCCCGAGTATTTTTACACCGTCGGATCATTTGTGCTTTTATTGTTCCGAGATTTATTTGTCCTCCATCCATCGATCGTGAAAACTTTATACTCTTGACCGCGCTTGATTGTGTTCCGCTAACAAAGTAAGTATCGATTTTATCATTGCGGAGAGATATAATAATCGGTGTGTCAATATGAATCAGGCTCGAAAATATATATATACCTGACGGAAACTTGCGGTTCGGAATCAGAGATCGGTATAGAGTAAGCGTATTCCGTGATGGCGAGCGCGGTGTTTACTCAGCGCGGGAGTTGATTTAATTTCGCCAATAAACGCGATAAGAATCGTAAAAGCTGGGATATAAATTATTATCCGGGCTCCGGCGCGGCGGGTCGGCCCGCTGTCTGTTCCGTGACAGGCTCCTACGCCGCCGGGTGGGCACCAGTCAGCATTATTTTCTACAACTACATCATTTCTACGTCCAACCTGGACTAGATCCCCGAGATCAGATCCGGCGGCAGTGAAGTTGAGGTGACACAGGAATGGCAGTCGGTCCTCCCTTGGCCGGCGGATTTCCACCCTGTAGGTCCGGCCGACGTCACCGTACAGCGTCCGATTGCAAGCTGAAACGTTTGTTTGTCCGTTTCTTTTCTCCACTGTGCAATAATTACGCGCGGAAAAGTAAACCGCCTCGTATAATCGTGTTATCGCGCGACACGGTAAAATAATACCCGGCAGAGCTTTAACGCCTAACTAAGCGCACGGTATATCCTTGCACATCGGACCGTATAATGTTCCGATTGCAAGCGGAAATGCTTCCGTCACGTTATGATCGTGCCGCGAAAATTTATCCTGGGATATTTCAATACCCCGTCACGATAATATTTATGATACGGTCGAGAGATAAAATATATATATTATTCGAAACAAAATACTAACTCTATCCTAACTACTCCCGCAGCTTCCTGCACGCGCAAGGTCTACCAGTAAACCGGAATGTTTTCATTGCGCAATTATTATGCACGAAAAATAAATCCCGCGGTTATAATTATGCCAGATTATAACGCGATATAATAAAAGAAAGAAAAGTTATTTTGTAAAATATATAAATACTCATAAAAACTTTACTTCTCTCTTTCTTGCGCGTGCACAATGTGCGATTTTGAATCAATGACTTTCTTCAGCCGTGTTTGTCAGTGAAACATTTGCGTACGGTCAAATTTACAGATCTCACATTTGTATTTACATTTAATACATCCCACATTTCTCTATCTATATTTGTCTTTAATAAGAATTTAAGCTAGATGTTTAAAAAAAAATAAAAAGTTTGTCGAGAAATTTAATACAAATATATTTTCAGATAAATCGCCGCGAATCGATTCGAAGTAGCTTGAACATTTGCCCGCCTGTGATTCAAGATCATTGTTATTGATTAATAAGAATTCTGATTGGAACTCCTGCACGTATTTATCGGTATTCCTCGTGTTCTTATTTCACGGCCATCGCGAGCAGAAAGTATATCTAATTATTCCAGGTAATTAGCTTGCTTGGGCCTGCGTACATTTTAATATGCAATTTGAAATTCTATGAAGGAATTGGATCATGAATACTATAATGAATTCCTTCTATTATGTTACGTTTCTATTGAAATGTGTCGCATATATTATCGAAAATTAAAAATTCAAAGGGATGAAAATGTGATATTTGTATAACATAATTATATTTGAGCTTTGCAAATCGATTAAATTTCGTATGAAGTGATAATTACTATTATACCAATAATAATCGTACAAATTATTTACCTCATTAAATTATTAAATAAAAATTATTCGACTACGGGCTTGTATATTAATACAATTCATATGTCGGAACAAGTACACTGACAATACTTTGTGTTCTCGATGAGTTTTCTATAAAAAAAAATTTTTTATTTTACTTTATTTATTTATTTTATTTATTTTCTTTTTTTTATTGACATGAAATAATAACACGTGCAGTTAAATAATTATCGCTCTAAAATTATCCGCTTGAGTAAGCGAAAATTTTGTTTCTGGTTTAATGTGTATGCAATATAATTTGTAATATTTTCAGCATATCAAATGAATAGCCAATCACGCATGACCAAAAATATTTGTAATTATTTTTCGCTACTTCTGAAATTGCTATAAATACATTTTATGTATGTATTGTTTACCCAATTAACCGTTGCTAATATGAGATATATATTTCCGACAACGGGAAAAAGCTTTTCAATTTTCAAAAACAAAATCTCTGATCCACTTGATGAACATAGCCTTCCACTTCGAGCTCGTTACATTGCTCGATAACGCTGCAAAATTTCGCAATTTAACGTGAGAGAGAGCCGCTAGAAAAGTCTTTAAACAAACCATCGGGATCGGTGCCCGACTTTACGTCTTATAGTGACCTTATATGATTTTTCAAGAATCAAAAATGCCTAATAAAAAGGCAATCGGGCGGGAGTGAAGGGCGGGGGAGAAAGAGAGACAGAGTGAAATACCTAACCTGCGCGTATTGATTCGCCCCGGCGGCGCGGCGACTTGCTTTGTTCGACGTCTCCGTTCGTTCGCGAGGGGGATACTCACGGGTGCAATATCTCGGCTCGTCAGATTTGTCGTCGCAGTCATTCTCGCCATCGCAGTACTTGTCCTGGGCGACGCAATGTCCGGTCGTGTCGCATCGGAACTCGGACGGCCGGCAGAGCGGCTCCGCGTTGCTGCTCGCTGCGGGCTCCGATGTCGGACCGGACGTGGACGAGCTCGACGACGGCGAGGACTCGGGTGACGTCGCGCCGGAGTAAACCGCGTATCCACCCGGGTATCCGGAGTAGTCCGATGACGAGATGCCGGGATGGTAACTAGTCGAGCCAGCCTCGATCGAGGCCGCAATCGCGGCTGCGATCAGCAGCAACCGCCGACACACCAACATGCCCCCTCACCCTGCAAAATAAATTAAATTTCCCCAAGTTTGAATAACCTTCATATATACAGAGGCAGATTCAAATGCATTGTATTCTAATTCCATTCTCGTCATTCGTGAGATTCAACGTAACGCGATGATCGAAACGAAGTTCCTTTAACTTTATATGAGCGCGGAAAACGGATATTCTTTCCCCGAAGCGGAGGCTTAAAACTTGAAATTATTTCCCACATCGAGGAAAAATATGTTGAATTTATATTTTGACAAATGCAACGATGAATTCTCTCCTGATCGATGCGATAAAACGGAAACATATTTTATCAAGCTATCTTTAGACTGTTTAATATTATAAATATCATTTTATACTTATTCCAATTGCGCATTATAAATCAGTTAAAGCCGGCTTTAGTTTTAATAAGTAACAACGTTAAATATAATATATGGAATTGATTTATAATACATCTTGCGAACTTCTAATATTAGTTTGTACTAGATATCCACGGTTTCTCCGATAGTGCAGGTAGTTCTACAAGTTCTTATCTGAAGAGAGTCCATGGATAATGGAGTCCTAAGGGCTCTACAAATTGTCAATAAATGGCAGGAACTATCAGAGTCTATCAAGAAAGAGAAAGTTTCTTGTTTAGTTTTCATTCTAAAGGAGAAGATAATCCGCACATAAAAGAAACCGAGGTGGGAGGGAGATTTTTAGTTCTTTTGGCGTTTGCTGCATCGGTATTCCTTCTTCGTGTTGCCACGGCGCGAAGAAGAAACGACAGAATTCGAAATCTTGAAGAAGTAAATTGATATTACGGAAGGACTTGAGGAAAAGTCTTGGCGAGACCTTGGATATATTCATTGGTCGGGGATATATATATACAATATATATATATATATATATATATATATCCTCTTAAAAAGAACTGAATAAATAGTCGTAATATTTCACGGCTTGCAGGTGTTGCTCCAGCCTGTTCTTCGTAACACTTTTTAGTGACGGCTCTCTTACACAGCAAAGCCCTACTCTTTCGTGGTTACATTTTTCTTCCACCGCGTGTAACGTCCTTCTTGTTGCTTCACAATTCCGCGTTGCATTCGTGATATATAATTACACCTGAATGAGACCGAGCGATAATATACCCAAGTGTTAAATGCGCTTTAATTTCTCTCGCGTTCGGTCGCATTGGTAAACGAAATTTGTCAACGCTTACGGGATAAAGGCCCCGCTCCATTTTTCCGATATTAATACATCGGGGGGTACGAGTTCTTTCCCCGGAATTTTTCCGATATCCTATGCAGTCGGCTCGACGACGATCAATGATTCGCCCGATTGCATGCGAATAAAACGCTTCTCCGTTTTACCTCCGGTCCGCTCTTTCTTTGTGTCACAGGGGGATGTTGACGCGGGATCTGCATCATCAACAACATTGGTTCACTCGATTTAAAATCTTCCCTCCTCGCGCATCCCATCTCTCTTACAAGCCTGGACCCTTCACTTTTTCCGAAGGCCTGTTCATTCCGGTCCGAGCCCCTCTCCTTTCTCAAAGTCGTTTACCGTCACTCGGACACGGTTCGACTATTTGTTATCCCGGAATACTGGCTTCCCGAGGTATGCGTACATTACGTGTCTCGACTCGAGTTACACGCGCGTCGACAAAGTCGCGTGACAAATAATATACCGAGCGGCGAACGATATCGCGGGCACGCGGCATGTTCTTTAATTAATGTAAACTAATTCCATTCGCTTTGACAAACCGGATACACTCGAAAACATAAAATGAATACCGGCTTTAACTCGTTAAGACACCAAATACAACTCAGTCGGTGATTCGCACGGAGTGTTTAGATAGAGGAGCGGATTATGTTAATTCTATTCAGAAAACTAACTTCTCTTACGTGAATGGACTCGCCAGTTTCCCCCGAACAAATACCGCGGATCTATTAATTCGCACGGCAACTCGCGCAGATCGATACTATGCGAGTGTTCGTAACAAAGTTCCCGCCGGTCCTTATCCGCGAAACTTGATAACACAACGTACGCTTAGAAAGCAAATGCAGCGACGCCGCGGCACTCGGTGTTATCCTGTCTTTTTTAACCCCCGGCGTGTACAACGTCTCCTCCTCAACCCCTCCCTTTGCCTTCCACATCGTACAGAAGCCATCGGCTTTCGCGTGAATAATATCCATGCTAATGCAAACGCCGTTGCGAAAACGTCAGCGCTAACGAGCGGCGCGACAGGGCGCGCGGAAGGAACGCGGAATAAAAATCTGATTTTGCCAACAACTAAGAGTAAAAATAGACTCGGGGAACGTTGAACGACGACGCGGAGGAGAGACCGCGGGGGGTCCGTGGGACGGTCGTCTCGCTTCCGGACGACGGTGAGAAGGGGGAGGATGGGAGCCATGCGGGAAGAGCTGGAATCCGCAATAAAAGATAACCGGATTCAAGTGCGGTGACTGCGTTCGCGCGACGCGCGACAGTAAAGGCTCTGTTTATTAAGCGAAGGGAAACGGAATCTGGGCCGAGCCCACGGGAACGTGTGGCGCATGGGTGGGCAACGCGGAATATGGTAATTCGCCCCGGTGGTACGAGACGAGGGGTCGCCGGCGCACTTCGCAAATATACACGCGCCGTACGGGTGTCACTGAAATTGCACGCGCGAACCTTCGCGCCGTTGGGGCAACGGCGGTTGCACTTGCGGAAAAACAGTTCGCCCCCGATCGGTTACATTAAATTGCGTCACGTACTCGGAATATTGCAAAAATATGTTGTACGCGTCGCGCCGCGAATGTTAAATACCGCGCGAAGAAGGTACGACGGGGGGAGAGGCGCGTGTATAAGTCACCAAATCGAACGACGCGTTACGATAATTGTTCTGAAATTGCGAGGTTGAGCCGTCGCGAAATAAAAAAAAAATCCATATAATACTCGCGTCAGATCTCTAATTATATCGCAGACAGCTTCGCGTATTTCGCGCGTTTCGAAATATTTCGATACGCGATCCGTTTTAATTCTTCAAGTGTATCGATTCCCAGCGCGATTATATTATGAAAATCTATTTCGAATCGCGATGAGCTAACATGTAAAAATGTATTTTGATGCGAGTACCACGCGGAGGTTCCAAATCGAGCGAGCAATCGCGCAAATAAGCACAAATGCGGTTTGTTTTAAACGGATAAAAGCTCTCGTGTCGTTAAAATATTTTCCTGTTTTCGGATACGTTAAATGTTTCATTGAAACTGGCCGAACGCGGTGCTCGGTATTTATTTTCGTGACGTACGCCGCGAGATTTACACAAGGTCGGCGTGTTGTCATTCGCACCGAGTCGAGCGACAAACACGTTGTCGCCCCCGCGTAAAATTATCTCTCGAGACCCGCCCGCGGCAGGACGGTATTACTTTTAATGAACAATTAATGATCCCGCGCCCGCGCAATCAGTCGTCTTTCCCTATTAACAAGTTCGTAACAATGAATCTTTGCCGCGGCGAATACCCCGCCTGGATTATTCATAGGCGGCTATTATAAAGGGCGGGGATTACAAATTAATTCTACATTTTTGCATTTCGAATGCATTATCTCGTGCAGCCTCGGCGTTTCAAGCTTCTCGCGAATTTCAATGTAATACGATCCGCGCGTTGAGAGCGCAATAATGCATGGTTCATTAATAATGCGCGTATTTGCCGGAATTCACGCGAAATGTATTACGTTTCAACAATATTGCGCGCTATCGACGGCAATCGAAACGCGGATTGCTAGATTTTTCGAGACGGCCGTGTTCTTGACCGCCGGACGAATTAATTTATGGCGCGGCGAGGGGGAAGCGTTGTTAATAAGTTGACACCCCTAACGGTTCGTGTCCACGAAGCGGTCGCAGGTCTTGCGTCGCAGGCGTCGTTCGAGCCGTTTGACCGGCAAATATAACGGCGATTAACTTCGATATTTGTTAAGCACACAGCGGAGATCCGGGGCTTATACGGCGATTAAGGCCTTCCATCCGGGATCCATCGGCCGTGCCGCGATCGCCCGCGAATCATTCCGTCTTTTTCGTCGCGTTCTTTCACCGACGTGAAGTGCCGCGGTGCGTTGTGGTTAACGTCCAAAATGTCGCACCGCCGCGAGAGTGCCGTTACTTTGATGTGCGAACAAAGCACGCGCGCGCGCGCTCGTAATTAATCGTGTTTTCGCGAGTGTGAGTGCCACAAAGGAACAGCATGGCGCCTGAGGGGGAAGAAGGTGAAGGAAAAGTGATCCGGCAGGCGATCCGCCATCGAGAGATCGACGAGAGGAGCCGAGAGGTAAGTGGAATTTATTATTATTCGCCCGTTATTCGCGTAAACTTCGTTTCATGACGTAGAAATTCGTTCCGATTGATGTAGAAATTCGGATGGAAAAGTTTTATTTCTCAAATACTTTATAAGACAGCCGTGGACTCGAGCTGAAAAGACCGAGCGCCTTCCTCCCGTCTTCCTCTCCCCGCCTACCTGAAAAGTCACGCGAATATTTCCACCGTTATTTTTACGGCTGAGCGACAAATACGTCAAATATTAAACGCGCGAGGTAATTGTTGTTTGGAAAATCACGATATCGATCGCCTTTGGACGTTTTGCTGTAATATATTTGCGTGCTTTCGCAGTTCAACGAGGTTATTAAGTCCATTGCCGTTCATCGTGCGAGTGAGTGCCAAATTATCCCTTATTTTAATCTGAGGTAATGGATCTGCGAATATTGCAGTTAAATATAATAGCTGACAGGATCCATTCCCGGAAAATGGATAAACTAGAACAGAGCAGGGCAATATTTAACTTCTATATACCTTTTATACATATAATCATACGTTGCGTACGTGTATTCAAATGCATACAGATTTCCTAAAGTAGAACTCGTCATTATTATGAACGTAGTATTAATTAATTCAATAATTTACTGACGCATTTCGGTATCTTGTTAGGAGCCAGAATACTAATCAATGTTGAATAATTACAAAATTCACAAATCGCTCAAAATACGTAGGCAACGTAAATTCTTTATTTCAAGTATCCAAAAGAATTCTTTAATTAATAACGCGCCGTTAATGTAATTAAAGCGCGGTGGGTTAAAACAAACTTATCTTTCACTTTATATCTCATCGTAATGACGTCCGCGAACTCTTACGTAAATGTAGATTAAAATCTACTTCATCCCCATGCGTAAACCGTTTGAAATTACGCACGCTGCAGCAACGCGCCGGCGAACTTACTTTAAACGCTCGGCTCGTAAAAAAAATTTTTTACACGAATAGGGGAGATTTCCCCTCTCACGACTATCCCTCCGATCACGGTAAAGTCCGCGAAAGTCCGTTCAGCAGCGCTCTTAAAAATCGGTTCTGACCCTTATCCCACGATAGGCATTGAAAAAGTGGTCTTCCGCCAATCTGGCATGGCGAAGTGGAGGGAAGACCTGTGTTAAATTGCCCGTACCGGGCTGGGAAATTGGGTCGATGCACGAGAAAATCGACTGCAGATTGAGAGAGAAAGAAAAAGAGAACGGGACGGGAAGGGTTGGAGGGGGAGGGAGAAAGAGGAGGAGGCTTCCAGCATCGGGGATCGAGCGCGACGCTCTTCTATCGATGCGAAATTGGAACTGGAAATCGTGGCGCAAGAAGCCGAAAGAGATTCGCTGGGGGTGCGGGGATACGGGGCGGCGGGGAAAGACCAAGAGAGCGAGAGTAACGAAAGTCTGAAGTCGATCGTGCCGTAAGGGGCGAGTTGCCAGGGATCGACGATTTTCGCGATCGTACGAATTTTCGTCTATCAAACTGACTGCGTTTCGATGGCCGGCCTCCCTTCGGTCGTTACGCCCGGTGTTTAAAGTCGAAGAAATTGCCGCGGATCGGGGACGAACGATTTCGGCGTAACAACCAAGTAGCAGCACGCTCACGCTTCGACTCGGCTTTATACGGCATCGTTAACCGGACGCTTGCATCTATTCAATAACAACTTGCGTAATTTAAGTTTTCGCTTAAGCGCACCACATTGAGCCCCCTTCGACGCGAGTTTCTTCGATCTCTCGTCCCGGATTTTCCTCACGCGCTTGAGTTTCGGCGGATGCGAAATGCTCCGACGCGCAGCGATACCTAATACAGTATTCGTTCCAACGAGGAATAAATGCATAATAAATGCCGCGATGTGCGCAACCAGCGAGATTAACTGTCTATCGCCAAGAAAGATATCAGGAATCATCCCGTAGTCCGGCGATCATTTATTAAAATCCAATATAAAACTGTTTTTTTTTTAATTTTTTTATTTTTTATTTTTTTTTTTGCGAAATTCTTCTACGTTAATTTTTGAATTTTTTACAACAATTTAACATACGCTTGAAGATTGCCAAAGAAAAACATTCTGTGTAACGTTAAATTCACTCCGATCCATTTTCCGTGCGGAATAAAAGAAAAAAAAAAGAAAAAAAGGAACTGAATTCCAGCCAAAAGGTTATTTGCAAGAGAAACGATCAGAATTTGGCAGGAGCGAAGCGTTCACGTGGAAACCTGAATTACGCAAATTATCATTCAGCAGATATGAATGCTTGGAGATGACATGTAATTTCGAATAGAATCATGACAAGTGTTCGATCGTTCTTACTAAAACTCACTTTTAACGTATTCGATAATCGTTGAGTAAGGTAATTGAAACTTTCGACTAATAAAACTAATGCTTATCGATAATGAAATATCTATTAATTGTTTTTCACGTGAATGCCGCTATAAAAAAAAATTTTTTAATTAAAAAACCCGAGTGGAAATTTATCTAACTAATCTGATTTTGCAGTTAGTGGTTAGATCGCGCAGATTAAATATATTTCTTAACTAATGACTAGCTTGGGACTATCTTAAAAAAATAAAGTTGTCATTTAAAAAAAAAAAAAAAAAAAATAGAAATATTAAAGTAGAACCAGCACCTCGTTTCAATTTATTTTATACGTGAATGAATTAATTGCCCCCCGTTGGGCTGAGAAACCTTTCTTATTTATTTTTTTCTTTTTTTTTTAATTTCAAGATACCGAGTTGTTAAAGGTAGCAAAGTTAATTAAAAATTTTACTATTTTATTGCAATATTTTTTATAGTTTATTGAAAAAAATAAAGACAGAATAATTTTTATATTCCTTTAATGTATGAAATAGATGACAGTAATTTTTTGTGACTGTATTCGCGCAGAAAAATATATAATATTTTTTATACAACAAGGTTTTTTGAAAAAAATTTTTTCTAATTAACAAAGACATTAAATTTAAAATTAATGTACAACGTTAGAAATAATTTTACAAAGAAAACCGAGCTGTCGTTCGAAATTGATGAAAATGCCCATTATTCTTCTTAGAAGGATAATGTTATCCGTCTCACATGATCTAAACATGATTGTTTTAAACACGTCTTATTTGCGCGTCAAAAGTTTCACCCGCTTCGTATCGCGGTGCGGTCTGAAAAGAGCGAAAAACGTAAACTCACGATAAACGAGCGCGACGGATACGGCAAAAAGATAGATGAATTTTCAGCCGGGCTCCGCTGTTGAAAGAAACAATAGCGCGTCCGCTTAAATCGCGACCGAAAAATCTTCTTAACCGAGTTCCGAAGAACTCGACAGAACTTGACGAGCGTCGCAGCGAACGTCGCCGGCGACCAGCCTGTTGCTTTAACGCCTTCGCCGTCTGCGGCCGTCGTTCCGTTTCGCTCCGAGACAAAGAGCCGCGAGAAGACAACGCCTTGGCTTTTCTCGAAAGTGTTTCGTTTCCGACCAGCGCCGCGTACACGAAAATCAATATCTATTTCCATTCGAAACACCACGAACGTCACCCTGCCAACAGTTCTCCAACATCGCCTGTCTTTCAACTTTTGAGGGAGAGACAGCGAGTTCCCCCGAGGTCGCTTCCCCCCATTGACACAGATCCGATGATGATTCTCAGATATTCCCTGGTATCCAAGTGCCTTGAAATATTGACTTTTTCATCTAGCTTGTTTAAAAAAAGAAGTAGATGCACAAACAGTAGATTTTTTTCTTCTTTTTTTCCTTTTTTTTTTTTTTTAATTAAGAATAGTATCAATTTGACTTAGCATTATAATTGTAACGTTTTAAATATAAAATACGACTTCACACGGTAGCAAATATTAGCGAGTGAACGTACAGAACTGTGGCTATCGAGGGCATGTTTGAATGTCGAAGGGATATGTCCAAGAGTATCCATCGGACATCTGTGTTGTGCCAGGCCGCGGTCATCGAAAATCAGCCCTTCGATCCGATGGTTCCCATTGAGGCTCATACCTAGCGGTAGGCCGATACGGTCGCGGCCGAGCGACCAGATCCATTCGATCCGGAATAGTCGGCATTCAGAGCCGGCGGTCTGTCTGCCCGGACGCAACGAAGCCCGACCGCATATCTGGTTCTACTACTTTGTCGCGCAGGCTGATCCGCGGGCGGCGTTCGACATTGCGGATACTGAACGCATTCGTGGAGCCGGGCGCGCAACGAAATCGCTGCGCTGGCAGAAAAGCGCTGAGCGAACAAAAACCAGTTCCACCCCGAAGGGCAGACCGTCTAATTTCCGTAAAAACGCCCGCGTCGCCGGAATTTGGCTCGTGCGCGACGATGCCTCATTGTTACCGTGTGTCCGTATAGCGGCGGGATCCCGGGTTACATCGAGATATACGTACAAATATCTCCTCTCTCTGACTCCGTCTTTTCCTTTCCCCCTTTGAAATCCTTCAGACGTATACCGGAAAAAAAGAGCAGTCATTTATTTTTCCATAAAATTGTTACCGATCTTGCTACGGTTTCACAATTGCTCTCTTGTTGTGCATATAACTTCTCCAAAAAAAAAAAAAAAAAAAAGAAGAAAAAAAAAAAAGAAAACTCGTACGTATGAAAGTTGCAATAGTATTGATTCGAATCAAAATAGTATTGATGATCAAGTATGCTAATGAGATTTTAGATCTGGAGTAAATTCGATTGCGAATTTACTCCAGTTAGTTATGATAAATTTAAAACTCGCAAAATTTGAAAGTAAATAATATTTAAACCAGAAGAGATATTTATAAAATGATTATATGTATATGAGTGAAATATATGGAAAACTTGAACGGCGATTTATATACCTGTCTGTATCCGAACTATAATTAGAGAATCTACATTTGTGTATTTATATTTGACAAATCGGAGCACGGGAGGGTGTTTTATAATTTTACAAATATTGGAATGTTGAAATTACACGGTGTTCGTGTATGCGCGCAATATTTTTTCGAAATATGAATTTTCACATATGTGCGCGAAATGTGATTGCTGCCGGTTGAATGGTCAGGGAAGGGTGCCAGCGAAGGGAGGGAAAAGTAGAAAAATAAGTATCGCATCGTACCACGCGTTGCCAAAAATCTCAAGTTTCTCCATCCTCGCGCACCCTGCGAGCGAAGCACGTTTCTAAATAGAACTAGAAAAATTTTATGAGTCGAGTTCTCGCTCACGATAATGGATTTTAATTTTACTCCTGCCAATGTATGCGGCCCGAAGCGGCCCCCCCACCATTCAACATCGATAAAAACAAAAACTTTTAATGCGCAAAAAATATATATATCTACGATCCTTTAAT
This sequence comes from Cardiocondyla obscurior, assembly GCF_019399895.1. NCBI lineage: Eukaryota > Metazoa > Arthropoda > Insecta > Hymenoptera > Formicidae > Cardiocondyla > Cardiocondyla obscurior. The sequence continues at coordinate 3,507,417 of NC_091869.1, forward strand.
TAATAAATTAAGTACTAAAAAGTTGGATAAAAATTCGAAAACAGATTACGCGCGATATTACTTCAGAGGAAATGGAAACGTACATTCAATATCCTGCGTTAAAATTGAATTTTATAGAATCTTGATTCTGTCCAGTAATTCCGCTATAATCGCATTCGTAATTTAAATTTTCAAGCGCGCTTGTCTGTTGCGGCGCTTGTGTTTCCAATTCACATCAAAAAAATTCACCCAGGTTGAGCGGAATAAACGCCGCGATTGTCTCGTTTATGTCATTTAAATAAAATTTTTCAACCTCTGTTAACGATGAGAATATACCTGTTAAACAGGATATTTTTTTTTAAATCGCGTAATTGCGTAATGTGTTATCGAGCAATGTAATACGACATGAAAAATAAATATGCGATATAACAGGTTAATTTTTTTTTTTTTTTTTAATTAAAATAAAATAAAACGCATTATCGCATTTCCATATTGTTGAAATGTTTTACAATTGGTTTAAATTTTTTGGTAATTAAATGTAATTAATGCGTAGGTATACATATAGAAAATGTTCACGATATACGTAGAGATATATATTGCGTAAATCATGGTGAGCTACTTTCTAGTCTTTCTTTAACATCAATTGCAATGTTTTGAAATTCACTTTTTTGTTGAATAATCATCGGGAAAAATACAATATTATAAAAATAGAGAGAACGATAAAAAATACGGGACGGAATAAGAACCTCCGCCGGTGGAGTTTGTTATCGAATTGCTAACCGATCGACCGGCTGGCAGAACAAATACAAGCAATCCCGAGGGAACAAATAACGGCAGTTCTTTTCTTAGTGTGGCGTGAGCTGAGTAAGTAAACCTGTGCGACTTGGTATCATCAGGATTTTTATCTACGTACTGTAATTTCTTTCTGGTTCGTTCATTTCTTGCCGAATATAATAGAGCGCGGAATAAAGACGCGTGTAAACTGACCTATATTCGATTACACTCCCCGATAACCCTTCTGTGTTAATCAGATTTGCCACATAAAATGCTAAGAATGGTGGTGATCTGTCGATAATCTGAAAATTTTGAAGCGCATAGGAAAATGTCGAAAGTTTGATGAGAACCGATATCGTTAATCCGTCTAGTAATAACTTATTCAAAACATCGATTGTTGAATAATTATTTGAAATGACGATTACCAATTAGAACTACCAAGTAGAAACTCAATTACAAAACTTTCGATCTATAGAACTATTGCAATAACTCAACTTCGATAGATGAGATGTGCTCGATTCTCAATGTTTCACTATAAATATACAATTATATTAATCAGCAAATGATTTGATCGAAATTTTATTGAAATATATCACGTATGAAAGTGCGCTATTATTACATGCTCTAAAAAAATTTTTATTAAAAATATTTTTCTGTACATTATAGATATATACATTATATGTGTGTTAATTCGTTTTAAAACAAAATTTTTGTGTCAAATTCTTGATAATAATAACCACAAATCAATACTTAGCGTTAAAAATGAAAAATACAGTGTAGCTATAATTAATCGTGCGGCCATTAAATTATTTCTCCTACATTGGGTATTAAACAAGTTAATTTTCTCGATGTTTATATCCGCACAGTTTAAAAAATAAAATCAATTTTATATTCAGCTTGAATTTCTAAATTACGGTATAAAAATATCAATGTTGGACAGATACCTGTCAGCAATTAAAAATTTATTTATTGATAATTAGATGTTACAAAGCGCACAGTTCACACGTTATATTTTCTTTCGCATCTTCTATGTTAAAGAAAATTATTTCAAACTTAATAATTTTCGACAACGAGCAACGTTACACTAAGAGCGAATATAGTTTGCTGGCGGATACATACGGTGGATACGTCGCGGTAATTATTATAATATGTACGCTAAAAAACGTATACGTATAGCGTTCGCTGCGGCGACGGCGGCTAGCGTACGTGACTTCCCCCACTACTCTCAAGTATGGGAGCAGAATTAGAGCGCCTTCCCCCTCAGTCTTCGACTACCAGCGCTCTGCGGCGTATGTGACTTGATCTACACCACGCTAAGGTCACGTACGCTAGCCGCCGTTGCCGCACAGCAAAAACCATATCCATCTTTCAGTGTACATATTATAATAAATACCGCAACATAATCCACCGTACAGACTTGCGATACATTAAAGCTAATATTCGGTATAATATTCGTACAGTTTTCGAAATATTCTTCGGAGTGTAAATTTTTTTATTATACTTAGAGGTATCGTCGAGGAATGCATATACCCAAACGCAAGGCCACCGACCTTCGAGCTCGCGGGTAAACAGCTTAAGCTCGCGCGACTACATTCCCACCCTCCCGCATTCCGTCGTGCGTTGAACAGAGCGAAAGCACACACACGCAGTCTACGCAGCTAGTGGAACTCCATGTGCTCTTTCCCCCGTATCAAAAAGTACTCGTTTTAGATAAAGAACGATATCACCGACGCGAATTCACTTCTGAGAGCAATGATTCTTACGCAGGGAGTGTAATACTTTACACTGAATGTAATAACGTGTATAGTAATTTAATTCGTCGTGTTCTGTTCGTACATTGTTATACAGTTCATTAATTAGTTGATTCTACGTTTTAAAATAATTTTTTCCCGTGGGTACTCGTCGCGGTGAGTCGCCCAGTATCCCAGGATGGGTTTTTTTTGTTTTTTTTTTAATAAAGTTCTCTCTTTCTGTTCAGACGATCCGGAGAAACCATGTGCGTGCCTACCGTCGTCGCCGATATCGATGAAAAACGAACCGATGCCGGTTCGTTGGTTTTTCTCGGGAGTACCGTTTAATATCGCGTGATTTTAATTTATCGGAGTGTGTCGCGAGTCTCGTGTGTGCCGAAAGAAGAACCTGCAGTAGGATTCCCGCTTGACTATCTGAGAGGAGGCGGTGGCTCAGGATGGGCATCCTGCTTCGGCGGAGCAACTCTAAGGTAAGAATCAATTCTTCTGAACAGAAAATTAATACCTTTGCTTCTTCGATGTCGAAAAGTTTCTTTTTTTATTTTTAATTATTTAATTGATAAACTATTAAAAACGCGCAAAACATTTTTTTCAGCACCTCTACATCGAAATTTTAATTTTTTTGTTACAGGGGCATCATGTAGCTGTAACTCCGCCGCTGCGCATCGAACCGGTAAGTGAATATAATCGAACATAAAAAAAAATATTATACATAATAACTTAACACATAAAATCATATATAAATAAATATTATATTATTTAGTTTTTAAAAAATCAGATTAAAAAAAAAAACTTGTACCGAACGGCACATTAAAATATTACGCGAGTTGTTCGGGGTTTTGAGTAGGTCGATCGGGGATTATATTTCGAATTAAAAAAAATATAAAATAAAAATAAAAAAAGAGGAAAGAGAGACATGATGCGCGTTCTACTGATAAGCGGCTGTAAGATAGAAACTCGTAACTCTTCCGTATAAACTGGAAGCCGAGCTTCTATGGAAGCTACGCCGAGCACTTGCCGGTGCAATCTAGCATCGTCAGAATATCTTATCCACGTCCGGCGATCTCTTCCGTTCATTGCCACCTACGTCGCAAACGCCGTCGTACATCACGCATGTCCGGGATTCTCTACAGAGACTCTCTCATATACCTGTCCGAATCTTTTCTCGTTGCTTTTTATATCTTTTCTCGTACCTATCAACCGTATCTTCGACACGTTCGCGCACACGCGCGACGAAACTCACGTCTTGTTACATTTTTCTCGCTGCCCCTAATTTTTTCGCCTCTCCCCATCATTTCTTTCAATCCGATCATCATCGTCGCGCCTGCCCTTTTCTTTCACCCGCACGCAAAAAAAAAAAAATTCTCGACCAACGGAATAATGGCGTACAATTGTCGGCTGTTTCACCGCGATTAATCTGCCCCGTCCGCCCCCTCTCGCTTCTGTCGCGATTCATAAAGACGCGTGCGAAAGGCGAGGCGTATCTGAATACATCCGCCGACGTTCTGGTAAATGAGAGTGCCATCGACATAGACGTAGTATTACCCAATCCCTTTTCTTCGCGCGGAACACAATCAGAGTGTCGCGAGATGTAATCCCCCGCGGGGCGGAGAAGTTTACGGCGAGAAGTGTTAATTAATTAACTATGCCGTCGTCGTGTCTGGTACTTTCGCTAACGTCGTGCCGCGGAGGGTGGGCGCTTTCGAATAATTCCGGAAAATGGGATTCACCTATGCGCCGTCGAGTGCCGCTAGTTCCTGCGATCGCGATCGAGATAGCTACGTCGACGGGGCGCTCTTTTTCTTTTCTCTCGCTCTCTCTCTCTCTCTCTTTTTCTCTCTCAAACGGTAATCAAAGTACAGCGTTGAATCCCCTTTGAAAAATGTAAAGGGATATCGGAAGAAGCGCAATGGTTATGGGTGGAGCAAACTGCGCGGATAAAGATGAACGTTGGTAATGGAGCTTCTTGTCGGAATGTCATTTCTTTTGTTTAAAGGTAATACATTTCGTAATAAACGAACAGACACGCGTGTTACGGATAAAATCGGATAAAGTTATCAACGGGATGATAATCCGCTATATTATTTTAATTGCACGCTTCGTTCCTGTAAATTAACAGTACATTGCGGCAAATAATTGCGATGCCACAAATTATTACAATACATTTCGATAGACTTATTTTAATTAAAAAAAAAAAAAAAAAAAACCCACTCGCTACATTAATATATGTTTTATTCAAAAACCAATATCGCCCGGGCAGGAAATAATAATAACGCAAAACTTATTAAACTGTCCGCCCGGTTTAAAGCTAATAGGAATTGATAATGATGAATAGATAAATCAAATAGAAGCTTTTCATACTTGGAAGTTAAACACGCCGCGGGATATAAAGAATATCTTATGCAAACGATTGGACCGTTGCGTGCGATCTTCTCCCAGCTTCGTAAGAGATTATCGAAAGGTATATCTCCGGGATATCCCAGCGGCCCTTCGATCTCGTTCCATCATACCGGCCGATCGGGAAATTCGATAAAGAGTTTCATAAATGTCTTATTCGCCCCGTGACAGAGAGGTAAAGGGGCGCGGAAGTGGCGCGCGAGGAAATCGATAATAGCGAATATCTGCCATAACCGCTCGCCATTAAACCCCTCCCCCCTCTCCCTCCTACCCGCGGGTCAGCGGCGTGTCTCACTAAATTCCCTCGGGCCATAATGCAGTCGTCACGTCCGGAGGATTAATACGCCCACGGTGCATTTATTCAACGTGGCGTTTGTTGTTTCGTCCGCAGTCAAATGAACGGCGTCGGCGTCGGCGGCGGCGGCGGCGGCGACGTCGAGGGGTAGAACGGGGGTGCCGGGATCAAAATTTACTGCTGGACTAGTCCGGGACCCTTTCGAACAAAACCGTTCCGAAGGGAGATCGATGCGACGATCGCGCTAGACGATCGGGAAGGGTGGTCAGCGATCCGGGGGTCGGTCGGTCCGTCCGTCCGTCGGGGGATGCAGCAACGGCGGCGAATGCATACAAACTGGCGCGGTGATATACATCGGCACTGTCGCGGACGCGTCACCGCGCCGTATTGTCTTTCACAATATTTGTCTGTATGGACGAAAGGGCTCTGGGGCAGTAGACGTTGCATGATTACAGTAACTGGTGACTTAGGGAGGCTCTCGTGTTTGCTGATCGTGAGGGTATAATCGATTCGTGCCGATGAACTTCTCGAACGGTGCGGCGGTTCTGCGTAACGCCGACATACACTCCGACCCATTAGATAAATATTACGAGAGTACGATCGTCATTCGAGCTAAGATGTAAAAAAATAAAATGACCGTGAAGTACAAAAACGGCAGTATAAAATAGGAATTTGAGGGTGTGCTTTTAATTAACTGTTTGAAGAATATCGCAAGCACTCGGTGATCTTCAATTAATTTCAGTATTGAATAAACGTTAACGTAAGCACAATTCCGGCTGTAATTATTCACCAAGCGTAATGCAATACGCATGTAACGGTAATACAACAAAAGTCGAGGTTAGTGAGAGTATGTATGCACAATTTAACCAAACTTAATTAAACAATAAGTTAATTAAAAAAAAATATATATATATAATTAAATATTAAGCTTAACTTTTTAGTTAAATTTTATTCTTTGCGTTTACGTCGTTCTTAGCAGTTTATTAATTCAAGCTAACTTGTTTCCGTATAAAACAATTGTTTGTAGAGCAGCGAATAACGGCAATGTTAACATACAGAAACCTGAATAATGGGTTACGTTTGTATATCTAAGGGATATATGTAAGATAACCGTTAGATATTCGGGTTACACAGACATATCGCCCGTGCGTTCGTTACAAATCGTTCGCAGTATGTAAAACCATCGACGCGTTTTCTCTCTGAATGCGTGCCTCAATTTTTCCACCGACGGTCTCGGCCGTGCGCGCGCTTTGATCTTTTATGGAACAACGCAATTTATGGTCCGCTTTTTACCGAAGTTTGCCTGTTATACATCCGCGCAAACGCTCCCACGATGGGACCGGTCGTTTCCACTTCGCGGTCTCAGCTCTCTGTAATTGCGTCACGTAAAACTAGAAGAAGAAACTTTTGCAAATGGAGTCATTCGTTATCGACCGCCGGGGCTCTCTGGGATGCCGAGCAAAGCGCTACGCGACTTTTACTCGCCAGTGCGAATTCATTAAAAGCGATGATCCAGCCATCCATTCCACGGAATGGAACGTTTAAAAATCCAATCTGCGTGGCACGATTTCGCGGTGGAAACATCGTCCGCTTTCGCGCGCGCGAAAGTGGGAGATCGGCGCCGCGACAATCGAGCCTTCCTCAACTCCGATCCGATGTTTAAACATGAAGTGTCATGAAATATACATGCGTATCTCGTGCGGATAGGAAAGGGAAGAACAAAAGAAAAAAAAAGGGTGCATACTTTTCCGACGTAAGGCGTTATCTCGACCTACGCCGTCCCGATTGCGAGCTTTGCAAAACTGCACACGGTGCACGCGTGCCTGTAAGGCGCAAAGTTCTTTCGCGCGAAGCGCAATCGATACCACTCGTTATTTTGGAAGCGCGGCACCGCTTACGAGGCTCTCGCGGGTTAGACATGCCGCTGGTCGTACTTGCGACATTTATTTTGCGGCTTTCCAGCACCGTGGAGAATAATTAAAATGTGCACAGCGAAACCGCGGTTTCCGCCGCGAATCGTGTCGGCTTAATATCGCCGGGTTCGTCACGTAGTTGGCAAGTAAGAAAAACGAGGAAAGTGCCCCGACCGGCTGAGAATACGAATTTTCAGTAGGAAAGTGCAGTAACGCCCCCTCCGCAAAGTGATAAAATTTAATTATTCATAACGATATCGTCTATTCGAGGAACATGACGGGAACTCCGATGACAAAGGATATAATAGTTAATTGATGTCTTCGTAGCTGAAATGTGAAAGCTATTCCCCGTCCGGCGTGTTAATAAAATATGAATTACGATATATTAACGCATGTACATTTCTGTCGTTTGCGAAGTAATATGAAATCGCTCGTAATCCATGTAACGCTTTAGGAAAAAAAGAGAGAGAAATCGTTAGCGTTTCGTTCTTCATCCCTTCGTTATCATTCATAAATTCATAGTGGATATACTGATTACTTAATCGATCGACTTAAAACATGGACCGTAAATAACTGCCCCGGTAAACAGTGAAATTTTCGGCTAATTGAGGTTCTCATTCCTTATTAATTATAATGCAGATTGATGGATGGCCTCTTTTCTCGACCGCGCCGAATTAGCATGAGTAATAAATTGATAAGTACGAAGAAACACGTGCCCGCGCACAATCCATTAATGCATAAATTATTCACGATGATCTGCATATACGCGTCCGCGCTCATCTCGCACTTTGGAATATCGCCGCAAAATTCTCTCGCATCGTCAGTTATTCCTTCATAGCCGCACGTGCACATCGCACACGAATCCCGTTAACGAGCAATTAACATGGTCCCTACCCTTTAAATCGGTTAGAACAATCTGAAATATTCAAGCGCGTGTTGCTTTTGGCCGGTAGCTCATCGGAGTAGATAGCGACCGCTTTACGAATGCTCTTCGCTGATACACATTGTACGTTACGTAGGATTTTCACGCAGCGCTATTTCATAGTGAACTTTCAACTTTGAACTTTGCCGAACGTCATTTAATCAATCCGAGATGAGCTCGAAAATTTTCTTTTGCTTATAGCGTCCGTGTCGATCTGACGGTGCTTGTTCTATTCCGGCCCGATTGAAATTCAATACTTGATATTATAAATGTAGGCATGTGTCCCGCGTCACGTTCGCAAAGTTTCGAGCTATCTCTGAAATGAAAATTTAGCCAAAAAAAAAAAAAAATTCCGTGAAAAATATATGAATTTTAAAGACCGGCTAGATATTTGACTTTAGAAACTTTATCGAGAAAATATAGCTAGAGGTATCAAGTATTAATCCCTTTTTCTCTTGTTCAAATTAGAACACTTACTTATATCTATCCAGATATCATCTCTGGATTTTTTTCTTTTTCTTTTTTTTTTTACATATTCAGAGATTTTTATTTTTCTGACACGTCACCCTGAAACAAAAACGGAAGGGCCACAGCGCGTTGCTCAAAGCAAAAAATAATTAGACTACGTCTGGGCATTACGGGCGTAAAATGTGTATCGTTTTGACTGCCTCTGATAAGAGAGATACAATGAAAGAATACAAAGTTTGAACAATACAGAACGTACCAGAGCCGCACAGTCGCACCCCTCGTAGCCACCCTCGCCCACCCTCGTATCGCACTGCATCGCGCCGCGTCCACGTTGCTGTTAATCCGACCGTGTGCAACGCAGGCGTGCGAGACAACTCCGAAGCACGAAATAATGCCGCGAAATACCGTTGTTGGATTACAATCGTCTTGTTTTAAGGACCCGCCGCGCCTGTTTGCGCGAGACGGCGTATACACGTGCCTTGAGCGTCCGCGCCGGCTACGCCGCCAGTTTACGACTAGTTTCCAAAGGAACAAAGGGAGCGTTGTTTCGGGGAATGTAATTATTCGGTCCATTTTGTAACGCCGAACTCGCGCGCCGCGATTAAAGGGCCTCTACGTTGCGCGTTAATCGACCGAATCAATTTATTTTTCCCAACGCGCGTCACTGATTTAGTTTTTGCGCTGCTCCTCTGACCAGTCGTTTCGGAACAGCGATTCGTTTAAATATTCCATCAAATTTCGATACGCGGTATAAACGTTCGAAGCGAGGAGTATTGACTGTTCAAATAACACCACCGTAGTTTTAATTGTAGCTGTTACAGCATTATCATGTGATTTTATCGCAAGATGCAAAAATTAGTAGATTTTTTAAATTAATTGTTTTCTTTTTTTTTTCAATTTAAAAAAATGAGAAATATTAATTCCTATATAATGCAAATCGTTAAATGGCGTCGATTATGGCGAAACGCGGCATATTATTGAAATATGAGCTCAAATATTAACAGCATTTTCGGTATAAATTATAGATATATCTAATTATAGGAAAATGAGTTAGGGGTATTATCAGTTAGAGAACAACATAATATTTAACGCACGCAATATCTCATATTAAACTCATGTTACACAATTAATTATTTTTCAATAAAAACCAAAAAAAAAATTAAAAATAAATAAATAATTCTTTAAAATTTTGCCGAAAAGATTCAATTCTGAATTAGTAAGTTAAAAAATTTGTCAAGATCAATGGTAGAGAGAGTGCGTAATCCTTGAAATATTCCATGCGCGCAGACACCGTAAAGTGTTAAGTACTTCGAGAAGCAGAAGTCTAAAATGGCACCTCATTAAGCAGTCAATATTTGAGAACGAAGAATTCAGATACGTACGAGCAGTTAAATGTTATGGAGTAATGATATTAACGATGATATTAATCTCGATTATAACTCACTTCGAATATAGTTCGCAGTCGTACAATAATTCCTTTCAGCACGATGTGAAACATTTTGGTCTTAAAACTAATTTATTTTAAAAATAGAAATGAAGGCGTGACAAAACCGATAGAAAATATTATATTTCGAATAATTTTTGTATTATTTATTTTATTTTTATTTTTATTAATTTTTTTTCCTTTTAATTATTAATGAATTTATCCAACACATTGTATTTGAAGTGTGTCAAGCGTCTATGTTAGAGATTTATTCTGTAATATGCGGCTAAGAACTCCGTAAAGAACTGGTAAAAAATTCTATACGTTACTTCTTTTAAAAAAGACTTCTCTATTGACTGCTCATGCATGTTCCGTTAATCCGCGGCTCTTTTGCCGTTTACGATTTCTTTTATATCGTAGCCTCCCGAGCAAAAAGAGAATAAGTGAAAAAAGATCACACGTCTACGTCCCTATCGTGATAAAAGAGAACACGGGTAGAGTTTGGATTCCTATTTTCATACAAAATGCATACAATATAAAATTGTACTTCTGAAAGCATTATGCTATTCATATCTCAAACAAGAGAATCCCATTCATTTCGCAGTACGGAATTCTACTTTTAAGAGGATTTGCATTATATCGAGATAAGAATAAAAAGCTCGGGCGATTGATGAAAGTTTCATCCGCGATCTACGTGGGCATTAGTTATTCGGCCGACACGACAGATAAGTCCATCCATTACGTGGACCCTTGATTTGCCGAAAAAAACCCCGGTCTCACTTCGATATCCGTATCACGAGATTTACGCAGCGCCCTCCCCTTCGACATTCAGGGGGAAGAAAAAAAAAAAAAAAGCGCGGGAGCGACGGGTATATCCACGACGTGTCGCGCGAAGGATTCGCGAAGTCTCTCGAGAACTCGCGTGACGTCACACTCTGCAAAGAGAATCATCCTCGCGTAATCTAATTCCTCCTTATTTTACATTCGCACTGGCGCGTTTCTTGCGCTTTTTTCCCCCCCGCTGAGCAAACAATAATTTATCACGTCGTAAATTCTTCACGAGGATTTCATACGGCGCGAAGAGCGGAGGCTGGACGCGGCCCGCGGTGGAGCAGGAAAAAGTCGCGAGAGGAACTCGAGGTGAACCAGTCGAAGGGCGGGGGGCGTTGGAGGGTAAAACGGAAAAGAAGGCTCGAAAGAGGGTAAGAATCCGTCGGCGGAGAGTCCGTGGACGGCCGCTGATGTTCCGGGGGCAGCCGTGGGATATAGCGCAGCTGCCGCGCATGACGGATACGCCCGTGGCATAAAGGCGACATTTAGGTCGCCAGCTTTTACCGGGCTACGGTGTATACGCGGACGAGTGTCGACGATGTCGGCGGGAACTCCGTTGCTGTTGTTGCTACCGGCAACGCATCGCCCCGGTGCATTGTTCACCTGCTCATCGACTGAGCGTCTACCCCGACCGGTACTCCATACCGCCGATCTCCTACCCTCCACCCCCTTCCCCCTTTCACCGTGCACGTTCTCCTTCGTTCGCTTAATAAGGACGCGCTGCATGATAATGCACCCTGGTTGCCGTCGAAAGAGCGACTGTCGACAGTCAGCTCCTTACATTCGCGAAGAAACTCAACAATGACTTTCGCGCTGCTCTGCCTTTTGCATTCCTGTAGACTATTGTAGCTCGTGTGCTCGGATTTCTCTGAGTTATATGCGGTTTCTTTTGCCGATTTTTCGGACAACGCGCGAGATAAATGCTTGCAGGAATCGAAACTAAAGTTTTGTTCTTTATTCTATTTCTATTTTTTTTTCTTCTTTTTTTTTTTTACAATGTAAACGAAGTTGTAAATTGTACCAAATGCGACAGATCGACGTTTGTCAATCATGCATGTAAAAATAGGTGAGGGATGGTGACAAACTGGCGAATGCGAATTGCGATTCCTAGGGCGTGTGTCCAGTTCCCCGCTAGAAGGAACAGGGGTACCCGTGAAACATGGGTTTGCCGAGCGGTCGTTCCCCGAGGAAATTAGTGTGCCGCCGGCGAAAAACATTCCAGCAAAACGCAGTGTCGCGTCTAACGACGAGACGCGGTGCAGCAAGCCCTTCCGATTTACCGCAAATTCTCTCCGCGTTCAAACGGAATTTGAAATAAGGAAACGCACGGCTGTAACAGCGAGCGGTTACGCCGAACGTAATGAAATATTGCCTCTCGGTAATCTAGCGAGAATACGTAAACGATACCTTTAACTCGAGATATCAATACGCGAAAATATTTTGCCCTTGAGGTAAAATTTCTAATCACGTGCTGCACACGGCGTATATAATTTCCGATCGACACGACGGGATAAAAAATTAATCCGCTGCGCTGCATAAACAGGCAGAGACACGATGATTTATCCTCCCGCCACGATCGTTTACCGGATTTGATTGCATTAATTGGACTTAACCCCGAACATAATTTATCAGCCGAGCTTTAAATACGGACTTAACGTCGGCCGGGCGTTTTTATTCGAGAAAATCACGAGAGAAGGCAAGAGGCAAGCATATGTGTAAAATGTATACAAAGTGTCCCATTCGTTTTAGGATTAGAGCTCCGTGTGGTATTAAAAATTCACCGCAATCTAGGTTTCTGCATCCAACCGGGCAGACAGCCCGGGAGCGTTTGCCATAAGCGCGCACTGTCGTCGCTCCTTGTACACGGTCATCTTCATCTCCGTGAGCGCGCACGGGCGACGGCTAAGTGACAATAATTTGACAGCTGCGAGCATGTACCGAAATACGAGCGGGCTTATAACAGACGAAAGTTATCGCCGGCCCGGCGCCAATTTTGATCCTGACAGGGTATCCGCGCTACGCCGTCGTTGTATTTCCATACGTCCGTACACGTGCGGCGCATATACGCGTAGAATTAAACGTAAGGATGATCCCGGAACTACCGTTAAATACGGCACAAGCTTGAAATAAATGTTAATCCTCGATCAAAAACGTTTCAACTTTCGCGCGCGATTTTTAGACATTAAAAAAGAAAAAAAAAATTTAGAAAATCCAGGAAATAAATAAAATAATTATTTTTAATTCTCACTTCGAGCGTTAACGTGCGTTTGTATCTCTTGCAACTTTGCCCGGGAGATTAATCAAGTGTTAGTATAAATAGGAATAAGTGGAATTATAGAAAGAAGATGAGACGGGTCAAAGGGTCCATTATATCGGAAAGGAGCTCCCGCATAATCCCGGGGCACACCGTACGTAAACTCGACGTATAACGGGGAATAACGACTGTCCTGCTATCTATGCCAGTAGTAACTGTCCCGTCGTGCGGAACGAGCTTCCGCCGGGACGTGCGAGTTCCGCGGTCCCAGAGAGCCCCGGAGTAACGTTTCTTCGGAACGGCGCGGCGGTGCAGGATATCGGCCATTTCTATCTGAATTGCGGCCGACATTAAAGTCGGGTTTATTCCGGGAAAATTCTGTCGCGATGGAAAAATATGGTCGACCGGCTGACCACCGTCGAGACGCGGTGGCTTCGGTTTTTAATGTTTCCGAACGAAACGACTTGCCGCTCTTTTTTTTTTTTGTTTTTTTGTTTTTTTACAACCGCCGCCGCCGGCACGAACGTTAACAATATTTGCGCAAACTTTGGCGCGGAGCGAAAGTAATTTGTTTGCGAGCGAGCGAGCGAGCGCAACGTGCACCCTTTCGTGGGTGACGGTGGGCGACGGCGAATTTTCAAACGCACGCGAACAGCCCGTCCGCGCGCCGTAATTATTCTCTCGGTCTGCTTTACGCGGGATGCGCCAGCGAACGGCGTTACAACAACCGCAGTATAAAGAGCGCAGCCTCGTTAGTTTATTTAAACGTTCAACTTGCACCGACGATGAATATTCGGTAATGGCGCGACTGCGAAATGATCGTTCAGGTTTTATCGTTAAACATGCCAAAATGTAGAGAAAAAAAAAAAAAAAATATATATATATATATATATATATATATATAAGTATTATGAATTTATTTATAACATTTCTATTATTTTTAAATTATGACTTCAAAAAGAAGGAAACTGAATTAAAATTTTTGCGGAATATATAAGATAAAAACTGATATATATTTCACTTATATTTTCTTCTCTATAAAAGCGTGAAGAAAAGCTTACAAAATTTCTAAAGGGACATTACGATTGTAATAAAAAAAAAAAATATAGACGCATTATTTTATGTTATAAATATAATAATTACATTTAGCCGTAGTAAATCAGATTTTGCAACCTAAGAATTGTATTTCCTCTCTTGCGTATCGATCGTATTTTCACACTACGCGCCGTTAATATTCAGGAAACATCCTGAATCAAATAGAGCGTAAGAGAGATAGGAGGAAGGGTGGAAAAGTGGAGATTTTAATTCGCTCTAAATTAGTTCTACAATTTATTTGGAGCACGTATTTGCTCGTGCACCGTGCCCTCCGGTGGCCCGCGTCATCTGCTACCAACTGCTTGTCATTACAGGTGTAACGACACGGTGTTGACCTTAGTAATAGCGTTTTCGTCTCGAACGTGCGGAGCTCGTAAAGAGTATTTCTTAAAACGTGCATTAATAACGTTGTTTTATAAAGGGCGCTAATCAAATCCATAACTTAAAAAAGTTTAAAGGACATTTGCCGGAAGCGCCGAGAGCACAGATAGAGAACAGAAGGAAAAGATGATAGTAATTAAAGATCCAGGGAATTAAATGGGAAAAACGGGAAATGGCGAGAGAAATTTCCTCCCGGCGAAGTAACGATTTGATAAATATGATATTGCGCACGTGGGACCGACTGATAACATTGCGTAGGGAAATATCGGATCGTGCGAGTACCTGCGTCGTGAAAAAATAATGAATGCACCCTGATTCCCATTTCTGTGTTCTCGGTCCTTTCCCTTCTGCATCCATTCGTGTACGAAAAATGCAAACAATCGCTGCAATAAACTGCGTTCAAACAGGTGCGCGCAAAATTTTATGCCGCGCATAAAATGTTTTTACTGTCGCTGTAAAAGATTTTTGGAGCCTTCCTGTGAAGTAGAATTTGAAAACTTTATTTGCATAATGATCGCTTTTATACCATTCGCAGAATATGTATATGACATTTTAATATATGTATATAATATTGAATCTTATCGAACTGATCGGTTGCGAACGAGTTTTCGATGTGACTTTATATTTGACGTTTTAACGATAAAAAAAAAAGAAAAAAAATAAATCTTTAAAATATGGTGTAACGCGTAAATTAGCTGTTAATTGTTACCGCTTAAAATCGACACTGATTAGTTCTCTCTCGATTGGTTTGCTTCTCACGTCAAGCGAGAGTCAACGTCGGCTAAGTCGGCGATTTTAAGGTTTGATTTAATTTCAATATTTAATTAATATGTCCAGGCAAAGACGGTCTTCACGATTTTTGAGATCGAGGACGACCTGGTGGAAGTACCGTCTTTATCTGGACATACTAATTATATATTACAATTAAATCGAACGAGAGTAACGAATAGATAGGCGCGGGAGGAAAGCGGGGGGAACGAGGGGAGCGGGGGGGAGAGCGAGCGCGAGCCTACGTGTCGCGCGCTAGGTATATTTTCCCCACTACTTCTACTCTCGCTCTGTCCTTCTCCAGCGGTCGCGCGAGCATTACGCACTGCACAGCAGCCACGTGTGTCCGTATCGAAAGTAATACTTATTCGCGTATTGCGTACAACGAAAACCGTCCGGCACAAGAACTACCTTCTTCTCCACATTCTCCGTGTAAGGAGAGCACGTGTGATACTCCGTTTGAGGAGAGCACATGTGACTCTCCGTGTGAGGAGAGCACGTGATTACGCTCTTTTCCTTAAAGTAAGCTACATCCTTACTTATGCGCTCATCTCTCTGAGGTGATCTTTCTATTTTAGAAGCATTGTACAGACTCGCGTAATTTTAATTGTCTGGGATTTTTGTTTGCAGATAACCAGGGCGAGGACGAAGTTCGAATGGCCTGAGAGGAAGCTGATCACTCCGACAGGAGATTTGATGTTCTGAGAGGAGGAGGAGACCTCGGAAAGGCATCGTGCATCAACGGAGCAACCCCAGAGGTAAGAATCACTTTATTGAAACGCAAAACTAATAGCTTAATCTTGTAGCATCTCTACAATTAATATAAATTTTTTTTGTTACAGATCGACGCAGCTGCATCCACTGCCGTCAACGATTGTCGTTACCGTCGATATTAATAATTATACGAACCGCAGCCGGTTCGTCGGTCGTTTCGGGAGTTCCGCTAGTTTACGGGCGTTTTTTACGATTATTTTTTAACGGGAGTGCCGAAAAATAACGTGCGAAAGTGTTTAATAATTTTCGCGATTGTAAAATCACGGTCGGAGTGTTCGCGTGTGACTTGTGCGCGGAAGGATGACTCGACACGTCCCATCTGAGAGGAGGAGCAGGCCCGGGGAGGGCATCATGCATCGGCGGAGCAACTTATAGGTAAATATAAAATTTTATTTTGAGAAAATTAAAAATTAGAAAATTATAAAAATAAAGCTTTACCTTTAAATCAATTTAAATACTAACATGTCTACATTAATATGTTTTATTTTATGTTACAGTCACCGGCAGAATTCTTCAACTCCGCTGAAGCTCATGCAGATTGGTAAGTCACACAATTTTTTTTTCGTACTTTGTAATTAGGAAGTGGCGAGTAAAAAATTATTTTATGGCGACGTTATCGAATCGGTGTTAGGGGAATTTGAATTTTTGATGAAAGATTGACGTCAAATTAGCTAAAGTATCTCGGCGAGCGACGAGACACCACATTTATCCCGGACAAGGGGAGAAGTCCCCTTTAGTCATCTTCTTGCTTCATTATAATCCAGAAACTCTAAATCTGATTAATTTTGAATCCCGACAAAGTCGGTACGCAACGCCGGATGAATATTCTTGCGCGGGGGATGTAACAAATAATGCGAGCGCGAGGGTGGAAAGAAATATCGCTCGGCGCGCGGCGTTTTTAGCGGTCGTTGCATATCGCGAAACGTCGACAAAGTAGAAAAAGTATCGCGGATAATAGCGCGACCACAGGGTGTATCACTGCGTGATAAGTTATTGCTGAATCAGTCGTCGCGCAACACGGGCTGCAGCGAGATCAATCCCGGCTGCTAGATAGGGCCGAAAATATCGACGCCGCATCTATCGATGACGAGTTACGGCGTAAAACAGAAAAAAAAAATTCCACGATAGAGAGAATGCACACCGAAATGGGAACGCGGGTGTATCAGGCGGGTGTTTTGATGGGAGCGGAAAAGCATCGGCGAAAGAAATCGCTCGTGGTTCGCGAAACTGAGAGATCATTTCCCGGGGCGTGACTTTTGCGGAGAGATTATTTTTGGTGTTCCACCCATATCTTTTTTTTTTATGCATACACCCTGATCGATATGACCTCGCTTTTTTATCATTTTTATCTTCTCCCTCTTTCTCTCCTCCCCCTCTGCCTCTCTTTTCAATCTATGCATCACCGGAAAAAAATTGGAAAAATACTGCTAACTTACGAAAAAGAGATTGAAAAGTGATATCGCTTCTGTTTTCAAAGCGGCGATCGTTTAAATTTTCATTATATTTATCGTCCCGATTGTCAGAAATGTTTTAAAATCTTAAACAGAAATCGGAATTGAAGTTCAATCGCGTATATATTAAAACGAATGAATAAATTGTAGAATGTTTTCTTCGAAACATTTTAAATATTATTAATTGCTATCTGATAGCGTTAGCCGTAGAGAGAAAAAAAAATGGTGTAAAATTCATGACAGTAAGCGCTGAAATATTTTGTTTATTCCGATATGAAATCGATAATCCGAAACTCTTGGTATAAAAATTCAGAAACAAGGTCGTATTGATTATTCCTCCTCGAATAAAGTAATAAATAAGACTTTTTCGACGTACTTTAGTAGATTGAAAATTCGAAATAAGAGGATTTATAATTATAATTTTATCAGATAAATTAAATCTTGCGTTCCTGTAACGAGTTCGAGTTTCACGGGAATATTTCACCCGATGCCGGTCGCGAATATAAAATATAATTTGTGATAGGCGATCATTTTTAATGCAGTAGAATTTCTACGTGGACATTTGCGTCGCAAATGTTGCGCGTGTGTATCAGTTAAAGTGTTTTAACCTAACACTGCGGTATGCGGCCACCACAAAAGTGAAGCCGCGTCCCAATATTTGAATTCACGTAGGGACAAACGATATTTTTCATATCGCACGTACGACGCACGGGGAAACAAACGTTGCACAATTTCGAACGAAAAATTTGCGATATCACGTAGCAGCGAAGAATAAAACAGTTATCGAAATTGCATAATATCGGTCGATTATATGCGGCGGCACATACTCCGTAAACATACGCAGGAATTCTTTTTTTTTTTTCTTTTTTCTTTTTTTAATGTCCGGCGCATTTTTTTTTTAATTATTTTACGATCGAGTAAACGCACCGTTCATGAATACACTTAAAGTAAATTTTTAATTGCCACCGGAAAGGCAAACGCGAATAATTTGGAAGGGAAGTAAACGCACAAAATTGAATAATAACTGTTGCATATTTGCGCGAAAGAATGATATTTTATATATTATCTCGTTCGGCATCAAATGCCCTGTGTTATTGATAAAAAATTGTCATTGTTTTGTACAATTTTTAATTGGCAGTATTAAAAGGGAAAAATTTTAATGGCAATGTAGCAAGATAATAATTTCATACAAATGACAATTATATGGTTTACGCAATACATGTTTGATTGTACATAGTAAAAAGAAAAAAAGAAAAAAAAAGAAATATATAAATAAATCTTTTCAATGTTACTGTGAATTTCAAACAAAATCATTTCGAATTAATATTTGCCGTTTTCGGTTGTTGAAAAAGCGATTTATCAATTGCTTTTATCCACGTTATTCCTGACGTTAAACTTTCGTTGATTGATTTCGCCATATCCGTTCATAGGAACAGAGTTCGAGTAAAGAGTTTAGAATAATGCATTCATCTTAAAACTCCACACGTTGACAGCCAAATAAATTGAATTTGGACGGGCGAGCCGATCGAATGGAAAAATCACGAAATTGTATAACCCGCTCGCATAAATATACTCGCCGGTACGTCATCTGCATTACATCGTTCCGAAACAAAATTAAAAATCGCGTGTATTTAAAAAACAAGTCACTCGAATAATCGTGGCCGCCCTCTCTGATGAAACTCCGCATGCCGCCGCGTTTTTTTTTTTTTCTTCTTCGTGCACGATGTGTGCACGGTCACGTTTAATCAACGGCCCGATTTCTAGATGAATTAATTCTACAGTTTAATGCACTTGTCACACGTCCCCTCGCACGCACAGCCATCCATATCTGCGAGAGTAACGTCATTAAATCGGCAGATTAGCTGGAGCGGCTTGAAATTTGTTTCGCGCCTCATTCGTTACCGCCGCCGACATAATTCGAGCGAGCCGGCTTGCCGACTAATCATAACAATTCCCCGGTTCCCAAACGTGCCGTAAAAAACGTCGTGCCTGCAGGGCCGTTTTCGAAAATTTCGCCGACGGAGTTTCGGGTGGGAGCGGGGGAGATTTGCGTTGTCGCCTGACTGTCAGCCGCACCGCGCAAATTACCACCGACTGAGTTCGCCGTCGACGAGTAAGCGACGTAACTTTATTCGATCAACTTTGCCCTGGCAAGGAACTAAAGCCGGTATTTGTCCGTCACTATCGCCTCGCCGGTAAAAAGCGCCCGTCGACTTGATTCGCTTCGAAGTTTATTTCACATTTCATTTAACACTTTGTTTTTCGCTCCTCTGCTGCGTGCGACATCATGGCAAATTGTTTCATTAAAGTTACGCACTGTCAAAGACCATTATGCAAATAGTTGTATGCACTATAAACTCAATAAACGTTGAGTTTATGAACATTTAACGTCTTCTCTTCCTTAGCTTTTGCTATTACGTTCACATTTCTGCGGAAGTTAATGGTAGTATCGTATAATGTGATAATATTAGTGCTAGCATCTCCAGTTTCACGTCGCTTCGATAATAGGAAGTTGTGAATTCTGAAAATCTCGTGAGATTATTTGCGAATAGAAAATTATTGCTTTAATAAAAACTTGATTGCAGAGGGATTATTTCGATTTATTCAAGTCCGCAGGGTGCTCGAATGTGTGCTTTAATAGTTAAAATTTTTGCGCTTTGAAGTAAAAGAGAACGGATCCTTGTACGTGTAAAGACTCTTTCTCTACGAATCTCTGAAATAACCGTTTGAAGAGAATCTTATCGTGATAAATTACACGGAAATGTAGAATGTTGTGAATAGGCGAGTGCTATCATTATTTCTTTTTTTTTTTTTTTTTTTTATTGCTGCTCTTACATTCTTCCGCAGTGCAGCGGCTCATGCGTTTTCTAATTAAAATTTAAAATATCGCGTAGAATTATATTTTTTTAGACTTAACTTTTTAACGAACGAATGGCAGCTTTTGCACAAAGTTGCAGAATGTCCCCTTAATTATTTACTTGTATCGCGGCGTGCTTTTTATTACGGGAACATCTTACACGTCCCTAAACTTTCTGAAAAGCCTTCGCGCTCTTGTTGCCGCTGAATCTCAACGACGTACGCAACAGGCGTACACATACATATGCAAACTTCGCTGTAAGTAATACACCACGTAACTTAATTAAATTTAACGACCTGTTTTTCTCTTCTTACTGTCGAATTACAAATAATTACAAAATCATTAACTGCGCGTGTCATTCAGCGCGAAAAGGGGAGTGCCGTTTTAAAAGTGTACGAGAAATAATTATTTTAATTACTATTCACCGTTTCTTTTCGCACGTAGCGAAAACGCCGCTTTTGGAGTTACGTGGGAAAACGATTACGTATTCGAGACGACAGTAAACGTCGCGACGTCCGAAATCCGTGCGTAGTCTGTCCGGAAAACTAGCGCGCCGTAACTGTCGGAGTGACTACTTCTTATTTACCCGATAGCTACTAAACACGGTGCGCCGTTACTCAAAAGGCCGAGAGACATAATTGGGTAATTTCCATGTACCGGGGAGAGAGCTATCGCTTGAGAGCCGCGGAATTGGATTAGCAGATTAGTGAACTGCGACCTGATATACGACCCGGGGCCGTTTCTCGTTTTGCTTTTACGTTCTAATTCCATCCCGTGACCCGGTTCGAAATTGTAATTGTAATAATTTCTCGTCGCCGTTTGTGTATACGTGTATACGCCCGGGAAACGGTAACCCGTGTACGCGAGATTCGGACCGTCCGGTCCGCACGTGCACGCTGCTTATGCACATCCGCGTACCGAGCTATCCAGTGATTTGCCCTACGTACCAGCTGCCTCGTAAATGCCTTAAGGATATACGGAGATTGCGAGCGTTATGACGCCACCCCTCCCGTGGGGAAAAATTCAGATGCCGTGGATATCGCGGAGTTTACGCAAATAGTGCAAAATTCCTTTCGAGCGGGCGCGCGCTCGCGTGGCGGGTTAACACAGCGGTAATAACGGACTCGCGCATTCATTTGACGTGCATTAGCGATCTTGCGCGCGGTTTTCGTGCATGGTGTATAATAATTAATTGCATTTTCGAGCTCGTTGATTAAATACATCTTGATAAATAAGCAGCGCGCGCGGGCGGCGCGTACCGCTCGCGGCGCACGACCTTAGCGTCGAGTTATTAAATATTAAGATTTAACTTGAGTTTCCCGGAGGTTCCGGGCGCGAACTTTGAAGCGAACCGGCCCCGCGTGTCTCGACAATCGAGAATTTGATGTAGGTTTGAAACTCTCCCTTCCTCCCCGCCCGCCCCCCACTTTTTTCTCCTTTCTAAACAAACCCGCGTCGCGAGGGTGATATTTTACGTAAGTACGAGTTTAATAGAGATTCCGGTTCAAGAGATTGCGACATCAGCTGTAGTTAATTAATATGATAAGCATGACCTAGCGTAAGAAACATTATCAACTATGCTCGGTTTAACTCTCGAGCAACTCTCTGAACCTTTGAGCTTTACTATCTTCTTCGTTTCTTGGTACTGCCTAAGCCATTAAAACCATTACTCTCTAACCGTCATGTATTTTAGTGCTAATTACACAAGACGTTTTCCCTCATCGCGCGTGTTCTCAAAGGGGCACGAAAATGGAAAAAGCTTTATACGGGGACGGGGAAAATATATATATATGCCGTTTCGAAGGAAGAAGGTAGTATTTTTATTCACCGGAGAAGCGCCCGTGTTTATTTTAGTATGGATAAGCGAGCTCTCGTCGCGATGAAGAGCGTCTGGTAGTTAATTATTAACTGCGTCCGTTCGAGTTACCGAACGATACTTTTAAGTTTTGAATAAGCCGCGACAAGCAGATCTTGCCGTATGATAGATTCGCATTGATACATCATCGCTTTTCAACGCGGCCGTAGAGAAACATCGCCCGGCTCCGACTCTTTATTTGGTTACGTAAGGCAAAACACTACGAAAGGGTACATATGTTCTCGCATAATCTACGGGGCAATCGATCATGGAAATCCCGTAAAAACCCTCAGGACGTGTCTACCCCATCGGTCTTGAAGTGTCAAACGAGAATTAATAGCGCCGCGTCAGTAATATACAATGTACGTATACCGACTCGCTGGCGCACGATGAATAAAGATGAGCAGGCAAATCGCTTTATCGGACACGTAGAAACAAAGGAAAGAGAGGAAAATGAAGAAAGAAAACACGTAACGAGACACGGGAACTAATAAAAAAAAATTAATAATAAAAATAAAAAAAAAAAGAAAGAAAGAAAGAAAAAGAAAAGTAAAAAAGAGAAAAAAAAATTAGGGATATAAGAAAATACAGAAATCTCGATGAAAAAGAAATTAATAATCGAACTCTGTAACCGGAGAGCTTTTTGAGATCCTAATACTACTGAAAGCTCCTGTAACGATGAATGCCCTTCTCGGCGATGAACAGGAAATAAACGCTTTGGCGGGGTAAGATCGGATAAAAAGATTAATGAGAGAAAACCGTTTCCGGGATTGCGATTTTATTAAGGAGACTCAAAGCGGATTTCCCGATGCCAGCTTGATTTACCCACTTCCGTGAATATCGATGAGAAAGTACGCGCGAGTATCTACTAACCGTGTACTCGAGTTTGTATTATTTCGCTGAAAGAGCCGCATTTCGAGCTGTTAATGATTTACGTTTCGTATAGCGAAATTGCGAGAACTTCACGGTCTGCGTGCGATGTAAGACGCTAAGGGGCTCCCGATATCTACGTCGGCCATTTCAGAATTACACCAGCAAAGGTAGTAAACAAGAAATTTGCTTGTAACTCTGCATTCCGATATTATACGTCTTTAGCATTCTATTTAACTTTTCAGAATAGGTATAAATATGTAATTGAATCGGAATATCGAAGTTGCAACGGAATAGAGTCCACAATCGAATCACTTGAAAAAATTAAAAAAAAAAAAAGAAAGAGCAGATTACTTTACAAATATTTTTTAATTTTAATATACATATATAATATAAAAACATTCGGTAGTTCATTAATATTATTTAAAAAGTATATTATTGAATCACAATGTTTTATTATCCACGTCTCGTTGTATTATTATTTTATGAAATTAATAGAAATATAAACGCGTATTTACACGAAGGAAATATCGCGGAGAACCCATTCTTGATACTTGTTAACTAACATTTTTCTCTTTTTTTAAATAAATAATTCAGTTCTTTGTTGGTGTAATATTTTGTTTATTAATTTTTTTTATTAAAAAAATAGAAGAAAAATTTATTTCGCAATGATTTATTTTTATGTATGCGGAAAGTAAAAGAGAGGGCATAGTAATTCTGAATAATTCAACCAACTTGAGCGAGGAGTAATCAGATATCTTGCGTGGGCGCAGGTATTTCCGTCTTACTTTTTTAAGATTACGAGCTTATTAAGCGGTACGGCTGGCCTATATCCACCATTTAAAAATAGAGAAAAAAATATTTTAAAAAAAAGAAGCTAAAAAAACTAAAAAATAAAAATATGTACGCATTGAAAGAGAGCGTACAATGCATTGCCAAAGCGGTCCTTCTGGCGGAAGATTCCTCAGTCTTTTAAATCCGAGCGCGTCCCGGTACGCTCGGGGTACAATATATCTTTGCGCCGATGCCCGGTGGTTCATTATACAAGGCCGTCTCGCTGAAGTTAAAAAACTAAAACTTCGGCGCGAGTTGGAGTTTTCACTCCGTAAAGATTTACGCCTCTCGTCTGTAATTTAATACGGGATACTTTCTCGGGTTCCTTTCGAGGAGTCTCGCCTCTCCTCGGCGTCTCTCCCGGTTTCCCCGGGAAACGTGAGTGGACTTTGTATCTCGGTTTACCGAGCGTATCGGGAGCCGCGCCGGCAGGGAAGTGGCGCGCACAGGAAGGAAAAAAAAATATATAAAAAAGACAGGAGAAGGGGTTAAAAAAAAAAAAAAGGAAAAAGAGCGGGATGAAGAAAAAAAAGAAAGAGGAAGTGAAGCGCGCGAGGAGAAAGAAACGACGAGGACGAAGGGAAAATATGGATATTTCAGTATCGTTATTCATCGTGCTCGGATATCTAATTACAATGACGGGGTGGGTAAAGGGCCCGGGCCGGCTGTCTGTGCTCGCTTGTGCGAAAAATTCGCGGGGACGAGGATGCGGATCGGCGACGGCGGTGGCTTCCCTTATTCTCCGCGAGGATCGAGCGACGCAATGATTTATCACCGTCCTCACCGTATACGTGCGGCCCGGCGAAATTATTCTTTTTCCGAAACGTGGACCGACGACGATACTTTTACATCCTCATCGATCTCCAACTGTCGAACTGGCATTAGTTGTCGCTAAAGTAGCTGCCGGTGTCTTCGAGGAAGTGGAGCGAGGATTGCGCGCGAGCAGATCTGAATCTAATTCAAACAGAGCGTCTCGGAGATAAGTTAGACTGCCGCGCGAGGACTATTTATATACACCGGTGATAGATAACGCAAAAAGCATTATTCTTCGATTGCAAATTCGCAATACGGGTATGTAAATTAACGATTGGCTCGAAGCTCGATCAGACGTTGTTGCTAACGTTTATTAATCGTTGCTCGCGGAGTTCCTAAAACTCGATAGAGAAAGAACTGGCGGTCGCGTTGTTCCCTTTTTTATACCGGGCCTGAAAAGCCGCGGTAAAGCGCATTATCGTTAACGTATATTTAAAATCTGCTCGACTGACTGATCGTCGATAGACTGACGTCCTATCTACGGCATTATGGTAATTGGCGATTCAAATTCCGCACGAAATTCTACGAAGACTTCGTTATCGTGGCAAAACCGCAAGAGCGCGAGAGCATACAAAACTCATGGATTATTCCAAATAATTCAACCGTAGAAAAATTCAGTGTTCCGTGACAGCGAAATCTCTCTTCCTCGTCTCTCACTCTTTCCTTCCTACTCTCTCTTTCTCTATCTCTATCTCTCTATCTCTATCTCTCGTGGTGAAAATCTGGGAAAGTTCGACGAGCAATTATTTATCAAAACGATGAATTATTTTTCGTCGAGTTTCCAGGCTCTGTCAATCGCCCCATCATGGGGATCTGCTCGCCAATATTTTATTTATATTTTATCCGTAACCCAATTGTCTTTCAACGTCAATCGCGATTCGGTCAATTGTTCTCAACGAATCGCTCGTGCAAATGCGAGAGCGTGGACAGTACGCGCGCGCAACGCAACGCGTCGGCAACAATGACGCGTAATAACCGCGGCGTTTTTTTAATTAGCATCGCGGCAACGCGGTTTATCTCGCGGCGCGCGAGCGCTTACCCAAAACACACGAGAGAGCGCTCTGTTAAAATTACGTCGACCCCGTTTTCGCACGGACACCGTAGCGCCAGTAAAATTGAGATCGCGTCCTCTTCCTCTCGCCGCGTTTTTCCCTATTTTTAGATAAATCTCATTTGCATAATAGCGCAGCACGAAGGACCGCGGCGTCGCGTTCTCGCCTGCGGTGTGCGAATGGCTTGGGGACGGCCGGACGAATAGCTCTCGTTTACAATGAACGAAAAAAAATTATAGTAGAAATCGCGCTGCCACGCACTTCATAAAAGATTTGAATAATATGTTTATGCGCGCGGTTACATCTTTCGGACTTGGTATTTGAAAAATTTTCAAAAGAATTATTATATTGATGGATGCTTGTGTCATCTATCAATAACTGCTCACATACTAAAAAAAAATTAAAAAAAAAAAAAAAAAAAAAAATTAAAAAAAAAAAGAATTTTTAATACTTTTGCAAAAATTTTTTTCAACAATATAAACGTCGCGAGTAGAAATTTATCTAGCAAATCTGATTTTGCTGCTAGACGTTAGATCGCGCAGACTTGGTACTATTTCAGAAAAGTAAAGTTGTCATTTAAAAAGAAAAAACAAAATCTGTTTAGTATCGGTCTTCTATTCACTGTTCAGCGCGGACCATGTATCTAAATATAGAAACGTTTTTCGCCGCGTACTTGTTTACTGTTGTGTTTTGACCTTACGCAAAGCTCGCTCGACTGCCGAAATCGCTGGGCAAACCGGTTCCTGCCGACCGCGATCCGCGCGTCCCTCATCATGCGAACTTAGAGCGCGAGGCCTGCTGGCCAGATGTCAACACACGCACTACCGCGACGGTCGGTTTTCGTCTTTCTTTATTCTCCCCAATTTTTTTATCTCGCGATAATAGAAAAAATAACGAAGTAGATTAATAATCAGATAA
This sequence comes from Cardiocondyla obscurior, assembly GCF_019399895.1. NCBI lineage: Eukaryota > Metazoa > Arthropoda > Insecta > Hymenoptera > Formicidae > Cardiocondyla > Cardiocondyla obscurior. Next base: position 3,534,092 of record NC_091869.1, read on the forward strand.
ATTTCGAATACAATTATAACGCCGGAGCTATCGTTTGCGTTTTTTTTTTTAATTTCGTCGGACAACTGAAACGCGATCTTATCGCGAAATATCGGGATCGAAGATACGAATGCGAAATACGTCGTTGCAAACCAAGCGCGTCCGAGTTGCGGTGTACAGGGGTAGTACACAGATAGCTTGTTCGCGCGCGAACGACGCGCAAAACCGTCTCAATCGCCTTATCTGCCCGAGATGATTCGATTCGAGTCGGCTGTCAGCCGTGACAATCGTGCCCATTGGAGCGGTCGATTACGCGCGCCGTAATAGACTGCCATTCGCCTACGAGAATCCGTTGTGTAGCGGACAGGTTCGACGAGACCGCGGGATGAAGGCGAGAAGATTTTACACCGCGGTCCAGCCGTGCGCTACGCTTCGATCGGGGGATTCCGGATTTGCGGGACCGAAACACGTGTATACGACTGTATATCGTCCGTTTACAGATAGGGAGCTTTGCCGTCCTGCAAGTCCACGGACAAGAATGCAGGATCGCCGTGAAAGAGGATACAGGTGTCCAGTTTTTGAAATCCCTTAATCGCTTAAAAAAAATAAAATAAAATAAAATAAAAAGAAGATTAAAAAAAAATAAGAAAGAAACATTGCGACACGCTGACGCGAGGAACCGCGAAGAGCGCGTTAATTATTTACGACGCGACCGAACGAACGCGAAGAGTGTCTCTTTGTTGGCATTCCGTTAATGCCAGGAACGAGAGACGAGAGTAATTGACCGCCTACGGTCCCGCCGTCATCGTCACGTCAGTTTGTATATGTTAATCCCGTGATCCCGTTTGCAATATGTGGCCACGGTGAAAACGTCTGGGGAAGGCTAATCAAAGCGACGACGTAGACGTGAACGCTGATTAACGATTTTCGCGGTGACGGCTATTAGCGATAGCATTGCGGGGTCTTTAATCTAAATTTATTCGCTAAATATTTTCCTTGCGCCCGATTAAAGATTGCGGGATGCTAACGTGCGGCTTAGGCCACGATGATTTATTATCCCGATCGCGATACCGCGCAACCTCGCTCTTTCTTCTGGCCGGCGTCGTCGCGCCCGCACGTAAAATGTAAATCCCAAAGGAAGCTAATCAAATCGTTACGCTTTACGACTCCGCGAATCACCGATCGTAAAGAAACGCTCCTCGCTATTCTCGCTTTGACCCCTTCCTCCCCCTCCTCTTTTTCCTCCCCCTCTTCCCCCCTACCTGACTGAGTACTACTTGAATGTTTAAAAGCAAATCTTGGAGATTCGATCATGCGGCCCCTCCCCGTTCTATCCGTAAAATCAATAGAGAGACGCGCAAATTTCTGTAAATTTTTCACTCGTAAAATGTAACGGGTAGAAATCAAATGGTAACTGGCAAACTTCCTCTCTCTCTCTCTCTCTCTCTTCGCTATGTCTGTTTTAAAGGGTAAAGTGAGAGCAAACAATACTGCTGTTCTACGTAATCCTCCGCTCCTTTTGACGCTCGTCAACTCTTCCCCGAGATTGTTGCTCGTAAATTTGATTATGCGCGTTTTTCGCGAGACGTTGCACGCTCGACGAGACGATCGATCTCGGGCTCATTTCACGGAACTGGTTTATCTATTTACGAAACGATTTACTCATTTACTGCCATTTACCACTGTACAATGAAATAACTCTTTTCTCTATTGTGCCGACGTTCGTTCGTGATACGATCACAATGTGTAAAAATCAAATTACCACACATTTACCTGGCAGTAAACCGATAGAGGAACAGTCTAACTGTTACACGTGTACATTCGACGAAATGCCGTTAAAAAAATTTTATACGTATACCTCAGTAACAACTCTCTAAGTTTTTCATTCAAGTAATTCGTTCGAATAAAAAAAAAAATATATAAAAATATAAAATATAAAAAAAATTAAACATTTAATTACTTTACATATTTAAATATTTCAGGTTTGTACCGTTTATTCAAACAAAAAACGCAATTACCCCTTACTTTTAATTTCTGAAAATGCTTTCATAGAACTAACAGGGCGCGCAACTAACGTAAATAAAGTTACGAAAAAAGGGCTCTTTTATCAAAATCTTTTTTTTTTTCTTTTTTTTTTACCGGAACGACGAATTTTGCTCGGCAATTTTCTCGTTAGAATAGCGTGAATATTATGTGTCCAAAATCTGGCCGGATCCTCCCGTAGCACTATGCATAAAGGCGAAAAATGGCTGTCAAGGGTGCAGTGAGCGCGCTTAAACGTCGCGCTTGGTGAACTCTTTCACGTAAGAACTTACGGCGCTTGTGTGTAGCTTGAACTTTTTTTCGAGTATACGACGCCGTAATGGAAAGCGTACACGAAATCCTTGTAATTACTTGCAGGAATGTACACGGCGCCGGGTCGCGTGCAATATAAGTGGTATTACCATCCTGTTTAGTCAAGCGTTACACGCGAAAAAGGATATAAAGCGACGCGCGGCAGTCTGGATCGTCCGCTCCATCGGCGGCGCAATTTAAAACTTTATCGGCCTGTCGGTTTCACCTACGATCCGCATTAATTTGCACCGATTTGCATTACGGCTTTACTCGCAGCTTTCGACAAACCGAAATTTGCATTAGCCCGTTGCCGGAGCGGCGAACAGTGTCGCTCAGCGCGTTTTCGTAATTGGCCGGATTGCCTTTTAGAAATTCGCGATTCGCGTGGCTCACTATTCCGCGATGCGAAATCGATTTGACAAAATTCGCCCTCCTCGTCTCCACCTATCTCCCTCTCTCTTTCTCTCGCCCTCTGCGGGATTATACTCGTCGGATTGCCGTTAAACCGACTGCCCTCCCGTCCCTCGGATTTGAAAAACAGTGCTCGGAAACGATGACGACGGCCACGTCGCCCCGAGCGGAGCGGAACGAGCGTAAACCCCGTCGCCCGGAGAAATCTGTCGCGATTTACGTTATGTCGCGCCTCGAAACGCCGTCGCTCGGCTCCAGCAGAAACGTGATGTCGGGATTAATTCTCGATCTTTTCGTCGGAGGCTGTGCGCCGTACACGAAAATAATCAGAGCCGAGTACCTCCCATGTGTGCGCAGCGCGCCACGTAAATGGAAATTACGCGTAACGCTTTGCCAGTGAGCCCATTAAGGATATATGAAAAATTTTTCCTGTTATCCTTCGTATTTTTATACGCTAAGTTCACCACGTTTTTCATTTCATTTTCTAATTTCTCCTCCGTCTAATGTAGGATATAAAACCCATTAAAGTCCTGATAATCTTAATGCGTGGCAGTGATTATAGGGGGAATATAAATTTTAACGAAACAGAACGGGACTTTGAGAACGAAATATGCTTGAGTTATCAGTGCAGAACAAATCGTATCTGTTTCAACGATTTAATAAACATTCTCGTGTGTGGCGTTAACTGAACGTTAGTTCAAAAGCGCTGCATGGCTACATAAACGTGAATTTCTTTCTTCTTTCTCTCTCTCTCTTTTTTTTTTTTTTTTTTTTTTACGAGTGGATGAATTTGACCCTTCCATTAAAAAAAAAAAAAATAATAATAAAATAAAAAATAAATAAAAAAAAATATATAAAAACCCCTCGCGAATAAACCGTGCCGAGATCTTTCGCGAGTCAGTGGTAGGAAAAAAAAAGGGCACTGTAACAATACGAGATAAACGTCATCGGTTTTGCACACTTCGCGTTCCTCGATCCGTATTAATTTACATTACAAATACACCGTCGGATTCCGTGGAATCAAAATCTGCATTACTCGCGTCGCGCATCGCTGCAAGCTAATGGATATAGAGTAGGCATTCGATTCTGCAAGTTGCGCGACTACTATTCAGTCGTAGGGTCGACTTCTTGATTAGACACCACTCGAAATGGGGCAAATCGATCTAAGTTTCGCTTCCTACGTTCTAACGATCTGGCGATATCACTAAGTGTTCGTAGTAGACTCACAGATGTTAAATAAAACCAAATAAAATTTATTAAACCGTGTAAAAAAATAGAATAAATTAAACCGTGTAAAAAAAAGAATAATAAAAAGTTTCAAGGGTTTTTTTTTCTCGGGCGAAACTGCTCCGGGAGCACGTTGTTACAACTTCATTAATAAGACACGAGCGACGTGTATGCTAACTGTTGCCTGATGGTGCGACGCGTAAGATCGACGAACATTGAACCCCCTTGCCCTGTACACTAACTAGTTACTTCCAGGTCGTAGTTAACTATCAGACTGGCATAAGATCACGAACTTGAGCCAACCCCCCGGTAACGTTGCTTCCGCTCGTCAGATTATTTGATTGTGCGCATATCGAGAGCGACGAGCCGTTTCCCATTAGGACGAATTCACACGTGAGAAGTCGCGAGTTTTCCTGCAGTTGGATTTATATATAAGTTATAACGCAATATTGCGACAATGTCCGTAATACGTCAAATTAAGCCGTAAATGAATCTTTCCGAACATATCCCTAAAACAAACGGCGAAATTTAATCTAACGCATTTACGTTCTGAACGCTTATGAATCCGTACTCCTAAATTGTTGTACGCGCAAACTGCACTTCATAAATGAAACTGCGCTAGTTTCCAAACTTTCGTAATATATACGTCAGTGAAAACAGATTTTGATGTAACGGGCCAGTGGAATTCTGAAAGGGAGGAAAGAAATTGGAATTAACATTTCGCGCACGCCATCGACAGACGGCTCTCTCGCTTTAGATTTGTCACAAGCGATACTTTATAATCGCCTAGATTACGGTTGTAAATTTCACAGAGAAATTCCTTCCTGATAATAGCGGGCTCGCCGCATTTGAAGGTAAGAAAGAAAAAAAAAGAAAAAAAAAGAAAGGAAATAAAACATTTATCCCGGCACGTAAACACGTGCGTTTAAAAATTAGCTTGTAATTAAAATTAGAATTGTCTCGCTTTATCGGGATAATTACCGCACTCTCGTAACGATAATTCTCAATTTGCACAATAATAATTTTCAAACGCGAAATTTGCTGTAATACCTTTTTAATAGTAATAATTAATAAATGTTATTTAACATTACTTAACATTACTCACTCATTACGTATGCGTTTAAAATTAACGAATTAAAAGGACCGAATGATTGTTTATTGTACACGATTAATTAATTAACTTCTGCAATCCTACGTTTTACATAAATAACAATCGCCTTTTAATACACTTTGAATTACGATATGAATTATTTCAACTTCACGTGTAGGAAACCAAATACGCGCGCTGGATCTGGACAGCTCGAAGTATTTCGGAAGCGGGCGATCGATCTCGTGTCACTGTTACCAGAATCGCTCGTTTCCTTGTACATCCTGTTCTCGAAAGACACATCTCGCGAATACCTCGTTCTTATGTGCGGTGCACGGTGCGAGATAAATTCTTTCTGATCTGAGATGTTGATCCCGCGAAAAAGGAAAACAATCGAAACGAATTGTCGGGTTACGTAGCGCGCGTACGTAAAGTGCGCTGAACGATGCTGCAGGAAAATTATTCATAAATGTATGTAATTCCGCTCGAGATCGGCGGATAGAACGTGCACCCTGGCTTTTATCGTATCGTCAGAAGAAATAAATATAGGAAGGAAAAAAAAAAGAGAGAGAGAAAAAAAAAGAAGGATTTTCTTCGCGTATTTTAGACAATTCCATAAGATTTATAACTGCGGTGACAAAATGCACCGAAATTGGAAAGTTCGGGGGCGAGAGAGGGTGACCGGCAGCTTTCGGCAGATATATTTAAGGCTCAGAGGGTTTTAGAGTTGGCTTTTTGCACCGGCGATGATCGACGGCGCGCGCGATCATCCGGCTGAGATGAATTCGATCGATTGGGAAGCGTTATACGCGCCGATCTCTCGCTTGCCGGACCAACCGAAAAGCGCATTAGACGGCACTTTCCAGGAGTGCTTACTAACGACCGCACATATTTGTTGGATTTCGCTGTTTGATGAATGGAAACTGTGTTCTCTATCTAAACCCGGGGAGTTAAACGCGCACGTTGGGCGCAACGTTCCCCGAGCAGCCGGGTCGGCGTGCACGTTGCGTTTATTATCGCGATTGAGAGTAAAGTTCGCGAAGACGGTCCCGAGTGAATTGCGTTTCAAACTAATCGCGGACGTGCATAGGAGATAACACGATTATTTTTACCCCGCCCGGCGTCGGTGGTAACCCGTATGGTCCCCGGCTTGACAAAGAGAAACGAAAAATCCCGAATTAACCACCGCATTAGTAATTAATGCCAGCGCTATTTGACGCCCGTTCTATTTTATGTCTGTTCGTTTGTGGCAATAGACGGGAATTAATAGATGTAATAGATGACGCCAATAATAGAATACGATACAGTATTAATTTCACGATAATGAATTGCGAGCGTAATATCATGCACGATGGATCTAATTGGATTATGTATTTAGTAAAAATAAACACGGATATAATGGACGTTAAGCGGCGCGCTTTGCCACAGCTAGAACGGACTATTATGGGCATATAACTTAAGTTAACATCTTGCGTGTGTGTACCACATGGCATTTCTCTTTCTTGAAATTGTACTCGTTTCGAGATTTATCCCCGCGGTTCGGCATTACGTCGAATTTCTCGTCTTTATTCGACGCGAGACTTCTCTTTTGCGTTATACATATTTCTTTTTCTTTTTTAATTTTTTTTTTTTTTTTTAAAGCATATATATTCTTTTTCTCCAAGCAAATTCGTACATTTTTCTTATAAGACTAAGCAGAAACTGACGGAGAATTGACAGGCTATGTTAAAAGAGATACATCCGAGAACAAATTCTATCCGAATTTATACCGATCAATGGTTGGTTTCCTGCCAATGCCATCCGGTCCTGATCACGACTACAAAAGAGAGAGAGAAAGAGAGAGAGAAAGAGAAAGAGAGAGATTTATATAAAATAATAAAGATTTATTATGTGCTCTAGAAGTTTGCGTACAAAAGAAATAAACGATAAATCCAGCAAAAATCGAACGTTAAAATTTTAGAAGCACCTGTCTTACGAAAGTACTTTAGGAAAATTAATATTTTATAATTTGCTACATATATCACTTAAGGGAATTGCGGCACGTACACGCGTACAAAGCACAAGCAGTAAGATTATAATTTTCTCTTGCACAAAAGTAACATATGAACTGTGTTCTCTGATAAAAAAGAAAAACCTACTTCAACATTTACCGTCTTACAAACCATGGAGAGTCGGGCTTCTACCGTTAACAATGTTTCATTTTGTACGACTAGCTCTGGGCCTGTAACGACTGTTACATAAAACGATATAAATTTAGGTACATCTTTTAAAAATACGTGAGTATAATTTTTACATTTGGTTTCCGCATACCACAAAAAAAAAGTACAACGTTAAAATGTTGTGCGGAGACTTTAGAAAAAAAAAAAAAAAAACTATTCGCGTTATCGTCGTGAGAAATATATATACAGGATAACGTCAAATCGTCATCGATTAAGCTATCGGAAAGCCGCCGGTACGCTATAAACCGTAAAGCATGTAGATAGAAGTTGCCGAATAAAATTCGCTATCGAGCGTGTAGCGCGACGTCGAAGCCGAAATCTTTCTTACGTGGACGATGCCTGACAAATCTCCCCGGATTCCTTCAATCTTTCGCGACGGGGCGCACGTTTCCCCTGCGGCGAGAAAGGATCTGGAGAAGGAAACCCGTCTCCGCAGCCCGCAAAAGCCACCCCGCCTCAGGCCGCGCCGAGCTCCCGAGCTCTCGAGAACAGCTCAGGGCGATTACATCGAATTCTTTTCCCCGGAGCAGACCGCCCTATCGCTCGTCCTATCTCGTCGCGCACCCTACCCTCGCTCGACCCCGCGCGTCTCCGTGGCCGCCAACCCTTTCTCTCCCCGCGGCACACGCAGCCTCGCTCGAGTGTTTACTCGCATGCTCGAGTTCCGTCAGTATCACACGTCGCGTCCGTCAAAGAAATCGATCTCTTCTCACCCAATTCGCATGCCACGGGACCTTCGCGCCCGTGCACAACACGGCACGAAGTATTAAGACGCGCGCCGGAGCCCTTGCGTTGCGTCACGCTGAACGGATTTTCCCCAGCCCGCGTAGATTGGCCGGGCGCGGACTTCCGATTGAACTTTTTGCGCTCGTAATCTTCGACGGAAAAGTTACGAGATTTATTTCTGTGCGATATATATATCATTCGCTACGTAGCACGAATCGAGTCCGCTGGCGTGCTGTCTTATCTCCCGACTCATTTCGCGGATGTACTAATTACAGTAATTTTAAGATAATTTTGCGCTCGTCGTGCTTCTGATATAGAGCATGCAGAAACGGTATAAGCGGATCTCGTTGGATTTTCGATGATATGTAATTACATTAAAGCATGCGTCGGTTACCGCAGGATTTGCGAACCCTTTATGGGATCTGAGTTCGATCGTGTACTCGCGATCCCGGCTGCGTAATCCTCCGTTCCGCATTCGGCCCTGAAGGGGCGCGCGGAAGGGCAAACAAAGGCGAGCACGTCGCGCGCGCGGCCAGCTGCACGTTCGGGGGATGAAAAGGGGGATGGGTTCTCGCGCCGCTGGTGGTCGGTGCACCTTTAATCGCGAACCGATGACCGCGGCGCCGTGTTACTTACATGTCCAAGGATCAGCCACGTTGAACGCCACACTTAGGTGTACCAAGGGGATCGGTCTCGCGCGAGCAACGGCAACGAGCCGGTCCACGCGTGCCTCCCGGCCGCGACGAGCGCACACGCACGCACGCACGTACGCACGCACGTACGTACGCACGCATCCACACGCACGCAGTTTCGTGGTCGCTGACGATGAGCGAAGTATAACGCGTAGCACGCGTAAATTCACTGCGCGCACAATTTCCCGTGGCCGTCGTCGCTTTTCACGCCATACCGGCCGTACGTCGTCGTCGTAATCGTTGTCGTCGTTGTTGTCGTCGGTGGCGGCGATATCGGCCGTACGAACATCGTCGTCTCCTCGCGGAGCTGCTTGGTCCAGCGGCGCAGTCCGTCCACAACACCGGACTCTTTTCACCCGGTGAACGCGTGTCTCTCGCGCAAGGGTCGTGCACGTCGCGCGGTTAACTAACTCCGACACCAGCGAACAAATCTGATATCCCAGGGTTCCGCGACGCGAACGAGCCCTTCCTGCTCGCCGCTGTCACCCCGGACGAGTGGGTGCCTCCTTTTTTTTTTTTTTTTTTTTTTTTTTTTTCCGTTCGGCCGGCCGGCAGCTTATTAAACTAGAAATAGGTGAGGGGCGAAGGTGAGATCAGAGGCTCGCGGAGACCTGTTCGCGCTCTTACGATAACTTGGGACGCGAATCCTCGAAAGGCCGCGTTCGCGAGAGACGAGGGTGCGATCGAGCCCTCTCTGTATTTTCCGTGTAGAGCCGTGCGCGACACGGGTCTCGCAGATGTTTGCGAGCACTCTGCACGAGCTGTCTCGGCCGGGGATACACGAACGTACGAACGGACGAACGCAGTGGTAGCGGACCGAACGGGGCGGCCAAAACGCATCGGGGGAGTTGGAGAAGGGTATGTAGGAGTCGGATGCGGCGACGGCGGCGGCGGCGGCGGCGATAGCAGCGGTAGAGGAGAACGTGGAGGAGAAGGCGGAGAAGGTAGTGACGGCGAACGAGGGGATGACGCGGGGCAAAGAGCGGCGCATTATCACGGTAGGGGTGGTCGACGGTAGAACGGGGGTGGCTCGCCAAGCCCGGTGGTCTCGCGCTCGCTCGCTCGCTCGGTTGTTAGTTCACTACGCTCTCCGGCTCGCTTTCGCTCACCTCTGCCACCTTTGCCGTCGTCGCTGCTTGCGCAGCACCCGCCGCTACCACCACCCCGTCGCGCCACCCTCCACCACGTTGCCGCCACCACCGTCGCGACCCGGCCAAACCCAGACCCAGCGCGGGGTAGATATCGCGGGCTCGCGACTCCGGGCTCCAGGCCGCCCCAGCTGCTCACACCCCACCATCCGCGCGAACATCCCCTTCCGGCCGACAGTACCGTACCCGAGGACAAGGGCGCCTCCACCGTACGCTGCTCTCGGGTAAACGCGCGGATCGACGAATTGATTCGGTAATGAACGCGCGGACCGTTGCTGATGGGTGGGACGATACTTGCGCCACGAGCGGGCGAGACACGCCGGCGGCGATGGGTTTGAGAGACGCGTAAATGCCGGGCTTAATTACGGTTGCAATCGCGACGGATCGCCGGCGTCCGAAGCCGGGCCCCCGTCGCGCGGACTCCTCGGTAACCGCGAGAGACGCTGGCGGTCGGGGATATTGACAAATCAAGGGGCGCCGACCGAAGATCGAGACGCGCATTTACTCTCGGACCTTACGACCTCGCATGCGTTCCCGCACGTCCCTTAATCTCGGATACGATGATAAATGGCGCGACTCCTGAAAGGATTCGGGTGTAGGTTAAAGCTCGGGGAAAAGCGCCCTGTCCGGAAACGTATTGACAAATTAAAGGGTCGAGGTAAGACGCGGGTGGAACATTACGCATTAAACATACCTCGCCGTTTTACGAACGTATAACGATACTAACGATACGCGTCAGGAGGAGGCACGAGGATCGGCTCGCACCCGAAAGAAGCGTGCTCGCACTTTCGCGAGAGGTATCGTATTAAATCGGATAGTATCGAGAGGTAGGTAACTGGATAAGAACGGATAAAGTCAGATAGAAATCCCATCGGAATATATTTGAATCCATGCGGATTTTGCCCGATACCATAAGTTCGTATATAGAATTTTTCGGCGATATGGGCGGGAAGGGTGGCAGATAAAAACCTGAGCTGGGAGAGACCCAGGCGAGGCCGACGACGCCGGCAAACTCCGCGGAGACCCGCCGCGCGCGAAGAAGGCTCGCGAAGATATTTTTATGAAAAATTCAGCTCGCACGTTTGTGGCGTGGAATTTTTTAACGAGCAACGGCGGCAAAAAAAAGTTTGCCCGCGAATTGGAAATTCCGACTACATTAGCGAACTTTCGTGTTCGGGGATGCGCGCGCCCAGTTATTATACGCTAAGAGAACATAGTGCGCGCGCGAACAGTCAAGAACGTTTTAGGAAAAGAAAAAAAAAGGGGGGGTTGAGGGGTAGGAAGGATAGGAGGAAAGAACGTCGGAGACATTACTTGACCTAGTTTCTTGCCTCTCCCTAGTAGTTATACCACGCTTATTTCGTGCTTCTGTGTAAACGGTCCACTCTTAAAACAGCCCGGCAATCAAATACGTATAAATGGACCGTCTCCGTGTTTCGAAGAGTTTTTACGAGGGACCGAGGCTCGCAAAGGAGTGGCGTCGCTCGGTTAGGTGATTGAAAAAAATAAAAATGCCCGTCGAACAGAGGGGGGGGGGAGGAAAATCCTCCCTCCGGATGTTACGCGTGTGTGCAAACGTTTACGCTTCCCGCAATTGTTTTTCTCTACGTGGTTGTTAATCTGCTTCGATTTGTTGGAGAGAAAGCCAATAATAATTATCCGCGCGAAACAATCATCCCGATGAAAGATTATTAAAATATCCGAACAGGTTATCGATTCATGCCGAGATATCGCCACTTGAATTAATCAGGTAACGAGTTACAAAAGGGGACTGGCTTACTCCCGGATATTAAATAATTAATGCGCAGCGTGAAAATGTTTCTTACGTTCGGCTCGTACGGGCAGCTCGCGGAATTAACGAAGAATGGGCTTTAGAGGGGAAAGATATCCCCCGGAGATAAAGTCCAATATTATTTCATTTTGCAACGCTTCAGCGCCGCTCCGCGCTCGATTCTCTCTGCGGTAGCGCCACACTCTTTGATGGCGAACAACGTAAACGATTTATCCGGAAAAGAAAAAAAAAATAAAAAATAAAATGGAGTCTTTTAATTAATAACATTTTGATCGATAAGCTGACGATCCGTCGGGCTATACGAGAATTATCTGTGATAGCCTCCACTCCGATGTAACCGAGCGCGTTAAATATTTTGTTCGAAAAATCGCGTCTGTCTTTCTCTCTTTTTCTCTATCTCTCTCTTTTAGATCGATTTGCAACGCGGCGCCTGCAGAAAAGACGAACCATCCTTTTAAAAATAAAAAAAGATAAGATTGCATCGAGTGTCAATAATTCGAATTTGTTTCGCGCGCGACAGATATATCTTTGACAGCGGCGTTCATTTCGCTCGCTACGCTGCTCGCCGAGGAGCGTTCGCGATAAATTTTTTAGCGGTATAAGAATATTGATAGAATTATTAAGGGCACATGAAAAGTATTTATAATACTGATTCTCGAAGCATTCCCCGTTTGGAGCAAGAAAGTTCGAACACACCAATTTGTAGGAAAATTTAATAAACGGGGACAAATTTGGGAACGTCTAGCATTTCTTATTCGCGAGTGTTACAGCTACGTTAAATTTATATCGCGTTAATCGAATTTGTCCGCAGAGTCGTTTGCAAATTTTCGTTTGTTACGCACGGAGACAGGCAAAGGAAATAATAGATATACTCGCATAATAATAGACACGTACGTATAATCGGGAACGTTTAGCTTTTAATCGTCGTTTGACGACGCGGTTGAAAAATAAAGACGTTAAGACCGTCGTGCATGTACGCAGATACGCAGGGTGCACTTACGTACACGCACCCCTCCTCCGTTTCATCCGGCCGCAACAATAACCGCGAAAATCGTTCTCCGACGCGCCGTCCTCGTTGTCGTCGTCGTCATTGTCGTCGTCGTCGTCGTCGACGTTCGCCAAGAGGGGATAATGACACTAAATTTCCCGTGACAAACGACGCGGCCACTCCGGGATACCGGCGGTACCATTTTTAAAGCTCACGTTCCGCTAAAAACGCTCGCGAGACACGCTCGAAGGCGCATCGCGATTACACACGTACGCGTTATCTACGTATGTAAATGTGCACGCGTGCACATGCGTGCTGTACACAAGCGCAAGCTTGTAGATCTCTCTCTCCGCCGTGCGTGTAAAATGCGCGTTTAAACGCGCCTACGTCTACGAGTATCTTGCTCCGAGCCGCGTTTACGTCGGTGTACGTGGCGAGCGCGAGGGATGAGGCATGTACCGACGCATATACGCGAGGAAAGCGGCTGGCACATCACGAGCCAAAATCTCTCGCGTATTAAATTCAAGCCTCGTGGGCCTGACAGTCGCCAGTCATTTAGGGAATGGTACGAGGCTCTTGAGTGCCACCTTACGGCACTAACGCTGGCAAACGCCGATCTCGTCCGCCACCCCCCGATCCTCCAGAAGAGGACACAGGTTCCTCCACCCTTCGGTCTCTCTCTCTCTCTCTCCCTCTCTCTTTCTCGTCTCTCTTCTCCTCGCTTCGGCGGCGGGTCAAGCTCCGCGCGATCAGCATCGAGCCGCACCGTGTAGTACCTGCAGCAGCGCGCCTTGCACACACGCGACGTGGCCACTCGAACGAATATCTTACGACGCGACGAGGAGGCAGCCAGCTCGTCTTTTCTCTCGAGGATGAGAGAAAAGTGCGAGGACCCACAGTCGTCGTCTACAGTGTAGTTGACTGTATGAGAGATGAACACGTATGCCCGGATGTACATTTAGGATATCGTGCGATAGAATATACGCGGAAACTACTTGTAAAATGAATTCAAGAGATAAAGAGGAAGAAAGGGGGAGAGAAAGAGAGAGAAATATGAATCCATAATCAGTATCTCATGTTTAGCATTAAACGTATATAGCCCCGTTAGTCATAGATCAAAGTAATATAGATACATGCTTCGTCGTGAAACACGTAAGACGTGGAGTTCGATTAATGTTCACCATCATTCATTTGGCAGAAAGGCACAAGTTTTTCGACGTGCCTAAATGAATTCTCTCCCCTTTTTCGAGGGTTTGATCTCGCCTTATAAGTATTTCATATTGTACCGTCACCCTTACACGTCTCGGAGGAACATTTGAGGGTAGCGAAAGAATAGAGGGAGAGGGAAGGCGGATAGACGCTTTTTTCCATTCGATCGATTCTTCAGGTTTGATTTTCGGGATAAACATTCAGTTCCGAAACTACCGGCGATTGTGCGAGCCGACTTTAATCCTAGAGAGTCCCGAAAAAAAAAAAAAATAAAAAAATTGTAGGCGCTTTAGTTTTTCATAGAACGTAGTGCAAGCTATTTCTGCCATTTCCAGAATTAGGCCGCCGGGCTATAAAAAAATATATACGTCCGTATAACAAAAATTAATATTTTTATATTATAAAAACATATAAATAAAAAATGAATAAAGGAACCTAATATTAACAATGCGCGAGTGCAACAAAAAAAAAAAAAAAAAAAAGAAACAAAATGGAAAAAAAAAACAACTGATCAGAGTTGCAATAAATAAACGTACGATAAATAAATGTAATAAATATAATCTCTGTGGAACATCATATGTGTAATTTAATCTTAATTACGTTAATTGCATCTATGTATTATTGCGACAAGACTATCAACATCGGCAATAAATAATATTCCCGGCAGAAATTGAAGCGAAAAATTGAAATGGCAGGGACCCGCAACTAAGTACGCCCAGCCGAATAATAAATGTCATATCGGAATCTCTCATACGTCAGCCAGACGCGAATTCCAAAGCGCGCGCAGAACCGCTGCAACAAAAGCTTTCTTGATATGCGATGGCGAAATGCAGGCGATTGTATGGGTATAGGTTTCGTGGATTGGACCTTGAGTCCTTGTTAGCGGTGGTTCTAAATTGAAATTCCTCGGACAAATAAGGAGAACGAACCCTTCCTTCGCCGGGATACCGAATGTTTCGCCCGCGGTGGTATCTTGGTATCGCGTGAACGACGCACCGAGTCGTAGGAAGTAAGAAATAAATACGACAGCCGAAGCACACCGGGGTTTTTATTAAGAATGCCATTAACAACGCGCGCTGATTAGAAGAAAAAGTATCGCGATTTAGTGGTGGCGGAATTAGCCGCGGGAGTTATCGGTCATTTACGTACCCGGATAAGAACCATTCTCGCGAGTTAACTCGAGCAACTAACGTTAGATCCGGTCTCAGTAATAAATAAACACGGTGAAAAATTCCGATAACGATGAAAGATACAGCGTGAAACGTGCTCGTGACACTCGAAATTGCAAACTACTCTTTTGGGGAAATCTCGTGAAGGGTTATAAATTTTAGGGAGCACTCGAAGTACAGTGCTCTCCGTAGCGCGGACGATAAGAAAAAATGAAACACACCCAGCAGTTGTTATCGACAACATTTTTTTGAAGATCGAGATCAATCTTAATTTTTTTATTTTTTTTCTTTTTTTTTTTACTTTCTTTCTTTCGTTCCCCCGACTAACGTCTCACTCGAGAGTAACTTAATGTTTTGAATATACTATAAGAAATCAAGCGCACAGTTTTTCAAGAGATTTTAATTGTACGCGTCATTATAATAATTTCTTTATAATTACAATTGAATGATCTACGACGTTCACTTACATTTGTAGCTTTCGGTTAGATTATTTTAGATCGGTAGGTTGATTTCCTTCCTTCCCTCCTTCCTTCCTTCCTTCTTTCTGTGGCAGCATTCTGGATTATCCTTACGTAACGTAGCACTCAAAATCACTCGACACTATATTACACTGCTCTGCTTTTTTTTTATAACCATAACCACTATCACTAACACGATCACTCGAAAGACGAACGACCGAAGGAATGACGGGGGGTTATCGCGGCGATTTTTTACGATTAAAATTACGAAGCCCGACGAACGATCATTGGTTGGATAATTTTGCACTCCCGATATTCGCAGCGTTGCTTACTGGCGCCGCGTCTTTATTCGAGCCGTTCTCGATCACGACGCAAGAAGCTGGACACGACGTAAACACGCGATCAAAAGTTTGCGCCAAGCAGCGAACGAGACCGGCCGCGATATGTCGAACACCAAGTCCCGGATCATATGTTCCCCGCGCACTTTGTCTTTCTTAAGTGTCTCAAAAATCACTTGCCCGAAATGTAACGAGAACCTCGAGCCGCGACGAAAAAGACGGGCAAGGTACAGATCTCACACCGCGGCAACAACAATCGCCGGAATCTGCCGAAGAAAATTTTAATGGAAGCCGGTCTCCGAAAATACTCGACGCGGCGTGATGCACGTCGGGCGCTTCGTGCACTTCGCTCGCGGCGTAACCTCGAAGCGATTTTTCTACGGCCGAAACGAGGCACAGAACGAACAGCGGAATAGCTCAGGCGTGCGGAATATGATCGTTCGTACCCGAGTCGACGACGTCGACACTTATTCGCGTGCGATACTTTCCTATCCGCGGCCAAAAGAACGCGTAATTGCGGAGCGATTAGCAACACGTCATCGCGCTCGTGTCTCCGCAACTAGACTGACCGTTAGAGATTTCGGCCCTTAGAGAGAAAGAAAGGACCACGTAAAAAATAGAGACAGCGATAGTCGAGCCGAGTGAGAGAGCCGATCGTCGACTGAACGTTGTCCTGCTCGCGCCGAGTTCTCGGAAGCGCTGAGCTCGACGCCGAGTTCTGTTTACTATCTTTTTTTTTTCTTTTTTAACTCGCCGAGCTCGAGGCGTCTTTTCGCAAAATAGAGGATTAACCTGTCCGACGCTCGAGTATATACATTTTTTTTTTCCGCGATTCCGAGATCCAACCGTGATCATTTTCGAGCTCCCAAGATCGTCGTCGTATGAAACGTGAGATTAAGATATGTCGTCATATTGACTTGTTAATCGAAGCGAACGATACATCGCGAAACGAAAATCTCCCGTTACGACGACGTCACCCTGACGTTAGAAAGTGACGGGGGAAGTTTGCCCGCGTTTGATCGATGTTACGAGTTTGATTTTCGCGAGGCGTTTGTCGCTTTTGAGAGGGTGTTTCTGGATGACATCTTCAATGGACGAGTTTACCCGAACGTACCGTGCAGGACAAGAAAGGTGCGCGGCTCCTTCGCGCGAGGGATCGTAAGGATCAAGAGAAGAAAGGGGAAAGGGGAGTGGGACGAGATAGTCAGGCAGTAAGAAATGAGGGCAGGGTTTTTTCTCTGGTCGATCGATCCATCGAGTCTGATTTCTGCGAGGAGCATCCGTCTTCTGTGCGGTCGTCCGATGAGTCCATTCCGACATTCCAGACGTCGCAACGTCGTTTGTCTGTCGTGTTAGCGCTTCACGAGAGCACGAGGGTGTAATGTTTCCGAAGAAAAAGTGTTTATTGAGGGAAACGCGTAATATCGGGTTCTTCGTTACTTCCCCAATAGCAATTATTTACTCTCGAAGGGGTGGGGAGGATAAGAAAAGAAAAAAAAAAAGTTTTCCAAGTCCTCCTTATCAGTCGCATAATTTATATTTGCATTTCTCCATTTCTTCAAATGATTTCCACCAAGTTCATTAAGACAAAAACTGTCGGTATTCTTTATTATAAAATTCCTACATCTGTAAACTTATTTCATTCTTAATTACTCCTCGAGGGAATAGGGAAGGATTTCATTTAGAACGTCTAGAATTTAGAACTATCGAGCACTCGCGGCCGCTTGAAAGACTACTTGTGCGTCGCAAATTCGGTTTGCATCGCGACTGCGGAATAATTGTACGATTAAGCGTCGAGATATCAAATGTAAAAAATAAAATAAAATAAAATTTTTTAATTATAAAAATTAAAAAAAATATATATACAGAACAATTTAAAAATCAGTTACCGGTGACTTGCGTTAAAGGCGGATTAGTCGACCGTGAGCGCGGCAATAAGCAGATCAGCGATGCGAAGAATCCGGAAAGGAGGCTGGCGTGGGGTGGAGGGAAGACGTAAAGACAGAAACGCGGCCAGCTCTTTCGCCGTTCGATCGATCTTTCGGGTCTGATTTTCGCGAGAGACATCCGTCTCCGCTACGAACTCTCGAACTCGCCGGACAAGTACGTGATGGGCGCAGGTGGAAGATAAATGGGGAGTTACACTGGGACAGCGTAAAAATGGATTCCCCGCTCTTCTCGCGGGGCTACGCTCGGTTACGGATGTATTCTCGGGCATCTGCTATGACGATTTCGCCCCGGCATTGTTAGCACGTTATCAGCATCGTCATATCGCGGAGGAAATTATTAAAGCGAAAAATTGCTCGGCGTTACTGAAGTACAAAAATACCGCGTCCATGCGCTCGCAATCGTAATTTAGAACGGCGCGTTTTTAACAACGTGGGAAGCAAGTTAAACATGCGCGCGAATAATTAACGCGCCTCCTAAACTTTGTTGATTTGTGCGCGCAGATGTGTACGTCTCTCGTGATATCTTAATCGCGTTATGTACGTCCCGGCGTCCGTATAGTTTCGGTGTTTAAAAAAAAAAAGAAAAAAAAAAGGCCCGTTTATTCGTTACCCTAACGCAGCTGCAGCTGCGTTTTTGTACGGCGTATGAACGCAATGACCGAAATATTCTTTTAATCGTTCGATATAGAGTGACACAATGTTACGCGTTTGCGACTGACATTAAATACTTAATGGTTTCGACTGTAATTGAATGCGCATTCGTTGCCAATAATTTACATAATTATGCAACTTCGACATTCACCGATTTCGCTCGCGGACTTATCGCTATGTGAATACCATTCACGGACAATGTACGCGCGAGCGGCGCAGCGCGCTGCCAAAAACGGATAACGTCCCGGCAATATTCGCGCTCGCGTTCGTTCATTGTTAATCTGCCTCAGCGCGGGAACAATTAGCTCCCCTTCAATTTTTTACACTACGGCCACGCGAGACAAGGAAAATATTTTGTGTTCACGCGTACAAATTTTCTCGTATTTAAAATTCCAACGAAAACACATATTGTGCCGTAACGAATATTTCGGTGAAAATAAAAAATAAGAACGAAAGAGCAAGAGAGAGAGAGAGAGAGAGAGAAAGAGAGAGAAAGTGAGAAAGAGCAGAAAATTCTGCAAAAGGAGACAAAACGAAGACTCGAATTTTTCAATGGTCGTGTCGTCGCGAGCCAGCCCGGGAATGAAATTTCGTATCGCGGCGGATAATCGTCGGCGGAATATCGGATCAGCGGTTTTCGGAAAAACCATCTTATCCATGCGAGAGACGAGATTGTCGAAATGCGTGGCCGAACGAAGCTCACCGCTGAAAATCAATACCCGCTTATATGGGAGATGAACTATAACATTACGGCTTCTGGCAACGGCGACGCAAAGTTACTCACCAGTTCGGAAACATTTTTAACTATTTCTTCGAATTTTGTTTGTTTGATCAACTAGTTTCGCCGACGGGGGCTTTGATGCCAAACCGAAGTACGCAAACCGTTCGCGCATCGATCGCTCACATCAAAAGTACAGTGCGCCAGAAACGTTTCTAAGCCGTTCGCGATTCGTGTGCGAACTTCCTCCGTGGTTTAACGTTCCTTAGAAGGAACGTTGACGAATACTGTTCCTTACACATGAATTCCGAATAGTCGACGAAGTCTGACTCGTGCGATAGGTACGAATATGTACGGCGAGACATTCGCAACTTTCGCCACTTTACGATAGCGAGGATAAGTGTTGCAAAAGTCTGTCTTGTTTAGTTTCTTGATTTATCTATTTATTATTATTTTATTTTATTTTTTTATAAGTCGTTTGTGTAGACGTTTATATTGCGCGTAAAAATTGTATAATTCCGTAATGCAGAATATTAGGACACATTTTTTTTACGAGAAATTAGTTGGAAGTAAATAAGGTATCTAAGAGAACCTTCAACCTTCATTATAATTTCAAATTTTATGATAAAACTAGAATCAATTTTTTTCCTGGCAAAAAAATTTCACAAAAATTTACCGTGCATTAAAAAATTTTTTTTATAGGCAACGCTAAACATATTGATAACTTTTACTTTTGTCCTTTTTAAACTAAAGACTAAACTAAAATTTTAATAAGCGGTAAGGTTTTGTTAATTAAACATCTCGGTAACTTAACTTCGCAAATACTTTCTACGAGTAATTACGATAAGAAATAATTGATCTGAGTTTCCCAAGTGGTTATTAAAATTGAGATTGCTCATGAGCAATAAAACAGTTTGTATGGTTCATAAAAAAATCGTTTACTACTTTCTTCAAAAATATTTCGAAATTCATCAAGTTCGCTAAAATATGTCGCAAGCTGCGAATTCTGCAGAAATGCTCAGAGTTTATTATGGCCCTTGATATTGCATATTCTAAGAAATTAAAACTGTTCAAAACGTTATTAACATTTTTGCGTGTTACTGCAATTTTATCGGAGAAGTTAGAAAATTTTTACGGATTTAAATGTGAAAGATATCATCTGCTACTAATTGATTAAACCTTATGGTTTCCGAAGTACAGTTTTATACGTTTATCTTAACTTTGTAACATATTTACCCGTTATTCTCTTTTAAAGCTTAAACTCGCAGAAAAAAAAAGGAAAAAAAAGTTTTCTCTTTCCAAAGGATTTCCATTGCACCTGTCAGTTTCGACGGCAATGTAGAAAATTAAGTTTCAATCGGAACTTCGAACACCATTTTTTTATCACATAGATAGAGACGTTACGGAGCGCGCGCTTCACGAGAGCGATTTGCTTTTTCTTTTACGTAAAAGAAAACTGTTTAACGTTTAATAATTTTTAACGACGGATTACGTCCGCGGAATTTTCGCGAGCAGGTCGTGTGCGATTGTATATCGTATTACTATTTCGTAGCGGGCGAGCGATAAGCAGAAGCCCACGCGGGTAGCGTTGTGGCATGCGCGCGCGGTGTTCGCATCGTTTTTTTTGTGAGCATGATGCTCGTCAGAAATGACATCAGCCACGGATTCCGTGGCACGGAACAGTAGATCAGCGGGCCGTCTCCGGCGTTCGAGCTCACGCGTACGCGAGAGACGGCGTTACTTGCGTAACGTAGGTCCGGGATTCAACGAGTGTAGGCGCGGAAAGCGCGGAGAGAAGAGGTACGCGTTAGCAGCAGCTGGCCCGTTCCCCTTCCATTCCAGTCCGTCTCTGGCGTTGAAAGAGCTAACACGATCTTCTTCTTTTAATGTGTGGCATTAGAAGAAGTCGCATGTTTTTTTTTTTTTTCCGAGGCAAATCATTTACGAAAAAGTATGGTAATATAGTATTATAATAATTAATAAGTGCAATTAAAAAATATACAACTCGTAAATTCGTTACCTACAGTAATGTAATTTTGCAAAGTAGTATAATTCGCAAGTGGAGAGATTTTCTCAGCCACTTGCGGCACGAGATTCGTCTTTCCCGACCACTTGCAGCACAGTCAACGTTCTCATCAACTTTCCAATTGGTAAAAAATATCGTTTTCGCATACGTAATTATCGTCCCGTAATAAATTTCGTTTTAATGAAGTCGTAATAAATTTCGTCGTAATAAAATCGTAATGAATTTCTTCTCCCAATAAAAAAAATTAATTTAAATAGAAAAGTAATAATTATTGAAACTTGTAAATTAATAACGATTAAGTTGACGTTTACTCTCGCGGTCACGAAATTAGTCAACCATGAGAACGAATCAGCATCGCGAAAAAAGAGGCAACGATAAATTCGATCTTACTGCTTTTTTGAGACAGGAATGGACAAGGACGTAAACAGAAATATATGGCAAGCATAATAAGGGATTATCCGTAATCCGGTGGTCTTAACGTCGATGGTTTAAAGATTTCAAACCTACGTTAAGTCCGTCGTTGACGTTAATGCACGGTTCGCGTGACCATTCAGTGTCATAAAATGAGATATAAAATTGAAGTAGCCATATTGACGTATACGTATAAGTTACATTTGTCATAAAGGTGCCGTTATCGAGATGTAAATTAATAAAATTAATTATTAAGGAGCTTTTAACAATATTTATCTTTATTGAAGAGATCCAACATGAGATTTAGCATAGCACGCATAGAATATTTCATAAATTCATTTATCTTTACACATAAAAATATATGATTAAAATATTCTAGTTCGCAGAAAATACAATGCCTAGAAACTTTTTAATCGGTTGATGTGTATTAATTAAAAATGCAAAATATCTCGATGTTCTAATAAAAAGTTTTCAACCAAGCAACCAAGCGGCTGAATCAATTATGACAATCTATAAAAATATCATGCACGCTCTACTTATGTTATAAATATTGACAAGTTGTTTTTATCTGACAGTGAGATATTTCAAATTGTAGATGTTAAAAAAGAATTACTATTTAGAAAACTGAAGGAGAGTATATTTGAAATTAGATTTAAAATAAAAAATAATAAAAATGTTTTTCAAGTGGTTTAAAAAAGAAAAGGTCTTTGTAGCTCTTCGAAATATTTTCGGATTTATTTCGACGTTATTATGTTATCGAACGTGTCAAATATATATATATATAGTTTGTAGAAAATGTACGACGCGATACGAGGCAAGGTCGATGTAAACAGTGACGATTCCCTTAACTTCCTTATCGAAATGACATGTGTTCATTCGATGCACCCAGCGGAGCGAATCTGCTAGACGGAAACCGAGCTTTTCCCAAGCTTTTTCTTATTGTGTAGCGTGAAGGCTACTAAGGCTGTCTTTGGCGCGAACGCGAAAGCAGAGGTAAAAAGAGCACCTTTAATTCTTTTCCAATCAATCGATTTCTCGAGCTCGATTACCGTCGACTAGGTTGCACCGGCGTGATACAAATTGCGCGTGGTGTGCACATTTTCTACGAGTTAAATTAACATCCGACGGGGATTTACCGTACGGGGGAGTGAGCTTGAGATTTTTAAATCGAGATCGTTCCAAGATATCGTCGAAGTCGGCTGCGAGACTTAATAATAATTTTTTTTCTGGATCATAAATAATTAGGTGAACAAATATATATGTATATATATTTTTTTTTATTGTGCGTACCGGCGATTACGTTTTTTTGATACAAAGTAAGTGGAAACCTCGTATATGCGTATATTAAATTCGCGTCTCTTTGCCGTACACGAGGCGTCGATGAGTACATTCGGGTTCGAGGGAAGAGGGTTTCGATCGGCCAGTCCGCGATAGATTCGGGAGATATTCGTGGTGTAGGAATGCGAAGCTTGAAAATTTCTATTAACGTAGTTTTCTAGCTGCGTGTGATCAAGAGTAGAATTCGGTCGCGCGGCGTACACATCTCGCGCGGTGATCACGTAAAACGTAGATATGTGCGGCCGGTCGGCTGCCGTTCGTAGTCAACTGTATATTATAATACAATATTAACTGATGCGAACTGACTTTCGCGATCGATAACATGTACGTGTCGGGTATCTGTGAAGTGAATATTTCACATAGAATAGTTATAATTATACTTGTAACGCAGCACGCGTAATTTTCGTCAATTTTACTAATAAACTATAACATTTTTGTTTCAGATGAAAATCCAGAGGATGACTTTCGTCAAAAAAGCCTGACATTCTCGTTGAAGAGACCAGTGCTGAGAGGAGGAGGAGGCCTAGGAAAGGCATCGAGCATCGGCGGAGCAACCCAGTGGTAAAGATCAATTTTTTTATTGTCGCCGTTTTTCAAACTTAATTTTGTAGTAATTAATTAAAAAATCAGAGGCGCGTATAATCTTTTTTTTTCTAAATAATTATTGAGATCTCTACAATTTAATTTTTTTCATTTATTTGTTACAGATCATCTTATCAACACTCCGCCGCTGCAGATCCGTAAGTCGCATGCTTTCTTTTTTTAGATTTTAATTATTAGCACTTCGGGTGGGAAAAAAAATTTTATATTACCCGCGGCACAATTATATTAGCATATAATATAAAATAATGTTTAATAAAATAAAATATTAAAACATCGCGCCGGTGTTCTGAAATAATAAAAACTTAAAACAATATAATTAAATTAAAAAAAATTTGATTAATTTATATATTATGTCTTAATTTAAATTTCATATATCGATGTAAATTGCATACCTTTGTATGGAATTTACGTTGATATTATTACAGCTCAGCACTTCTTTGGATTTTTATCTGAGCGAAACGAGAATTCTGCTTAGATAAAAATCCAAAGGAGAAAAGTGTCGTACGCCGAAACTGTATAAATACGAACCGCAGCCGGTTTGTCGGTCGCTTCGGGAGTTCCGCTAAGTGTTCGGACGTCATTCTTTTATAAAAAAATTTTTTTAACGGGAGTGTCGTGAACTATCGTGCGAAAGTGTTCAATAAAAAATTAATTTTTGTGATAGTAACTTATCGGGCGCGTTCGCGAGTGTCCAGTGCGCGGAAGGATGACTCGACACGTCCTATCTGAGAGGAGGAGCAGGCTCGGGACGGGCATCCTGCATCGGCGGAGCAACTTTTAGGTAAGCATACATTTTTGAAAAATCTTTATAAAAAAATCTTTTTTTTTATTAATTTAATTAATTAATATACTGGCATATCTACATTAATATTTCCCATTTTATGTTACAGTCACCGGCAGAATTCTACACCTCCGCTGAAGCTCATGCAGATTGGTAAGTCGCATGATTTTTTTTTTCGTAGTTTTGTAATTAGGGTTTCTTAAAAAATAGCGCGCGCGTGGCGTGCGCATAGTTTCTTCTAGTAAACTTCTTAATTTGCGAGAAGTAAAATCCTCTTTCGAAATTAGATCGGAAGCGGTGAAAATTGAGAGAAGTGACTCGACGCTTCGCGTAAAAAGAATTCGGCTAAGGTTATACGCGCGTATAAAGAACGCAGCTCCAACTCATTCGCCTCTTTTCGTAGCATCGGCATTTCGTTCTCTCGACCACTAAAAAGTCTTCGCGATCGATTGAATCTCACAGTCCACCTGTCATTCGCATTATGAGCGCGCACGTATGTGCGTGCGTGTGTATGTGCCTGATAAGAATGATACGCGAGTGAGGGACTGCAGGCCAAAAAAAAAAAAAAAGAATTTGCGTCTGGTTAAAATTTATTTCCATCCGTCTAACTTCTTTTCTATTATCGTGCGTGCGTGCAATTGATCTGATGTTCTATATTAACGAGAGCATTCAGGGCGAAATTGAAATTGACGTTCGCCAAGAGTGAAACGTGACTTTATGAGATTTCTCTTCCCAGCCGCCGCGACGGTTAAACCAAGTTTAGTCTCTCGATTGCTTTGTCTCCGTTTCGTAGAGAGGCCGAACTCAGCAGACTTCCCCGTGACTTCTTTTCCCTGACCCGAGACCTGGCTTTCGTCCCTGACCAATTAACCACCTCAAAAGTGCTCGCTTTATGCTCCTCTCGCGTGCGCTTATCGCGACCGCTTCTATATCTTTTGATCTCGTGCGTCGTAAAATCGCCTGCCAGATGTAAATCGCGTTACACGTCTCGTATCTCATTCCCGTGGGCGGATGAAACTCACGATTCCCTGTTGCGATACGCACCATTGCGTCTCTATAAGCCCAAACTGATTAACGCAACCGTAGGCGTGACACGGCCGCCTTTTAGGCAAACGGCCGGCGCGCTCGTTCACGATATTTCTTATAACTCGCGAAACGTCTATTTTAGGGCTGAAGGGCTAGGTAATCGTATTGAAAGCCGCAGGCGGGAGTTTAACAAACTTGCTTTTAAGACAATTTCGCTTTATCGAAAATTCAAGTCGACCTTATCGCCCCCGTCAAGTTTTATATCAGAAATTAAAAAGTTACGATGGATAATGTTGAAATATTGTAAGAGCCGTCCTTTCAGCTACGTTGACGTCGTCGTACCAAGGCAAAAGGGGGGGGGGGAATGGGGGATACCGATACAAAAGTCGTTAGTCGGTGCAGAGCGCTGCGTAACATCTTACGAGGGTACCAGTACCCGTAATACCCGCGAGAGCCCGGCTACTTTCGAATCGAACGACCAGATCCAGGCTGCATGCATATGAACGATGCTATCGCCGCGAAATATTGTTGCTGTAGTTAACGAGATCGATGCGAATGTGAATCTCCGAGAGGCTTGCGCGTACACGAGAGTTGATCTTCGCTTCGCTCACACCCCTCGCTCTCTCTCTCTCTCTCTCTGTCTCTTTCTCTCTCCATCCCTTCATTTTCTCTCTGCACCGGTCCACCAGCATTTCAATCGGCAACTGTCGAAAAGTGAGATATAGCTAATCGGCCGTAAGCCTCCATCCCTGTGCTGGACGCGTCCAGCGAGCGAGCACGGCGGGATGGGGACACACCCCCGTGTTATCCAACCCCGTCCTTTGTGAGGGTTTGCGCGGACTCCGTGCCGACGCACGAGGAGATCTCTTGCGGGTCGTGCGATGCGTCTTTTGTTCGACGTTGTTAAACGATGCGTCGGCCGGGTTGAACACACCGATCGGCGTAACGCAACACAAACCCGTTTGCGCGTTAGATTACGGAACGTCCTCATTTCCATCGCGCATATCAGAATCCACCTAATTTCGAAGAGAGAGACATCGATTTTAACCGAGAAGGCTTTAGCTACCCGATTTAATCAATGAAAAACATCGAACGGGACGCGAGTAAATATTGGTATATTTTATAACATTTTCCATATTTTTTCGTGTAACAAGAGAAATACGATTAGCACAGGCAGCAAATTTTATAATAAAAAAAAAAAAGAAAAAGAAGAGGTGGAGAAGAGAAATAACACAAATATATACTTCGCTTTTTGTCAGTTAAAGTGGTCATTCACGTTTCCCTTAAAAAATTAATAAGATTATATAATGTATTCCTATAAAATATATATCAATTTTATATCTTCGTAAAAAATTTTTTTTTTATTTATCTTGCTTGCGCTAAAAAAATTAAAATAAAAGAATTATTACTCGCTCAGTAAATTTTAATCAATGTCACTTAAACGATAAAAAAAAAAATTAATCGATCAAAAGTGATAAAAACACATATTGATTTAAAACCAATCCTTTAATCGGTAGCAGAACGTCATTTATTACCGCGGCCTCTCGAACCTGTATTAAATCAGGTGTGATTGCCACAATTTTAAACGACCACATTCGAACCCGCAAATGCGAGGTGAGAATGTGAACCGATGAGTTTCCTGTAAGCGTACCCGTTTTATCAAGATTCTCAAAATGTCACCTATATAGCACGTTCGAGATAAGCGTGTTGCATAAGCGCCAGTGGGAAATTCAAGCTTTACGAAAGGAAAGCACAGGGAAAGAGAGAGAAAGAGATAAGGAAAGAGAGAGAGAGAGAGAGAGAAAGAGAAAGAGCGAAAAAGAGAGGGAGGAAAAAGGAAAGCTGAACGCTTTCGATAAGCTTTCCGGTTAGTTCTCAAGTTTTCGATTAGTTTTTCGGTTACGCGACTCGCGATTTCCCGCGGATATAAACGTTCGTTGTATCCGCGGGATATAGATTATCGGATATTTACCGCGGGAGAGGAGCACCGCCGTAGGGAGGATGGAAAACGCGCGAGAAAGGGGCAGGGTGGCGCGGGCCGTGGGTGAAATCCCGGGCGCCGCGGAGGGGGGGGAGGGGGATGCGATTGAGATTAAGCGGAAATGCGAGTCTACCTGCCGTCACGACCTCGCTTTTATTCACGTCCTGCTTTGCGACTCTTGTATGGTTTTGCGTCGAGAGTTATACCCGTGTGAAATTGAATTTCAATCCGTCGTCACGGCCGACACGCGGAGCCCAACCTACTACTTACGAAGGGAAGAAAGAGAACGGCACCTTATTGTTCGCGGGGTGGCATTCGCGAGCGAGAAAACTCGCGGCCTGCTGGCGTTTCGCGCAAAGCCTCTACGTGTCGTTTGGCTATTTTGCGCCCGTTAAATCTGCATACGGACCACTCGGGATCCGTCGGACGTCCTCTCGGTCGCGTATTTCTTCTGCGAGCCCAATGTCGAATTCCTATCGACGGGAATACGGCCGTGAGACCGCCGTTCGTCCAGCACGTCGTTGTCTCTAATTTACCGCCGCGTTCATATAAACATGCTGACAAGTAAGGCCGCAAATTGAATCGGTCATTTTGGTAGGAAAGAATTATTTTTAGAAGTTCTATTTTTTAAAAGAAAAAAAAAAGAGGGAAATGTAAAAAGTTATATTAAAAGTTAACTAAACTAAACCGTACGATATTTTGCGTTTTGTCGATTTATTAATACTCTACTTTTTTTTAATCATATATTATGTATAAGATTAAATAAAAAATTTATTTTTTTCTGCGCATGACTGTAACGTTTCCGCATAAAGTAATCACATGTAAAAATTTACTTTTTACGCCTGTGAAAGTGATCTATTTCAAAATAATATGTAAATAATTATAAACAACGGCGAGAAAATAAAAGATTAATTATTCCGTTCTGTTAGCCGTAATAGTTTTACGTTCAATCATAGATATGCGATGTTTAATCGTGACGTATGGTATGACGGCAATGAAAAATCTTCCTATGACATATATGACGTAAAGTACAGAACTCTTTGGGCAGATAACGCGTTGAACAAGCAGGGCTTTCTGCCCAAGCAAATAAACAGAAAGTCTGGGCGTGCTTTTAAGCAAGTAACGGAAGACACTTGGCAATCATTCTTCCGGAGCCGGACGGCCGGCCTAAAACGAAAGTTCAAGAGAGGATACGCTGTGTCAAAGTTAAGCCTGGAACGTGGATTACGTATACTCGCGAAGACGTAGTTAACCCCACGCTAGCACTGATATACTAATTGAATTAGTTATTTCGAAGCAGAAAGTTAAGGGCACGTCTGCGCCAAGTTTTCAACATGAAATAGCTGGCAGAATCGACGTGCTAGCACGCCGAGTTCGAAAGTTCTTATTAACCCGGAAGTTTCGTTCAGTATCGCGCCTGAGTGTTATTTAATTACTAATTCGAAGAATATGTGGCCTAGCGCGCTTTTATGAGGGACGGAGAGAACTTTTCCCCCGATTAATTTCAACGCCCCCCTTGCCTTTTTCGCGCCCGCCCCTTTCCCCCTTTCCACCAGTAGGCCGATGTCGATTATTAATAATAGATCTTTGGAATGCCGGTTACGCGAGAGGTAGTTTCTGCGGGATCCAGTCCGCCGCTCGTCGCACGGAGAACTGTCCGTTTTAATTACCGCGATTGTTTCCCCGATTAATTTCTCGCTCTTTTATTTGTTTTATTTATTTTATTTTATTTTTCATAATCACACCTGCGCCCCGTCCTCGCTCTGCGAGCACTGTTAACGCGAAATGCTACTTAATGAGAAGATGAATAATTATAATCTCGCGCTAGCGATGGCACGCACTTATCGGGAAAGGGGGGTTTAATTTGCGCATGATAACACTCGCGAAATGAATCAGAGGGATTAACAATTAATTTTATCGGGAGCAAAATCCACTGCTACTCGAACATCTCTTCGAACTCCCCACTTGAGTGGAGTGCGCCTAGTTTCCGCTCTTTTAGCCGCGAACGGCGGGTTACAGAGGGAGGTGGAAAAAGGGTAAGGGGCACCGGCGCGGGCGATTAAGATATTTTATACATGTAAAGTATCCTATCTTTCGGTACGGCAAATTTTAACGATAAGTTCTTTGATGAATAATGAGTCGATTTTTCTTTCCGACGGTGTTACGACAGAAAGAAGTTTTATTCCCGGCACGCAGGGGGAGGGGGGGAGGAGGAGATTGTGTTGTAACAGATCAAGCAAAGACTCGCCGTTGGAATGTTACAAAAATCGAGGAACATGAATATAGGGATAATGTTGTTGCTTATCAACGTCGGGCTGCTTAGAAATGTTCTCCGATTCGATTAACAATATGCAATATCGCGATTAAATCCCACGGCCTGGTATCCCCCGTGAAATCTCATTACTCCCGTCGGATGAAGGATTTAACGTCCATCGCGACGTGATGGGTACGTCTGTGGGCATCGGCGGAAAAACCTATTAAAATAGGACCCCCTGAACGTAAGCCCCGATTCGCGGAATATTAGTAACATTTGGGGAAATATGGAGAATCGTACGTACGGCGGATCGCAGGCGGAAGGGGAGTTAATGGCATACCGGGACTAGCGTTGGGTCATTCCACTTGCACGGGTTGCATATAGGTTTACGGTGCCAGGATGATGGGTCTCGCCGCGCTGCGAGAGGATATAAGCCGCTTTATGCTCTGCTCCCGCGTCTACAGCTGTAACGCTTGTCGCGCGAGTTCTCGACGCGGTAGATACCGGACGGCCGACCGGCCTTGTGAATTAAAGCGGATATCTTCCGCGATATTCCGACTTTATCGATTAGGCCGCCGTAAATTCAGCACGAACGCGAAAACGCGTGCATAATTAACTTGTTGTTCCTTCTCGTCGTTCTCAACGACGCTCGTCACCGTGGACCTTTCACCCCCTATTAGCGCGCATCTATCTTTCACGTAATCTGCAGACGCCACTTGTATAGCAACGCGTTGAACAGAAACTGCCGCGAAGAATATTCTATGTTAAAAGGAAAAAAAAAAAAAAAAAAAAAAAAAACGACCGTTATGTAAAATAATAGAAAATTTAACATTACAGTGAATAATTAACGTAAAAATCAGAGAGGAGTAAAAGCGGTTCCGCCGGCGGTTACTTTGATAAAATTTCTAACGGTTTTGCGAATCTCTGTTATTTGCATTATTTTTATAAACGATCCCGAAGTCTTCGCTGACGTTTTTTGACAATTTTTTCACGTGAAATCAAACGAACTTGTAGATTTTCTAGTCGCGTGCGTTGCCGTGCGGTTTTTAGGCGCGGTATGCGAGAAATAACGTTGACGTGAGGTCAGCCTTAAATTTCTACAAGGGGAGGGTCTTTATACGAAACTCGCATGCCCGAAGTTTCGATGTGGTTCCCCGTCGACGTGATGCTTGAACGATCGCGTGCTGATTGGACGGCATTTGTCGGAGTCGGACTACTGTCGGTCTACTAGTCCCGCTTGCGAGATCAAGAGTATGGAATACACTGATTGCAAGCTTGTAGCCCGGAGCCGTAGAGTTTACCTCCCTCTCCCTTTCCAAGCCCGTGTTTGCTGTCTGCTCTCGTGAAAGTTATCATCTCCTGAATGAAGTTTGCACTTTTCCCTGCACGTAAGGAGATCATCACGTTCCCGAAGGGGTAAAGGTAGCGGAAGAAAGGCGGCGACGAGTAGGACGGGACTATAATTTATGACATGAGGAATCAATGGTGACTCGGCTGATTCGCGACTCACGCTTTGACGGGTTATTTCTAGATTTTTGTGTGTCGCCGATAAGAGGCACGCCAGAACGTAATTAAGCGTAGGAACTGAGCAACGATAGCAATCTCATATTGTAACTTATATCTAAGATATAAACATTGCTTTATAGTCCTATTACTTTCGGACGGAAAAAATGTCACGGACGGAGTTATAGATCAATCGTAAATATCTGATCCGGTCCACTGTATCGACAATTTTATTACACTTTTATGATATATACGTGATTTCTACATTCTTATCATATATCTAGAAAAATATGAACTCGTATATCTCTCATAAGAAGTGTAAAAAATCGTACTTATCTTTTTACGAAATAGAAAAAATATGCTTACTATTTTCATATTTATATGCTAATGCATATGTTATGAGACAAAACATAATTTTTATCCCGCGAAAGAATAGAAAGTATTTTTAAATTTATAATAGAAAATAGAAAATTTCTTTTTTAATTACCTTGCGTGATACAAAAGATCTTATACCTCGATATCGCGAGCTTTATAAAATGCTGATATAAGAGCATTTAATTGGATGTCGTCGCGACATCCAGCAGCCAGTCTTTTTTCTATGTCTGCCATTTTGCACAGTAAGTCGATAAATATCGCATCGGGAAAATCAACTGAAAAACATATTTATTAATAATAATTGCAACATTTTCATATAAATAGAGATAAAAATTCAGGACGTACTTTTAACTACACAGGCGTGAACTTCTGTCAATATATCTTGCAGGGCGAGTCCTTTGTTCAATTTCAACTCTTTAATTTCTATGTAACATATAAATTAAAGATCATATAAAATTATATTGAATATGGAGAGCTATCTTAATTTTTTGTTGAAAAAGGATACTTTGGTAACATGTATCATAAGGCTCGTTCAACAACCAATTTACGATCGTATTGATATCTTTTGGTAACGGGTGCCCAACACAATTATACACATTATTTTCATTTACTATGCCGTAAGCAAGCCATGTGCTTTGAAGTACGCTTACAACTTTCCTCATATCACCACCACTTAATGTCATTAATGCTTGTTTTCCATCTTCTGTTACTTTTAAGCTATAAAATATTTTATTAATTAAAAAGCTTAAAATCAAAGAATTCAAAAAAGCCACGACAAATATAAAATAAATCGCCACTCACTTTTCTGCTTCAATGACATGGTTTAATCTCGGCATTATCTGTTCTGCCTCAAGAGGTAAGAACCTAAACCTAGTGCAACGAGACTGCAAAGCTGGAATGATCTTGTTGAGGTAGTTGCATATAATGCAAAAACGCACGTTGTCCGTATATTTCTCAATAACTGAAAGTAAAATTCGAGATAAATATCTTGAAACTTACAAACAATGAGATAACGCTTACTTCTCCTGAGTGCATTCTGAGCGTCATTCGTCATCGCGTCTGCTTCGTCCAGAATAATTAATTTAAATGCAGATCTGTACATAGTGCCGGTGCTAGCAAAACTCAGGATTTGATCGCGCACAATACCTATACCTCGGTCGTCGGAGGCATTTAATTCCAGCACCTAAACGGGAAACACGGGAAATAAAATAAGAAGCACTAACGTAGAGATATAAAATTATTTGACGACAAATACACAACCATTGAATTGAATTGATTTGGAGTATAGAGTTTACGGGCACACGCCAGAATAGTGCTGGTCTTTCCTGTCCCCGGTGGCCCATACAGGAGAAGATGCGGCAGCTGGTTCTCGTCAATATACTTATTTACTGTAACATGTAATTTCCACGTTATAATGAAACGCGTACGTACACGGCGCCTTGTTTACTTACTTGTCTGGATTATCGTCTCGTGGGAAATAAGCTCGTCCAGAGTTTTGGGACGATACTTCTCGACCCTGAACACAAGTTTCTTAATTAGCTTTTGCCAATCGACGCTTCAAGCGTCTCGTACTCACCATGGTAAATTCATAATCTGCTCGTCGTTAGAACTGACCACCGTGCCGTAAAATCGCCGGCTTCTAATGTCACGTTTTATTTGAACGATTCGGAGGTTAGGTTGTTGCCGCGCGCTTCACCAACGCTAACAATCAGCTGACAACGATTTTGCGTCGCTGCAATGTGCGCGAAGTAAACGTGCTAAGTTAAACAAACTTGGTCTAAATATCTAAAACATGGCTCGTCAGATTCTCCGAAGGTTTCCGAGAACGACGGTCAATCGTTCCTGTCAGGTGGAACAAAAGTTTGAGTACCTTCTTGTGATGGACTTCGAAGCCACGTGCAAAAATAATGAGATGATCAAACCGCAGGAAATTATCGAGATACCATGTGCGGTGCTGTCCACTCAAGATTGGCAGCTGAAAGACACATTCCATACGTATGTGAAACCTAGAGTCCATCCCATCCTCACACCATTCTGCACAGAATTGACAGGGATCATGCAGGAAACGGTAAACGATCAGCTTTACTTCGCAGATGTATTCCCGAAATTTTGCGAGTGGTTAACTAAAGGCGAATACTTCGGCAAGCCTGAAAAGAGCACATTTGTAACATGCGGTAATTGGGACTTAAAAACCATGCTGCCAAGCCAGTGCGATTTAGACGGCCTTATTTTACCGGATTATTTTAAGCAGTGGATAGATTTGAAGCACACATTCTGTGATGCCACTGGATATTACCCGAAGAGTTTGAAGGACATGCTTGTACGATTAAATATTCCACTAAAAGGACACCTGCATTCAGGCATCGACGATGTAACAAATATGGTCTCGATAATATTAGCTTTAAAAGAAAATTATAATTTACTATTTAAAACCACCTCGTCATTAACAACTTCTACATTAAACGTACGAAATTACGAACAAATTGAAGTAAAGAGGAATGCATCGAAAAAAAACACGTAACAGTTTGTTAAAAATTAGTCTTTGTTTTTGTTAAATATCATTGTTATAAAATTTTTTAGTCAATCGTATAAATAAATATTCTGATTATCATATGTATAGATTATTGTCGCTTCACAACGACTTTGATTAACACATCTTGCTTACTATTCCTCGTATATATTTCAAGTACAGCTTGCATATTACGTTCTATTTTCTGTGAACATTGTATCTTTAAAGGAAAACTTTTTTTACTGGGTAACATTCCTTCCGCGGGAACAACACTTAAATAATTTGAATTGGATAGATTGGTCTGAAACGATTCAGCCACTTTGAAAAAATTAAGAATAGTCACGGTTGCCTCATTCTGTATCGGAGGAGTAAGTACGATCGTGGACGGAGTTACAGTAAATTGATCTTGTGATTCGGGATGTTGAACTTCGCGTTCTACCATAGTTCTGCATAACAAAATATTATTTTAATAAGAAATCTTTTATTAAAACTATATTTAGTGCTGATATAAAATAATAAAAAAGAAAATGTATAAATAAATAAAAATTTCTTACTGAAAAGCGAAGAAACTTGCACCACCTGCTTCATCTAAAAGAGTAGTATCGCTGATTAAAGACTGAAACATTTCCGATTCATCAGTATCATAATGCACAGGCAAAGTATCATCTGCACATGCTTCCACTGTGAGCATTATTTCATATTGTCGAACACCGGTGCACAGATCGTTCAAATTTTGCTATTAAAATAAATGTCATTATTACATAAAAAGCAGTAAAAAAATAATTAATTAATTAATTAATTAATAATTATAATTTAAATAAAATAATAAATTTAATAAAATAATTATATACTTACAATAGAATCGCGAATCGATGTTAAACCAGGAATGAGTTGCTCTCCGGGAAAAACTTTACATATTGGATGCACAATGTTCTTGAATGCCTCATCAGTATTCATATTTGATTCATTTAATTCTTTCATTTTGTTGTACAATCTAAAAAAATATATACGTTTATCAATTAGGATAATCAATGATAATAATAAATATTTATTCGTTTAAATATTTAATGTATTTTTTACCTGCGAATTCGCCAACGAGTAGGTTCATCACCATAAGTGATATTTATCGTCGCCACATGTGACACTTCTCTACATTGTAACAATGCAAAATCTTCTTTCTTAGGATGAAATTGTATTGATATTTCCTGAGTTTCTTTAGAATTAAGTATGACCTCTTTTGGATTTATACACCAACTGGAGTTTATTGTCGGAAAAATAACTGAAATATATAAATGCATTTATCTCTATGAAATTCGTATAAAGTATGTAATGCATATAAAAGCTAATACGGATTA
Organism: Cardiocondyla obscurior; assembly: GCF_019399895.1. NCBI lineage: Eukaryota > Metazoa > Arthropoda > Insecta > Hymenoptera > Formicidae > Cardiocondyla > Cardiocondyla obscurior. The sequence continues at coordinate 3,569,349 of NC_091869.1, forward strand.
CTTCAAACCTTTCGGTACAATTGTGACTTTGACGAACGCACGTAAGTCACCGATGTTGTGCAATGTAATAGATGCGTTCAAAGTTGTAGTTTCAGAATAGAGATTGCCAAGTGGCAACCACATTTTCCCATTAGCATCTTTATAAGTACTTGTAATTTTTACCTTACTACAGCCACCGTATCCATACAAAGGTATCTGCCAATTTACATTATAAATATTTTAAGCCCTTAAAAAAGAGTCAGTTAATATATTTAATATTAAGTTTACCTACTCTTTTTAACTGTTGAGAATCATTAGTCTCTTTTGTATAATGTTTGATGGTAATTTTCCCAACTACTGGGCCTGCACAGCATGGATTAAACATGACTGCAAGTATTTTACTTTCTTGACGTTGCATTGCCAATACCATACTCGTGTTGATCATCTGTTTATCTCCGACAAACTAGATTTATAAATAAAAGCAATCGATAAATTTTTATTATATTAATTTTATTATAATAATTTATTATAATAAAAATACCTTAAAACTTTTACTGTCATCACATATATCTACTTGAATTTTAATCTTGTTATTGCTTGTATTGCGAATCGTAAACTCTTTAATCTCACTTTTTCCAGTTTTCACACTACTCCATACTAAGGCAGCATGTGTAGCTCTGATCGGAATTGTATTTCCACTTACTGTACTAGATATCGTACTTATTGGTGAATTTCTATCAAAAGGTCCAGATCTATACATAAAGAGATTATATTGTTTATTATTACAATAATTTTTATATGTATATAAACTTACTTAGTGGAAGTTACACTTTGTGGTGATGTTGCTGGACTTAGATATGTAACATTATTAGGCGTATGACAACGTAAATAATTTTCCTTTTCTGATTCTAACGATTTTTGTTCGGTACTTATAATATAATGATAAACATTGTTCCCGGCAACCAATTTAATCTTTGCATATCTAAAAAAAATTTAAAATAAAAAACAATAAGTAGTAAATAATACAATTTTATAATTTACAAATTTATTATTACCTTTCATGATTTATGGAGTTTGTAGAAAATTGTGTTTTATCTACAATTAAAAATGAACTCTTTTCTCCAACTTGCAAGAATATACTATCTGGTGTTATTAAAAAATCTGGCATTGCATTGGAATGTTCAATTGGTACGACAGTAGCGAACACGTGAGTTGCCACATTTCCCAAATTAACGATATTTATCAATTTGCCTTGCTGTCTTGGAACAACTATAGGTAATTCTGTATCAATAATTTGAATTTTATAAATATACATCTGTGCATAAAGAGGTATTTCTTTTCTGAATAATATAGTGCCATCCTTGTGATGTACATTTATAATTAATTTACTTTTCCAATGATGTGGTTGTCTCTGTGGAGAATCTAATCAACGAAACTTTTTTTAATAGAGAAACATATATACATAAAAAATATATCCAATATAAAAAATATATTTACCTATTAATGTAGACCGCGATTTTTCACATTTTATATTGATAGTCGATTTTTCAAATGATTTAAGTGTGAATCGCGTTGGTTCATCAATACTAAACATTTTTAATGCATCCTATAATAATTAAAAGAATATTAATTAGTTTTCAATACATCGATTTAATAACACATAAATAAAATCATATCTTACATGTGATATAGAGAGTTGCACAGGTACATCAATGTTATTTTTATTATAAAATGTTATAGGTAATACTTTTGTCGTTTCCTCTGTAATATTTTGAAAAATCAATTTTTGCTCGTCAAAAGGATATATGACGTCAAGTTCAAGTTGTGTTGGACTAACAAAAATCTTATGGTTTATAGACCATTTTGATTTTGCTACCATATCCGACAAAAGGATATTTAACACTACAAAAAGTGGCTGGCACATTTTTGTTACTTTTATTTCAATCTAAAAAGGAAAAAAATTCAACATTGGTCCAAAGTAAGATTTATTTTTAACTGATATTGAATTATACCTTTGTAGATTGGGATCCATTAGGATTTATTAAAGTTCCTTCTGAAGGTATATTTAACTCAATGTTTTGTTTGTTTCCTCTTATTTCAATTAATTTAAAACTGTATGTAATCCATCTATCTCCACTGTTTATAAGCTCAATATTAACTTCGTTCGTTATACCAACGATGCAGTTGCATAATTCTTCTGTATTTGTGCCAAGAATAACAGCTTCTAAAAAAGTAAAAGAAAAAAATTTAATATATATCGTATCTGTGACGTATAAAGAAAAATAAATTAAATAATATTTACTGGTTAAATCGGACTGTATTTCCGAGTTTGCTGGGAGCAATAAGTTATTAGACGTATCCTTTTCTTTTGACACGTCTTTACTTTGTATATTTAAATTATTATAGCTTTCTTCATCAAAACTCTTTCTGTTCATTTTAAGGGATATATTAGATAAGGCATGCAATTTGTCATTGCATGGTAATGTGGAATTTTGTAAAGGAAACGCAAAATCTGATGTAGATGTGACACCTATTAAAATATTTATATATTAAAGTTTTAATACAATATGTCAATATTAAACATATATCACAAATAGAGCTGAAAAAAATAGTTACTACAATTACGATTACTAGTAATAAAAAAAAACATTATTACCAATCCTGATTTCAAGACGAAGTGATCGTAATCGGTAATTATGTTTTTTTTTATTACAAGTAATCGTAATGATCCAGATATTGATCTACCAATATAATCACTATTTATACAGCTCAGATCACAAATATAATATTGAAATTAAAATATTGCACAATAAAATAATAGTTTCTAAAGATCTTAATATATACCTGAATCTGAGATATACGATGTTAAATTTTTATCACTTTTTTTTTCTAGTTGTTTGTCATTTGTAGTTGAAAGAAGTGATGCTCTCATACATTCTTGCTTCTTATCAATTTCATTTGCAGTTTTATTTTTAGTTTTACTATCTAGTGATAATTTAGCTGAAAAATTTTCTATATTAATGTCATCAAATTTTTTAGAAACACCAGTAGGTATTGCTGATATTGCCAGGATGGAATTTTCATTAGAAGGCAACTTGAAAGTTTCTGTTCTTGTATTGTCTGGCAGTATTGAACTTTTTTTCTTCTTTTGTGCCATTAAAAGCTTATCAACCAATCGTCGCGGAGTCTTGCTATTAATATCATGTAAAGTATTTATAATAGTGTTTAAACTTATAATACTATTTTCATCTATATCCTTTGCTGCACTTGAAATAAATGTATCCTCTTTCTCCATTGTCGACATTCCTACAATAATTTTTTTTTTTTTTTTTGCATAAAGAAATATAATTTAATTGAAAACTATGTATAATTACCATCTGTCATGATAGTTGACTCAACTAACGCTTGTAATTTGCCCTTCCTTACAGGAGATTCCAAAGTAACGCCAATACTTGGCCTCATTTTTTCATTATTTCCCAAGCTTCCTATATTACGAGATTTACGTTCGAAGTATTGGCCAACAGATATTTTTCGTCCAGTACAAGATCTGTAATTCGGAAATTATGTTATTGCATCGTGTAAAATAATATATATATGCACATAAAAATATAATTACTCTGTTGTTAAATCTAACTCTCCATAGATACCAGAAAAAGAATCAATATTTATTTTTTGTTTTTCTGAATTCATGACTGGCATACAGTATGTGAGATCTTGCTGTCTGGAAGCCTCATCAATCGAGAATTGGTCGACTATTTTGGAGCCAGATAGAAATTCTTCATTATTGATTTCTGACATTATTTCGTCATTATTAAACTGTGCCATTACATCGTTTACACTGAAGTTAATACTATCAAAAGGTCTATTTATGGGAGACTGTCTTTTAGAACTGCTGCTGACACCAGATGAACGAGCTGTGATTTCATTAGGTTCAAAATTCACCTGAAATTTATTATATTTTATTTTTCTCAAAGTATTATAGTTTTAAATTCAAATTTATGAACTTTAAATACTTACACTGGCTATACTATCTTTACTTATTGTTGGATTTGTGCATTCTTTATCTAATTCAGATAAATAAGTTCCAACTAAAGGTAAAGTAAAACTGGAAATTGGTACACTGCCTGTTGTGTTCTGCACATTTGCATTGTTCTCTTTATTTGTGTCTAAAATAATTGTTTATAATTATCTGTGCCCAAATAAAATCCATATACTCTGTGACTCTCATATATTTACCTGTAGCTGATGGATTTGTATTACTACACTTCTGAAGAATTTTCCTAGCACATTCAAGCTCCATTTTAGAATAACCTAAATGTGAATAATTTACTTCCTGATTTTCCACTGTACTTATACCTGTGAGACCTGTTATCAATGTTGTATTAATACAACACTGAAGAACATTATTTACAAATTTGAATAACCTTGTTACATATACCTGAAAGTTCAAGAAGGCCCAAGGAGGAGTCATCTGCCTGTGTCTCAGGCTCACTTTGTAGATCCTGCTTACCCTTTTCCTTCTTTGAATGCACCATGTCAGTAAATCTGCTCTCTAACCTGCAACAAAACACTTTTAACATTCCATACTTTTATTAACATCCACTAAAATCAACTAGAGTCCATGACTCTCCACCCAGGCACAAGTATTTGACAGGAATATTAAGAGTCAGGTAAAAAGGAATGACTCAGAGGAGAAAGGCTCGAAACGCCTGTTGCTCCAATGTTTTTTTTTCTTACTTTTTGGGAAAAATTAAAACCAATCGTGAACAACGTACGTATTTTTTCTGCAAACAGTCGACGACGCCTGCGGGTACGGCGTGCTCATCACCGTGTCGCTCAGTATACCATGGTTCTTGGAGTTGATCGGCGTAAACATCGTGACGGAATCTTTGTTCTGACAGGCAGCTCGGCACAGACGGATCAGCGACTCTTCATTATCCCGTACGACTTCTCCGCGCTTCGTAGTCTTCGGATCTTAATAACCGATTGATTTACAGTTTAAATTTGAAAAGTCAGAGTCAGTCAGAGTAGGGAAACTCTCTTCAACTCTCTTACTCTTTCTTATTCACTGTTGTGCCAGTTGTGACCTGTTGTAGTTTGTGCTTCTTGCAAAAGCAGTAAAAAGTGGGGACGGATTTTCAGCGCCTCTATAGCTGTCCCTCCGGAAAAGACGAACTAAACGGGGTCATATGGGATATCGCGCTAAAATTAATGTTGATTGTTGCACTCTGCAAGTCCATAAGAATTTTGCCCAAAAATAGATAAACTTGTAAGAAAAAAAAAAAAAGGTGAAATTTAAATACCCTAAAAAATATAATGTAATTATAAAGTTTGATTAACTGAGTGCCTATGATACCCGTTTATTTAATATTTAACATGTTTCAATTATATCTTTTTTTGTCGTAATAATATTTATAAATTTAAATTTAAATTTTACGTGGTATCGTACATGTACTGTGCGAGCAATGTTTAAAATATGCATTGTAGTCAAAATGGAAGACCGAGATGTGATGGCGGAACAAAAAAAAAAATTTTAGAGAACCAACTCACAATCGTTATACATCTATGGTTTATGCTGGGTTTACGCTCCGTGTACGGATGATTTAGACGATGTTCAGACTTTACGGAGGCGCGTATGACACGTGCACTCTATTTTTTTCAACGACGACTGACCATTGTCAGCTGTGTGCCTAGACATGTATCGAGCGGAGGTGGAGTGCTGCTAAAGAAAATTCCGTCAAGTCCACGAGAAAAGAAGTCGAAGGCGATTAGAAATTCTCAAGCGTGCTCTCTTTTCGGATCGAATTTCGACGATCGACCTAATTTCCGTGCCGACTGCTCGCAGTGCTCGCACGCCGACACAATGCCGGAGATGGAATGCAAAGCCGAGAATGAGGAGCATTGTCAAGTCGAGTATCTAGAGACGCCCGTCAAGTCGGAGAACGACAAGAAGGAGTATAGGTAAGCGTACGACGGAGATAAATATGGTCCCGATCAAAATAAATGTGGGAAAGATATTATTCTGTGTGACGGTAATCTTGCGAGAAAGATAACGCATTTCGTAAAAGGGTTAACTTTTAACTCTGCTTTTAGCTAATACTATTTCCTCTGTTCACCTGGCCTGATTATTTTAATTTTTTAGTATGCTTAACTCGGCATCTACTTAAACCTTATGTCTGTCTCTGTGTCTTTTCTAAAGAAATAACTAAATAGCTGTAAGATAGAGTTTACTGACAAGTTTAAACAACTAATACTTTGCATTAATCTGGATTACACTGGAAACAGAGTTAAAAAACTTTAAACAAAAAAAAAAAGAGTTAAAAAATTTTTTATTAATTGCCCTTTTTTTAATTCTAGAGTCATTAAACTGCCAAATGGTTTAACAGCTTTGTTAATATCTGATGTTCATTCAAACACCTGTGCTTCTGAAGATGGAGATGATCAAGGTAAAACATATGTAAATTCAAATGTATTAATTTATGAAGTAATATTTTATAAAAATGTTTATTAATAATTCTTAATAATTATAGAATCTAGTGAAAATGAAACTGAGGATGAAGAGAGTGATGAAGAGGATGAAGGAGAAGAAGGGGATGATGAAGATGAAAATGATATAAGTGATGAGTATGATGAAGAAGATAGCTCAACTGTTAAACGAGTTAAAAGAGATGAAAAAAAGGTACAATTAAAGCAATGTGTGGTATAATATAGTGTAATAATCTATTATTTATATATATATATTTTTTTTAATAGGCAGCATGTGGCTTATGTGTAGGAGTAGGCAGTTTTAGTGATCCACCAGAAGTTCCAGGCATGGCACATTTTCTGGAACACATGGTTTTCATGGGTTCTGAAAAATATCCACAAGTATTAAAACACAATACATAAATTTACTATAAATTTATTTGCTTGTACATTTAAGCATTTAAATGTTATTTTTAGGAAAATGATTTCGATGCATTTATCAGTAAGCGCGGTGGCTTTACTAATGCCTCGACGGATTGCGAGCATACAACATTTTACTTTGATATCCAAGAAAAACACTTGTTCTCAGCTCTCGATCGTTTTGCTCAATTTTTCATTAAGCCTTTGATGAAAAAGGATGCCATTACGCGAGAAAGGGAGGCTGTAGAAAGCGGTATATAAATCGTAATCATAACATTGATAATGAAACTTGCAGTCTTGATACACTATGTTCATATAGAATTTCAGTTGGCCTTACCTTGTGATGAGAATAGGAAGGAACAGTTGTTTTCATCCTTTGCACGAACTGGTCACCCGGCCAACAAGTTTATTTGGGGCAATTTAATAACTTTAAAAGAAAACGTGGAGGACGATAAATTATACGAAGAATTGCACAAATTCAGAGAACGTCATTACAGCGCTCACAGAATGAAATTAGCTATACAGGTAACTTGATTAAAACTACTATGAGAATAATTGCAAAATATTAATATTAATTCATAGCACAATACATTTCTTTGTAGGCGAGATTACCATTGGATACATTGGAAAAGTATGTTACATCGTGCTTTGCCGATATACCAAGTAACGGGTTGCCTCCTGATAATTTTATCGAGTTTAAAGATGGTATTTCTTTTGATACTCCTGCTTTTCGAAAAATGTACAAAGTGAAGCCTTTTAAAGATGTCAGCCAAGTATGTAATTAAAATTGATAGAAAATTAATTTATTATTGCAACGACAATTTTTAATTAAAATAATATATTTTTATTGTTTATTTTACAGTTGGAAATAACGTGGACAATGCCTTCACTACTTCATCTCTACAAAAGTAAACCACATCAATATATTTCTTGGATTATTGGGCATGAAGGAAAAGGTTCTTTAATTAGTTATTTACGGAAGAAAATGTGGAGTCTTGATATGTTCAGCGGTAACAGTGAAAGCGGTTTCGAACATAGTTCCATGTATGCCTTATTAAAGCTTACTGTAGTACTCTCCTATGAGGGACAACAACATCTGGAAGAAGTTTTGGACGCGATATTTTCCTTTATCAACTTGCTGAAAAAAGAAGGTCCTCAGAAACGAATTTACGATGAGATTTATAAAATCGAAGAAAATAATTTTAGGTATAAAACTGTAATATACAAGTAGGTGAAAGTGTGCATGAAAAAAAAAAAACCATTGAAATATGTATGAAATATAACTTTTACTTGAAAATTTTTTTTAGATTTGCCGATGAAGAAGATCCAGCAGATTATGTGGAAGATTTGTGTGAAAGTATGCATTTTTATCCGCCACGCGATTATATTACTGGAAACGAGCTTTATTTCGAGTATAATCCAGATGCTATACAAAAATGTTTGGATTATTTGGTGCCAGAGAATGCGAATATTATGATTTTCAACGAAGATTTTGACTGCCTCGAACTGAATAAAGTCGAGCCGTGGTTCAAAACTAAATATCTAGACATCGATATACCAAAAGAATGGGTTGAACGCTGGAAAACCATCGAACCATTGCCAGATTTTCATTTACCATTACTAAATACATTCCTTACCAGCGATTTTTCAATAATTTCGCTGCCAAAGGAAGTTCCAAAATATCCTATTAAACTGCATAATGATCATATATCAGAAATTTGGTATCGTCCAGATTCCAAGTTTTGTTTGCCAGAATGTTACATAAATTTTCATTTTATTTCTTCTCTCGGATTTCAGTCGCCAAAAAAGTAAGTAATAGTATAAAGAGTTTAATATTTATGTTGGTAAAATAATTCATTTTGATTTATCACCATTATAATTTATGTATTATATTTACTTTATTAAAAATACAACGTTCTTATTAATGACATTTTAGTGCAGCTCTCTTGGAAATGTACTGCAATGTGCTGAAATTGTTATTAATCGAAGAATTATATCCAGCTATAGCGGCTGGATTTGATTATAATATTAGTACTACTGAGAAAGGTATTACAATAAAAATGAATGGATTTAACGAAAAACTACCGGTAAGTATACGTTAAATAATAATTCCAAATGCGGTAGAATTAAAAGTATAATTTTGAGATGCACATAATTTTTATTTCAGCTTTTATTGATGTCTATTGCAAAATACATGGTGGATTATCCATCTCTTGTTACGAAAGACTTATTTGAAATTGTGAAAGTGCAACAACTCAAGACATATTATAACACATTTATAAAACCTGGAAAACTCGTCAAGTACTGACTATTTACATAATTATAATGAATATGTAACTACATGATTAAAAGATTTACTAGTACTAATGAAATTTTTATCTTTCTCTTTTGCAGAGATGTAAGATTGTGGATATTGAGGCTTGTTCATTATACACACGTAGATATTCACACTGCTTTACATGGAATCAATTTTGAAGAATTTCGGGATTTTGTGAAAACTTTCACCAATCAATTGTACATTCAAGTCCTTGTACAAGGAAACATGACGTCAGAGGCTGCAATCGAGAGTATACGACAATGTATCGGCATAATTAATTGCGGTCCTTTACTCTCTTGTATGATGCCACAGATGAGAGTCACTCAGATACCCTTGGGCGCATGTTACTGCAAATTAAAAAATATCAATAAAATTGATGCAAATTCTGTAGTGACAAATTATTATCAAGCCGGTCAAACATCGATTGAGTTATCTGTGTTAATCGATCTAATGATCGTAAGTATTTATTAATATCGTTTTATATATTTTTGAATATTTAAGATTATTATTTTATATTTATTAATATTTGCATTTTTGTAATTTAAAACTTTTAATCGTGACACATTTATCCATACTTTCTTTTTAGATGATAATGGAAGAACCATTATTTAATCGACTAAGAACTCAAGAACAGCTTGGCTACGATGTTTCTTGCGTCCTTAGAGATGTAAATGGAGTTTTAGGATATTCCATTACCGTTCATACCCAGGCGGATAAATATACAACTGAACACGTGGACCAGCGGATTGAGGAATTTCTAAAATCATTTGATAAGATTCTGTGGGAATTTTCAGAAGAAGATTTGGACGATGTTAAGGAGGCATTGAGAAAATTGAAACAATGCGCCGATATCGATTTGGAAGAAGAAGTTAACAGAAACTGGAATGAGATCACAAAATGGCAGTATATGTTTGACAGACTCGAGAGAGAAGTGCTTGCAATAAAAGATATAAAAATCGACAAGTTGAGAGAATGGTGTGCAAAGCACAGACTGAATGGAAGCAACTTCAGGAAATTGAGCGTGCATGTCGTAGGAACTGATCCAAAGGAAAATGAAATTAATGAGGCAAATGGTAAGTAAATAATAAATTTCATCGATGTCTTAAACTTTATCGATGCTTAAATTTTATTTTTAATTACTGAAAACTTATTACTTGTATTATAGATACTGTAGAGGATCGTAAGAAAGCTCAGCATTTCTCTTTGGAATATATCATAGAGGATCAGCAGCGCAAAAAAACACAAGATTATTATGTTACCGATGTAGAAGATTATAAGAAAGATCTCTACGTTTATCCGGTAAGTGAAGGAATTAATCCTCTCAGAGCATTAAATAAATGATACTATAACAATAATAGTAGAAAGATAATAAAATGATAAATTACGAACTGCCTTATGATAATAAGGTTTTTTTTTATTTATTGAATAATGTTTAACATCCCTTACATGATAACAATAAAACGAAATATTACCATTAATTTATCATGTAACCATCTAGACTTATTGCCTCTCTACATTTTTTAAATATTAAGCTATATTATAATTGATCAAAATAAAACTACAAAAAGTAAGTATACCGTTTAAGGATTATTACTTCGATTAATTTTTCGTAAGAAAAATTACTCTGGTTATAATAACGTAGAATGTTTATCGGGAAATAAGGTACTCATTCAAGATATAATTTTTTTTTTCATATTCTTTTATTATATTCAAGACATGACAACACGTTTTTAATAAATCATTAAACTTTCGAAAATATCAGCCAACTATGCTCGAACCCTCTCAATCTCTTTCTTTCTTTTTCATCCCCCCCCCTCTCTCTCTCTCTCTCTCTCTCTCTCTCTCTCTCTCTCTCTCTCTCTCTCTTCTCTTCTCTTTACTCGTGTTAAGAGCTTTCTTACAGGAGTCAATTGAAAGTTTATCTTTTACAAAAGCCGCACAATATGCCGCGCAAGGCAACTTTATAAACAGAACGCGGAGGAGTCTACAAAATCTTAAATATTCTAATTTCGCGTATGTATGTGTGTTGTGAGAAGTTGTGTTTATTTAAGATAAATAAGGGTTAAATATTATGCTCTCTTGAAAAAAAAGAAGAAACTTGATTTTATCTGTTAATTGGACACCAGCTGCTCTGCCACTTCTCACCCTCTTTTTCTCTTTCTTCCATCCTTGAGGGAAAGAAAATCCTCGTAATTTCGCGAGAGCACGAGAAAATAGGCAGAGCACTTGCGAACCAAAATTCAGATTTACAGCGAGTATTAATAATGCAATTTAAATAGTTTCTAAATTGTTATAACATTCATTAAAAATGCGTTTCGCATTTTATACTTCGAATAATCATTCGTACATATCTTTTTTTTTTTCTTTTTTTTTTCCTTTCTTTGCAGTAATAGTATATAGAATTGCCACTACATTTATATGTATTAGTACATCTGCTACTCTCCAAATATGTATCCGCATTTAAAAGTAGATTAAATGTGTTTTCAGAGTTACAATAATTTTTTTTTTTCTTTTTTGCTTTTTCGGTTCTGCCTCGTGTTCTCGTCAGCACTGATTCTTTCTAAGTCCTTCTCCTTTTGCCGCCTTGATTTTTCGTTTATAAATTGTACAACAATTCAGCCAGGATCACGGAAAATGTACAAACAATCGTTACTCGGAAATTTGCTCATGCGATCCTTCATGTTCGAACTACCGTAGAGCACAGAATCAGCTCTGCTCGACACCAGACATGAATGGGGTACATGTTACAACAGTAAATGGTTTACAATGGTATTAATAATTTAACAGGAATACATCAATGCAACTGTGTGTCTATATTAAATGCGTGGACCGCGAATAGGTCGGCACCACGTGCGAATTGGTCATTTTCTCCTCAATCCTTCACAATTGATTACAACCAGTTATATATGTGTCCAGCTGAATATAATAATCCTCTCGAATAAAGAAAACAGTTCTCGTTTCACTTGTATGAATTTTTCCTCTGCTGGTCTAGGGACACGTTTTTCTCTTTCTTTATTCATTAAGTAATAACGTGTCGAGCGCATGAAAATAATGTCTGGAAAAGATGATGTGGACCAATTCGCACAGATTCCAATATCGCCGATCTATCGTGGTTAAATCATATAATTATTAATAACAGCTGAGCGTACGAATAATTTTCAGATTGAACGGTGATCCGCCCTCATTTTTTTTTTCTCCTCTCGCCTTTCCTCGTAAACCGGAAACTTAACTGACTATTCCGAAACACAGTGGCAATTGCCTCAAGTTGAAAAGCTTGAAAAAGGGCGTTTTTCCTTCTCTCACACAGATACATCCACATAAATATGTATATGCGTATATTTTTGTTCTCTTTTTTTAATATATATAATATATCCCATGCGTTTTCACGTAGTTATATTTTTTTTCGGATATTGAAATAGAAAGTAAAAAAAAAAAAAAAAGAAAGAAAATGGGAAAACCAAACGTACTAATGATTATCAAATATATGTTATCGCACATATGTGTGTAATCTTTTTCTTTCCTATGAAAAATAATAGCATAGTATACGTTACGTGTAATATTTAATAAGAATATTATAAAGTGTGTGTGTGTCGGGGCCCACATGCGTTTTCTCATCTACATCGATATCTTTTTTTTTTTTTTTTCGTTTTTTAACTTTTTACTTTATTACATTATTACTTGCGTTCGCTATCGTTACTTTAGTTTATATCTCATTACGTATATAAGCAAAGCTACGTTAAGGAGAACTTAAAATTTATTAGTGTCGAGTGCGAAACTTAGAGGCTGGTTCCTCTTTTTTTCTTATTATGCTTATAACGTCGGGATTGTTATGAAAAATCGATTCTACTCGTACAAGCTACGGTTAAGAGTTAAAAAATAAAGAAAATAACACGCATACGCGTGCAACGCGACGTTACACGGTACACACTAAAAAAAAAAAAAAAAATTACTTGAAACGTGATATATGTGTATATATAATGCATCTTTTTTTTCTTTTTCTTTTTTTTGACTATTATTTAAAACGACTTGTTAAAATTAATCAATCTCTTTTTTTCCCAAGATCTTTGCGCACAAGGCAACCTAAAACACTACGATATTAAAAAAAAAAAAAAAAGAAAAAAGTATGGTAACTTATAGAGAGAAAAATATATAAGCAAGACAATTTTTCTGAGTAATCGTTATAACTGTTTGTGAATATATATGTTTCAAGTGTTAATTAATTAATGTGAATCTCTTCTACTCGACGATATATTGTGTAATACCCCGTGCTAGAAAGTAGCGTCGAAACAAAATGAGAATAGCCGTTTTTCTTCGAGGAAAATTGAGCGCATTATATTTTGCGACGGCTCTTACGTTAACGCGAGACAAGATTAGATCTAAAACGAAATTCCATGTGGTTCGTTCAACCATTTCTTTGTTACAACCATTAGCAAAATTATCAAGAAGAGATAGCATTTACTTGACGTACAATAAATTTTTCCCTGTTATTATCTGTTCACAACACACAATGTTTCAAAGATCATTATAGATTGATACTTCATAAATACAGTAGACTATTAATAACTTTTTAATGGTATGTCTCGATATTATCATAGACGACTTTCGTGGGCCCCACTTTTCTACTTATTACAACGAAAAGCAGGCGGCTTAATGCGCTTTTGAGTCGCAAACGCGCCCGTTTTTAACGTCGTTAATGCTTTATGCGAGTTTTCTTGTTTTTAACATTTCTGCTTTCTGTTGTATTCAATGTAAATTCTCTTTTTTTATCTTTTTTTTTCTTTTTGTTTTTGGCATTACGCTTCGCGTTTACATTAAATTATTCACGTTATTGTTGCATACTCATATCAGTAGCAGCGGCAACTTTCCACGTTGCGTACATTCGTTATTTGTATCTTTATTAGTTTTATATCCGGTATTATATCAAGTTCGATTTCTTAGAAAGAAAATCATCTATCTTTACGTAAAAGCGTAAAGTGGCGTTTTACTCTCAAATTCGTATTTCGTCAGATTCAAGAAGGTCGGCTTCAAGTACGTGTTTTATAATGTATTTACGTAACATATACGTACGCGTCCGACATGAACGACGTCGTCAATTCTCCAAATTTACGTTTTGAAGGGAACATTATATCGGCGATTGATATTTAATGCTTATTGTTAACAGTATGCATTTACAACGTACCTTGCAAAGTAATCATAAGCGTTCATATGCTGATCGTAATCGTTACGAGACTCGAATGATAACGAAAATCATATTACATGTATCCGTGAAACGTATGATTTACAAATGCTCGTCAAGACATTTGTATCGTATTTTCGCATTAAGCAAATGTTGATTACTTCGCATATGCATCATCACATAAAACGGTCGAATTATTTCCACATATGTTCGACGCACATCGAAGCTGACATTAGAGTTATAATTCATCTCTGTTATTCATATACGTTACTTATCTTTTTTTCTTGTTTTCTTTTCCCTACGTGCAACTCAGGAAACTGAGAGCTTTAGAAATGTAGGAGAACATGGGATTGGTTTCTTATGTCTTTTCAGCAAAACTTATCCGCGGATGTTGTTTCTTTAACTAAATGCCATTTAAAGCACTTTTGTCTGTCTTTTTTCATCTCTTTCTTTCTCTCTCTTTCTCTTCCGTTTTTTCTTTCCCACAGGATCTTATTTCTTTATCTACTCTCAGACTCGTTAACTGTCATTTTACTCAAATTATATAAAGTTTTTCATTGTCCTAATGCATTTTACGCAATAACAAATCTACAAAAATATAACATTTTATCTTATCATCATATCTCATTATATTATCTCAATAAATGGTTTTTTAATCGCTTTAATCACCTTCATACACACGTCTTAGACATGTGCCTCGTCTTCGTTACTTATTTTAATAATCGTGTTCTGCCGTGCTGTCTTGTTTTTTTTCTTTTTTCTTTTTTGCCGTTATATAGCATTTCTATTGATAAAAGAACCCTCTTTTAAATTCCGATGATCTTTGGTAGAAAGTCTTTTAGACTATTCTACCCATAAATAGCATATTTTTAACATAATCATCTCCTATTCCAATGCGTAATAAACTTATACGCATTAGGATTCTGTATATACATCATATCAATCACACTATGTCACTTATAAAGCAACCGTTCATATGTACAATTAAATGAAAACTGTTTCACGAAATATGCTACACTATGTAAGCGTACAGAAGCTGATTTTTTTTTTTTTTTTGTTAAAAACAATAAATTAATTTCATTAAATATATGTAATCCAATACTTTTAAATAACAAGATTAAAACAATTTTGTGACAGTGTTATCAATTTCTATTTAATACTCGTAATATATAAATTTAACAAACTAAATGTTTGTAATGACTTAAAATGAATAAACTATGGATTATAGTGTAACATATTTTTCAAACAATGTGAGGCATATCATAAAAATTACTCTTCAACACATACTTTTATATTACTCTTATGATAAACCTCATCCACAACAACTAAGTTGTTAGACAGAAACGTTATGGTATCTAAACTTCACATTCTACTCAGGAAACCCGTTCATACAATTTTTAACGCAAATAAATATATAATCTAGATCACGTAAACTCATGTACATACGGTTAATTATCCGTATGTATACGTGTTTATAACGACATAATAACGATACACTACCACGTTTATGTACATCATTATCGTGGCACATACACACACACTTTTTCTCATTTTCTTTTTCTCTTTCTTCTCATAACTTATCTTTCTCTCTTTTATGCTTGCTCACTTTTGCTTTCATTCTTATTCTCATTCTCACTTTCATCTTTTCTTTTTCTTTCTCTCTCTTTCGCTCTCTTTCTCTCTCCCTCTGTTTCGTTCGCAACTTTTCTCATGCATTTGCATTCAGGTACAATACATTCATACGGTTTGCACAGGCACAACTTACGTATAATATACTGCGTGAGAACTCTAATCTAAATAATATATGTATATATATAAATATATATTTTACCTATATGAAAAGCATCAGTCTCCATGTGCTAATGACTATCTCAGTGTTTCGTCTGGTATCGTTCTTATCTACAAAAATCATTTAAACGCTATCATGTGTAATATGGCGTATGTATGTATATGTGTATCAGACTATTTTTCTTGTTGATCAAGTCGAATCACTGAGATACATCGCAGCGAGCATTTCATATAATACCGGAAAATATATATTTTCATGTAAAAAAAATAATCACACTTCTTAAGAATTAAATACTTATAGCAGCTGAGACGATTTGTTCTGAGTAGTAAAATTAGCGCACGCATACACTAATCAGTCGAGTTCCATTCCATGGTAATGCGACGAAAGTTAGCTCGCATTGTTCTTTTTTTTTTAGCACAAGCACGATTTTTTGTCTTTCTATCCTTATACAGAGTGGTACGTTTGGCAGTGAGGACATCATATATCGCATATGTCAAGAATGGGTAATAAAATCTTTACATCGTGCCACGTGCTATCGAGACATCATAAGTAAAGATTTCTTGTCTCCTCCTATTATTAGATCAATATGTTGGACCCATCAGAGCTTTAGAACTATTGTGCACGTAACATTTAAAAGCGGATAATTTTCAAATAACTATTAATAATTAAAAGATAAATAAAGCATTTATATTAATTGAATTAAAGTAATAATTTAGATTAATCGCCAAATCTATGAATAATATAAGTTTTTCCGAGAAATATATGCTACAATTTAAATTAAAATAAATATAAATTATTAACCCTAAATTTTGTGATTTAAAGATTACTAAAATTTTTTACGCAACAATTTCAAAAATTGATATTTAAATGTTACTAGTGCACAAGTGCTCAGAATATATAAGTAGATTGTTAGCAGTCTTGTGTCATTATTGGGAGTGGCTACAGTCAAATTTTGAGAAGTTTTTCTTTTATACTTAATTTTTCGTGGCAACTGCGGTGACGAGTGGTGCATCACCTTGCCCCTTTTCCATGCCTCTACCATTTTCCACTGCATCATCAAACTGACCTGGTATTGGCAGTGCGTCTTTTGTCAGTAGTGCATGAGCGTTATCGGTTTGAGTTTCACTGAAAACAAAATGTTTAATTTATATATACCATTACATTAAACCTCTGCAATGCATACAATTAATTTGCTCAATAAAAATTAATTATTTAAAAACATATTATCAAAGAGAGAGGGAGACAAACTTTATAAAATAAGTCTAATAAACCAAAATATTCTTTTGTGCCGTTATAAATGTAAAGACCAATAATCATTTTAGAACGTATGTTCACATACAGATAAACTTCAAACACTCACTTATAATCGGTAATTCCATCAACAGTGATACCACGGCCCTTGTTGTCTTTCTTTTCAGTTTCCTTAGTCTTCTTAATAGTAGTTTTCTTTTTGCTAGATACCTAAATAATTAAAATGTATTTAAAATTTCTATATGTTACTATTAGCAAAAAAAACGTATCAAATTGTCCCCTCTCTCGATTTACGATAAAATTTTAATGTAAATTATATTTAAATTGAGCTTATTTATGTCAAATTAACTGAGTATTATTTGATCGTGTTGAATATTAATACGTAAACGTTATCGATTTAAATAATAGCTTTCTAGTACAGATTTGAAATTTGATTTCAAGGTCTTTATCACTGCTGACATTCTCTTATATCTAAAACAAATTTTTACCTTCATTTGAGTTTTCTTTCCACGTCCAGCGATCGGAGCACGAGTGGCCCCGCGTGTTTGAAATGTCGGTCGACTTATCGGATTAAATCCACGAGGAAGACTGTATTTAAGTCCACCAATAGATGTTACCTATAAAAATACAATTTATCTAAACTGTGATATATAAATCATTAATTAAATAAAATATTATATTCTAAGAATAATTTACAAACTAAGATTGCAAAAAGAAAATCTATAATTAAAAACTAGAATGCTTTCTATTATCAATAATCATGATCTAAATTCATTATTTTATATTAAATTAAACCTCTTTTACTCAAATAGTTTTTTATCAAAAAATTGTTCAGAAAATGAAAAATGTTACCCGTGCACGTGTATAGTTTTACTTATTTGTACAAGTACATATATGTAATTTTTTTTTAATTATACTAAAGATATTCAAAGTGGTACAAAGTTTGTACAACAAAATGATGTTTAATAATTAAATTAACAAACATATTGTTTTAAAATGTTCTTTGAGTATTTATATGCCAGAAGTATTATTTCATTAAATTAATTCAATAATTTAAAAACATGTTTCAACAATACATGTTTCAATTTATTAAATTATCTCGAAAAAGAAAAAATATACATATATGTTACCTAAAATAAAAATATATAAAAGGAACACCAGTTTAAATACTCCGAATTAAAATATATAGAAACCTTTATTTTAACAGTGTCCATATTACATATAAAAAAAACATGCGATAATACAAAATCGCAATCTACAAAAAAAAACATGTTGTAAATATAAGTGTCAAAATATTTTTTCTCCATTCTAATAAAGCAACACGTATAAAGCCGCATATTGAGGATAAATTAGCTATCCTCCACTTAAAATACATTCTTCAATATCCTCTGCTTAATATACATTCTCAAATACATAATTCCAGATTTATTTCCATGTGTTGAACGTCTACATATAAAAACTATATAAAAACTGTATAAGCAAGTAACTCTACATTAAATTGATTTACGTGATGTCCCTCCTAAATGCACGTATTATCCAATCACGCCAGCGACGTTAAATAGTGAAAGCAGACTACTCAATATCTCGAACGTTCCCCTAAAATCTGTCCAGAATATCGTCATCGTGTGCTTTTTACATCATATACACGCAACGATATCGAGCCATCGTTGTAAAATTGCAATCACATACCCTATTGAAATCTTTTATTATACCTTACCTGTGGTGGAATTCGTCCACGAGCGTGTCCCTGCAAGGGTTGCGGTAGTCGACCAGGCTGTCCATAATTCGGGCCCCATTGACCAACTACGACACCAGCAATTTCCAATTGACCACCACGCGAAGGAATAGGACGACGCATTATACCGCGTTGTGGTAACGTGCCACTGCCGCGACCGCGCATCAACCCATCATTAAGCGTACAGTTAGCAGGCAAGATATTGGAAGGAACCGATACACGAATACCTGTGAGTAATAAATAAGATTATTATAAATATCGTATAAATTAATAGATAAAAATTATAAGTTATTAATAAGAATTAAAATGCTACACAGGAATAATTTTTGTATACTGTCGCATATTTACATTTGTTTGTAATTGATTGTAATTTGTAAAAATGTATAATTTTTATTGTATGATATGATCAACTAATTGCTTACTTCTGAACAATTTTAGTGAGCGTTCATACATACGTTACTTACAGCAATTTTGTTTTTTATAAAAAAATATCATTAATTGCATAATCAAAATATATTTTATCGCAGATTTGAGATTCATAAAATGCTAAGGAAACTGGAAGTTATTAACAAAAAAAATCAGATAAAGATACTTACACGAAAATTCACATATTTTCTTAAATAAATAAATCTAAAGAAATATAAATAAGATGATTGGCTTAGGCAGTTGCATTTAATAATTAAATCAGATTTTAAATATTTTTTATATTTAAATAATTATTTTTATAATTATTTAAATTATTTAAATAATTATTTTTTCCAAGATAAAAATCAAGACATAAGTCTGATAATCTTAATTCAGATTCGTAAACAACAGATAAATAAAATAAAGAAAATATTAATAAAAGAAATGTAATATACCTGATGTCACAGGTAAAGGTGGTCGCGCAAACGAGACATTAATTCCCTCGAGTATAGCTTTTCTCATCCTCTCAACTTTTACAACGCGCTCAATGTGACCGCTGCATAATTCCAATAAGTTCTTAGCAATAGTAGCACGAGCCAGAGTGTGATGGAATAATTTTCCATCGAAGTAAAGCCAAGGGCAGCACATTAACCATGGAATCGGTGCACCACAAGCATCGTTCGCTAACAACGCGGTTTCAACACCAGCCATGAATAAAGTAGCTAATTGTACACCACGCGATGTCACTAATGGAAGCTAGATATAAATGTCATATTAAATATCAGCTTTTTACTTAATAGCCGTATTAAAAAAGTGAACAATAAATTAAATTTTACCTGTAAATCCTGCAAATACTGAGCATTCATAAGCTCTGGCGAAAAGGCTTGCGCGATGAAAGCGTCTAGCTCCTGACGACGTAAAATTTTTAGTTTGTCAGAAAAAGACATAATGTATCTGTAAAATAAAAAAAAATGTAAAATATTTATTATTTAATTTAAACAATCTTAATAAAACAGGTCAAATAATCGCATTCGATATTTACCTTAAAACACAGGCCATGACCAACAAATGTTGCGGTACATATGAGGTATTTAACATAAGAGGCGTATCTGATCTCATACAAGTTAGGAAACCCCTAAGTCTTCGCCGTTTGTCATCTATGACTGTGCTGAAAATTAGGAAATTTTGTCAGTTTATAAAAATTATGCCAGCATACAGAAAATTAATTAATCTACAATATTATTACTATTTTACTTCCATGTTATGTAATTACTATATTCCTTACCCAAACCACAAACGTTGAATCGTAGGCACACCCCAACCAATCTGTTCAGCTTTCACTAATTCAGGAGTCTGATATGGATTAGATTTGGACCATACCCATTCTTTTATTATTACATCCGGTATCTCAACCTTTTCACTATCTATTTAAATAAATTTACGAGATAAAAATTTAATATAAAAAAGATAAATCTTCATAATTTGTGTTGTCACACTTACCTCCTTTTTCTTTACTCTTTGTTGCTAGATACATCCGATGATGGAGATTAAATAAAATCGCATACACCATTTGTCGAATCGGTCTATAAATCACATGAATAGAAGAAAATTCACGATGATTCTCGTCTTCCAAAAGAACAGGTAATTTGATTTCACCAGCAGTGAGAATTTGGTAAATGTATGGTGACATAAGTCCCTTTTGATGACGTTCAGAGGCGGTGCGCATAACTTCTGGTGTTGTAGCGGGAATATTAGTTTTCTCTGGTTGTCTTGCAGAATCAGCTGTTGCATGAGATGGCGATGTTGCTGACGAACTACTACTCGAACTTGACGAGCTTATCAAAAGATTGTGAGTACCATTGATCACATGTCCATCATCTGCTTGAAAAATTCCAAATATTTAAAATAAAACATCAATAAATTGTTGACAAAAGCCGTCGATTGTTTTAACTGACATACTTGGTTCTTCCTCCGCACGTATAGCGTCGGCGTCTCCATGGCCTTGAATACCAGGTGGATCAATTACAATTTGCGGTGCTGCTTTTGCGTTAGCTGTTGCCTGTTTATATGCATTCAAACTTTCGCGTTCACTCTCCAAAGTTTCAGAAGCAAATCTGGACGTTTCCAAATTAGAATCACTTTCTGAAGCTGATGGAGTATCAGACGAGTTTGACTGACTCTGTGTGCCTGATTTAGAATCCAATTTGTGAACTAAAAAAATAAATACAGTTTCAATTTTTTAAATGTTAAAATATTTACTTATAAATATAAAAGTAAAAAATATATTTTAATTTTGGAATAAATTGAAGTTATTTGATAATAAGAATAAATATTTTAAAAAAGCTTACTTCTTGCAGGTTTCACGGGCTTATAATGTAAAAATCCTTCTTTTGTCCCATTTAAATAGTACTGAACAGATTGTCGCAATTTCGAGCATCTTGGATCAGACATGGAACCGAATACCTTTTGTGAAACCACGTTCAATTCTGCAGATGGAAGTTCTTTGACAAAATTTGCAATAATCTTAATCATTTGTTCAACACTTGTCTTATTTAGCACATTAGTGCTAATATTATTATTTTTGTAAAAATCGGCCAAGTCATTTTCGGTCAATATGTAATTTCCAAGTAAAGCTGCTAATATACATAGCCTGTCAGATGGTATGTTGAGAGCTTTAGTGAGTTCAGAAAGCATGTATTCTTTTGTATCGAGAGAACCCTATAAAAAACATATAATTATTAATTGCCATCTTACACAATATATTGTTTTATTGTTAAAAAAATACATACTTTGTAAGTAAGTTTTAATTGTTCCGATGAGAAATAACGTGGTGGATCGAATGCAGCGTATTCTGCATCATCAGCTATAAGTCCATTGTAATTATTCTCACGGCAATATGCTATAACTTCTTGATGATGGTCATCCATGCTACATAACTGTATTATGAAAATATTAATAATGTTGGTTATGTAACATTTTAACTGAAAATATGATTAAAAAAAAAAACAAAAAAAGATGCTTGTTAACTTACAACTGTGACATTCAGATGCCTGAGAGCCATACGTAAACTGGTCCTTAAACATACAGGAGAAGTCCACCAGATTTTCGGTGGCGGTGTACCTTTCGTTGTTATATGTTTCAAGACCTTAATATTTTAGAAAAATATTTTTAAAAATTAAAATTATTCTTTAATCGATCTATAAATCTAAGTATGTAACAAACTTACACTGTTAACATTAGCGCGTACTTGCAACTGATGTTGCACCCAGTCTGCTTTTCGAAGTGGTTCAAAACATCCATTAAAGAATACAGCTATTTCTAGTCCAGACATTTCCATTGCTTGTATAAGAACAGCAAGAAACTGGAGCATGCGATTCCATTGTCCACCACAAGCCCAATCTGTTTTAAAACAATAACATTATTAATAATCGAATATTATCGATTTATCTTATTAAAAATTAAAAAATGGTTATGTAAAATTTATTACTACTTACCTGAGAAGAATCCACCGTACAATCGATCTAAGCAACATTCTCCATCGAGAACCAGTCTCAATTTACCAAAATTGTGTACCTGCTGTCCTTTAATTATACGATTACGCTGTGATTTTTGAGCGACCATACGCGCTATTTTCAACAAGTCCACAGGTATAGATCCTCCTTGTACGCAATTGCCATCCAAGAAAGTTTGCAAGTCTTGAATGCCCATATTTTTAATACTTGTGAATTATTCTAGTCACGAGTCACTTTAAGTTTGTTCTAATTTTTTTATATATATATACAATAGCTTTGCTATTTTTATAAGTTGTTTATTTTTATTTATTTCTTTTTTTTTGTCTTAAGTTCAACAATGTGTTTAGTTTTTTGTGGTTGATGTCTTTTTTGAAATGCTTTAAGACGCGAAGAAACCTAATTCCAATTTCAAAAGTTTCAATCTGCAAAAGAAAAAAATATATTCATAATGGATTCAATATTAATGCAGGGTTTGTAGTAGACAAACTATTAGTAATTTGTCTGCAATTTACAGACAAATAAAGCCATTTAAATAGTTACAAAGTGATAGATTCCTCTTTTCATAATTAAATTATAAAATTTAATTTGCAAATTATATAATATAATTATATAAATACTTTATAAAATTTATTGCTTATTGTGATTACTTATTTTATTACTTAGAATCCATGCAGTTTTGACCGTGACCAAATAAATTCTATCACAGTCAATCAGGTAACATTTGCTCCACATTCTTGATTTACAAATACTGATAAATAATTTAAAAAAAAAGGAAAAAAAGGAGAGGGAAAGAGAGAGAAATCAAGCGACATAATATATTATTTTGCTCGCAAGACTGGCCGCCTCACAAATTGAGTCCCTCTTCCCCTCTCCACATCCGTGCCCCTCTTTCCCACTCCTTCCCGTTAAAGTGGCAAGTTAGAAAATTCCAAAGCTGTCTCCCGTGGACTGGAGTCGCGGGGGAAATGCTGGCTAGAAATGCACAGCGTCGTAATTTCGGGGGGAGCAGTCGACGCCATTTATTTTGTTTACGCGCACGTAGGAAATATAGGAATGTAGGAGTAACCGCGGTCCACGCCGGCTGGCCTCTGGCGAGAACCGGTCCCGTGATAATGGGTCGGACCCAGCCCCGCGGACGGGAACTGTTACCATCGGCACCGTATAAAAGTTCAAAATCAGGAGCGACGAAACCGCGTAAAACGGCTCCGTGGCTGACCGGTAATCGGACGAATCGTTCTGATTATTGGCTAGTCGACGCGGTGGTCGTGAATGCGGCTCCGTTGCGTTTCGGAGCACGCGGGGCACGCGCGCCCGCCACACGGGTTCCCGTGCGCGTGCGAGCACGCCGCGGGCGTCCTGTCGCAACGCGACGTGTACTTACGTTAAATTAGCGATAATCATCGTGGCCCCAAAGAAACACAAAACACACGGGCTTTCGGAGTTAGATGACGTCGGAATCGAAAACGGAAATGACCACCCCGGTGTCGGTGGCGCGCGCGACGACCGCCCGGCACGTCGCGTAATCCGCCGCGTCGATTGGCCAGCTCGTCGCGTCCTCTTACATCACCGTCTGACTCCGGCCAGCCGGCGACTGTCGGCTATTTGCATCGGCCGGAACTGCGCGATTCGCCATTTTTTCGAAACACGAACGCGTCCGCATACGCTGCCAACGAGCTCTCTTTCTCTCTCGCAATTATATTTAATTATACTTTTAACAGAAATTACTTAGGCCTTAAAATAAGAGCAACGTTAAACGATTTTACATTTTTGATCATTACATTATCACATGCTTTTTATCGTCTACAGCATTAATTCTTTCTTTTGCTCCGATTGATTTATTTTCCCGTCAAATGTCTCATTAATAATCAATCACGATTCTAGAAATCTTCAGATCACACATTTCTTTTATTTTATGTTAAAATAAATTTTTGCATTGCTTTATAATTTATACGTAATATATTTTCTTTTCCATACTATGAATTCTATTCAATCACCGAAGGTAAATTAATTTAGGTTTTAAATATCGGTAATATGACAGTACGGTTGATGTACATATTTCATTTTAATATAACTCTTATGTTTCATGTACAAATACACTCACACATATCACAAACATACCATACGTCAGTAACGTTCAGTCAGTACTCTCTTCACGTTACTAAAAAAATATGGAAGATCGAAATAAAAATATATAATACATTACTTGAATTTTTTCAAAATGTACATACAGTTCAATGATATTGATGGCAGGCATATTTTAATGCCTGGGATGACGACATCTCGATTAATGAATGACCGATCAATAAATTCATTTAGGAAAAGAATTTAGAATCTCATTTAAATAAACAATAATTACAAAATTTTGCAGGTTGAATTAATTTAAGTTACTCGTTAAGATGTACATATTTAAATAGTTAACAAACTTGCGACAGTGAGTCGCAGCTTGAGAGAACTTGAGATAGCTATACATTGTATAGCTACGCCTCTGGAACAAGTCTTTTGAATATGTATTACGCTGCATCATTGTAACTCCCTTCTATTATTATAATTCGTCATGTTTTTCTTCCTCATCGTCATCCTCTTCCTTTCTGTCGTCTTCGGCATCAATGTCCGATACTTTCTCGCTGCTTGTCGATTCGTCGTCTTGCGATTCCTCTTCCTCAGGTACCTCGTCCAAGGAGATGCCCAGACTCTTCCTCATTAGCTGCTCCACGCTGTCTGCAAAACTAGCAGTCTCCCGCAGCATGTAACCCGATCGCAGTGTCGCCGTACGGAACATCATTAGAGCAATGTCTTTAGCCGTCTGATCGGACGATTCAATTTCGACTCTGCGCAACAGTTCTCTAATGAGTGGATGCCTCGGGTTGATTTCTAAAGTCTTTTTCTGATTCAGGTAGTAACTCTTTTGTGGATCATCAGACTTCTGATGTGCGTTCGAGATCGCCAGACGTTCCATATTGCCGGTCCAGCCAAACATACTGGCGACCAGAGCACAAGGAGAATCGGTCAGACGTTCGGATATTTGTGCCTTGCTAATATGATCTTTCAGAATATCATTCAGCCACTTGACTAAAGGCTCGAATGTCGTTTTCAACTGCTCCATTTGTTCTTTCGCTCGTTCGCCTTCGTCCAATGTAAAACCTTCCTTCGCTACATTCTGGAATTTCTTACCATCGAATTCCGGCAATGCTGATATCGCGTATTCGTCTACTGCCTCTG
Source organism: Cardiocondyla obscurior (assembly GCF_019399895.1). NCBI lineage: Eukaryota > Metazoa > Arthropoda > Insecta > Hymenoptera > Formicidae > Cardiocondyla > Cardiocondyla obscurior. The sequence continues at coordinate 3,595,617 of NC_091869.1, forward strand.
TCAGGTACAACACTTCGTAGCCTTTCTTTTCCAACCGTTCGACAAATGGCGATTTCTTTACTTCGTCTTCGGACGAACCAGCAACGTAATAAATATGTTGTTGCTTAGATTTCATGCGGGATACATATTCGGGTAAAGAAGTCATTTCTTTTTGCGTCGATGAGTGGAATTGTAACATCTTGGAAAGTCTCGCACGATTTTGCGCATCCTCAATTATTCCTAGTTTAATGTTTGTGCTGTATTCTTTCCAGAAATCTTGATAATCTTCCTTGGAAATTTTCTTAATCATGTCCAGTACTTTTCTAACAAGTTTTTTCTTGATAATCTTAATCAACTTATGCTGTTGAAGATTTTCACGCGAAACATTGAGTGGTAAATCGTCGCTGTCCACAATACCACGAATAAATGATAAATAATTTGGCATCATGTCGGTAAATTTATCAGTAATGAAGACTCGCCTGACGTATAATTTAATGTTGTCAGATTTAGTACCGTAACGATTAAAGCTGTCACTCGGTTGCACTTTTGGAATAAACAGAAGTGATTTAAATGTGACTTCCCCTTCCGCAACAAAATGCGTTTTTGCCAAAGGTTCCTGATTATCTTTGGTGAGTGATTTGTAAAATTCAATATATTCCTTCTCGTCGACTTCATTCGGCTTCAGTGTCCAAATTGGTTTCGAGTCGTTTAACAATTCCCAATCCCATACCGTTTTATCTACCTTCTTACTTTTCTTTTCGTCTGTGTCTTCTTCAACTTTAGCATCATCCTCTTCATCCTCCTTATCCTCGGCATCTTTCTCAGTATCTTTCGCAGGCTTATCTTCATCTACTTCTTCTGCATCAACTTGTATAACTTTGCTATTCCACAAATATATTGGGAAATTGATAAATTGTGAATATTTTTTCACCAAATTTTTTATGGTATCTGGTTCTAAGAAATCCGATGCTTCGTCCTTCAAGTGCAGACTATAAAATTAAAAAAAATATTTTATATTAAAAATTACTTCTATTACATAATAAAATATAAAAATATGTATTTTTATTGTAATTATCAAATTTGAAATTTTTATAAATCTATTTAAGAATAACTTTATACCATACCTTACAGTTGTCCCCCTCTTTAATGTATCTCCTCGTGGATCTTCAACAATGCTATAGTTAGAGCTGTCAGATTCCCAAATATATTGTTTATCTTTGTTATGCTTGGTAGTAACAACAACAACATTTGCAACTAAGTATGCAGAATAAAAGCCAACACCAAACTGGCCAATCATATCATTCATGTCCTGAGAATTTGTGATATCCTGCATTTTTCCCAGAAACTCAGCTGTACCAGATTTGGCAATAGTCCCTAGATTGTTTATTAGCTCTTGTTTTGTCATACCAATACCAGAGTCCATTATATGTAATACTTTGTTCTCTTTATCTGCTTTTATTCTGATGGCTAATTCAGGATTTGTTTCCAAAACACCTTTGTCAGTGAGAGACAACAATCTAATTTTATCTAATGCATCAGATGCATTTGAGATCAGTTCTCTGAGGTAAATCTCTTTGTTGCGGTAAAGGGAATTGATAATAAGTTTCATCATGCGATTGACCTCAGTCTGAAATGCAAATTTCTCAGCCTTATCTCTTAATTCTTTTACCTGGGCAGTATTTAAACCATCAATCTTTATAGCTTCCTCTTCTCTCTGTACTGCTTCATGATCTGTAAAAGAATTTAATTGCTTATTGTTGCCAAAAAAAACTAAAATTTATAAAATATTCAAGTATTATATGAAAGAAAATCTACTTTGGTGAAATAAATTTATAATTTTCAAGACTTTATTACAACATTAGAATAGTTTTGCTGTGTTAAATGCTAAGACCTCTCCAACCTGTTACAACATTTGTAAAAATTAATGCTGTAACAGGAATCAATTCTTTTTTATGCATATTAAACCGTAAGGTAATAACCTGTTCGTGATCCTTCGCGGCTGATGCCAAGATCATCCTCCACTGTGCTCCCTTGAACTTCATCCTCGGCCCGAATCAATCCTGCGAAGCAAGTAGCCTCGTGTAAAATTTACATGCATTTTACTTCGAAATAAGGTAAACCGAAGTAATCGAGATTACTTACGAGGGGCCGATATCAATAATAATCCCGCGATCAACAAGTAGAATCGCCTCATTGTCGCCGCGGTGTGAAAGGATCGTGGGCGATTTCTTTCCGTGAAGGGCAGTCACCGATGACCTGGCCAAATCACTTCTCCTCGAGGTTCCGCCGTAACGTTGCACTGTTTTTTCACCGACTGTCACGAAACTACCGCGAGTGCCGCGACGGAGACGCGATATACACGATGCCGGCGGGGCGGATGTCCAATCGCGTCGGACCACGCAGCACATACCGGCCAATAGTGGACACAGCCGTCAGCAACCCCTTACAAATGGCGCTGTACAATTGGTCCATCTGTGCACATGTGTCCTATCCCGTTCTAGAAAATTCACTCGCGGTACCGGATACCGCTATGCGGATGCAATTTAGAAGATTTCTGCGATTGAAAATAAAAATTGTAAGCAATCACTCGTCGCGGCAAGAAAAATATATGAAAGGTATGATACATCAATTAGAATATTAATCAGGGAATCACGAGACTTCTGAGCAACGCACATCGTCGAACAGTTCATCTTACCTAAATGTCTCTCGTTTATCACACAGACGATATACAAAGTAATTTTCTGCAAGTAATACGCTTCTTTAGGTTTTTCCATTGCTTTCACAGATAGTCACGTTTGCGGTCAGCAACGAAACAATTAAAGTTTAGCAATAATTCGTATTGTCGAAGGAGTCGTTGCTCAGGTTAAAAAGTTTTGTTTGATAAAGTAGAAACGTCTTGTTACCACTGGTAAGTAAGCGAGAACCTGCTGGCGACGAAAAATTTTTTCTTGCTCTGGTGTTGGTCACTTGTAAAACATTGGCAAAACAGATTTCATTCTTGTTGTCTTTTCTTCAATCGTAATTAATTACTCTTCCTGTGAAATCAATTTTCTCTTTGAATATGCAGGCACATCGTGAACGAACGGAATTTGTTCCGTAAAGAGCCCACGGGGCAATTTTTATTATGCGTTCTTTACGCATGAAATGATTGACACTTGGAAACTTGATCCACGTTTATTAAACGTCACGTATGTATAAATTGTCGTAACCAAGAATATATCAATGTTTCCAAGAAGCATTATTCGTATATTTTCAGACAAACTGTCACGTTGTACGGGCGCGATGTGCATATTTTAGACGTAACCTTTTATATTACATCATTTGACTGCGTACGTCATGTTTGTCAGTTGCTCTGCTATCGTGACAGAGTAAATAAATGTAAGAGTTCAAGAACGTGAAATACGCAAAGTATCACTACATCACGATGCCAGCAACCCTATTATCCGAGCGTCTCTAGGACTGATTAAATATGTACGATAATTTCTATACTTTTCAGACTTTCTGCTGCGATACCGTTTCGTCTGGGTCTATCAATGTAGAATCCAAGTCCATATCAAAGTCGATACCAATTGGGATCTATTAACACCAACATGTGGAGGTCAAGGTAGCATTATCGCCCTGAAACCAACACGAGACATATATAATATCTAACGTAAGTTACACATTTATACATATATTAAATTACCTAGCAGTAATATAATGTAATAATGTACGTGCCAACGTTCTTTTTATTTATTTTAAATAAGATTAGAAATGCATTTGCGATTTTATTGCAATTATTAAAATGTCCCGTGCCGCGCAACAATTAAAAACTAATTAGCTGAACATCTTCGTTGCTACTATTTATAGCACATCTAATCGGAGCGATCGATCTCAAATGGCAGTGACGATCCCGGATGATTATTCTGCCGATGATCCAAGCGTCCTCCAGTTCTTCCAGGGGAAGCAATCGGTATCGGCGATTGATCAATCAATCGGTCACGCTCGCGGCTCTCAGAGCGGATGTGATGGGTGTGTTGTGACAAATCGGTCGTTATGGATACACCGTGACACTCCGGGGACCTAGTGTATAGGCTTTTCCCGGGTGGCGTCCGGGGTGTGTATGTAATGTGGGCCGTCGCCATTATTGTCGCCGGCGCGCAATAAGATCCACGACGATCCGACTATGCCGAAGAACCGCCACTCGCCTTCCGGTCCTCTTGAAAAAAACGTCGCACCTCCTCCTGCGAAGAGACGGCCAGGTTTCTCCGATTCCTTCCTCCTTCCGGTGATCTTCTGAGCCAACTGCAACGGGTGTCTTCCATTGCACACGCGCGCATCTTTCGCCGCGTTCTCCACTGCGTTTTCCGGAAGCTGTGAACTGAGGTAAGTGATGCTGTTGGAAAAAAAAATGTGCGTAAGCAAAAACGTGCAATGTAAGGCATAATAACTGTACTAGAATATTGTTTATGTAGTTATAAATAATATCTAATAACTCTTAATTAATATTATGTTTTATGATCTTGGATGAAAGTAGTTTTATTCCGAGAATTATTAATTATTTCATTGACTCAAATTTCGTATTCACAATTTCATTAAAGTTATGAATATCTAATTAATTGAATGATACAAAGTTTAATCACGTTTATTTATGTCTTTAAATGCGACAATTAAATTTATTATACATGTAGCTTTATAATTTTGCATTAATTAATAGCGTATATCTCTGTTTCAGTTTGTATTTTGGATATTTAAAAGTCTTTCATGTTTCTTTTTTTACTGTCAAACATTGTCAACCATTGTCAATCACAGTCGATCACTATCATGCAATCACGTTCTCAGAATGTATAATAAATGCATTCTCCGCGATGTTCCATTTTATGTCTTTCACTTTCAAATAAAATATACAATAGTTACGACAAGGTTCTCATACACACTGTATAAAAAAAACCTGATTACTGTCATCGATATTATCTCGAAACCTACACTTCCTTGTCAAAACGATATCGATTCTTTTATTAATAATGATAATGACAGTATAAAAATGTTTTAGATTTTCTTTTACGTTTGTAAAAATATCTTAATTAGTTTTATTGCTTTAATCAAATTATTTTCAAGCAGATAAATTTTATTTACATAGAATCTAAGTGTAGAGTTGGTTTACTCTAGCATCTCGTCGATAAAAGGAAAATATTCTGCAATGACGAGGCATACGAAGTTTCAGGATAGAACGATGCGATTTAGAATTGTAATCATAACAATTTGATAGGTGTTTCGTGAAATAATTGAAGACTATTAATGAGCGGTCGCTTCCACACGTGACGGTCGATGACAAAACACGTAAACGTCGATTTCCCAATGTAGAAAACTATGCATTATTATCAAGTAACAAGTTAGCAACAGAGGAGGTTAATCAATAACCTACTTTTCATCTACCTTTGTGCGCATGATAGTGAAAAACCTTATCACTATTGTATCTCATTTCCGTACCGTTTATTTATCAGATATTGTACACATATTCAACGATTTTTATCGATTTCACACAATATTCTTCAAAACTAACTAGTGAAAAAAGATCTGAAGCATGCTGATATTATTTATAAAAGAGCGTATGTTTTAAATTTCATGCGGCTTTTAATATTTCTTTCCGCGATTTTTGCGGTGTACAAATTTAGAATGTAACTGCACACAGTTCTCTCTCACTCTTCTACTCTTATTTTTTTTTTTTTTTTTTTTCCCTCTATGTATTTCACCTGACTCATACTTATGACGTGAGCTTATGACGTTGTCTTTTTCCAGCAATGTTCAGTTTAAGACCGCAGAGTGCTACGACGCGACAGGAGATTGAGATGATCAACAAGTCCCAACGGGCTGTACACACAACCACGGATTCCATTGAGAAGCTGCGTTTACTCTGCCTGTCCAGGGGTGCCAGTGGCATTCTTGGTCTGGGTAGGTGAGTCTCGAAAGCTTTTATCTACATTGCCAATAAATATAATTACAATACCACGAAACATTTGTTATTAAGAACTACTTATCACCATATTCATTACAGTGAGAGATCCAAGGTCGGTAATAAAGTCTAGATAAAATAGATAAAACAAAATAAAAAAATCAGTTGCAAAATTTAATATTAATTATTGTTTTGCAAATAAGATTGCGCTGCGATTGTATACGTGCAATGATAATACGGTTTTCATCTGATTCACAATATGAATCAGCCTCGACATTGTCTTCGACTCTGTGTCGCCGCGTAACCACGCTGAGTTTTTTTTATCTGTATTATTTCTAGAGTATTTCGTCGTATGGATGAGGACGGCAACAAAAAGCTGACCCTCGAAGAGTTCAAAACGGGCTTAGAGGAAACTGGAATGGAACTCTCTGACGATGAGGTCAATGAGATCTTTACGAAATTCGACACCGACGAAGATGGAAACATCAGCGTCGACGAGTTTCTCGTCGGCATAAGAGTGAGTGTATTCTTAACATTTTATTTCATTAAAAAATTGTCAAGACACGTCTACGGTCAATAAATTTAATTCATTTAGGTACGTAATTAGGTATTAATAAAGTCAATGAAATAATTTTCAGCCACCAATGTGTGAGAGCCGCAAGAGCGTAGTAGACCAAGCGTTTCAAAAATTGGATAAATCCGGCGACGGGCGGATTACCGTTGACGATCTACGAATGATTTATAACGTTAAATGTCATCCGCGTTATATCAGCGGTGAAGAAAGCGAAGAGAGTATTTTAAACAAGTTTCTCTCAAATTTCGAGCAAGGAGGCGACGTGGATGCTGTTGTAAGTAGTTGTATATTGTTTCCTACATGTTGTCACGCTCGTCAATATCACTCTTTTTATTCTGCAGGTAACGGAGGAGGAATTTATGAATTATTACAGTGCTATTAGCGCGAGTATAGAAAACGATGCGTATTTTGACTTAATGATACGCAACGCTTACAAACTTTAATCTCGATCTCTTTGCCTGTAATTTGCGAAATAGCACGCTGATGCTACATCCGTTTATTTCACTGGCGGTCGTATTGACAACTATAAACTCGCTATTTCATTAAACTAATGTATAATAGCTTAATATCGTTGTCTCGTTACCAAAAATAACTTTAGCTCCTTGTTAAACTTGCACATTTCGCTAATTGTTATCTAGTTAAAACATATATATTATTACATTAAATTTAATATTAGTACGTGACCAATTCGACCAATGTAAAATTATTATACATTAATACTCCACCGAAATGTATTTAATTAAGAAGAAGAGAAAAAGAAAATCGATCTTAGATGGCTTTAAAAATAAATCTGTTACTCTCGCTAATTTTTATTGTCTTGTCAAATTACTGAATAATCACGAAAACGCGTTCACTTTTACATTGTGAACAGTTTGTACGATAAGCTTGTAAAATTAAAAGCAAAAAAATGTGTTTGTCAGTCTTTTTCTGCTTTTTCTTCTTCGAGACTTTGTTAGTTATTAATTTGAAAAGCTGGTTACAGAAGGACCAATCCTACAGAGGAAATCGTAATAGTCGCGCACAGCAGTTTTTAAACTATTGCTTTTTTATAATTCTATGTTTATTTTTCTGTAATAATTATGTGCGATTATAATACAAATCGTTTTTTTTGCACACCTAAACTCTCTGTTAGATGTAGTTGAACTCGAGGTGAAAAGTATCTTACTTATACAATTTGTTATAAAACATAATAAAAAAATGTAATAGAAGTAAAACATGCACTATAAATGGAAACACATTTACTCCTATAATTGGACAATTATTAATGTAATTGGCGTCTTTTCTCAGAAAGGAAAATTTATACCGAATTATGATTTAATTGAGAATTAAAAGTAATCTACACATAGGCTACAATTAATAATGTGGATAAGCTCAACATTTTCCTGGGAATGGGAGCGACGCTTCCGTGGCATTTGTTCCGCTTATGCCATCCTCGAAATTAGCATCAAGCAAAGTAACGTTTGTAAAAAAGATAATGTCACTAAGAGATATATGCAGTACATATTAACACAGCTTTGTTTAAATCTAAAAATTAAATATGTGGAATTGTACCACAAAGCGATCTTTGGTACATGCCTACGGTATCATAACGATAAGCAATCGAGACTTGGCATTATGAACGTTACGTAATCAACGATTAGTAATTACGATAAAAACACCTTTAGAAATTGCGCTGAAGAAGTTTTATAAAAAGTTATATTTTTCAATAAAAACCAGAAGTATTTCAATATAATTGCGTAAATTTACAATAACTATGCAAAGATATATCTCTTATCTGCCAGTTATATGTCAAAAAATGACGACTGCTGCGTAGTTTATTAGAGTAAGTACTATTTTTGAGCGTTATTTGACAATTATAGTGCATGATACAAAAAGAAACTTGCATCGGCCGGGAATCGAACCCGGGCCGCCCGCGTGGCAGGCGAGCATTCTACCACTGAACCACCGATGCGTGGTATACCAATTTACTCAAAGCATATAAGAACACATGTCATAAACTAGATTACAAATTCATATTCGTTTTTATAATATTGTACTTACAGTTTTCAAACCTTTATAATTTATTAATTATTGTATAACAGATCACTTTACATCATTCTCTAAAATTGGTACTTTATAATACATTTAAAATCGTAAAAAAATTAAAATATTAAAACTCGTAATTGCAGGAAGAAATATTTATAACAAAAACCATTACTATTTTTTTTTATTTATCAAGGTAACAGTTATTAATTAAAAAAAGAAGAAAAAATAATCCTCCCCGGCGGGGAATCGAACCCCGGTCTCCCGCGTGACAGGCGGGGATACTGACCACTATACTACCGAGGACTTCATGTTAACAAGCACTAAACTGATGGTACATATGGAACAGCAATTTCTATTTATGAAATACATTCAACATATTTACTTTTATTAAACAACGAACTTACGTCGACATCATTCAACAAGTTTGCCGCACGGAGACGTTCGCAAGGAATTCCTACGACAACTGCAGCCAGATGGCCTTCGTATTTAGTGGAGGAATTTCGTACGCCGCGCGGATACAAGATGGCATAGGTGCATACATATAAGAACAACGCACGCGCCGAGCACGGTCAGTAACAGCTGAGCAACCGATGTAGGGATTAAGTTCGTGTATTTGCTTCATTTCTATCTCTTTTTCCTCCATTCCAGCCGCTGGTGCATCTCACTCATTCTCTCTCCGTTTATCTGTTCCCTTTCCTTACGTTTTACCCCTTCCTATTGTTGCAGTTTAACGGTGGACACGTTTCGCTTCGCCCATAATAAAGGACTGGTCACGATAAATGAGCAGGCTGCCCGCGGGAGCGCGCATTGCTGTACGTTGTATTGCTGCGTGAAGAGTGCGCGCGTGGTGCGTGATCCGAGGTGTGCGTGCGAGGTGTCCCGTGAGTCCCGTCGTGCGTGAAGAAACGACGTCGTGTCATAGCAACGATACGTCCGATCTACCTACGTCTTTCTCTCTCTCTTCCGCTGTCGTCGAAGGTCCCTCGTCCGTCAGTCAAAATGAAGTGCACCACGTTCGCAGCCGTAGCACTGTTTCTCGGTACGTTTGGACTTTGCCAAGTTGCCCATTTCGTCGAATACTTTGTTCTTTTTTTTTTCCGTTTCTATTTTCAGGATAACGTAATGCATATCTCAGTCAACTGAGACAAATGCAAATGAAGAAGTAAGACGTGTTTCCGCAATCTTCGTCGGTGTTGACTTAACTTTTTTTTATATATTTTTTTTATTTTTGACTAATATTAGATAAAGATTTAATCTTGTGGATTGAAACTTTCCACGTATACGGAACTTAATCGGATATTATTGCTTTGTAGGTCTTCGATTTGGATTGTCGATCGTTTTACAGAGTTTAACGAGGCCTGTGCGAGAAAGTCGTTTTTGATGAGTTATTGGCAGCGTAAAACCGAGAAAGTTTCATTATCAATCCGGAAACAACGATAAGCGGTATCCGGGGAGTTTGTTGAGAAAATATACAGGAGGATGACAAATTGGACGTTGCCTTGAAATACTGGAAAACAAGAGATGTCTGTTGCATGCTTTAGGATATCTGATTTAGACAATTGATTTTAAATTCACACGTTTACATTGACTGAAAAGCGGAAAACTTCGAAGTGAGCATGGCGTTTATATTCGTGCAATGTTACAAACTCGAGATATCAAATCGTATCTGCTGTATCAGTTTTTTTTTTAATTACAAACGTTTTTATCAAGGCGTAAGATGTACTTTCAGTAGAAAGTGTTTATATCACAGGAAATTTCTTTGTTTTTTTATGTATAATATGTAAAACAACTTGTAGAGTCAAGAAAAAATTTCGGAAAGAAGTTCAGACGGGTTATTTGTGCTCTAACGTGGAAATTTAAGTGCTTTGCTAAAAAAAAAAAAAGAAAAAAAAACCCAAAGGTTGACTTGCGAAAAGACAATATTGTGTCGCATTATTTGCCGCCGGTTCACACATAAATGCCAGAAGCCAATTCAATTAGATACATTATATGTTATAAATATGATTGGGAGACACGTAAAATAAAATGTCTAACGGTGAGCATCATAATTTTTAATTACATTTTTTAATTACGTTCCAACACACGGCACGTTATTGCGATGACGTAATCTGCAATCGACCAGCAACTGGTATTTTTTTCTCCGCAAGGATTAATCGTATTATGTTCGGTTATTCGCTGAATATGAAATTGTCGGCCTTGATCGAAATTTCCAATTAAAATTACGATATAAATTACTGGCATTGATTAAGCGTTTCGGCTGTAAGTCGATCTCTTTCGAAATAAGAGGCATGTAATTTCTGTAATTTCGAAATGTAGTACGAATGGATATTTGCTATCCTACTTTTAATATGATAATGATACTAGTTACTCTAATTACGATAACTGTATGTATATATTTGAATTGCGAAATTATGACGATTTCACAATCTATCAGATTAATCGAACTTAACGTGTTGTAACTCGTTAAATTATTTGACAAAATTAATTAGAAAATTTATTACTATTTATATATAAATAAAATATAGGTTTGGGATATACGATAACGTTTGATCGTTGATCGCCAAGTTTTTAATAAGCGCTCGACGTACTTTGCCCGATGATTACGCATTTAAATGTGCTCGAACCTTGTCATTATATCAGTAAACATCGGGAAATCATTTTATTATCTTTGTTTCTAACTATATTAATACTGAGGCTGGCATTAATTATTATTCGTCAAGATAAAAATGTGGGGAATTTGCATAATTTTCTCTCGAGGGGCGTTTTATTAATTTCTAAAATTAGTCTCATGAGATGTAAAATTTCTAAAATTATTGCTTTAACACTTGATATTTGACGAAAATTTGTTCTTGAGATCATGCATTAGTGCACGTAGCATTTCAACCGTTTATGGCAAGCTTTGCGACTTCCTGTTGAACAAGAAAAGTTTCTGCGAAACGCCAACGTCTAAAAGAGAAATCTAGCGTGTATCGTGTTAGTTTATTATATATATTTGCTATATCAATTAACGCACATTTAAGTTTAAACGCATCTACTTATTATTATAGTGTAAATCTTTGTTTAAAGATAATTTCGACGAAAACGAATTTAATTAATAAGCGATGCTTTTATTGCGCAATGATTTACTACGTGCATATACGCGAAGAAAAGTCGAAATGGAAATCTGAAAAATTCTGTGATTCATACAGAAAATTAATGATATCATGAAACGGAAATTAATGAACGCAAAACACATGTCAGATCCTTCAGCAGAGTAGTGTAAGATGGTTGATGTAACACGTTGTGCAATCTGAAAATTAATATTGATTGCGTTTTTCTGACGAATATATATGTATATATACTTAGAAACTGCAGTCTGATTATGCTTGGGATTGCATAAAGTGCCTCATATAAGAAATAATATCTTTGATACATTTGATGATAAAGTGAAAAGTTTCACTTTACTGATATAAAAAGGTCCTCCGATTTCAATCAATTGTTTTTCTTTTTAGTCTGTAATAATGACTTTAGTGATGACTCACGCGTTCAAACACATCTTTGTCCTCTTTCAAAACTTTGACCATTATATTCCCAAATAGTTGATAATACCGCGTTATTCATTACGGTGATCCGAGTGCGCTGTTCACTGTGGCACTAAAGAAAAAAATGGCAGAACATTAATAACACGTTAATAAAACACTCGTTGAAAATTTGAAAAACGCACTCAAGCATAATACGGTAGTTTGTCGACATTACGTTGTGAACAATTTTCTCCATTAAATGTAATAAATGAAAAAGATAACACATGACTGTACGATGAAGGCTGGCATGAGTAACATAACATGGATACAAAGTCCGTAGATTATACATTTTGTGGTCTCGTGGCCGCATGAAGCTTCGCGGGGAAACATTCAAACAAAGGTTTCTCAGTTAGCTGTTATTATCGGGTTAATCAAATAGTTTATATAGATAATCTCATTTTATTTTGTATTTCTTGTGCGAAAGTTTTATGTTTCAACAAGACTGCTATGATTGAATAAGAGAAGAACAAATTGTAATTCGTACAAATAATATGCTTTTAAAAAAAAAAATGTGCTTCTGGACAATTAATTAACATATTATTTTTTTATTTCAGGTATCATTGCATGCACGCAGTCGCAAGAGAACTTGCCATCTGCTGACGAGGTACTGCAACAAGTTGGCCAGGTGGTTGGCGACATTCCGGAACTGAGAAATGTGAACACCTCGGCACTGCCCAGTGTCGAACAGGCGAAAAATCTCTTTAAAGAAAAGTGCACAAAGAACGGTGGGCCAAATGCATTCGACGAGGCAAATCGGGCCCAAGTTGAGATGGGGCAATGTCTTCAGTCGCTTATCAACATTACGGAACTTCAGGCGGAGATGGAAAAGTATAAACCGACCGGCGATTTGGATATCGTCTTCAAGAATTATTGTAACAAGCGCTCCACTTTGCGAGCTTGTGTGAGCAATTTTACGGATACGTTAGAACAGTGTCTGGATGAAAAGGAGAGAGAAAATAAGAAAATCGTGCTAAACATAACTGACTCGCTCCTCGAATTTATCTGCTATAAAGAAGGAGATCGAATTGCCCGTATGTACAAATTGATAAATGCATAAAAGAACATCTACAGAAGCATTTATAGACTCAGAGTTTTATTGACATTATGTAATTAACATTACAATTAATTTTATCTTTTTTTTATAGTTTTTATATCGGCTGGAGGACCAGAATGCTTCCAAGAAAAACAACAAGCGATTCAAGATTGTGCCAATCGTACTTTTAGTGGTTACATACCCAAAACTGATCCCACGACTAATTTAGTGGGACTGGAAAATCTGCCATCACTAAATTTTGGTGTTAAAGAATGCAGGTGAGCCGTGTAAAATTCTTTAGTTTGTTCCTTTTTAGAATTTTTGATAATTTACATATTTAAAACTCACCTGTTAATATTTTGCGATTTATATATGCTCAATTTATCTTGCAGGGACATGACTTTACTACAAACATGTGTCGTGACGGAATTGGAAAAGTGCTCGGATCCCACACCTGCGAACATAATGGATTCCATATTCAACTTCATCAAAAGGGTGACGCCGTGCGCAAATTTACTCAACGCACAAAGTGCTGCTGCTACTGGAACGCAGTCCGCATCCAGCGCTTCGCCCTTAGGCGCTCTTTTAACAGTAGCGATTACATCTACTGTTTTGTCTCTTGTAACAAGCTACAGTAGCTTTATACTGTAAAGCTTTATATTCCAAATATGCAAAGAAATAATGAATAGAGACATATGAAAGTTTATATGTACCAATGGGACAAAACTTAATATAGAGTAATATAAGAATTCATAGCAATAGACAAGAGATACATTATGGTTTCAGTTTTTGTAATTTTTTTTTTTTTTATGTAACGGTACAAGTGTTTCTTATTTTTTTAGAACACGAGATTTAATTTAAGTTTTTTTTTTTTACGTTTTTATATATCTTGAAATTTGTTTGATAATGTAATCAATATGTGCCTATTCAAATTGCATATTGTTGCATTACATAAAAATTAGATACTTGACACTTAATTAAAAATAATTATGATGAGATATTTTCCTTTAATGACCATTCACACATCAAAGTTCTTTAATATAAATATATTACTATATTTTATGTGCATGTTTATTACAAACAAGAATATTTTTATTTATGTGATTATATTTATGTAACTAATGCGAGTATATTTACACTTGTTACTTGCTATATTATGCAAGTAAAACGTGTAATAAGTAAAATACAAATTTTTATTAAGAAAAAAGAATAAAAGATGTATATCTTATATTAATATTAATTGTATTAGTATCTCATTTATATGAATGTATTTTTTGAATATTTTGTGTATGTACAAGTTCCAAAAATCTTAGATAAGATTATAGGTAACTTCGTTTTACGAGTAAAATTTTTTCCGATAAATTCTGATTTTAGTTACATATTATAGATCTTATTATAAAAAAAAATTGTGCCTTTCGGGAAGAAATTACATTTTTACAAACACTAATAAATTGTGATGTTAGTTTGTAAAAACTTTTTACTATTTCGTATGATTAAAACAGAAAACAGTATTGTTCGTGGAACAATTTAGAATCGATAGATTCACATGACATTGTTACCGATTTAGTAGATACGAGCACGTGGTGTTAAAATCACATGTTCAATTGATCCAAAAATACAAATGCGATAAGTACGGCAGATGTATCTTAATACATAGTTTAAGCACCAAAGCGTTTGAAACTACTTTGTTAAGACAATATACTTAATAAATTCCGTACCTTATTTACAACTAAGCTGTCGTGAATTTTTTGCGTTAGAACATCTTAAAAAAATTCACGATTTTTCCATATATTCAAGAGATCTATCTTATTGTTTCCATGTTATTTCTAAAAAGGAAACCTGTTTCTACTTAAAATATTGTTTTCTCTTTCCGAACGTAATAATAAAAATGTATTTTTAATTACGCTATGCCTTATTACAATTTTGTCTCAGGTAGATTGAAAATCCCACGTCGGTGTCACATGTCGGCGCAGATAAACCAGAAGTCTCCAAAGGCGGTTTCTGCGCACACTGCACAAGATGCAAGAAATATTACGTCCGCCGATTGGCTCGGGCACGTTCGAGCATTTTCGACTGTAATCGCGCGGTGAATCGAGCAAGTTCGCGGCCGGGGTGAGGACGACAAGATTGTCAGTGCACTTGAGAAAGCCCGCCGAAGGCTGTCTCGACGTGTATGTTCTGAACTGTTACGCATCATGTTAATGAGCCTTCGTCTACTCCCAACGAAAAATTCACGTGGCGTATTCAGTATACGAAAGAAAGACATTAGTTCGAGACATTTACCCTCTTGATCGAGTCTTTTATCTAGTATCAATTGTGCGACAGGCAGGCTGAGGAACGATGCCAGGCAAAGGGGGCAGAAGAGGAAAGTACGGTAAGCATTTGTCATCCCCGCGAAATTCCAGTCGTTTCCTTCTTCCCCCGCCCTTTACGCGATCTCTTCCCGTCCGGAGGATCTCGCGGTGAAGAAACGACGCACGTGACGCGCACGACGTTATTAAATTATCGATTTGCGCCTCCGTTCGTCCGTCCGTCCGTCTCTCCGTTCGTTTCTTCGTTCGTTCGTCCCGGATGATTCACGCACCCGGAATGGAAGTCCCAGTTTACTTTATCGAGTTACGTCACGTCCCGCGATCGGCGGCGGTCCCTTTTTTTTTTCCTCCGTTGAGACCAGCCGCGGCCCTTTTTGGCGCGCTGCCTCTGGCTCCCTTCGCGAGATCATGGCGGACGCGCGACATGGTTCCCATGTGACTCTCATGCCTCGTGCCCCTGACACATGGAACCCGTCGGCGTGGCGCTCTGTCTCGCGAGAAAAATATCCTGACGCGAGAACGGAGTCCGCGTCCTCGCAAGGCCCTTCGTAAGGGCGCGCAATCGCGCTTACGCGCGCGCCGAATAAAAAAAGTGCGCAATTTCCGCGAGAGGTTATGCGAGACACCTGACAAAGCGCCGCGATGCGTGACGCGAACGCGTCACGTTCGCGCGCGTTATCCACGGCGACGAGATCTATCTATAGACTAACGCAAGAGATGTCTACTGCGTTTTTTTTCTTTTTTTTTCTTTACTTTTTCCTTCTATTTTCACCGTTCTTTTTTTCTCTTATTTTTTTATTTGACTCGCTCGATACTTCTCCCCGTCGCGGCTGGTCTGCGTGAACGGAGATTTACGCAATCCGCGGTAATCGGCAGCGAGCGGATTGCCGCCGTTATCCAAGCCTCTATTGACATTTCTCTGTTCTGTCGCATGTTCATCCGTCGAAGAACACGTCGTTACCGAAGAGAAAAATATTTCCTCGCCCCGCCCTTCTCCAGTTCTCGTTCAAGCCGTTCAAGGACGCGGCTCGAGCCGTAGATTCTTATTATTCCCGTATTGCGCGTTTGTCCCGGATAAGCTTTCGAGCGCTTCTTTTCTCTTGTTTGACGCTCGAATCGACGATAGCCCCAATCTCCTTCCAGTCGATAAAATCCGTACGCCGCTCGTATGATCCGAGAATTATCAAATTTATGGACTCGATTTTATTTCGTTTCCTTTGAACGATTTTAATTATTTTATTAATTCGTTAATTTATTTTTATTTATTATTATTATTACTTTTTTTTTCTTTAAATTAAATTATAAATATTGTTAATATATTTTAACGTTAAGATTTTTTTTTAATACTCAAATGTAAATAATATGCTAATAATTTGTCGTCAGCTTTGTAATATTTTTCCTTTCATTTATATATATATCACTCTGCCAAAACAGGTACAGCTGAGCGGTTTTCATATTATGTAACGCGACGTTCACTTTTAGAAGCCGCTATTATTTACCGGAGATCGGATAGTTTATGATTAACGTGTTTTTAAGCCTTTGTTTTATCTATTACTGGCAGAGACAAACTATTATCAAGACTTTGAGACACTTCTATCCCTCCTTCTGATGACGCAGGAATATTAAGATTACTTATCACTACTGTTGTCACGTATTAACAAACATATGTGAACTTTGTGACTCCATATGGCACACCTTATTGACAGTTTACCAATTATACTTCTCATTTTTAGTTTTTTTTAATCATGATTTACATTTCGCAAACATTTCAAAAATAGATAAATGCATATATATATATATATATATATATATATATATATATATTTGTAAAGTCATCCATGTATAATACGCGAAAGATACATGTGGCTTTATGGACATATGTCTTACCCATATGGCTTCTCCCAGCAGGTGGAAAAAGAGCTGAGTTTACATCTGATGAGGATTCGATCAACAATGATGCGTGTAGCGAGACCAGCGGCCAATCCGACAATCGTAGTGTACTGGAGGACGCAAACGACAACGAGGTGGACGAGCTCGCGCAGCAGGAAGCGTTTGAGGAAAAGCTGAGAGAAGCGATCGACGGATTAACGCAGAAGAGCGCAAAAGGCCGGACCATCTGCTTCAATGGCATCGAGAAGATCTTCGCCATCAAGTATATACCCGACTTCGTAGAGGACAGAAAAATGACGATCACGGATGCTGTAGAGCGAGGCTTGAAAAAAGGACGTGGCGACGAACAGTCTACGGCGGCTAGATTGAGCACCCTGCTGTGCGTCCAGTTGGGCGCCTTCGAGAGTATCGACATGGTCTGCAGGGATTTAAAATCGACCCTGACATTTCTCGCTAATGACAACACAGCTTCCGTTCATGCACGCGCCGAGGTAATAATCATAAGATTACCATAAAAGAGACGTCGCAATCAAGGATCAAAAAACATCTCGCATTTTATGTAATACGTTTCATAATTTTTATATTAATTTTAGTGCTGCTGGGCATTGGCCATGAATCAATTCTTATCGGGCAATGATACGGCTGACACCATGGAAATTGTACAATTACTGTCATCTATATTTTCGGGCTCCTACTTGAAAGGAAACGGTGCAATTGCAAACGTATCCACAGATGTGGCGGCACTACACGCGGCAGCTATCTCATCATGGACCCTGCTTTTGACCGTCATGACTTCCGCGGATATCTACAATTTGTTTTCGAGTGGCAGGACAAACAGCTACATGCCGTAAGTCGTCTAGCATCGACACGCAGGAGCGCTCAAACAGTAGAAATTTTTAATTAACGTGAACAATTTCATTTTTAGGTCGCTCAATCGATTGCGTGAATTACTCGAATCGCCGCATCTTGACGTACGCCTCTCAGCTGGTGAGGCGCTAGCAGTGATATTTGAACTCGGTCGTGATTTTTCTTGTGACTATGAGCAAAATTGGGCACTTGATTTGGTCGAAATTCTCAAAGAACTCGCCACGGATTCTAACAAGTACCGCGCTAAAAAAGATCGCAAACAGCAACGCGCTAATTTTAGAGATATTCTGCGTTATATCGAGGTGAGTAATAACACGTGTTATTTACTTGAATAAATTTATTTAATTAATAATTACATTTGGCTGCCAAAAATGGAACAAGATACTACATATACAATTTATTTTACTTTTAGGAAGATATCGTTCCAGAAATGCATGTTAGATTCGGCCAGGAAATTCTGTATTTAGAAGGTTGGTGCGCAAGGACCCAATACAACGCTTGCTGCCGTTTATTAGGTCCCAGTATCAATATCCATCTTGCTGAAAATCAACTCCTGCGCGAGATTTTTCATCTCGGTAATAAAGTTCTACCTCCACCGGTCACGATTAAAACGAGTAAATTGGAACGAGTAAGTATCTGTAAATGCAATTGTTTGTTTTAAATAAGACTGATTTATTATTCCCTTTCCTTTCGACTTGTAGACTTTAATGAACGCGGCCGCGTTCAAAGCACGCACCATTCAGCGCAACAAGAATCGGGACAAACGATCTGCGGCTATGGCACCGTAATTACACTTCTACTCTCCTAAACTGGTTGTCTTATTTTAGTATATTATAAATATGCTTAAAATTTTTCCTTTAATTTATTGTAGCTAATTTAACAGCATAAAATTGCTGTTTTCTTAATCGATTTTCGGGTCGAAATTATACAGATATTCTATATAATGTCTGCATATTCTTATTGCATAAATTCTGTCGGTGGTAATGTGATTCATCTTGTCACTTTAACAAGTATATTTATTTAGTAATATTTAATAAAATTCATGTGTGTGTGTATATATATACAAATTAAAACGTATGTGTATATACAGTTATAATGCTGGTAAGAATTATTGCATTTTATATAAATTATTAATTACACGATCGATATCAGTGATCTCTTTTCAATTGTTATTGTTAATTTTTCGCTTGAATATGTATATTAAACATGTTGGGTTTGCTAATAAAATTGTTTTAATTACGAGATCAAAAAGTTAATATCTGATTTAAAAATGAATTATAATACGCAAACTGATGGAATTATTTCGTACGTAATAGTTAATACATACATAATATGTATGAAATATTTGCTAGCATACATGTACATAATTATATATAAGTTGTAATGACGTATTTAAATAAACTAGTACATAGATTATATAAACATTGACATAAAACATTTTATTAATATATATATTTTTTCTTTTTTAGAAAACAGTCCAACAAATGTTTACTAGATATCTTTATCCTCACTGGCTAACAACGTCGATCACAGTCATTTTCATTAAAAAAAAAAAAAGTAATCAAGAAATCATATAATAACAATTCTTTAATTAAGTACATTTCAATCACTGATATATCTGACAACCATCACGATTATAATACAGAAGTACATAAAAATAACGATTGTATGTAATTACAAGGCTTACCACTATTATATTAAGCGTACAGTCATGGCAACCATCAATCTACAGCCTCATTTTATCATATAAACATAATAAATTCGTATATATAAAAAGAAATTTATATGTACATTGAAAGGCAGGTAATGCATTTGCTGCGGCGACAGCGGCTGGCGTACGTGACTTCACCCTCTCGGCTGCCGAGTGTGGGGAGATGTAGTAGGCCGCGTTCCCTTTCAGTCCTCTATGACCGGTGCTCCGCAACACATCTACGCGCGAGCTTCATGTGAGATTCGACGCACACCATGTCAAGATCACGTACGCTAGCTGCCATCGCAGCACCATGAATGTCATTCTTGACGGTGAGTGTACATATAAATCGCTTGATAAGCGGCTCAAACATGCAAATTGACAGTTTGCGCTTTAAATTCTTTCTCTGATAGCATGTGCCATCGATAGCCCAATATTTTGGACACTTCCCTTTCCGTGCTCTCGTAGTTACGGCTATTTACCTTAATCCATCGATAATACTCGGATGATCTGTCCAGAATTTCCGACCAGGCTCTATCAAATCTCTTCAAAACTACATTTCGTCGAACGTACAAACAGCGTAAGCACTTTGCGGTAGAAACAATCTCTAAAAGTGTAGCGGTCGATATTTTATCTCGGATCATCTGTGGAAAATATTATTTCTCATTATATTGTAATTAAAAAAAAAAAGAAAAGTATGGATAATGATGGAACAACGTCTTTTAACTCTTTTTTTAGTTATTGTTATATTAGGCATCTAAGAGAAGCCAGATAAATAGATTGATGATGTTTAACATTCACTTTGAATATAAAATCTAAGATGGGTCTTACAGATTAAGGACTTTATCAAGTTCGAGTTCTTCTTCATATTTTATACAGTTGTTCAATTAACTGTTTTCCTAAATGCAGAGATGCAAGCACTTCTCTATACATTTTAGGATAAAGATTAAGAAGCGTGTGAAATTTAATACTTTGAATATTGAGCACGCGCAGCATTGAGATAAGTAAGCCTAGAATAGTTAGAAGGAGAACTTACACTCATACAATAGCAAGAAACTTTCATAATGTGTAAAGGTACGAACGCATGCCAGCACATCGTAAAGTCGCGTTGTTAACACGTCAGTGTTTTAGGGAAAGCCATCACAAGCTTTTTGGATTCAAATACAAAATGCTACCAGTGTATGGAGATTCGGGCACATTCGGCAGAATTGCACTAACGCCTCGTCCAATCTCTTAGCGAAGCTCCTATGTAGATAATATCTCGTTACTCCCTTGAAAGCGTACACTCGTATCGTCGAATCGAAGAACGTTCCGTGAAATACCATGGACGGCGAAACCTGTAGAGCATTAATAAGATAAAAAATTGTTGAAATTTCGCCGTCTGACATAAAATTGCATATTATTATGTTACTAACTTGAGTGTTCGGATTATTCAATACTATGCTATGACAAGGTATGACGCTGTGTTCCAATAAATCGATAGGCAAAAGGATATCGGTAGCTTTATGGCTCTCTATTTCAAAATGTACTTTTAAGTAGGGATTGTTTGCTCTCATCTTGATCCAAGACGCTCTTTTTGGCTAAAATAAAAAACCTGAATAATTATTCAGCGACTTGAAAAAGAATTACATATTAAAATATAGCGTTATAATTACCAATCTTATGGTAGTATCCTTTGGACTGTATCGATTTTGCAGGATATGAAGGTGCCTTAATTTTGTATACCCTATTAGCTCTATTACATCTTCGTGTAAATTTTGAGGACTAACAACTAAAACCTGAAAATATTTTTCATAAAATATCAAGAAATATTAATTTATTATCGCACGCGTCTAGTGTACTCACGTTTAAGTTAATGAATACTCCCACGTGTAATAACGGACAATTGTAACGCGTGGTGTTTATCAGTATCAATTTAGACAAGGTTTGAGTACAATTCACACAAATGTCGTCCATCAAGTGTAGTGCTTCATTGCTCTCAAGCATTAAATCTATCAGTTCTAGACATCTGAGATTCTGCAAGTTTCTCATAAGCCTCTTAAGCGCCTCCAGCAATTTCCCACCCGTGCCAAAGACTCGGATGCGATCGGGATCGTCCCTGTTTGCCATGTTGCAAGGGAAGGTGAATTTGAGTCTACGAATGTAGGTGCCCACACCGGCTACGGACGTGTTATCAGAGCCTTGCCGTTCGGCGTACCACGATATCATGTTCATGAACTCGTAGAGGTTGTAAAAGTTGAGCATGGGTTCGAACACAAGCGTGCGGAAGTTCTTCCCAACTTTATTCAAGCAAGTGGACGTTCTTATGTGGTCCAGGACGTACTGCCAGCCGCTGTAGTAGTTGAACTTGCCCCGTGTGAGAGTAGTGTCCTCGAGAATAAACGTGGACCATACATTCTGCAGTTTGAAAGCGCGATACCAGGACCGGCATACCAGTGATGCATAGTAACGCTCACGGATGGTCAGGTAAGAGAATATCTCCTCCAGCAGAATGTCCGGTATCTGATCCCAGGAGCTGTACTGCTTGCGCAGCTTATCATCCTCTGTGTCCTCCTCCTCCAGATCTATATACAAGGCTTGACAGATAAGAATCATTTTATTTCTCAAAAGTCAAACCATTATCTACTGTCTATAATGCTACGCGCTTTCTCGCCTTGTATTAATGCCCTATTTTTACACGTCCACCTTGAATGCAAATTATTTTTAGACGATATTAATGTCAATCGCAATTACAAATTAATCAGAGGGTTGTTCAATCGCGACTTCATATCTCGTTCTAGCAAAGGTTTTACCTCGCACGCCGGCATTACGTACGAAACACCGCACGTATGTATATGTACGTGCATACACATACGTGCCGGAGTATTACGTCGGGAATAAAAAAAAAGAAAAAGAGAAAAACAAATATGCACAAAATTATGCAGCAAAGAGAGAGAGAAAGCGTGTGTTTACACGCGACGAGACGGGCTGTACACGAGCGTCGTTTCTCTCGTCAGAGATGAGGAAATTAGGCCAGGTGATCGGAGTCTCGCCTCTAGAAACATAAATTTCTGCGGAGAAACGAGGGTCATCCGGCACGCGAAAACGCGAGCGAGGCGGAATATATCGATCGTTTTCATGGATTTTTCTCGGAGGGAGGAGGGAGGAGGGTAGGAGAGGCGAGAGGGAAAGGGAGAGACCTCGCTCACCTTTGTCCTCCTCGTCGAATTTCCAGCAGCCCTTGTTCATCTTCGATGCTGCTCATCGACAATACATTGAAATAACGTATCCTTACGGCGGAGTATTTATACGCGATACCGCTAAAAATACACCGGAAAAAATGGGAAGGGGCGGCCGGCCGCGCGTCGCCATGACGCGATTTTAAATCTCCGCACCTTCGCAACGGGACGGCGAGCCGCAAAGTTACCGCTTGGACCTTTAATTTTTTAGGAAAAACACCGTGGTCGACGAGCACGCTTCGCCGAGTCGTCGAAAAGATAAAAGCGCGCTTGACGCGGAGATCCGCTATGATCTACTCCAAAGGCCAAACTTTTACGCATCACAAGACTGGCGAGGCTGCCAGAAAAACGTCAGGAGTCTTGAACCTCCCCTCCCGCCCTCGACTCTAACCTACATTTTGGGTAAATGGCGTGGATGGGGCGTCACGTCACGCTCGTCACGCTGTCACAAGAGGTGGACTTAACCTAAGCGTTCTCGCGGGCTACTGCAATTTTCTTGAATTTTTCACTCGACATCGCGGGAGATTTACCGCGACGGTCATCGGGATGAACGTGGTCGGCAGGTTGTGTCGCTCGACACAGACCTCGCGAGGCTGCAGGTATGTAACTTACGGACACGCGTGAAGCCGGTGCACGCCGTGCCGATCGTTTAAAATAGAAAAAAAAAAAAAAACGATTGTGTAACGTTCTCTGAATGCTGCGGCGTTACTCTAATTTATAGTTTATAAGATTATCGCTCGTAGGTCTTAAATGCATTTTTTGCAGAAATCTACATATCACACGAGCAATTAGAAATGCGTATGAAGGCCCGGGTAAGACCACCGTAACATTCATTAGCAAGGAGATTGGAAGTAGACTCTTGGTGAACCAGTGCAATGAGGTATTTGTTTAACTTGTTGATATTTCACATTTATAATTGGAAGAGCTGAACTCTGGATTGCTAATGATTGTCTTTCAGATTGGATTCACATTAAATACCGGGACAAAAATCATAGGGCCAACAATACTTTTTCCGAGACATGCCGTTTGCTGGAATATCGCATCTAGCAGGCACATAAACGAAGCATCACTTTCGCTATTCACAGTTCTGGAACCGAAACCAGACCTTTTAGTCATCGGACTGGACGATCAATACGATTTCGAGTTTATGAAAAATATCCGACAATGCGTGCAAAAGCTTAATATTGCGTCAGAAATAGTTTCTGTTCATAAAGCGTGCACAGTGTACAATTTTATCAACGAGGAAGGTAGATATGTCATCGCGGCGTTGATACCTCCAAAACAACCTAAAGTTCCATTGAAATTGGGTCAAAGAGATTCTGTGAAACAAATAACTGACTCTAACAGTGCTAAGAGTGGCAAAACAGACAGTGCAAAAACAAAATGATAAAAAATTCATATATGTACATACAAATAACAACTTAGGACAACTGTATTATAGTGTACAATAAAATAATTTTTTGTGTAAAATTTTACAGCTTTAGTTGTTCGAAATAAAACGTTAAATTATTTTAGAGAAACAATGGGAACGTCAGAGAAAATTACGAAAACATTTATTCCAAACGTGACAAAAGTGAAAACTGTTTAAATTATTCTATTAAAAAAAAAAAAATTCTTTATAACATTACATTTTTCATTGCAGATTTTTCATAAGCTGAGGCACAAAGTTCAGTTCTATACGAGTTTTCTCAGCGGTGTTAAAAAAAAAAAAAGATCAACAAAGCTTTGCAAGAGAATACTGTTACTTCAAGATAAAAAAGTCAACCTAACTATCAAATTTATAGTTGAAGTCTTGGTTATTGCGACGTCGTCTCTCTTCGCAATTTTATTATACGCAATATAAAGTAACGCATATTCTTAACTATCCGGAAAAAATTATGCTATAAGTAATAAACGATTCCTTCAACGGCTAAGAGTACATTTAACTTGATTTATTTCACACAAGAAATGTACAAGACACGGGTCGTAAAAGCTCCGAAAATTAATTATTATAAAACGAAAGGTTTGGAAGAAATTCGTGACTCGCCACTTCCAAAGCTTGTAGTTTTCGGATTGTAAATTATTCTTGTATAAATAGTTTCGTCGTAAACTCAATCTACACGCTACAGCCTGCTGGACGATACGCACGTTTTTTTTAATATATATTTTTTATTTTTCCTTTGCCAAACAATTTTACCGCGATTCAGATCACAGGGAAACTTTCAAGAGGATCTCGAGGAATCACGGAGGCTGAGGAACGACTGAAGAATTAAAGGATTTATTGTTCCGTCCAAATGCAAACAGATACTTTTAATCAATGTATTGAACGCAACTCTACAAAACAACTTTTCGATTCTTGGACTAGATGCCTTATCGTAACATTGAGCTCGACAGGAATTACCTCCGAGAGAGACAAGCTAGACATACATCTGTTTCGGAATTTTGCGTTTATAGTAATTCGCTCAGCTCTGGAATTTCTTGGACATCTTTATATTATCGTATTTGAATCTCTCCTGATATTGCACCTAGAGAAAATCATATGTCGCGTCCACACTTAATTCACTTGCACAATTTTCTGTAGTTTAGTTAACGTACGATCGTATGACTTTTCGACACATCCGTCGTAAATCGCAACGCAAAGTTTAACAAATCAAATTAATTTGAAGTAGAAAATCTCTATGACGCACTTAGACAAATATATACTCTTTTTTTTCCCTTTTTCTTTCTTCTTTTCCTCTTGCTTAATTAAGGCACCAGTGTACCTAACTTATTGGTAGCTTAAAGAAATCGCGTTGCTTTCTACAGTCGCGCGACAAAGTCCCTGTGTAACAGTCTTGTGAAATATTTGAAGGACAGCAAACGTTTTAAAAATTGTGATTATTTAAATTTGGTTGCATGTATATTTTTATATGCTATTCGAGAGTCTTTCCTCGTATTCTCAATAGTAATTTTCGCATCCGTCTCTTTTTTTTTTTTTCTTTTTTTCTTTGATAAAATTTAGGATTAACTCTATGTTTAGGTTGAGCACGGCGAGTTAAAAGAAAAACTGATATGAACAAATCTTTCACATTGATTGACGAACGCATAAAAAATCGACCCATTATTATTCTTTGATATCTAAAAATCAAAAGCCAATTCGGGAGCCACATTAACACCTATTTTTATTGTTGTGTAAAAATAATGCAATACTTGTGTCGAAGCAGGCTTATCCTGCAGTATATTCACCATTCCATATCTATATAATTCATATCTCACAATTAACAACTCGTCCCAATCACGCGGCTGCTCTTGCCCTGAATTATAATTTATATAATTATAATTTAGCATCGATTCTATTTTTTCTTTTTTTCCTAATGGTCTCTTAATTTCTTTATCGTTAGCACATTGATAACGATAACAATGACGATGATGGTGACGAGACTATCATGACAAAGATGAAAATGATGATGAAAATGATGATGATAACGATAAAGATGACGATGAAGATGACGATGGCAATAACAATAATTATGAGACTAACGGGAAAGGAACAGAAGCAGGGACAGTACTAATAATCGATACAATAATACTAATAACAATAATATTAATAATAATAAAAAGGAATAATATTAATATTATATAAATTATAATATTAATATTATAATATAATAATATAGCAATTATATTATACGACGATGTTGATGCCGATAACGACGATGACGATATGAAGGTTGGCTATTCGTTGCGTTGAGTTGCACGTGTACGATCAACGAGATAGCGATTGTGTTAATGGGAATGGTAATGACAAGGATGTGCGGTAGTGTAGCGCGTTAGCGTAAATAGAAATGAAGAGCACAATCAGAAATCGCAATAGAAAGTTAGTTTTAATAAACCAACTGGCTGAGTGATTTTGCCAGTTAGATACTTTTAATCATTTTGCAAATTTGCCTCACAATTCATTTCTCAAGGGCAGGAGAGGAAAGAGAGGGACAAAGGATAATAATAGAATATGATAAAATCACTAATCGATAATAACATAAGGCATTATGTTGAGGATCTCGCCCTGGTAACTGGGCCTCGCTAGCATCTGATGCCACTCCCGAAATTCCATATTGTCAGTTTGGTTGTTATGCACACTTTTTACACTATCCACATTCGGCAATTCTGGCAACTTTCCGTTCCCTCCGTCCGTGGCATTCGAGCGCTCGACACCGTCGGAACACGCGATTGTCGTCGACAGCCTCGGCTGGAAGTTCCCATTAAGTCCTTCAAAATATTCTGCGTGTAACCTTTCGAGATCCTCAGCGGTAACCTCCCGTGGTGGCGGAAAACACTCGACGTCGTCTTGTTCTTCGCTTTCGCCCCAGTCTATCGAACTGGGATCTAAGGGCGGTAACTTGGCCAATATCTCCTCGACCGTGAGATCCCGCTGCAAGGGCGATCGACACGTCGAATTCTCGGTGGTACCCGATAACCTATCGTCTTCGTGCAGCCTGTCTTGACACAAGTCGGGCGAGGGCTCGCGACAATTCTCCGTAGATTTCACTCGACCCGACTTTTTCGTTTTGCTAGAGAACGTCTCCGAAGAGGCCAGATTCCTGTGAAGACTCTGGGAGTTCTTTTGGCTTGAGCAGCGCAGATACTTGGACACCTGCTCATTGTTGCTGCCTCGCAGAACATCTTCCATGCTAGGAGGTTCCGCGACGCTTTGACTAGGTAGGGCATTGGCGCTTCCGACGGGACTACAATTACTTCCGCGCGCCTGCAAATCGGCCAGTAACTCCTGCGTGGTCTTGAGTTTCGGATTCCTCGAGATACTGGCCAGCTTCTCTTTTACGCTGTCTTCTAACGATTGTCGTTTCGCGGATTTACTGCCCTTCTTACGACCGCGTTTTTTCGGGCCCGGTTCCTCGTTCGTGGTCTCGAGGGAGGTCTCCGCAAAACAATCGGAGATTCGTTCTTTCAGTGTGGGGCTAGGCACTTGCGAATTTAAATTACCACTTATGTTCTCGCCGTTGAACCGTTGCTTTTTGACTTCTTCTATCGTAGACTCAGTTCCATGTGGCGATTGATAGTATTGACATTGGTCCTTGCTGCTCTCCTCTTTCCGCAGTCGTTTATTAGAACTGTGTGTACGCGGCACTGCTTCCGTTACGTGATTCTGATTCGAGCTACCGAGTACTGGGGATGTATTCTTCAAGCAGGGGCCTATCCTGTGATTGCTGGTCAAAGTAATTGACTGCTTGTTATTTGAAGAATTCGTGTTAGGAGATCGCGAATGGTCACTGTGCACTGATAGTGCTGGACTGAGAACCTGTAATTACAAATTTACAATTTTTAATCACTAATCCGTAACTAGAATTACTTTAAATTAAATTCACGAACAATATGAGATAAAAAAATTAACAAAAAACGTGTCAAATACTTACTCTAAGAGGAGTGGCATCTTTTAATAATGGACTGTGAGGTTTAAGCCCTCGTAGCGCAGGACTCTGTGGCTTGAAATTCCTCAAGGCCACTTCTTTCGCCCCATTGAGAGCTGGTGGTGCCGTGTCAGCCAGGGTAGGCTGTGGCGTAGAGTGTACCGTCGGTAGAACCATGTCTCGCCAGCGGCGTACCAAATCTTTCGCACGCTTGGCCAGGGCTTCATTACTTGTCTTTCGACGAAGCTCATTGATGTGTTTTCCAAGTCTCGTAATCTACAAAACGTGATTGCTCTATGATTACATTGCTTTCATCACATTAATTATTAAAAATATCCTATTATTATTAAACATAAACATCGATATAAAATACAAATTTAATAATTAATTGCAAATAGTTATATTACAATTGCTAATGATTAAGAAATGTATTCATAAATGCATATCTAGATTAACAGCATACATCAACTTATAAATATTATTAAGTTAAATGCTTTCATCTCTTTCAAAACAAGAAATTATAACCTATTAATGTAAAAGAAATAGAGCATAACACTAGGCATAATTGTACTTGGTATCCATATTTAACAAGATTAATATAAAATAATACTAAAATAATAATTTAAAAATTTACTGCAAGTTCTTGTAATACATTTACTCATACTTTTTACACTTATTGACAATATCACAAAGTGGAAAGAATATAGAATGAGAAGACGATAAAAATAATTGCTGGGAGTATTATGTATGTATATCAGAAAACTGTTGACAATTAACTCCTTCATTACCTCCAACACTTCTTTAGTGACTGTCGTCTTTTCCAGTGCCGAAATAACGTCGACAACGGATCGCATATCGACGACCTGAAATAAGAATAAGCAATTTTTTAACATATGCCTATCCTGATTACGAGCACGTGAGTATTACAATTAAATTTGGATGCTTAAAAAATTTAACTTTTAAAGGGAGGATTTTAACGGTAAGTTCATACAAATACACGCACACTCGCGCAAAGTTTCACGTACATATAACGCTACATACGAACGTACGTGCCCACGTACACACGCTCGCACGCATTTGCGTAAAGAATGTATGCGAAGTTGTGTAATTATTAAGTTTCTCAGCGCGAAGAATCGATAGGATATTTCGGCTGAGGAAGTTGCTGAACTTCTGCAACGACATTTTACGTAAGGTGCTTCGGGAATTAATAAAATGTATTTCGCAAAGTGCGCGAGATGGTAGGATTCGCGGGAGGATATTACACCACACGCTCGCATACACGCATGCATGCATGTACGCGCGCGCGCGCTCGCTCGCACACATGCCAGAGATGGAAGGCATCCTCGAGCAATTTTATCGAGTGGTCAGCATGGCTGTGTCCGAGAAAACGTATGGATTACCGTGGAATTTCGTCGCCTTTCCCGAAGCTACGTGCATGTTCGGCCATGAAATCCGCGAGCGAAAGGGTGTCGTCGATATCATAGCAACAGCGTCCGCATAATTCGACCGATTTCCGAAGTTTGCGACGGTGCGATTTAAGACAGTAAAGAATAAAAACGGGGGTGGAGTACCATAGCGCCGGATAGACGCATCGGCTCGCGAGTTGAAGATCGAGGTTATGTGACCAGGTAGCCGAGAACGCGCTCACACGTACGTTGTTACGTTACGTTACTCCCGATTCGGCCGGTGTCCTTTTCCTACCCCCGCTCGCTCTCTTTCTCTCTGTTCGTGTTTCCCCTCCCTTGCACATACATTCGACAGCGGACCGAGCGAGTATGTGCGTGCGTGCGTGCGTGCGCGCGTATTGCATGCGTACAATCGAGCAGGCCATACGTCGTAGTGGCCGCGGATTGCCACGGCATCGCCTACGTTGCGGAGAGAGGAGCAGTGTCTCGCGCGGCACCGCGGCCGATCGCGGGCTGGCGGCGCGCGGCGCGCGACGGCGACGACGGCCGTGGCGGCACTCACACACTCGCGCGGCCGCCACGCTACCACGCGCGCACACACACACATATATATACACACACACGCTGTCACTCTAGCGGGCACTCTCGCGCACGTCACTGGTACAGGCAGCAACACGGCGCACGGGGGATCGAGAGTGGCCCGATAGCCGTTTGCGCGTACGGACATGGAGACGGCGCGGTGCATCTCGCCGCGACACACCACACACCGCCTTTACTTACATTGTATTCCTTGTCAAGGGATTTCAACAATTTTTCGGTGAGCTCGCTGCAATATCTCTGCATCGGGGTATCGCGCATGGGGGCCCACCACGGGGGGATGTATTGTATTAGGTTAAGGAAAAATAGAGTCCAGGCTCCACGCGTATATCGGAGAATTCGGTCGCGATGCGCGAGACACGAGGGAGACTCGCAATGGCGACTACCGAACTGTGCGCTCCACCGTCGTTCGCATGCCCTCCCTGCCTCCCGAGTGCCTCCTAGTCGCGGCCCATGCATCGTCCCTACCCCCACCGTCGGCTGTCAAGATGACACTAGCGCCACAAGCGGTCCACCGTAAATGTCCGAGTTTGTCCGAGCTAGTGGGCTCCTCTCGCGTCCCTACACCCTTCACCGCGCGCTCTTTCGGCCGTGTTCGCGTCAGTTTGTACTCGGTGCCGCTCGGTGCGCTTGGCGCTGCGCGACGCGCAACGGCGCAACGAACATTGCTGGACCCTCGTCGCTGCTGCTCATTGCCGTATCACGAACCGGCTGCGGATTCGAATAGGTTCTCTTGCGAATTTCGAGCTCGTCGCGTAGCGTGTCTTTCGCGAAAGCCGACTAGCGTCACCGGCCCGACATGCACTGGAGCTCCTCATGCCGAATAATGAGTACCGTACCGGATCTAGCGCGTTAAACCCGATACATATGCCGAGGATATTTCGCGCGCCGAACACGCCTCCATGCCACCGTACTCTCATATATCTCCGGCCCGTGGCTTCTCACGGGCGGCCGAGGGTGCCGATGACTCATCGTATCCCGATGTCGATTAGAATATAACATTCGCCTCATCGAAATCGCGGCCCACCAACGCTCACGCCGATGAGCCGACCGATATACGGGGTAAGGCGTTCGAAATCAACAGCCTGACTTACGTCGATATTTCACTATCTGCGAGCGAGCGAGAGAGAAAGAGAAAGAGAGAAAACGTAACCGAGCGAGAGAAAGATAGAAATGGATTCAAGAATGTGCAACAAAAGTCTTGTAATTTTTCCGCGTCGTCTATAGTTTGCGTGGCTCTGTTCCGGATGGAGTTATTTCAGATGAAATCATTTGCATAAGTCGATCTTTTCGAGCAGGTCGCACGAAAATGTCAAGGTAGGGCCAGGCGGGCAAGAATACGTAACGAGGCGTCTCGTATTTGATTCCAGTGCTCAACTTTTTCTGCAACCTCACCAACAAGAATTGTTTTACATGTAAACGTCGGCACGTTCGACTTCGCTGGAGCAGAGCGAAGCCGTGCACGTCGCTCCCGCGACGTATCCGCTCTCGAAATGACGACCCGTTTCTCTCGATAGATAATATTGACGCGATCGAGGTGATAATTTCGAGCGTCTCACCCTATATCCGCGTAACCTCCGCCCTCCCTTCTCGCCACCGCCTCGTAATTATCTATTACGACCAGGCTGCATCGGGGTCACGCATAGGCGTAGAAACGTGACCGCTCGATAACAACGGGAAATGAAGTCGATCCATTGAAAGATTCCACTCCGATTCCCATCGTCTCGGTAAAATAAAATTAAAAAAAATTATACCACCTCGATCCCTGATATCTTTAATTCATTTCGTTAAATCGTCGGTTACATTATCGCCTCGATAAAGGCAGGAAACGATAAATATCTAAGTAAATACGGGCAGATACAACTATTATGTTCCTCGGGGGACGGAAATCTCCCCCGAGTAACAGGAATAAGATAAAACGTGGAAGTGAAGTGCTCGTTGTGCATAAGGGGCGGAGGCGAGAGGAAGAAAGAGGTCATCGTGGCGTAGCGGAGAGATTGTAAAAGCGAGCGGCGGAAACGTTTTCGCGTCCGTGCTCCGCAGGTCGCTTGACCACCTGTGCGATTCGGCGAATTTGTATCCTTTCGCAGGATTCCTCGCTGCCTCGCAACCTTCCATTCGGCAGTTGCAGTTGCATTGTAATTGCGATGCGTTCCGAAAGTTATCGGGTAAAATGCTGACCGTTCGAGTCTGTTGACGAAGGCGAACTTGCACTCCAATTGACGCGACACGCGCAAAGTTCGCCGCGAGTCTTCGAACCACAAGGCTCGATTCGGCCGATAAAGTCGGAGTAAAATGGAGTGAAAGTCTAAAACCTCGACACGACTCACGACAATTCGCGACATATCTTTGAGTTTGGCCTTTGACTGATTTATGTTTATAACTGTGATAAAATCCACGACGTATGAATGTGTATGTGAAAGCGTATTGGAGAGGGAGTGTCATAAATAAGATTACGATATAAGTAGACTTTAAACGTGAGTTTTGCTGTATCATTACGTGTCGTTTTTCTTATTTGTATAGGACGATTGAAAGTTTGAGTTCTTATTTACAAATCTCTGGAAAGATTTTATAAGAAAAAAAAAATGCAGGAGCTACGTTTCGACGGCAGAGTGGTTGTTGTAACAGGAGCAGGCGCAGGTATATATATTCATCTATTTTTTTTTTAATTTGTTTTTACATGTATCACACTACTTTTACTTGACTTTTTATTCAATATAAATTTCAGGATTGGGGCGTACCTATGCGTTGTTATTTGCATCAAGAGGTGCAAACGTAGTTGTAAATGATTTAGGAAGCAGTAGACATGGTGATGGAAGCAGTCGCAACAGTGCTGATACTGTAGTTCAAGAAATTCGAGAAAATGGTTAATATTTTTATATTATTTTTTATCTTTTTTAATTAGTTTTTGTATACAATTTTTATTTCATATTTTGTATCATCCATTAACTATAAATTAAAAAATAAATTAATGAAAAAATAAATTAAAAAAAGAACGATAATGTTTTAGGAGGTAAAGCTGTAGCAAATTACGATTCAGTATTAGATGGTGCAAAAATTATTAATACTGCTATTGATGCATTTGGCCGTATTGATGTAGTTGTTAATAATGCTGGTATTTTACGAGATGTATCATTTGCAAAAATGACTGATGCTCAGTGGGGTATGTATACAAGATAAAATATTAATAAGTTTGTATGTAAATGTATATATTATGACAGTCATTTCTTGCAGACATCATACATAATGTTCATGTGAAAGGTGCAATGAAAACGACACAAGCGGCGTGGCCATACTTTCTCAAGCAGAAATATGGTCGTGTGATTTTTACATCGAGTAATAGCGGCTTGTATGGAAATTTTGGTCAATCTAATTACAGTTCGGCAAAAATGGGTCTTGTAGGATTAGCTAACACTTTGGCCATTGAAGGCGCAAGAAAGAATATTTATACGAATGTTATAGTACCTACGGCAGGTTCGCGTTTAACGGAAGATATTATTCCACCAGGTAAATTGTTAATATTTTTTAAATGATACCTGTAGGGTTAAAAAATTTTATTTCTTATATTTTATAAAAGATTAATCACATTATTTATTAAAATATATCTTGTAACATTATATTTAATAAAAAATATAGGAAAATTTCTACAATTATGCTAAAAAAATTAATTGATACTTTGCAGATTTCTTTGAACAATTAAAACCTGAATTAATAGCACCTGTTGTTTTTTGGCTGTGTCATGAAATTTGTACAGAAAATGGATCAATTATCGAAGCAGCATTAGGCTGGGCTGGCAAATGTAAGTATTAATTGTAAGATATACAGCACCATTAACACTTATAAAATAAGAATCCACGTTTTAAGCAGATGATTAGTTTTAAAAGTTCTTATAGAATACTTGAAAAAAAAAAATTTCTTCTTTTTATAAGTTTTTTTTATATTTTTTACAAAATTAGCACGTAATTATTACAATAGCAAATTTAACAAGCGACATATTTAAATTTATAGGTCACATAATTCGTTCTTCGGGTTGCACTTTGCGACAAAATTTTTCGGAAGACGTTACACCAGAAAATGTACAAGAAAATTGGTCGAAAGTAACAGACATGACGTCAGCAAAACGACTCAATTCAATTCAGGTAAGATTCCAGTAGAAAAGTAAATGTTCATACATTTTATATTTGGTAATTACTTTGTATTTTGCAATTTCTTTAGGAAGCAACAGGAGAATTGTTAAATGTTCTTGAAAACATAAAAAGTGGTGATTCTTTATCTGGAGTAAGTTACACTTCGTAAATCTTTTTAATTATTATAACATTTTCAATTTTATGATTTCCATTATTTACAGGTAAACCATGTTTTAAGGAGTAATTATAATTCTCGTGATATTATACTGTACGCTCTCGGAGGTAAATTAAATATATAATAAATTTGTATTTACTTAAACTAATTAGATTTTGTATTTTAGTTGGTGCTACAGTTCAAGAATCAACTGATATGCGTTATTTGTATGAAAATGCCGATGAGTTTACCGTCTTACCTACTTTTTACGTTTTGTACGGACCTATGGGATGCATGAGTTCATCTATGATGCAAGATGCTATTCCATTTATACAAATTAATCCAACACAAGTACGTATTTTTATTTTTGTTATGTATTATATTTTGACGTTTTTAAATCAATATTTTTACTAATATCTTATATAATATTGATATGTACAGGTACTTCATGGTGAACAATATCTAGAAGTTTATAAACGATTACCTACAGAAGCCACGGTGGAGACACGTTTTAAAATTCAAGATACTTTAGATAAGGGAAAAGGCGCTGTTGTCTTAATTCAACGTATGTAAATTTTACATTTTACATACGGAATACAATGCATTACATTGTCATAATTTTAATAAATGTACATATTTCTCAATAAATATTAGTATTCTTGATAATAACTAAAACTATATATAGTAAAATTTATATATTTAGCGGTGCATAATATTTCGTGTTTTTCTAGATGATACTTACAACACAGCAGACGGAGAGAAGCTATCAACTGGTCAAATATCTATATTTATTGTCGGTGCAGGTGGTTTTAAAGGGAAACGAACATCGACATTTATTATTCCAACCATTGATCCTCCAACTCGAAATCCAGACGTAACGATTACACAGCAAACTAGTGTTGATCAGGTAAAAAGAAAAAAAAATACACAATAGATATATTAAAAGCAGTATGTACATTTATTTAAAAAAAAAAAAAAAAAAAAAAATGCACCCTTATGTCGCTTTTACAGGCTGCTTTGTACAGATTGAGTGGAGATACAAATCCTTTACATATTGACCCTAATGTTGCCGTGATGGGGGGATTTGAAAAGCCAATATTACATGGACTATGTTCCTTGGGATTTTCTACTCGTCACGTCCTTCAGACTTATGCCGCTGGCGATGCAAGTTTATTCAAATCCATTAAGGTAAAAAAAAAAAATAGTTTTAATATTAATTTCTCACTTTTATGTGCTTTTATAGAAATAAATTTTTTTTTCCAAATTTATTGTTTTATTTGACGTGATTAGTATTGAAAAAAGTTTTATGTAATAAATACAGTGTCCCAGATCAAACAAAGAACTCATTGAGGGTAGATAGGTTCAGACAAATAGCGCACTTACTCACTCGCAGCTTTCTTGTCGCTCTTACGCTAGATATTTTAATTTTTTTTTTAATAATGGTTGAAGATTTTTTATAAATTTTATAAATTTTATAAAATGGTATAGGACTTTTTTACTTGTCTCTAAAAGAACTTACTTACCCTCGATAGATCCTTTATTTTGTTTGGAATATTCTGTATTACAGAAAAATTCTTTTAAACTTTGAATCTTTATCACATATACTATATAAGATGCGCACTTATGGTATGCGCAAGAACGACAGATATAAATAGCACAAGTAGTACGTAAGCGTGATAATAGCGCTCAGTTGTGAACAAGCGTTAGTCGAGAAAGAATCGGTGTAGTATTAACGCAAGGTATTATTAATTCAGATAATTTATTGTGTTTTTCGTTAAAATTAAATATGTACATACAGAGAGAAAAGCTTCAAAGTTCTCTCTTTAAGTGTATTAAGCTACAATAAGTACAGTTCTTTTATCTTGACCATGACTGTCCATTTTATACACAGTGCTTATCTAGACAATATCCGTGTTATCAGTTTCGATTGAATCGTCTCGGTGAATATATCAATTTATCCATTTACAGTTGTATTGGGAATAAAAGACATTTTATTATTTGAATAATTCTATATGAGCTTGATTTTTTTATTTAACGATATATTAAAAAAATTTTAGGCAAGATTCGCCAAACCAGTTATACCAGGTCAAACTTTACGTACCGATACGTGGCGTAACGGCAACAGAATACATTTCCAAACATCCGTTCTCGAAACTGGAAAATTGGTTATTACAGGCTAGTTGCAAAATTGGTTTCTTTCTTTTTTTTTTTTTTTTTTTTTTTTTTGTTATCGCACAAAATAAACTGCATGTGATTAACAAACAATTTTTCTTTGCAGGCGCTTACATCGATCTATTGGACGTCAGAATGGGAGTTCCCCGAGCAAATCCGTGTTCTGGAAGTGAAAATGTGGAGAGCGATGCTATATTTTCAGTTATTAGTGAACAAGTAAAACAGAATAAGGATGAAGCCAAAAAAGTTAATGCAATTTTCCTTTACAATATTACAGTTGGCGGAAAACCAAAATCCGAATGGAGTAAGTATTTATAAAAATTTCTAATAATTTGCTTGAGTAACAAAGTGGCATATATTTTGAATTATGGAGTCATGGAAAAACAATATTAAATATTAATATATGTGTTATAGATTAAACATTAATTGAAATAATAGCAGGTCGATATTTAGCAAAGTATATCTATATTGTACGTAAATAATTCTTTTTTTTTTTTTTTTTTTTTTTTTTGACAGCTCTCGATTTAAAGAAAGGTGAAGTACATAAGGGAAAACCTAAATCTGGAAAAATAGACACAACACTTACTGTGGAGGATAAAGATATGGTTCAAATTGTAAGTAAGATAAAAAAAACTTTATCTTTCATAATAATATTATTGTAATTATTGCAGGCGCTAGGAAAATTAAATCCGCAGTTAGCATTTATGCGTGGAAAGTTAAAAATATCTGGGAATATTATGCTCACGCAAAAACTGAAAAATCTCATGGATACCTACAAAGCAAAGTTGTAATTTATTTTTATAGCATTATTATGATTTTCTATAATAGTAACATAATTTGCGTAATAAAATAAATTACATAAAATGTGATGGAAAGTATACAGGTAGGGGATATTCTTATATATTGTTATTGTTTATTCCAATGGAAATTTTAATAAGGAATTGCAATTTTTTGGGAAAAAATATATCTTGATTTTATGACGTTATATATCTATATTGTAATACATTTATAATAAAGTTATTGACTAAAAAATATTGATCGCAATTTATAATAATTTATGATCGAAGTATAAAATGTATTATATTCACTCGAATAATAAGAAATGTAAGTTTATCTTTTACATATATAGATATACAGATATATATTAGATATATAGAGATTTTGAACATATATATATTTACACAAAAGAATTTCAAACTATACACGAAAAGTACAAAGTATACCTTAAGAATATTATTAAGGAAAAAATATACAAGAGATACATGAGAAAAAAGATGTGGAAAAAAATCTTTGGTTCAACATTACTAATTAGAAATATCTGACGCGTTTTCTAAATTAGAAATGCATTAATTTCAAAGAATGCAGCAGAGTTTTTTCGATGGCGGTTTTTTTAGTACAGCTTTAATAGCTTCCACAAAAACCTCTTCTAGACCTTCCTGTTTTATTGCAGAACATTCGACGTACTTGACTGCTCTGATCTTTTTTCTCATTTTGTTACAATCTCGCAAAGTGATAATATCCATTGCTTCTTGATTTCTAAGATCGCCCTTTGTACCTAGCATAAAAAAAAAAAAAAACTTATATGCATTTCAGGTTTATAGTTTATCGTATTTATTTCAAGTAGAAAATTTTTTTTATTTGTTTAATAAAACGTATGCTTACCCACGAGTACAATCGGCACATTGGGACAGTTCACTTTAATCTCTGGATGCCATTTACTTGCTACGTTTTCAAAGGAACTACGAGCACTAATGGAGAAACAGACCAAAAAACAATCAGTCTGAAAACAAAACAAAACAAAAAAAAATAATTAATCAGGATTATACACATATACATGAATATCTGAAGATACATTGTTGTCGGAAATAAATAGAATTATTACGTACATTTGGATACGACAATGGCCTAAGTCTTTCATAGTCTTCTTGACCAGCCGTATCCCACAGTGTCATTTCGAATTGCTGTCCACCAACACATATGCTGTCAACGTAGTTGTCGAAACTGTAAACAAACTGACAGCTAAGTAAGTACATAGATAATATATTATAATAATGTTAAAATACGAATAATAATATAATGACCAACAGAGAAAGAGATGAGAACACAAAAGTATAAAAGCGTAATTACGTAAGTAAACGAGTTTAGGACACTCTACTAGTTGTTTTTTAACTATGACGCTACACATTACGTTACGACATGCTTACACAGTAGGCACATATTCCATTGGGAATTCTTTCTTCGTGTACGTGATGAGCATACACGTTTTTCCAACCATACCATCACCAACGGTTGTAATTTTAATCGGCCTGGTTCGAGACGTCATATTCATTTTTTCTATAAAATAAAAGCATATTAATTACATATTTCAAGAGCTCGCGTTGGTATTATTTATAAATTGTTAATTTCATTAAAATTCAGTTTTATGATTTTGATGAATTGACTTGAATATTTTTCACATTTAAAAAAGGAAACATAATTTTCTAAAGAAGTTTTGTCTTTGATAGAGATCCATTTTTGTCTTCTGCTTAACGAATTGTTCGGTGCAGTAATTCCGTCACTCCTTAAACCGAAAAGAAAGCAACAAACGCATCCGGCCACTGTATGGCATCAAGGCTACATCCCTCAAGTTATGCGTATCGCATATCAATGAAACGCGAGACAGCCACTTCATTCTTATCACTGTTAAACTAATGATTGTACAATATTATTAGACCACTTATTTGTGTAACGATCTACAAAGATTTGCTCACTTCTTCTGAATAATCCTTTATAATTTAATTTAAATTTTGTAATGATGTGAAATCCAGAATAATAGTAATTTTTACTCGAAAACAGTACAAAATAATAATAAGACTCGTCGACGATCATTCTTTATGCAATCAAGCGGAAAAGTAAATTTTAAATCTAAAGTGCCTTGTTTTCAAAACGAATCAATCAAGGCCTTCCTCGCCTATTCATTTCGATTTCATGCCTTTAAATTTATTCCTTTTTTATACTCGGATTGATAAACTAGAGCTCAGCAAGCGTTCCTTTCAGTAAGAAGCGATATATTCATCAGAGAGGACTCTTCGCATACTTCGGGTAGCGGAACTCACTGGTATTTCTTATCGAATATGGTCATTATCAACGCGCCGTCCGGTCGGCTCTCCGGTTAACGCGATCTGCTTGAAGCAAGGATTGATAGTACTCCGCGATAGACATTATCGCGGTCCATTCACACACGAACAAATTCATCCGAAAAACCGTGGTATACGTAACTGTATAGTAAAAACCGTGTCTTTTGATTGTAAATATCCGCACGCCTCTTTTTTCACATGCAATCTTAAAACTTATTACATCTTGTTAATAAAGATTAATTTGATAAAACAAATAGATTTTATGAGCTGTACGTAGTTTTGTAAATTGCCGGATAAATATTGCCGAAAGTGAAGGTATCCGCTCTGACTCATTACGTTATGGGATATGGCAATTGCTTAATTAAAACACGCGTGCGAGCCGGGAATCACATTTCCTAATTTGTGTTAAGACCCTCCTTGATGACACTGAGGTCAGTATACTCTAGCGGCAATTTAAGTTTGCGTGCCGACCGTCAGGAATGGACAGAATTCATTTATCTTCTTTCTCTCCGCTCTATAATAAATTATTCACTAAAAAAAAAAAATATAATTAATAATATAATAACGTCGCTTTTTATATGATCTGTTTAAGTGTTTTTAAAAGCTAGATTTTTCAGATCACTGACCATCGGCTGTTCTGCGCTTTAAAGCGAAATATCAAAGTTAAAATGGGAGAGGAGTCGCGACATTCACATTCCTTGCTGTTGCTTATCTTTCTTTGCTGTCCTTACATCGCCACATGTGTCAAACCTAAATAACGTGCGCGATCGATCGACTGCGTAATGAACGTAACGAAGCGGTTCACATATGTACGTCGATGCGTGTGCACGATTGCGAGGCCTTAGACCGGCACAAATTTGTGCGAAGGGGAAGATATCAATACGAAGATGAAAACCGATATAAAAATATATGGACACGCATTAAATTGTGTTAAACTATCCACGCGTTTACCGCACGGTGAAAAAAAATTTAAAGAACACGTTCGCTAGCTCAGATGAATATAAGCATATTAAATTTTGTAAGTAATAATTATTATTTACGTTACTTACAATAATAGCTAACTAGGAAGAACTTTTTAAAAAAATTCCCGTATCTTGCAATGAACATTTTTGATTAAGTCCTGCACAGATTTGCTTTAGCACAAAGAAATGTAAGGAAACATAGTGTTCCCGACGTTTCATTCTTCTCTCATAAAAAGAAAGAAAATACTTTGCGGAGAAAAGCAGCTGTAGACAGCCCGCAATCAATGCGATTGTCACATCCTTTACGCGACAGGATATGGAGCAACAGTCAGTGGTTCTTTATCAGTTCGTTGTCCTATTTCACGTAGAATTTCTGGAAAAACTTATCGCAATTTATTATTCTTTTATTTTATGCCCTGATAAAATTCGAAGCAAGTTTCCGTAGCACTCTTTTCCGAGTCTCGTTAAAGATGTTTGCGTGAAATATGGCATAACTCGCACGTGAACATTACTTGGAAGGTGTTGAATGTCATCAAAGGTGCGATAAAAAGATAAGATAATTAAAAAAAAGAAAAAAAAATAGATTACACAAGAAGATAGCTTTCTAAGCCTAATCGTGTACCTTCCTCGCCGGCTTAATATATTTAATAAATTATTTACCTTCGCGTTATTTAGCTACGCATTACGTCGATCTGTTGAAATTCGGAGATAACTTTCTCCTTCGAATCTCTCGGCCGAATTTTACTACACTGATTTCACTAAGATGCGTCGATCCATATGAGAAAGTAGTCACAGATACAACTCCGAAATGATAAACATTGCGCGGTTTATAAAAAGACAGTGACTTTAAATACGTGATAAATGGGAAGTGAGATAATTCGCAGTAACGTGAAGTAAAAATATCAATTGCGAGAGAGCATCGATGCATACCGATTGTCTTTTCGTTGCTTCAAGCCACATCTCGTTTTACCTTCGAATATTTAAAGGGCGAGACCATTTAAACCGGGCAACGTAAGGCTTTCAAAGCGAGCTGAACGCTCTCAGAAAACTCCCGCGTTTATTTCCACACACTTATCACGCGACGCACATCACGTCGAAATTAATTTCACTTCCCATTCCACGACGAGGCGGATAATACACGAA
The DNA here is from genome assembly GCF_019399895.1 of Cardiocondyla obscurior. Lineage (NCBI taxonomy): Eukaryota > Metazoa > Arthropoda > Insecta > Hymenoptera > Formicidae > Cardiocondyla > Cardiocondyla obscurior. Next base: position 3,637,755 of record NC_091869.1, read on the forward strand.
TTACTCACCGTGAGATACGTCACGCGAGAAGAGAACACGCGCTAAGCGGCGACATTTCGCACGTTCGTAGATTCGCAGCTACGAGCCCGTGTATACGTCAGCGATACGGAGAACCGTGACTGCCGTGGCACCCAGAGGAAAGGAGGATGACGGGCGCACACGCGCTTTGCAACGGCCGCCCGAAGACTGCGGAAACGCACGCGTTTGCGGCCGGTGACAGTTGCCGGAGGGAAAATCAGCTGACGTGGAGTCATCACGACGGAAGCGGAATGCAGCCTGAAACATGACATGTGTATCAAGATCGAATCACCTTTTTTTTTTGTTCTTAATTAAATTACACCTATTATAATTATATCGAGATAAGAGAAATGATCGAGTGGTTCTCCTTTTATCAACGCTCATATCACAATGCGTTCGTTTAATTGTAAACTAAAAAAGAAACAAAAAGATATTAGAATATTTTAATTGAAGAATTTATAAAAGGTATAACGTATCCTACGACAAATAAAAAGGTTAGCTCCAAATTAAAGATTTGTTCTTCGCGAGTTGTAGATGCGCCACTATTGGTCAACTTTAAAAATACGTCTTTCGGTAATTCTAGGTACAATTCAAATGATCACTGGCTATTAGAACAAGACAAGCAAAATTGGTCAATGGGACATCGTTTTTTTTCACAAATTACATTTCTTCCAGAAATAGGCGGCCGCGCAACAAACGAGATAAATCCCTCGTACAAGACCGAACGCTATTGCGACAGGTATCGACAAAAGTTTGCGAAACATACGCGCTTGAGATCATTTTTCTAATTCAATTTTAATTCAACAGGTACAAAAGTGGACGCGCGCGTTATAGCTCGTCATCAATGGAAAACAAAATGATGGAGAAACCCGCGGGCAGCGAGGCGAATCCCGGAGAGATTGAAAAGCCGGAATTCGAGATTAATTCTTACATCAAACAGGTAAAACACGCAACGCGCGTAAAACAATGAGCAGCGATATTGATAGCGGCGGCTCATTGGAAAGCTATGCACGGGCAGATCGTAACAACACGAGTTTACGATTATGCAAAGCGATTTCGCAGTTATTTACCTGCAACATGCTCGGCGCTCCCACTTTCCTGCTTTATTTTGCGACAGTATTGCGAAGGGAGTAGAGGGAAACGAAACTAATAAAATATAACAATATGTACTTTATAATCGTTTATGATCGATCATTATAAGTCACGCAAATTTATATATTGTGTATATAATATATATCTTGTTTTATTTTATATTGTTACATGTCGGATATGTATTGTAATATATTTATGTAACATTTTAGTTGATGACGCTGAGGAAATCGATCGAAAAGTCTGTAGTGGGGATTGAATATTGGAAGAATCAAAAATCAAAGTTATTGGAGAGTAATAGCTTTATAGAGATGAATTGCGAGAAATTATCGCGACAAGTGTCCGATATCGAGGAAAAGATATTGGAGAATACGAGGATTCACATTGCGAAGAAGCAGGAGTTGAAGGATTTGCAAAATGCGAGGAAGAACGTAGCGCACAAGCAATGGTAAAATACAATTGGCAACTGATTGCCAATTTTAATCTCTTTGAGCTTATTCGATCATTCGCATATTATACGGAAATTTTTCACGAAATTATTATCATGTTTTATTAATTTTAATTGTTTTAGGAATGACTGTTTATCAAAAATAGATAACTACGCGAACGACTTTTCTCAGTGGATAAGAAATTACGTACGATTATTAACAATTTTTATCGGTTTATGAATTTTGCATTACTGGAACATTTAAATAGAATTTTTTCTTTCTTTTTTTTTTGCTACTTTAGTCTAGAGACGTTTTGATGAAGGAGATCGAGAATCATCGCGATGGATGTAGAAAAGTTAACGAAGAGCTTGCGATTTTAAAACAAGAAGTGGAAGATATGCAAAAAGAATTCAAGTTGGATTGCATTGATAACGTCGAAGATGATGATCTGTCAACCCTTGAGATTGTAACATCTGATCTAAAGTAAGAAATTAAAGCACTTGCGATAAAATAAATAAAATATGACGTTTTCTTTTTTTCAGTTTCAGCAACAATAATCTGACAAAGAACATCGAATTGGAGGAAGACATGTTAAACAAGATACAGAATAAAATAGAGCAAAGTAAAATTATTCTTAACGAATCTAAGACGAAAGAAAAGACTAATGTGTTTTAATATGATTTTTTTTAATTAATATAAATTAATTCAATCGTTTTAAGTGTTAAAAAATATAAATTAAATTAAATTACTATATAAAAATGTTTAATGTATAATTTGCAATAATTTGTAGTTAAGAAATATTACTTCTTTTTTATTTAACACATGTTAATAAGTCTTAATAATTTTAGCCAACAAAAATTAATACCAATTGTATTGGTTTACACGTATAATTGTAAGAAATCTTTTAATTATATAATTGAATACAAAATTGTAAATACGAACATCAATGCTGAAAATTGATGACATTTAATTACATTATATTTTTTATTTATAGATAAAACTTTCAAGTTTTACTACTTGTATTTTTTTTTTATGTCAAGAAATTCGCCAGTTTTCTTATTTTATGATTGCTTCTTGGTAAAAAAATTGTTTTTTTACAAAAAAACGCAACTTAAAGTTGTGTGATATTACGTTTTTTTATTTTTTTTTTATTAAAAAACAGTCAGTCGTATTCCCGCCAATTATTCTGAGCGCCAAAAGCACAAGCCGGTAACCAATAGAGAACGTCGATTAAGATTCATGTAGCCTACCGCAATCCACAATTAGTCCGCAACGGAAACCCGGTTGTTATATGGGAGGTACGCCATGCTTTTCAATCTCTTGCTGATGCCGCCGCGCTATATCTCTTAAAGAATAGTATAGCGAAGTAAAAGAAATCGTCTTCCTGATCGCCGACATGGAGCTTACTGACGACAATTTGGTGACGTTGAGCGAATACCTGAAGCATACCCTCAGCCCGGACGTGAATGTCAGACGTCCAGGTCAGTATAACCTGCAAACATCACCGACCTTGCGACAATTCAAACATCGTATTATTTCACGCATTAATACCCGACTATTATTTTAGCCGAGAGATTTCTGGAGTCAGTTGAAGTCAATCAGAATTATCCTTTATTGTTACTTCATTTGGTGGACAAGTCTGAGATTAATATCACAATTAGAGTTGCCGGTGCAGTTGCGTTCAAGAATTACGTCAAGCGCAATTGGAAAGTGGTTAGTTTTCTATTTAATTATGAATTTTAACGTCTTTTTATAATACGTTTGTTCACTATTGCAAATTGATATTGTAGGAAGAGGATTCAGTGGATCGTATACATGCCCAAGACAGAGATGCTATAAAGAAGCTTATTGTTAATTTGATGTTGTATTCACCGGGATCTATACAAAAGCAGTTATCTGATGCGGTGTCTATTATTGGGAAATATGACTTCCCGAATAAATGGCCAGACTTGATCAATCAGATGGTAGAACAATTTAATACTGGTGATTTTCATATTATTAATGGAGTTTTACACACTGCACATTCCTTATTCAAGAGATATAGATATGAATTTAAAAGTGAGAGTCTATGGACAGAAATAAAATTTGTATTAGATAAGTTTGCAAAGCCTCTAACAGATCTGTTTTTAGTAAGTATCTATTTTTTAATTATTTTTTATGCATTAAAAATATATTTTTAAACGCGAGTATTTCTAAAGGGGATTATTTACAGGCTACAATGAATTTAACACAAGTACATGCTAATAATATGGAAGCCTTAAAGGTTATATATAATTCTCTAGTTATCTTGTGCAAAGTTTTCTATTCTCTTAACTTTCAAGTGAGTATAGACATCTATGGTAGTACCAATCGATAAAATATATAAAAATTTATTTCTACAAATTGTGTTACTGATGCAGGATTTGCCAGAATTTTTTGAAGACAATATGGAAGCCTGGATGACAAATTTTCTTACTCTGTTACACGTTGACGTTCCTTCTTTACAAACTCCCGTAATTTATATTTCAAAATTATATATACATATATTGATACATTTAATATTTAATAGAATAGTATAAAATTAAAATTTTTTAATCCGAAATTATTTAAAGGACGAAGAGGAAGCAGGTGTAATAGAGCAATTAAAATCACAAGTGTGTGATAATGTTGGCCTATATGCTCTAAAATACGACGAGGAATTTCGGCCTTACTTACCTTTATTTGTTAGAGCAGTTTGGAATTTACTCACATCTACAGGACAAAATCCAAAATATGATACTGTAAGTAAAACTTAGTAAAATTACAAAAGCATGTTCAAACATACACATGAAAAAATATCTTATTACAGCTAGTGTCAAATGCGTTACAATTTTTGGCCACGGTAGCTGATCGGGCGCAATATAGAGATTTATTTGAAGATTCGGCAACTCTTAGCAATATCTGTGAAAAAGTTATTATTCCTAATATGGAATTTAGAGGTAAGTTAAAAAATTTTAATGTAGCAAATATATATATTCTTAAATTCTTAAAAATTATTTTCAGAATCGGACAATGAATTATTTGTTGATAATCCTGAGGAATATATCAGACGAGATATCGAAGGCAGCGATGTAGATACCAGAAGACGCGCTGCATGTGATTTAGTTAAAGTATTGTCTAAATATTTTGAAGAAAAAATTATGAGCATTTTCGGAGCATATATACAGGTAAATACTCAAAAAATAGTCTTGATAATAATTTTATTATTTTTTATTTTTATATTTAATTATGTTACAAATGTCATATGTATACTCTTTAAGATGATGCTGCAAAAATATGCCGAAGAGCCATCGAAACATTGGCGTAGTAAAGATGCTGCTATTTATCTTGTTATTAGCAGTGCAAGTAAAGCACAAACACAAAGACACGGAGTTACTCAAAGTAGTGAGCTTGTACCTATACCACAATTTGCCGCGCAACATATCGAACCTGAGTTGGCAAAACCCGATGGTATACTAAATGCACATATTTTAAAAGAGTAATTCAAATTCAATTTTAATTGTAAAGCATTATGGCTGATTGTGTTTTATTTTTTTTTTTTTACTGTATATTCATATTATAATCTGTCAACTAAATTACAATTTAAATCTATAAAATAATAACAAATTTCAGTAAACGAGTTTCCAGTACTTAAAGCGGACGGAATAAAATTCGTAATGACATTTAGATCGATATTACCAAATGAGATGGTCATAGGAAGTTTGCCGCAATTAATAAGACATTTAAGCGCTAACAGTATTGTCGTGCACAGTTATGCTGCTTGTGCAATTGAGAAAATATTTGCAATGAGGGGTGCCGATAATTTGCCCATGTAAGCGATATAAAATTGATATTTTGATTGTTAATTACAATAATTTAATTCTAAAAGTTGATTAAAAATTTTAGAGTCAAAGGGGTCGACAGAACGTCATTAGCGGCGGATTTATTGAAAGGACTTTTCGCATGTATGAGCATTTCGGGTTCCGAAGAAAATGAATATGTCATGAAGGCCATTATGAGGAGTTTCGGTGTTTTGCAAGAAGCTGTAATGCCGTTTCTAGCCGATTTACTTCCAAAACTTACCGAAAAACTCGCAATTGTATCTCGGAATCCAAGTCGGCCAAACTTTAATCATTACCTCTTTGAAACTTTAAGTTTATCTATTAAGTAAGCATTCCCCATTAACGTATAATTTGTTTATTTTTAGGCACCAATGCTCTAATTATTTAAATTTTTCTTTTGTACTTTTATGTAAAATTTTATAATCTGCATTTTTTTTTTAATTTGCATGTAACTTATTTCTTTACAGAATTGTTTGTAAAACAAATCCTCAAGCAATATCATCTTTCGAACAGGCATTGTTTCCCATTTTTCAAGGAATTTTGCAACAAGACATACCAGGTAATATATTTTAATTGTAAATGTTACAAATTAATTGCATGTGAATATCAATAATTTTTTTTTTTCAGAATTTATCCCTTATGTTTTTCAAATTCTCGCGTTACTTCTGGAGTTACGGCCTGATCAAGATATACCGGAACCATACATGGCCCTGTTTCCATGCCTATTATCACCTGTACTCTTTGAGCGTCAAGCCAACATCCATCCCTTAATTCGTTTGTTACAAGCATTCATTAGTCATGGTTCGCATCAGATTGTAGCGCATGATAAAACTAGCGCGCTGTTGGGGGTGTTCCAAAAACTAATCGCATCGAAAGCGAATGATCACGATGGATTTTTATTAATACAAAGCATTATTGAACACTTTGAACCGTAAGAATGCTTGTAAAACTTTTTTTATTTATTTAATTAAAAAAATCTTATTCGTATTTCATACGTTTAACATGCAATGTATCAATTGTAACGCTGGTGTCATATTGCAGGAACGTTTTAGAACCGTATATGAAACAAATTTTCGTGCTTTTCTTTCAAAGGCTTTCGTCGTCGAAAACAACGAAATTTGTGAAAGGTCTTATAGTATTTTTTGCATACTATATTATTAGATACACATCATCGAATTTAATTGCTATTATCGACCAAATACAGCCACAGTAAGTTATAAATGTATAACGTTATCTCGTATTTTTTTACAAACAAAATTACAACAAACGTTTTATATTTAGAATGTTTGGAATGGTGGTGGAGCGCGTGTTTATAACTGACCTGCAAAAAATAGCAGGTGAAGTCGAGCGAAAAGTGGTAGCTGTTGGAATTTCGAACTTGTTAATCGATTGTCCCGCAATGCTTGAAGCTCCGTACAACTCATATTATCCTCGCTTACTGGCTACATTGGTTGAGTTCTTTGAACTACCACAAGATCAAAGCTTGTTGCCGGAGGATGATGCATTTCCGGAACTCGATGATGCGGTTGGTTATCAAGTTGGTTACAGTCAACTCATCTGTGCAAGGAATCCTCGGAAAGACCCATTGCAAAGTATGTATAAATCTTTTTCTATATTTAATTCTCGTGTACATACATAATAGGCATTTACTATATAAGATAATTATACTGCCAGATATTGGTGATATACGTTTGCACTTGGCGCAAGGACTTGGAAGATTGTCGCCGGGACATTTGCCGGGATTATTGGGTCAAATTCCTGAAGCAAATGCGAATCACTTGAGAAATTATCTTCAAACAGCTGGTATTACTGTTGCATAATACAAGCTAGATGTTCGAAACAGACTGAAAATTCATTTAATAGCTCGAAAAATGAACAATATCGAACTTAATAAATTGTAATTAAACAAGAATTGTTTTATACAGTAATTATACGATTCATGAAATACATAATCGTTTTCTATTTGTAATTTGCAGTATCGTAAAAAATAATCCGTTTTTTTCTTTTTATGGTATCCTAACATTTATACATATTACAAAAGAAAAGTAAGATAGTATGCTTATATATGTAATTATATGTTTATTAATGCGACAAAGTGATTTAATCGTCAAATAACTATTATTCAAGTTTAATCAACATGTTTTTTCTTTTTAACCATTTATTTAATACATCGCAATAAATTTTATATATTTACATGCAAAATAACATTGGCACTAATGTAAATTGTTTCTTAAATGCTTGGATACATATCCGCTTACTATTGAATACTTGATCTAAATTCTTTTATTTTATTCATTTGTTAAAGGTTCATATTTTTCTGTGTATACAAAAAAAAAAAAAAAAGGGAATTAATCATTACTTTCTAAAGTAGTGAAACAATTGTATTACAAATTGCAAAAAATCAAACAATTCAAAAAAAGAATTAAATTTTCAATAAATAGAAAATGTAATGCTACATGTAATATATTAATATAATAATTACATTTCGTATACGTATTAATATTATAATTACAAGTAGTTTTGCTCTAAATATTGATATAGATTTGAAAAAATTATGTAGAAGATATATATCATTTTTTATATCGCAGTTATTCATGCTACTAGAATAAATGTAACTAGAAACTTTCTCTTTGTATTTGGAGTTGAATATTTAGATATCTGATTTTTTTTTGCACTTTAGACGTACTTCTGTATAAAAAAATAATTTCTAATATTTTTTCGTAATTTGTAGCCAATTAGTGTTGAACATACATTTCAACACGTAATGTAGATTATTTTTAAACGGGTATCACATATACGCTTCCTATGGAAATATGATTGGCATCGATATGTCGCGTACGCTTTACTCTTTTGCAATAAAGCTACAAAGAAGAATAATGCACATGCCCATTGGCACAGTTGGTTGTATATGGCAATGTTAAAACTGGTAAATTATTTTCATTTAAAGGTCCAACGCAGAATGATCCATCAAACTTTTTAGCAAGCTGCCAGACATTCTGAGAAAAGAAACATTACGTTAATAACGTGATTCGTATAATTCATAACAAAAAGAGTATTACATTGCGTTTTACATAACGCAAAATACATACTTTTTCACCATGTGATCATAAATGTATGATGGAATGATCGTTACAGTGATAATATCTCCAGCATTTTCAATCTCAGTTGTGATATCCTTATCCTTCATGCCGACTACATTCTGTAAAAATATTAATAATTATTATTATTATTATTTTTTTAATTATTTGTTTTATCGAATATTAAAATGTAGACATTGTATCGTGCAAACCTTTCCGTTAATTTCCAGTATTTGATGATCAGTTAGAAGTCCATTTCGCGTGGCCGATGAATCTTTGACTAGAGCAATTATTTTTCCGTTTTTAAATTGAAATCCAACGTAACCCGTACTATCTTTGTGCATTGTTACAGTACGTTCAAACGGTCTGCAATAAAATCGGTAATCGATTTATTAATTAAACGTTAATAAAATTAAAGACTTTTTTTTAAATAAATAAAGCGGTATAGCAATTTTCTGACCTGTCACGCACAACCACTTTGATTCCATTAACATTCGCGTTGCGCAAAAGCTTGTGTACTTGATCCATTGAATATCCAGCAACACATATGTCATTAATACTTAAAATTTGATCTCCGAAACGTAATCCGACCATTGCCGCTGGAGAATTTTGACTTACGAGACATACGAAAATTCCCTTGTTTATCGCATGCACTCTAACGCCAACCTTTCCATCACCGTCTTTACACAGTGTTAACTATAAAAAAAAATCGATAAAGTATTAATAAAAAGTTATAATTCTTCGGGAAAAATATATTAATAAAACGTAGGAATATTTTAGTCGATATGAAACAATGTGATCGACCTAACAATTTTATTATTAGATCGTTACCTCTCTGATGCCATTTGTTACATGAGCCTTTTGTAAAGCTACAGATTGTCCTGATAAAGGAGCGATCATTCCTGTTAATGAATTGTACGTTCCGTTTGAAGTAAGCGCAACCTAAAATTACATAATGTTAATTTCTATATTACTGTGATTACTAATCTTTCTAATTGTTTCTTTTTATGTAAAACTAAATTAATTTAACCGTATAAGTTCTTCTTCATGATACAGTAAAAATCAGAAAATGGTATTGACATACATCAGCATTTGGACGCGTAGCAAGCGCATACTCGGGCATATTTTGCGCAATGGTCTCTTCGGTCAGCTCAAGACCCATGTAATCTCCTAAGGATGGATACAGCATGGTAGGTGCAGAAGGATCGTAAGTCGGTGCCGAGGGAGTTGTAGATTCGATCGGTATCGAAGCAACATATTGTGATTCGGCTTGTATTTGAGCCTGCAACGTTATAAATAATAATACAAGATATACTATCTTGTAAATTCTAATCAAATTTTTAATGTTTAATATAAATCGTACCTTCATCATATGATCTACTTTCATATCTTCCAGTGTAGGATAAAGAGACATCTTTAATTTTTGTTTTTTTTAAGGTTTTTTTTTTAAATAAATGTACCCTGTAATGAAAAAAAGACATGCTAATCTTTCTATTTTAAAAGTTTTTTTCTTGTTTTTACTAGTATCGCGCTACAAATTGTTCTTTATAATTAATTTATCATGTATTGATTGTATGATATAAGTAGTCTGAAAAATCAATATCAGTTAAAGTGGTTTTTCCACTAATTGTGATTAAAATTATGTGTTTTTAGAGAAAAAAAATTGTCTAAACATATTATATTGTTGCATTATGTTTCAAGAATACGTTAATAAAATAGTAAATTTTCACTAATGAGAAATCAATAATGGGTTAATGCATTAATGCATTAATTTCTCAATAAAATTGAAAAAAAAGGAATTTACTATTAGTACTTAAAATATATATTTAATACAATTATTTCCTATATAATCTAATCTAATCTAATCTGAAACAACAGTCACTTTAATCATAAAGTTCAATCATTCAGTTTAATCATAAAGACATGGAGAACATACATTATATAAATTGCCAAATAAAAGTTAACAGTTACCTTGTTCCTAATGTACATATAGCAATGTTTTACTGTATAAATAATATTTTAGATTTTTATGTACAAATACAACAAAGACTTATTTGTACCAGAAATAGTTTTGCCAGTAGTCACATGCAAGATTTCATCATTTCTAATATATGAGTCATGTACTCCTTTCACTATGTCTCATATATCTTGTATATGAACAATAGCATAATTACATAAATTTTTTATTATATTTTTTTATATAATTATACATATACATAACAGTTAGCTGTTACATTAGTGTTAAATATGTTCTACTCAATGCATTATAAAAGTAGGAACAGAGACAAAAATAACAAGGAAAAAAGAATACAGAAAAAATTAAATGACAAAGCATGTATAAATATATGAAATAACAAAGTTTCCTTTTAATTCCCAAATGTTTAAAGCTTTTGTATATCATTCTATTCCTGTGCTGGAAGATAACTTTTTTTTTTTTTTTTTTTCTTGCAACTAAGCCTTTTGGTTTCCACCTAAATTTCGCACTAAATACGAGGTTTGTTTCAATAAATAAGAATGTATTTAAGAACTGGTTCTGTATCACATTGTCTAAGCTACATTGCATCATATTGCGCATTGCAAAGATAATAGCACGATATCTAAGAGTAAATACGTTGAAGTCTACTTCTTGCAGGTAAGAGCAAAAAACAAACGTTAATACTTATAAAGTGTAAACGTTTAAATATAGTTAAAAAAAAGTATGCGTTTAGTTAAATTTTTCTTTTCGGGTTGACATATAATTTAGTACGCTAGGGCTATGCATGCTAAGGAGGTACGGTACAATTAAGTTATAATTAGCGATAATACGGCAAGATACGTTTACTTATGGATGATTAACTAGACGGGAGCTTACATACCGATATTGCGACGAATTTACTAGAGAAAAACTCACCTTATCAACGGGTGACAGTTAGATGTGTCAGTATGTCGATCGAGGTCCTGTCAATTTAAGTAAAACTCCGGAGTTGTCGAGGTTTTTTATTTTCCTGGCTACGAACTGTCACTCAGTGCACCGTCCTGATCGGCCAGAATAAACAGATCGAATACTCGTCTGTACTCGTCGTGATTATGCGCAATGCGCGTGACATAGAAGGAGTAATCTATGTTTGAGAATAAAGTAAAAAGTTAGAAAGCGACAACATGCTTTACGGACATTCCATGTTTATTAATATCTGAAGTGAGATAAAGACTATCGCTATTGTTCTTTTTACCTTTCCACCTTCCTCTCTCACTATTTCTTATCTCCATGGTGGACCGATGCCTCTCCGCCGCGTTTACAATAAGCATATCTTATAGCACCGTTGCTAGCTCTTGCATTTTGATCGGCACATTCTTCTAGATCTGAAACTACTCGCTAATTAAACGCAAGAGCTCACTGGGCGCTCCGTGAGTTCAATATAGCCGCTGCGCTATTGGAGTTTTCCAAGTTTCCTAGGGAGTATGCGGTAATACTTGTTACCTAATTTCCTAGCGCCACTTTGGCGCATATGCGTTGATCAGCGGAACTAAAATATTGAATCGAACCTTTCGTGCTAATGGTGCCCCGGAACGTTTCTACTAGAAGAATGCGCGCACTTTTATATGATACGTCGAAGAAAATGTTCGCGTAGTATTGTTCGGAAAAGTTAATCAGGGGATAACTATCGTTTGGATAATTCACGTGTGAAATTGACCGATTCGCGGTACTTAATTCACCATGGATAGAAGAAAAATGTCGTAAGTAGGAAATATGTCGCGACATTGAAGACGCCCAACGTTGTGACTATGCGCTATCATCTGCCTTTTTGCCCACGTTATTGCCGTTAATTGTCACATTTGCCATATCGAGCTGATCGACTGGTTTGTCACCGAAGCAGCTGTTTCATTTGAAAACGAATGGACTGACGTAGGCGTCGAATTATGGGCCTTATTACCTTCTTACTTTATCTCTTTGCCGGTTGTTATCCAGCTATCTATTGGCGTGAAATATAGATTTTACAGATATAACGAGATAACGTATATTACTTAGGTGTAACGAAGATTTACTTGCAGGAACACTTATTACTGCGTGAAACATCCGAATATTTAAGTATTTTGTTCGTCTTGGATCGGACCTTCGATAGGTTATTGCATATTTTGTGATATCTGAATCGCAATCTTATAATCCTATTTGACATTCTTTATACTTCTTATCTGTATATTAATTGTCCTCCGTTTCCTAGTACATACAGGTGTTGGTCGTTTATATGCTTGAAATAATAACTGTTATTTGTTCATGTAATTGTCCCAGATAATATTAAATTACTGTTTGAAATTACATCTTTATACATTTAATGATTGTTTTATTTAAGGTTGTTTCCTAAAGTTAATTAAATTAGTGCCTTAGTATTCAGGTTTTTCTTAGTGGATTAAAGCAATTGCATATCTACTTTTGTTAAAGACAATGGAACAACTTGTTATCTATCTAAGTAATTGTAAACTGACAGATTTTTAATATCTTATTGTTAATATGTTACCAATCTATCAAATTGTTACTTTGAGGATTTGGACTTTTTAAATATATTCTAATAAAGCTATGTTACAATTAAATTGATGATTCTATGTGATATGTTAGATTCTTAATTGATTTCTCTATATACACAAATATTTATTCTGCAGTACAGCGGGAGATTCCCTCTATCAGACTTTGGAAGTTCCAAAAACTGCTACTTCAGAGGAAATTAAGAAGACATACCGAAAATTGGCTCTGAAATATCATCCTGACAAAAATCCCAATAATCCAGAGGCAGCTGAGAAGGTTACTTCCATTTATTGTATCCACTTTTATCTAATATGCAGATGCTGAACAATTATAAATAGATATACAATTTTTGAAAATAATTTTAAAGATAAAGACACTAAGTTTTCATTAGCAATCTGTTTAGGATCATAATTGTATTAAGGCTTCTTTTTTATTGTATTATTTTATTGGTAATTGTGTATTTGTATTAGTATTGGCAATCGTAATATTTAACGTTTTCATAAAAGTATAACATTTTGTAATTGAATGTTTGCAGTTTAAAGAAATAAATAGGGCACATGCTATACTGACGGATCTGACGAAACGTAATATATATGATAATTACGGATCTCTTGGTTTATACGTTGCCGAGCAGTTTGGAGAAGAAAATGTCAATGCATATTTTGTTGTTACTTCTGGATGGTGCAAGGTAAAGACATTCATTAATTTTGCCAATATTTTTTTAATAGAAATAATTGATTACATTTAAAAAATTATAATTATACATATGTATAAAGTGTTTAATATTAAAATATAATTTATATACATTTTTAAATCGATATGTTTAATATATTAAGTATATTAAATATTAAGCCAATGTCTTATTGAAACAGTTGTATAGTTAAAGATAATAAACAAATATATTTAAATGTTGTAATCTAAAATTGTTAATTTTCTTTTACAGGCACTATTCATAATTTGTGGGATAATCACTGGCTGTTACTGTTGTTGTTGTTGTTTCTGCTGTTGCTATTTCTGTTGCGGTAAATGTAAACCAGCTCCTCCTGAAGACACCGGTGCATACCACAATTTACAGGTAATAACGTTTGTGTGACTTCATATTTATTTTCTAATAGGTTTTATAGAAATATTACAACTTAATAATCACGAGAAAATTAAATACCTAATTTACACAATGATAAATAGGAAGAAGGGTTAATATTAGCTAATGTAAAAAAAAATATACAGATAAAAAACTGTTATCAATGAATAGTCATACCAAGCCGACTGAGGAACTTTACTTTTTTTTCTTGATAAATTTCTTAGAAATTTATCGTCGTTGGTCATAATATTTCAACTAATTTTAATCTTAAATTGGGCTATAAAAAAAAATTTTATCAACAGATATATATTTAGAGTGTCGAGAATACCGTTTGTATAATCTATGATACGATCTCTCTCTTTCTCTCTCACTCTCTCACTCTCTCATATATATGTATATGAGTATAAAATGTTCGATATAAACATATGCAAACTGTACAGAGTTACTTGTTATATCTCGTCGCATTTTTTTTATAAACGATTTAGTATTATTTCTTTTTATTATTTACACATTTCTGATACTCTTATTTTATCGTGTAGTGGTACATAGAAATTAATCAAGAATATGTATAGCACGATACATTGTGTTATAACCAACACCTTTAATTTAATGAAAATTTAAATATTTAACTACCCTTACACGTTATATGTATGTAATAACCAAAGCTTGATGAAACATTGCTAAAATGTGCATAATCTAATTGCATGGAAATGAAAAAAGTAAACACGTTAACTTTTATGTTAATTTTTCTTTTTTTTTTTTAAGTACTTTATTGACAGTCGCTTTAAAACAAAAATTATTATTATGTATTGAGATCTCGGCCATTGTAATAAATTTTAAATTTATTTTTATATTTATGCATAAATTTCTTGCATATAGTTGAAAGCATGTCTGCGAGGAAAAAGTCTTGATAGATATGTAATTGCAAAAGCGAAAGGGGTTCATGTGACTTATATGACCGACATATATCTAAAAGTTTGTATTTTATAAATTGCAAGTATTATTTTTTAACCTTTTTTAACGCTTAATCTCATTTTTATCTTGGCACAGCTCTTGAACATTTTAGCAATAAAATTTATTTATTATTACACACACGCATGCATGCGTAAAAGAGAATATTTTTAGACAAATGTTTCAATATCACGAAGAATTATTCGCTTTTCTGTTGTACCATGAATTTGACAAGGCCTCGTATAAATGTGTATACTGAAAGGCAGATATTTTTTGCAGCGACAGCAGCTAGCATACATACATACACGAGTAAAAAATTGGCTTTATTCATTAATAGTTGTTTTTACATTTCTATCGACACATCACTCAAATAGAACATTGTTCTTATTGCTAATTAATTTAATTCAGTTTTGTATAGAATTATGTATTTGCTCGACAATTTCTCACAAATTATTGTACGTATTTGTAAAACAGCACGAGCTGAAAGTTTGCATGGATCCTTGCCCACGCATGTTAAATTATGTTTTATTTTACGGAAAGTCTTACATAGTTTAGCTGTTTTGTTTACGTTATTATTGTATTATAGCGGAACCCGAATGCAGAGGCCGTTGTGACAAATCAACCGCGTGGTTTTGACAAGGTAAGTTTTAATGACGCTTGAGATTTGATTTATATACCTTTCCGTCCTTTCTTTCTTTTTGCTATGGTTAAATATTGCTTTTTGTTGTCGTTCGAACATTATGTTGATTCGATTTAGCACAACTTTTGCGTTAAGCACTATAGGTAATTTCCTTAATCAGATTTTATCATAATACTTGCGAGCATTGCTACCCCTTTTTTTTTATGAACCAAGGATGAAAAAGATAAATTATCATCGTAGTACCCATTCCGCACAAATGCATGACTTGTAGTTGCTGTACGTGACAATTTCTCAAATAGATTTGTTGTTAAATTGTAATATATATAATAATTACGTATTATTCACAATTTGTGAAATTTTCTGAATCAAAATTGTTAACATTGCATCTAATATTTTTTGTATGCAAAGGTATAGATTCATTTATTTATAAAATTTATTTATAAAATTACAAAATTTTTTCTTATAGTGTCAATGAAATACCGATATATCACATTTGTATTAATTTCAATATCACATTATTTTTTGAACTTGAGAAATTTTATCACGTATTCATAAAAAACATCAAGAGAGATATCTTATCGCAAACATAAGTCGATGAAAAATACTCGTATAGAGTGAACATATGAAAACTTCGAAGTAATAAAATTCGAAACAGATATATAATATATCCGTTTCTTTATATTTTTTTTGTACTATTTCTGAAATTTTAGGATCAAGTTTAATTAATTTAAAAATCTTCAATAAGTTTATACAATTTTATTTTTTATTTTTTAATCTATTAATCTGTTACAATCTTTGCATTAATATAATCATAAACGTATCAAGAAAAAATGTTGAAATTAATACTAATTATAATATAAAAGTTGACTTGGTATGAATACAAAAAATAAAACATGTTTATTGTATATAAATACAATTATTTTAAAGTTGTTTCAAGATGTAACAAAATACCGTTGTGTGTACGTGCGTGCGTGAGTATTACATGTTGGATAGGTGTGTGTAAGAATAAAATTAGAAAAAAAACTCAACAAAATCTATTTAAATAATTTTAAATACAAAATTTACATGTCTAATGATTGCATTAAGTTTATTTAGCCTCTATATTATAGTAACTAAAATAAATATGTCTTTTCAAAGTCTTATTTCTAATTTTAAAAAGTGTGAAATATTATTATTACTCTTATTAAATTCAAATAATAAATTCTTATTTGTGCAATAAAAAAGAAGTTTAATTTATTAGTTATAAATGTATGTTCTACAAAACTTTTAGTAAATAATATTTAACGAAGGTACTATAGTTTTTACAAACGATATTTACACAATGTAATTTTGCAGGAAGAAGAAAGCGATGAAGATGCTGTGACAGCTCAACCTCAAGGTGGAGCATCACAAAATGCATCCAGTACACAGCAAACGATATTTGCCATGCCTGCACCAGGATCGGCGGCACCGACGTCAACGGTTAACGAAAGCACGAATCTAAACAGTGGCGGTGACCGTGTGATTTATACCACTGGTATTACAAGCTCTTGAATATAGCAAGTGTATATTACAAGTTTTATTTTTTGCATATTGCCATCGATCATCCAATTCATGTCGTTTGTTCAAAATCATTTATTCATTTTATTCTTGCACGTAGTTTTTGTTAATTAATATATTTTCACTTTTTTTTCACTTTTAATAGGAATTTTTAACACGTTAAAGATGTCAACGGAGACGCTAAAACATTTTTTTAATTTATACTGTTTCTGAAAAGAATTGTAGCTTCAAATTAAATTATAAATTTTAATTATGTAAAATTGCGTTATTATAGATAAGCAATATCTTTTTGTAGTTTTTTTTTTTTATTGAACATAATATTTACGTGCTTGCTACAAATGGCAGTTATTAAAATTTCACAGGAGAAGTAACGTTTGCTTCCACTAATCAAGTCAATATATTTATTTTTAATAATAAGCAAATGCTAGAATGAGAAAGCGTTATTTCCTTTTCTTGAAAATATATATTAGATACTTTGTAAAAGATCTTCGTACTTAGCGCGATTCTTTATACAATTCGTATAGTAATATTGACAGCTGTACGCTTTAATTTAGATTATTTAGAATATCATATAATTGTATACACATAAGTATATACATATCGAAGAATTTCACACCTCGGGTAACTCGGCCCGAACCATACGAAATGTATAAATTACAATGCGGCAAAAGTTAAGCAGAGACACTGACGAATCTTAAGATGATAGAGATATTATACGGTTGAAAACCAAAATCCATATTTATCACGGCATTGGAATATTTTGGAGAACAGTTCTGCTTTGTTTCTAACAATAAGATGATTACGACTTGTAATATATTTACTGGCGATTAATTATGAGAGAAGAAAAAGCTCTTATTAACTATATATTACGTGCTTAAAACGTGACCGAAATCGCAATTTTTGGTGTATTTGAATCCATTACCTCAGAAATTTGATAATTCTGTGGCCACATTTAGATTTTGTTAATAAAATTACATAAGCAGCGACTTATAATTTTTAAAATGCAAAAAAAAGAAAATGAGTTTTATCTTGTGTCGCAAAAAGAAGTGATTTATAATATATCTCTATAAAATTGCCTTTACAAAAGAGGTAGGAAAAAAAACCGCGAGGTATACACGAAACCCTCCTATGAAGGATTTGATATGAAAAACTGACGTCAATTTGTATTTGTCAATAAAATAAAAACTAAATTGACATACGAAAACTTAGCACGTCCTGATATGTACCGAATTTTTCTCATATAAATATGATCTTTATCAATTTCTCAATATTTTATTTCACGTAAAAATTTTACTTGCTTTTAAAAGTAAAAAATAAACTAGCCTTGTAAGTTATTGCAAATTATTGTTCAGTTGTAATTTTATATTAGCACATTATTCACTTTTCTGTTTATTTTTGCTCATCTTCATAGAAATTCAATTTTTAGTTTAAATGACACAAGCTAGAGAAAAAAAACTCTTAAACGTACGTGCACGTGCACGTATATTCTCTTTTTCTCTCTCCTTTGTTTTATTACTAATGATATATTTCTATATAGCGGCTGCCACAAATCCATTCATAGGAGCCACGGCAGCAAGTGATACCGGACCAACTAGATGGTAGACTGAATGCGTGAAAAATTCATCACAAACATTGAATTCATATTTATAGTGCCGGATCTCTACATAAACGTAGATCATAAGTTGATTGTATTAATAGACGGTGATCAATTTGACGTTACAACTTGTCCTTTTCTCTTCTTTTTTTGTATATACTGTACGTATTGTTCTATAAATCGTTATTACGTTGTATTCACTCAAATGTTTTTAACCGATGTTATATCGCTCATTTGCTACATTATAACACGACGTAAAGATTATCATTCTTGAGTTGCTTAAAACAAGAAAACCGATAGATCCTTTGAACTATGAGTTAACGATACTTTAATTTCTCAATAAGAGTAATTTTATTAAATCTTTATAGGAAAGTAATGACAAATTTTTATAATTCTAAACGTTTAGACTTATTTTCTAAAAAAAAATGTAATCGTGTTTTTTATTGTGGCAAATGAACAATATTTTCCCATGTAACAGCAATCTTCCATTCTAGGAGTTATACCATTTTACAATGTTCTTGTACACTGAAAGACAGATATGACATTTGCTGCGATGAGCGGCGACGACGGCTGGCGTACGTGACTTCTCTCTCTTTCTCTCTCTCTCTCGGCCGCCAAGTCGGAAGAAGAGTAGTAGAGCGCGCGTTCCTTTCCTCTCAGTCCTCGATGACCGGTGCTACGCGACACATCACATGCGTGTTTCATGTGAGATTCGACGCACGTCAAGATCACGTACTCCAACCGTCGTCGCAGCACCACGAATGCCATTCCTGACGGTGAGTGTACACGGAGGATATGCTTTATGAACTTAAACTTTTTCCTTTTAAATAATGTTAAGTTTTTTTATGTTTTATTTCTATAGAAGAGTTTTTAAAAGATCATGACGAGCAAGAATTAAGATAAGATATAAAGCCTTGATAAAAAATATGAATTCTTACACTAATTGTAAAACGTAAAATTAATCAGCTATGATATTACTATTATAACGTAAGATGGTCTTTTCTTCTCTCTAGAATGTTTGCATATATAGTTATATTAATGCAGCCACTAATTTCTGTCAAGTTTTTTCTCTTGAAATAATATAATATAACATTAAAATATAATAATTATGCATATATAATGATTATGAAAAACACGAGAGTATTGGTAACTTGTTTTTTTAATAAATTTTAAGGCGGCTACCCGTTGGAGGCCTAATTACGAAGTTGTGTGACGTTTGACACTGATCTAGAACGTAATTAATAAACTCCTGCTTTTCAACTTTCTAAACGTTAAGCGCGTTCTTTAATGAAAAGTTCTTTAATCTTAATCATAATGATCGACGTATATTTATTCAATTTTGAAAAAGAATTGACTCAGCATTATTTAAAAAAGATATATTGATATTTAATCCTTATTTACAGTGTATATATTTATGACTGTTAATAGCATTAACAAAATGATAATCGCATGTGAATAATCTTTGTAAAATATATAAAAACTTGTTGCAGTAATTATTATCTTTGGAAATTCTTTTTCTCATCTCATATGGTTACAACGTGAGAATGTTACTTAAGGATAGTAAAATATAAAAAAAATTAAATTTCTAAATAAATTAAAATATACAATTTAAATAGTGAAGTGTAAAAAATAAATCCATTATCTTTAATCACGCGACGAAGGTTTAACTTTTCACTACATTTCATCTACATATGTTAATTATCTTTTAATAATGTTTTTTAAAATTATACATATAATTTAAAAAAGAAATGCATATACAAAATACGTGCTTGAATGACATTCTTCACATTCGTATCGTTTGTAATTTAATATTGATTTAAAACTGAATGATATTTTTTTGACAAAATGGACCATCTTATCACTGAAAATATTTTTCACTTTCAGTCTTGGTTATAATATATTAACTATGTATATTAGGCATATGATAAACTTATACATATAGCGACGAAATAATTAGAACGCGTCTTGATGTGATGTATTCTGTAATATCTTTTAGACGGTACAAAACGCGAGATTTAGACACAACTTTAAAGAGTGACTCTAGTACAATGTTATGCATTTATTCATCCATGTGTGTATTGGCTGATTTTAACTTTTCGTGTCGTGTATTAATTATTAAATAATTAAATATATATAATAATGGTATAATTAAATTTCTTTAATCATAAATATTATCCAAATGTGTGACAGTGTAAATGGTAATATTGTCAACGTGCAAAGACATTTTTAAGAGTCTCTAGTATATAAAAAACATGGACATGTATAAATGCATGATATAACAGTAAACGTGTGTAATTGGTATTAAAAAATTATTCGTATAAAAATTATGAGATAAACCAATTGAATATAGTATATAAAAATTGTATGACTTTTTCACAAGATATGTGTAGAAAGTCTTTCATAGATTTTTATGGATTTTTTTCAAACTTGTCTAAAAATTGTTTTTTTTTATTCTCTGTCCTGCCAAGCATAATATTGCAGTTATTAACGGATAACGTTACGAATTTAATACATTTTTTTTATTTTATAAATTGATTAAAAGATGTATCTTCTTTCTTAAATTTGTAAAATGTTTATTAGTAAATGAATATATAGACTAGTTTGTATGTATTACGTGTTTCCAGCAGAAATTAATTCGCGTGACAATTAAAGACTTAAATTAGTTCATAAACCAAAACAGGTGTTTTCGATATATATTCAATATATCTTACCTGTATATTACGTATCTGCCCTTGAATTAAAAAGAAAAACACGTAAAAAATTTAACTTATCTATATCGCATAAAAATAGTGCGAAAAAAAATTGATCACTCGATATAGCTATAACGAGAGACCAGAAGCCTTGATCGTAATTGTTTAACTAATAGTGAATTTATACCAAATCATTGTATATACATCTTAATTTATATTGCCGAACTTTGTAAAACTAACTTTTAATCATACTTTATTTCCAGGTCATGTGTTTTCCTGTATCAATTTTACAAGTACAGACTATTCTCAACAAATCAAGTTATAATATATATGTATGTATATGTATATGAGAAAAAAGAAATTAGAAAAAATTTAATTTACTTGCAAAAGCTTATATATATCCATTTATTTACCTATTCCGATAATGTGAGATTAAAGTTCTCTACATATTTAAATGTAATTACGTAATTACACAGCTACGTTTTTTTCTTTTTTTTTTTTGTAATAATGTTCACATGTGTTATACTCGCATATATAATTTTTTATCTACGCGCGCGTATACGTGTATATATAATATGGATAATAGATATGTATAAGTACATACAATAACATATACTGAAAATATATCTAAAATTAAAAAAAATGCAAGAAATTATGGCAGTCTACGTTGTACGAGTTGTAAATTAATTGAGTGAACAAACAAAATAATGTAAATATATTTTGAGTTCTTCTGATATATTTCTTTCCAGTTTCAAAGTTTGTAAAATTATTGACATATCCATTGAAGATAAAAGAAATCAGTGGTAAGACAGGAGCAAATTTTTTTTTACTGTGTATCTAGGTCTTTACTGTTTAAATTTTATAGGCTTTTTTCTCTCTTCATATAAGTTTCTTCGTAATATTACATGTCTTATAACAAATATAAAAAAAGCTAAGAATAAAAGATAACGATTAAAGAAGAGACAAATTTTGAATGTATTTTATTGCGTGAAATATATAATAGTGTCCCTTTTGGATAAGGAATAAAAGAGAAGTGATTAAACAATGATTACTAAGATTTTATTCGATTGCCACTAAAATCACTAGACAAAACTTGATTGAGCACTAGATAAAAATTGAGATTAAATAAAAAAAAAAAAAAAAAAAAAAAAAAGACAAAATTAATAAAGGGCACAGTGATTGTTAATCGTTACTTTAATTTTGGGTTTATTCTTTGTAGTTCAATTAGCTGCACTAGCACAGAGGTGATTTTTTCCTTCCAACGTCAAGCGAACAAAAAAAACTCAAAACTAATCCAGCCAGTTCAACTAATATATTATACGCGTATTTGTTATATATATATATATAGATGTTAGATGTAGTCGATAAAACAAAATGTTATCCGATTTACTTGTAGAATTCATGTTCAGATTCATCCTTCTTAATATTGTTTTTATAGCCTTTTTCAAAATCTTTTGCCAAAACGATATAACGATTTTCACGGACAGCGTGCATTCCAGCCTCTTGACAAATAGCGTTGATATCTGCGCCGGAAATTCTATCTGGCCGTGCTACGTAATCTTCTAGATCCACTTCTTCACTTAAGTTCATTTTTGCAGTGATCGTAGAGAAAATTAAACGTTTTTGTCGACGATCTGGTAATGGAAATTCAATCTTGCGATCTAATCTACCTGGACGAAGCAATGCGGGGTCCAATGTATCCGCTCTAAAAAAATTAATATTTATAATAATAATGCAAAAAATTTTTATTAATTTAAATAAAACTTCACAGACATGACTTACCTATTTGTCGCCATGATAACTTTAACATTAGTTGTCTGATCAAATCCATCCATTTGATTAAGTAATTCTAAAAGAATTCGTTGCACCTCTCGATCTGCTCCAGTTTGCGCGTCAAATCTTTTTGTAGCGATAGCGTCTATTTCGTCAACGAATATTATAGCCGGCGAATTTTCTTTTGCCAAACGAAACACGTCACGCACCATTCTTGGTCCTTCACCCAAATATTTTTGCACAAATTCAGAACCCACCACGCGAATAAAAGCAGCTGAAAGATGAAAATTGTTACAAGGTGTAAAATTTTATTTTCTATGCAATTAGACACTGTTCATGAGATTTTTCTAGTACCAGTGGTATGTCTAGCAACAGCTTTCGCTAGCATAGTTTTTCCGCAACCAGGTGGTCCATACATTAGTACACCTCGCGGTGGATCAATACCAATCTGTTTATATAATTCAAAATGAGTAAGAGGTAATTCTACTGCCTCTCTGATTTCTTGTTTTTGCATATCCATTCCACCTATATCACTGTACTGGATATCTGGCTTCTCATCTGTAATATATTACATTTGCAGTTCTATCTTAATTCAATTATTAATTTTAATGTAATATTAACGATTTAACAAAAAAAAATCTAATTAACACACACTGATCAATAAAAAAAATGTTAATCCTTTGAGTGCTGAATACTCGCGGCCTATGCGGTCCGTACGGACGGCGCGCGGCTGGCGCTGAGCGCGAATTTGCCTCCACAATCTATATCGATCGATTTCGCTGGACGCATATATGCGTCCATAGTACTCAAAGGGTTAAATAAATAAAATTGGCAGACGTATCAATTCTCGTTAAAAATTTTTTTTTTCTGATTAAAAGCTTCAGTATGTTGTATACAATTTGAGGAAATAAAAAATTATTACCTGCTTGTAACATAGAAATGCTAGAATCGGCTTCTGGTGGTAGCACATCTACCAAAGCATTGCTATGTTTATGAAGTGCTACACTAGCAGAAGGTTTCAAGAGTTCCCTATCTATGGTAGACAAAATCCGCACATAATAATTTGAACCCGTTGTAGAACCTACTATGCCGGTGTTTTGATCAACAGCCTCTAAAAATTGTCCTATAACTAATGGTACACTTTGGATACGTTTAACTTCTTCTTGAGCATGTAAATATTCTTTTTTTAGATTACGTTGTTCGTCTTTAATATACTCTTCTTGTACCTCAAGAAATTCCAGCATTCTCTGTAGTTTCTATAAAAAAAATTATAATATATTTATACACACAATTAACAAATATCTTAGTGTATCAGTGGTGAATGCATGTAAAATTGCAATGCCAACAAAATAAATCAATAAAAATAACACATAAATACAATATTACAAAAATGCATAATACCTTATACTTCGTATAAAGATCTTCCACGTCTAATTCATCTCCGGCTCCCGTATAATGACCAGCAGCTGGCTTGCAGTCAATTTCACCCATGTCCTAAAAATGTTGTATAAATATTAATTTAAACGAGCAACAGTCAGTGTGAATTCGAACTTGTGCGTACACATCAAACAGAAATATTACAATTTAAAATTATTAGACGCCCACAATGATTTTATACACGTAAAAGGTTACCGTTGCACTTATCGTATAATCAAACAAGCAGATACAGATGTTAATATCATTCGATCCCATACCTTATCAGGCAAAATAATGCCCAACTCTTCCATTATAATCTGACAAGATTGTATAAATTGATTAAATACTAATCACGTTAACACAATTCCAATTAAACTAAATGATTCTAAAGAGCACTGAATGACTTCGGCATTTTGAGTATACAATACGACCATCGAATAAAGGACTCAAGAAAGAAGCGTTAGATTGTCTTTTCGTGTTTAAGATCCTATCGGACACCACCAATCAGAGTGCTCAGTTGAGTAGAGTTAGGATTTATTTAAGTTATCAGATTGGCGGTGCCCAATTTTTCTGTGCGAATCAGGCTGCACCTCATTGTCACGGATGCACAAAAGTGACCAAAAGTGACGAAACTATAGTGGCCAATGGTAGATCTTATGTGCAGAAATGCCAGAATGAGTTGGGTTAAAATATACGATGGTGGGGATACATTTTACGCACGTTGCATTGCACACCAATGACACCGAGCTAGGAGCATGTGTAATCCACCATTCTAATTTCTACCTCATGCTTTGGCATCAATACTTACTGTGCTTGATGTGCGTTTATGTATGTAAATTGTCAGCCGTTTGCTTTCGATTTTTTGTGATGTTTTGACAGTAAATATTTGCTGTGAAAAATGATACTTACAAGATGTGCCATGATGGACCAACTCATACGAAGAAGTGCTTTATCGGGAGCGGCATTAACACGCAGGTATATTTTACATATATATCAAACAAAAGTCACGTATTATTAGAAATAGTTTATTTTTATATCCGTACTGCGTTTGATTAATTTTCTTATAATTTAATTTCAATGGATTGTATGATTCCACAAGCTGTATTGAAAATGTTACCAATGTTATTTTGCTTTATCTTTTGCTGTTAGGTCGACAGCTCTTGGTACAAGTTACATCCAGTCATGCAGAGGCAAAAAAAGCGACAGCAATACAAACTTACCAGAATCATTATTTTATCCTGTGCCTGTAAAACCAAATCCAGATGATATAAATGTTGGTGCTGAATTAACTGGGTCCTCATTAAAGAAGACAGAGCTTTTAAAAATATTGAATACCTTTTCACAGAAGACTGAAATAAAAAAACTAGCTGAGCAGTATGGTTTGGATAGTAAGTAAAAAATTTAATGTGTACACATGAAGTTAAGGATTCTAATTATAATTTTGATTTTAGGCCATCTCCAGAGCCAGGCATTCATAAATTTTAAACAGTATTGTTTAGGAACAGAATCATTACCTGTGGATCTTTATGTAGTCCTAAGTGATATCTTACAAGGAGCTGGAAATGTTCATGACATATTTCCATACTTTATAAATCATGCCAAACAGATGTTTCCACATATTAATTGTTTGGATGATCTCAAAAAAATTAGTGATTTACGAAATCCTGCTTCCTGGTTAGAAAATGTAGATTTATGTAACATGAAAATTATTATAATGCATTATTACAATTATCATTATTGGAATTTAATATATATTTAATAAATTAAGGAGAACATATTTTTCACAAAATGGTAAAAGCTTTTAATACTTTTTAGGTATCCTCTGGCAAGATCAAAAAATAGAAAAATAATTTTTCACGCTGGACCAACAAATAGTGGCAAGACTTATCATGCTCTGGAAAGATTTATTACAGCACAAAGTGGGGTATATTGTGGTCCACTAAAGTTATTAGTTAGTGAGGTGTTTAATAAATGCAATGAAAGTGTTAGTATTATATTTTTATAAGATATTGTTACGCCTGTGGTGTAACAATGTTGTAAAGATAATATATTAATAATATTAATAATAATATATAACATTAATTTAGGGAACACCATGTGATTTAGTAACTGGAGAAGAACGAAGGTATGTCAAAGGCCAAAATAATGCTGCAAATCATTTATCATGTTCTGTAGAAATGGTAAATCTACAAAGTAATTGTATGTATCATTAATCCGATATCTTTAACATTAACATAAGAAGAAAATTATTAATACGATCATAATTTATTTCAGATGAAGTAGCTGTAATTGACGAAATTCAATTGGTACGTGATCTCCATAGAGGTTGGGCGTGGACGAGAGCCCTTTTAGGAATTCCTGCGGATGAAATACATTTATGTGGTGAATTTGCTGCTATAGAATTGGTACGCTAATATTTTTTTACGATTATTTATTAGGAATTATGCATAATAATTAAGTTAACAATTATTTTTATACGCAGGTAAAATCTATATGTATTTCAATGGGTGAAGATGTAGAAGTTCGTAGATATAAGCGATTAACAGAATTGAAAATAGAAAATGAAGCTGTAGAAACATTGAATAATGTTATGCCCGGAGATTGCATAGTTTGTTTTAACAAAAATGACATATATACTGTGTCGCGTTCTCTCGAGAGTAGAGGAAAGGAAGTAGCTGTAATATATGGCAGTTTACCACCAGGTACTAAACTGGCGCAAGCTGCGAAATTTAACGATCCTAAGAATTCTTGTAAAATCTTGGTAGCGACCAATGCCATTGGTATGGGATTAAATTTGTGAGTTTTATACAAATGTCTATACATTGAATTAAAAATTATATATTTATATTTTGGAATTTTAAGTGTCATTGAAAATGATTAATAAGTCGCATATTAATACAGGCATATTCGGAGAATTATATTTTATTCGTTAATTCAGCCAACATATAACGAAAAAGGTGAAAAAGAAATGAATGTTATATCTGTGTCATCGGCTCTGCAAATAGCAGGTCGTGCTGGACGTTATGGTACAGTTTGGGCAACAGTACGTATTATTTATTCTATCTTTATCAATGTAAAAGAAACAATGTACAGAAAAATTTTATGCATTAAAATATTGTTTTGCATTGCAGGGTTACGTAACGACGTTCAAACGAGAGGATCTACCGACTTTAAAGAACTTGTTGAATCAAGAGCCAGACACAATAACACAGGCTGGTCTTCAGCCAACGGCCGATCAAATCGAGCTGTATGCTTATCATTTACCAAATGCATCACTGTCAAATCTTATGGTGAGTTTCAAAATAAAAAGTATATCGAAATAAAAATAATCGTAAACGGTGACACTTATAATAATTTATTTATTTTAGGATATTTTTATATCGCTCTGCACAGTTGACAATTCTCTGTATTTTATGTGCCACTTAGATGATTTTAAATTCTTAGCTGACATGATACAACATGTTTTGCTGCCACTCCGTGCGAGATATGTATTCTGTTGCGCACCGATTAATCGGAAATCGCCATATGTGTGTACCATGTTCTTAAAGGCAAGTATTATATTATTACTGATTTTTAAAGTCGCTGAAGTACTATGAAAAAAGAATTGACGTCGATATAAAATCTGCTTTATTTTAAAATAATTTAGAGTTTTTATGTTCACATTTGGACTTCTCTTTTTTTAGTTTGCACGTCAATATAGTCAAAACGATCCAATAACATTCAACTGGTTATGTCGACATATTGGATGGCCTTTTAAACCGCCAAGAACTATTATAGATCTTGTCCACTTAGAAGGTGTTTTTGATGTATTGGATCTTTATCTATGGCTAAGGTATAACAAGATTATACTTCAATTATTATTGCGATTTCGATTTTTCTGATTTTTATATTTTTTTCATAATTTTATATTTTATAGTTACCGATTCGTGGACTTGTTCCCGGACGCTGAAACGGTTCGTGATATACAGAAAGAACTCGATGCACTCATTGAGGCCGAGATAGTTAAATTAACGAATTTATTATTAAATTCAGATGCAGGTAAATATGATTCTTTAAAATAAAATATGAGATAAAATATAACATATAATCTTCCTGTAATTCTTTTTATAATTTTAAATATGTATTGTAATATTTTATCTCGTTTCATTAGGATTAATTTTTCTAAAAAAATTAATTTATTTGTATTATTTAGGTGAAGAGACAGATAGTTTTGAGTTGCAGACACAGAAACAAAATTTTTATCGCGGTAATTGTATAAATTATGCATTAAATTTTATACAATTGCAATGTTTCAGTGCTGAATTATATAAAATATTTTCTTTCAGATTTTAAAGGAACTGGTAAACGTGTTACTGGTAAAGGCAAATTGACTGAAAGGTTAATAGCCGAAGGGCTCTTAACGCCACAGATGTTGCGTGAACTACAACTCGAATGGATTAGAACAAAAAAGAAAAAGTAATGTGCATAAAAAATATAAAAGCAAAATGTTAAACTTGATTAAATAAAATTATTACAAGTAACATAACTGTGAGTAAAAAAAAAAAAAAAAGAAAAGACAACTAGAATGTCAAAGTGTTCGAATTCAAATCGCCATCCCCGTCACCAGCGCTATCCATTTTTTATTAACAGCGGGAGGCTCGAGTTACGTATCATTCGATGGTAAAACCTCCTCAACGCAAAACTATTTCCGCAAATATATAAAAATCGCAATCGACGTCATCACGAGTTGAAAATAATCTTATCAATTTCGGGATCAACCGATTATTAATTATGAAAATCGTAGGAGGAACGACTGCGCGCGTGCTTTCTCACCTGAAGATGGCGGCGCGGTCGCCGAGGGGAAGACGATCGAGCCATAGCGGAGCCAGCAGAGGAGGACTGCCGTGAGTGGAGCAGAGTGGAGTGTCACAATCGCGTTCGAGTGCGTGCGAGACGGTGGAACAATGGTCGTACGCCGGGGTGATTTACCATATCTTGCATCCGCTATCGTCGCCGAAAGCTGCCGTGCCCTGTAAGGGCCTCAGAGCGTTGCACGCCGCGAAAAAAAGGATTGGCTTGTTTACGGCTCGTCAACGGGATGCTCGCGGCTGTCGCGGACGTGCGACACCGGGACTGGGTGTAACACGAGAGCGCAACCCACGACGCTGCGTTTCGCCGCTTCTTCTCGTGGCACACGCCTCTCCTTCTCGGGCATGTCAGCACGCTGAGAGCCAAAATGGCAGCCACATTAACCGTCGAGCAGGAACAAGTGAGTAGCCACGTCCCGAGCGCTGGACCTCTCCTCCTCGTTCGCAGGTGGGTCCTCCCTCCTCCCCCCCTTTCCCCCCGCGGTTGAGCGCCGTTCCCGTGCTGTTCGGCACGTCGCGCGCCGTCGCCATTGCCATTATCGTTATTATCATTATCGTCATCACCTTTGTCGTCATCCTCAGCATCGCCGCCGCCGTCGTCTTCTTTGAGCCTGGCTTCGAACCTCGAGGAGTACGATGGTTATAACTGGATATGGTCTACGCTTCGTGTTCGAGGATCCGAGTACCTTTCGTATTCAAGAATTCGGGTACTCCGCGTGTTTGAGGATCCCAATGTTCTTTGTACTCGCGGCCTGCGGTGACTCCTCATAGTCGGAGGCTCAAGAACACCGAATCTCCTTTGTCGGCGCGAAAACGAACCTTCTTCTGGAACGCGGAGATTATTATCTACGGGAAAATTGGATCGCAGTCGCGTCCTGGTCAAGACGGAAGATTCGTCAGCGTGTCTCGACGCTCCGGTATGCGCGAGAGTATAAACATCCACTTGCGCACGTCGTTATCTCGCGCTGGACGTCAGCGCGCGCGATAGCGATCGTAAACATGCTACGGAAATCGCTCCGGAACTCTTCCGACGTCGGCGGCGCGGGTTCGTTTCCTTATTGTTTCCACGACAAGGAGAGCGGCCGGCGCAGCCGGAAACCCGAACGCTTTGAACGTGTCGGGATGTTAATAATGGCTCGGGTTTCCGGTGGTTTCCTTTGGTACACCCACGCGGCGGCCGGCCTCGGAAATTTCGACTATTTTCAAACGGCCAGGGGCCACGCGAGTCGATATCGCCGCTCCACGCGCTCCCGCGCGTGTCCCGGCTTCCGGTCGCTTAAAAATTCACGCCAATGCGCGGTGCACGCGAGTCGCCGTGAATTCTACGTGCACAGGGCGCGGTCGAAATACGCGAGCGACGTTGAATCGTGGTAAAAACGGCCTCGGCCAGTTCCCGTCTGACGGGACGTTTACGACTTATGAGAAATCTAATCGTCGATTCTTCCCGGAACGCGATTAGGAGTGCTTACACGTAACCGATCGCCGGGGAAGTCTTGGCCGCTCGCCTAATGAGATATTAAATTGTGTAACGCTCAAATAAAGAAACGTAGCAGTGCTTCCTTGCACTGCAGTTTCTATTTGTTAAAAAACATTTTTTTTTATTTTTAGAAAATGTATCTTTATTTGAGCAAAATACTTCACATCGCTGACACGCGCTAATTGCTATCTGTGACTCTGTTTCTATAAATGTTTGACGAAATCACTGAATTATTGATCTCGCGTTGAATTTGTTGCGGAGACAAATTTAAAAACTGTTACAGAAGCAAGTTTTTCAAAGCGTACAATCGGTCGAGCGCGCTTAACCGATGACGGCGGCATATGAGCGCAATTTCCACGTTACGAACCTTCGATGCGAGCAAATTCGATTTGCAGTTCCGCCAGAGTTTCTTGGTAACGAGATTTTCCCGCGTATCGATTCGCGCCGTTCAATTTCCGTCTGCCGCGTATATATTTTTAGCAGGCACAAGCTCCCGTCGCATAGAAACAGAGTGAAATTATAATCGCGGCTCGACAAAGGCAGTCACCTCTGTTTAAGGAGATCAATCGAGCAACAGCTTCTATTAATTGATATCGATGCTCTCAACCCTTCGATGTATCCGTCTGTGTAACGTTGGAAACTTGGCGCGGCTTTTACGGGCTTGCGCGTGAAAGTGTAAATTCGCGGACTAAGGAAACGACCCTACGACCGACATTCACACTCCATTTTTATATTAAGATTGTTTTAAATATCATCTGCTTTTGGATCAATCGCAGAGTCGTATTAGCGTCTTAAAACGTTGCTTGAGATAATTTTGAAATAAGAATAGATTGTGAATATTGGTTTATGGAAGGCCCTGTGGAGGCCCTGCGTAGGGTTGTTGTTGCAGCGTTAAATTCCTCCACTCGGCTAATACCCGCGGCGGCTCGTACCAGCGTGCCGATCCCCGCCGGCTGGCACATAACGGAAATGACCGGTGGGGAGGTAGCCGGACACCGGAAGCTGTATCGGTAGTATACCCGGCGCGTGTACGTACGTGCACGCTCACGCGTCGCCGTCCACGGTCATTGCTCGTTTTAATAGCGTAAAAACGATATGTCGCCGCACCGTTTATGCGCCAGCCGTGTCGCCGATATCGACGTCGTCTTACAATCTCGCGATCTCGAATCACGACTGATAGGATGCCGATGGTTCTTCTACTTTTTTTGTTGTTTTTTTTTGTTTTTTTTTTTGTTTTAAGATCTTTGATCGAGGACTCTCCTTGCGTGAAAGAGTAAAAGCGGTATTCGACTTGAAACTCGTTGATATTATTTTTTGTCGATGAATTTTAATTGTGCGACCGTTTTTATTTTCTTTTCTTTCGACGTCAGCAGATGAGGGAACGCACGTGATACGCTCATATTTCTATTTGTAAAAGTACGACAAGGAAAGATATCCCTCGTTCTCACGTGCCTACGTCGTCGAAATTTGACCGTCGGCGGGATTACATTTCGAAATTCCTAAGTCGAGCGTTTCACTCTCTCCTTTCCTCTAGTCGCTTTTTTTTTTTTTTTTTTTCTTTCGTTTTATTACAAGGCCGTGTGCGACGAGTATTCGACGAATACTCGAAATAATATGCGCGTGTTGCGCTCGCGTCGATCGGACCGCTGATAAAGATTGCAATTCGCGATTTCCTGCCCGCCGCGTCGCGAAGCGCCGGCTTTCAAGGTTGACATTGTGTAACGATGTATGCAAGATGCTGGGCGATTGCGACCGGAATTCTGTTAGCCAATGCACGGGTCTTTACTCTGTGCCGATTTCAGCAATATGCGATAACGTATTTATAGAATAAGTACACTCTAGATTATCTTTTTCTATAGAAATTATAAAGTGGCGAAATCCATATTGTATTAGTAGAGACGTTATTAGTACGGTGGAATTATTAATTTTCGAAAGACACTCTGAAAAGTCGAGAGGTTTTAAGTTCGAATTCTAGCCGAATTGATATTTTTCGCAATAGATATATGTTTTAAAGAAATTTAATTTATTTAAATATTAAAGAATATTTAAATTAATGTAATTTATTCGTATATGAATTTAGTTTACAACTGCGTTAAAAAGCACCAATAATTTTCGGCTGCTTAGCTCGCGGACTTAAAGTACTAATCTACATTTAAATGTGATTAATAATAGTAATTATGATTAACAAATATGAAGACTTTGCTCGGGTTAAATAGGCCATCGCTTTAATTTAATATTTAACTCATACTGGTTCTCGTTACTTATATAATAAGTCATTAATATTAAAAGTATATATTTTAATATATTATTTTAATAACGGAGAGATAAAAATTACAATTTAAATTATATGAAATTACATGTATGATACTTGTTCTTTCCAGGCTACAAAGGAATTTATAGAAGCTGTGAACAGATGTAGAGCCGGTAGACGAGCTGGGCCAGTATCCTGGAGCACGGCGGTCAAATTTTTAGCGGCACGGAAGTTCGAGGTTCAGCGCGCTTTAGCTTTGTACGAGCAGCACGAAGCTACCAGGAGGAGAGAAGGATTAGCAGTCCTCTATCCCACTCAGGAACCTTTACTCAGCGAGCTATACACAGGAAAATTTACTGTTCTGGTAATATGAAAGAACTAATTTAACATAAATGCATTTCGTAGTGTTAACGCGGCTAGAAGTGTGTTAATATATAAATTATTTTAGCCATCAAGAGACGCAACAGGTGCAGCGATAGCTATTTTCACCGCGCATTTACATCTTCCGCAGAACACTACACATCAAACAACTTTACAGGTAAGTTTTACAAAGTAAATTCTCGACGTGCAAATTAAGAAGGAACTTTTAAAAAGTTATTTCTTATCGTTACAAGTATCCAATTTTCCGTCGAGAAAAAGAAACAGATCTTCGAAAATGTACGTTGCCAAAGTAACTAGTTTTCTTATCTCTTTCAGGGTGTTGTATATCAGTTGGACGCTGCCCTTGAAAGTGCAGAAACGCAGAAGCATGGACTAGTTTTTATTTATGACATGTCCGACAGCAAGTATCAAAATTTTGATTACGACCTGTCTCAGAAAATTCTGACACTTTTAAAGGTAAGTCGGTGAATGTATTTGGAACGCTTGTAGGAAATCATCGTTGGGTAACGCACGCGTGATGATAATTTTTATTATTTTTAACGAACACTGAAGTTAAATTGTTACATTTCATGGTCTGCTTTGTGCAAAATATACTGATTGAATTTTAGCAATTAAAAGTAATAAAACTTTTAATTAAAGTAATCTAGGCACATAAATAATTTAAGTATTCAAACATATAATAAAATACGAACGTAGAAAAGATAAGTTTGCCATGAGTATATGAAGAAATCTATGGAAAATTATTTGAGAAACTCACGGAAAGATGTGAATAAAAAAAGAATGGACAATCAACTACGCGTGACTTACCCAAATAATCAGGAAGCGCGAAGTTCCTCTTGTTCTCACCGAGGAGATATATAATATACGTTAAGAATTTCTCGACTTCCTATTGCAAAATTGGCGCACGAAAACCTTGTGCAAAATCTCGTGTTTTCCTTTTTTTTTTCTTCGTTTTTAAACACAGCAAATCGAATTGAACGATAAAGGAGCAATGTCATTGAATATTTTCTCTATACATTACGATTTGCGCACCGTTTTCTCTTGAAATATGCGTAATACTTTATGCGACACGATTAAGCCATGTAATGAGGCGTTCGTCGAATCGAGGCAGAGCACCACTGCCGCGTGGGGCTAGAAAGCGAGAAAAGATCGTGATTGAGAGTGAGAGGAAAGCGAGTCTTGCGGCAAATGTCCATTATGTATAACGATACACGGTCTCGTTTCTCTACTCCCGTCGACGTGACAGAGGTGCTCTGTCATGTCATGCGTAAATGTTGAACGTCACGAAAGAAAGCCGTCTTAGATTCTAGCTCGAATAGCGTTTTCCAAATTTCTATACGAATCAAATAAGCGGACTCTGCATATTTTTACGTTTCGTAAAGCGTGAATATTAGAAATTTGTGTACAATTGTCTTCGCAAAAATATGTTCTCGCGGACGTGAGAAGAGGCGCGGGCCCAATTACGGAGACTTTAGATATTCTCATACGCTTATACGAAGGTACAGACGTCGTTTTATTAGACGCTACGAATTTTAGTTCACAGGATGTTTCTTTTCGATGGTAATCACGAATTCACAAAGTGGCACGGCGTTGTACTCGCAGCCTGAATCTCTCAGATGTCTCGTTCCGGAGCGGCAGATAAGCGCGTCGGACTTTTCGTGCTCCTGGAAGAATTTCTCCAAGGAGAAGCGCAACAATTATGCGAATTACGCGAGCACAAAGTGTCACTTAGCGTCGCCTAAGTGCGTGGCCCGATTAACATTCACGTTGCGTGCAATTTCGTCCGGCGTAGAGCGGCATTACAGTTATTACCGTCGCTGAAGTTAACCCAATTAGTCATCGCCGGTCGGTCGAAATAGTCTCGGTGCGTTAACACTTTGATGCGGCCAGCCCACTTACGTAAAAAAAAAAAACGGTGTCATACGCGACGTAACCGATACACGTGACACTCCCCCCGTGTGCAGGCGTCGCTTTCATGCCGTCATTACACGAATACGTGCGACCGTGACGTCTTTTTACCCTGACTTTCACGTCATCGATTATTCCCGCATGATTTAATGACGCTTTTCCATTCTCAAAGGATAAAAATATTCCCAATCTTCGTGGCTCGCAGGAGGCTCCCCTGTAAAATTATTTTTTTCCTCCAAGAACGTCATACCTGCGTTACTTTGTTGACTGATAACACGTCATAGCTTGGCATTCTTTCCCTATTTTTTTATTTTTATTTTTGCAGACTCCTCGACAAGCTATGAGATCCGCGTTTAGCTTCGAACGCGCGGGGGATGCGCGGCTCTAAGAGCGGCGAGACGTTGCGAGAGCGTTCACGCTTGGCGAACGGTGGATTACGCGATTATGCGTCAAGGCGCGCCGAAGCGCGTAGGGTGTGACTTTCAAAGGTTTCCCGGAGGAGACTACCTAACGACGTCACATGTCGTAATCGTGGAAGAAAAAAAAAGAATATTGAATAATCCGAGGAGGCACGATCGCAGACGACTCTCCTTTTTTTATCTTTCGTCGCGAAGATATTGTCGTCGCCCGTCGCCGGGAGAGCGTGAAGCTGCGAAAGGACCTTCACGCGGGTTAATCGCATCCTAATCGCGTGGTGAACCGTACTTCCAAGGTGCCCCGCTTGGTAATGGCCTTTAAAAAGGTTTTACTGCGCGCTGACATTTGCGTCGTCCAATTATAGCCGTAATGTAACAATGAAATTTGGTAGGCGTCGCGTGCATCTTTGCATGCCGACGTGATCGTGATCAAACGCGTCTGCGATCGTTCCACTCGTAATTTTATCACGCGGATAAAGCCGCGGAGAACGTATCGAGCGTTAACGAGCGGAAGAAAAGATGATATCGCGCTGTGAAAAGAAGCGTCGCCCGATAAGAAAGATAAGAGTTGCGACTTCATTTGCGAAACGGTTAATTGTACGAAGAATTCACTTTTCTCTTATCAGCGTCTTTTTTTTTCTTTTCTTTTTCTTTTTTTTTTTTATTATAATACGATTATTCGAATAATTCTGTGAAAGCGAATAACTCTTAAAAACGATATTCGTCGGTTTAAAAATTTTGTTTTTTCCGGCAAAACGCGCATGCAATACTTGAAGATAGAAATTAAATCTTAACAAATATCAGAAGACAGTAAAATAATTTATATGAATTGTATCGAAGTCGAATGTTTCGAAATTGTCGAGTTGTTTAAAGTTAAATCGTCAGTGGTTTTTAGATCGAGTTGGAGGCGACTCGCGTGGAGGTTCCCCCGGGTTAAGCGATCCCCGCAGGCATCTGCGTGATTTTACGTTCGCGTGATTCGGTTAGAAGCACAGGCGAACGTTTCGGTACGGGCCAGCCGAATTTCCCGAGGCATCGGGGAAACTCCGGTAATCGACCGGAAGCTGCGTGGTTGAGAGTCACTGTTGAGAGGCAATACGTCATCGCGGGTACACGGCTGCTGCCGGTGGGTGAAGGGAAAGGGAGGGGGGAGACAGGACTCCCCCGAGGAGGAGAGAAAAAGCGAAAGACACTCTGGTGTAAGGGATGCCGAGAAGGGTGGCGAAAAGAAGGGGTCGTTTGCGACGGCGAGGGCGCATGCGTTCCCGCGGCGCTCCGGATAAATCGTCGGCGACGACGCCGACGTCGGTCAGTAATCGTCGTGACCCCCTTGTGGCCGGTACGTCGCATTCGGATACGGCACGGCCGACCCGATTCTGCCCTCCCTGCCCGCCGCGTCCGCTCGCGCTCCCCTCGCCCCGTTCTCACGCGTTCGATCGCGTCCTTGTTCGCGCGCGAGGCCAGGCCAAGCTCGACGTTCCGTCGCGGCGGCGACGTCGCTCTTTTCCATTCACCACGGGAACGGCCGTAGGGATACGAGACACGGCTGCTCCCGCCGCCGGTGTCGCGCTAATCTTCGCGCTATCGATTAACCAGTGCCGGCAGTGATTTCGCCTAATCGGAGATACCCCTCGCCCGGAAGACGATACTCGCGGCTCGCCGCCGACATGCCTGCGACCACCGCTGGCTGCTGCTCACGGTAAATGTCCACCCGGGGATCGATCGGGCTAGTTTGTCGCGCAACTCGCCGAAATGGTTCAAGTGATAAAAGCGAGCAAACGCGCGCGCGCGCGCGAGACTCCGCGGCTAATTCGAGACGAGACGCGCGTGGTCCTAAAATTGTAGCGCAAGCCTCGCGGAACCGACGCGATTTCTTCCCGGAACGCAATCGCGCCGCCCCGTCCTCGTTACGCGCCTCGATGACGTTTGTTGTGTACGTAGCGGCCGTGTTACGCGCCGCTGGCGACGGCGACGGTGGTGGTGGTGGTGGTGGTGGTGGCGGTGCTGCTGACGTCGTTGGCGTTACAGTACTTCCGCCCTCCGGCCCGAGGGTTAACTTACGTGGCTTCCTGCGATTTTCGGCGCGTTACGAAACGCCCGGGAACCGCGAATATTCTCCCCGCCAACTCTCGCTAGTCAGAAAAAAAAAAAAAATTCGAGAAAAACGTAATGCTTTTCTCTTCTTTTTTTTTCCCCCCTTTTTTCATTCGAGGCACTCCGATTTTCCGATAACCTGATTAAAGGGACGCGACCGCAATTTTTTTTCGCACGCAAATTTCTCCCGCGTCACCGTTTCGCGGCCTATAGTTGGCGGCGGATTCGCCAGTGCGCGATATATGGCCTGTTCTATTATTGCAATGTCTTTGAAAGGTCGAAGCGCAATCGTGCTTTTAGAAATTATTCACGCGAGATTGCGGGCCCGTGCGCGTTACCACCTGCCAGCGTTATCAAATATTTGGTGGATACTCCGATAAACAGTTTTGCATTCGACGGCGAAAAATTTATAAATCGAAGTCGATCATTAAAAGCCCTTCGGTCGGATTTGGCTCACAGCGAGTTTAAACATTTATTTCGATAATACTACGTTTTAATGTTTTATAATTATTTTCTAATTCACGTTACTGCATGTATATAAAGTATACATGTAGAACTTATAAATTTTGATTTTTAATCGTACTCTATGATTAATAAATAAATTAATGCTGATAGAATCGAAATATTTCTTCTAACTTGTAATAAAAAAAAAAAAGAAATGTCTGATGATTTTCACGTTTTGCTTGCGTTAATCTTTCAGGGTGGCTATCCGGCGAAATTAAAAAAGGTCTTGATAGTAACGGCGCCGCTGTGGTTCAAGGCGCCCTTCAAGATCCTGCGATTATTCGTTCGTGAAAAACTGAGGGACCGAGTGTTCACAGTATCTATCCCTCAGTTGACATTGCATATCCCACGAGAATCATTACCACATCGTTTAGGCGGCACGTTGGAGGTACAGCATGAAGCATGGCTGCTACATTGTCTTAAATCCATGACGAACCGAGGCGGGGGTGAACTTTGTGAGGTCAGTATCTAATACAAGTTCACATTCACCGTGTGCTGTTTTTTTCGTTTGTGTAACGCGAGTTTCAGAGTATTCGAAAAGTTTAAGAAACAAAATCATGAATCTGATTAACGTTACTCTTAATTGTGTCCGAGTTTAAAAGCACACGCCGATAAGATGCTCGATTTTTACAACAGAAGCACTTTTGTTCAACACAGCTATTGATATAGAAAGAAAATATTTTATTATTTTAATTACGTGATTAGTAGAAAGATTTTCTATTACTAATAAAATTAGAATTTTTTTTTCACATGTACCCTTACGATATTTTAGGTCACCCCAAGAGTGGGTACACCTGTATCGCCCACGGCAAACGACAACGCAGTTCATCAAAATCCGAATGGAACTACCACGCACAGTAGTTCGACTAGTCCTATAATTGATAAGAGCAAACAGGTGAAAAATGGTGTGTCGAATATCGGCGACATCGAAATCACCACAGCAAACGCTGATGCTTGGATTGGTACCGATGAGGCGCCATCCCCAGTTCAGCCTCCGTCCTCAGCCAGTTCTGGCTTTAGCGACGATGATAGTCTTCACGGGGATCCTGGGCTACAGGCTGTCACTATGGAGCAATTTATAGCAGATATACATTCACGAGGGCGCGCTGGTCTCATAGCGGAATATGCAGAAATTAGACAGAGACCACCGGACGGTTCATTTAATAATGCAAAGTGTGTAACAGCAATATTTCGCATTCGCGTGATATATTTTGTCCTACTCGAATTCATTAATATACCGTTGCGTCGTTTATTTCAGGTTAAGGTCTAATCAATCAAAGAATCGTTACACCGATGTGCTTTGTTACGATCACAGCAGAGTTTGTCTTTCACAAATAGACGGGGATGCGACGTCTGACTATATAAATGCGAATTTTGTCGACGGTTACAAGCAAAAGAATGCATTTATTAGTACTCAGGGCCCTCTTCCGAAAACCTGCGGTGATTTTTGGAGGATGATTTGGGAACAGCAAACGTTAGTCATCGTCATGACTACAAGGTATATTGTTTTACTTATAACACTTTGTGAACATAACTACATCTTGTACACTGCAGTTTCAAACAATTTTCAAATCATATTTTATAGTGAAAACTTTATACGTGACTTTCTGACATAAATATATCGTCTTTGTTTCAGAGTGGTAGAAAGAGGGCGTACAAAGTGCGCGCAGTATTGGGGTCCGGAACCAGGTGATGAAGTACAAGCGGGTGGCTTCACCGTAACCACCCTCGAAGTTGATACAAATCCAGATTACACAATATCCATGCTTCTCCTTACAAACAATAAGGTATGTATTTTGACGAATCTCTTTTCTCTCGTTTATTAAAACAATGTCGTTTTCTCATATTTTATTCATCTCATTTTAGACTGATGAAACGAGGGAAGTTTGCCATATGTTGTACACAGTGTGGCCAGATTACGGTGTTCCTCAATCGGCTAAAGCTTTACTACAGTTCTTGTCTTTAGTTAGGCAACAGCAGAGCAAGTTACTCGCTAGTAGAGGAGACACATGGGCCGGACATCCTCGAGGACCACCTATAGTTGTACATTGCAGCGCTGGCATCGGAAGAACAGGTAGACAGATGTTTCTTTCACAACAAAAATTATAATTCAATAGGCGATACTTTCTCGAGATGTAAAAATTTAGGCACAAAATATCAAAGTGTATTAAATTGGCTGGGTTCCAGGCACATTTTGCACCTTAGACATTTGCATATCGCGTCTGGAGGACACTGGAACCGTAGACATACGAGGAACTGTCGAGAAAATCCGAGCACAGAGGGCCTACAGTATTCAAATGCCAGATCAGTACGTCTTTTGCCACCGTGCTTTGGCGGAATACGCACTTTCCAAAGGAATGCTTAGTCCGCAGCATCTCTCCATGTTACCTCCACCGATTGAAGAGGATTCTGATTAAAAGAGTAATGAGTTCTGCTATTATATACCGGATTGATGTTCTTCCCGACTATGCGTATATATACATATACTATCCTTAAAATAGCCTATTTCTACCTTAAACGACTGAAAGTTATTTTTTGCTATCGTATCCATCGATGTAACGATTAAACTTCTCACTATTACGTCAGTCTTAAATTTCCTATGAAGCCGGATTGATCGTTTTCTTTCAATGTCAAATAAGCGAACACAGAATATTTTATATTTTTGTTCTTTCGTGTTCTGGCAAATTTTACATAAAAGTGCATTAAAGCGCACTCAAAGATGAATATTTTATTAGTAAAAAAATATCTGATACAACATACATTTTATGGATCCTATTTTAACTCTCTCAAATATAAATTACAAATTTTTTGGGATTTAAGTTGTTAACGAAAGAGATCTAATTACAAAATTAAAAAGTTATAATTACTACGTAGTCTAAATATTTTAATTTATTATATTTATTATATTTGTAATACATGATCTTGATTTATTGCCTATCTATTCAATGATCCAAATTGGGACCTCTTCATAAGAGATTGCAAGACCAACATTTATTTTTTGGGAGTAGATTTCTACCTACCTCCCAATTTTTAAACTGGATCCCTGTAAGTCCGCGATATCATGGATTTTATAAACTACACTGTTAGAACAGTAAGGTCTCACTTTCCTCTGCGTTGCGTATGCCACTTGTTGGTTATTTTTATTTATAGTATATATAGATATAAAATGAATACGCTTATAAAAAAAGTTCTTACGTAAAGCCACATCATCTCATCGATAAATCGTAATTTCCTATTTTTGCAACAATGTACGTGTGAGAGATTTAAACCATTTGAGAGAGTTGAATTAACGATCTTACTAAAAGAGAAGAAAATCGATATATATATAAATAAATTTAAAAAAAATATATATAACTTAAGAATATATGAAAAATATAAATGTGATTATATACATGATACAGTTCACAAATTATTACAAATGTGGTTTGACAATGTCCATAGCCACAATTATTTAAGATTTTAAAATCTAGAAATATTACAACTTACGATAAAACGGCTTCTGCCTTACGGAAATGTAGATTATTTTAGAAACTAAACCAACTGTATCGATAATGTTTTTGGGCAACCAAAGATTATCTGCTGCACAAATTTAGACAAAAATTTTCAACGTACGTAAAAAAAATTTGGTTATATATACAATCGCGTGGGAAAAATTCGTTTTACAGGGATTAACAATCAGGGATCATTGTAGATTAAATAATTTCCGACGCGACAAAAAACGACGAAGCCTAATAAGTGCAAGGCTTTAAAAATTAAATTAAGCCTTTACTTTAGTCAAGTAAATTTCGAGTTTATCTGATAATTATATGTACGCATATACGTATATGTTTAAGTACACATATACAGATACGTATACATATAGTTAATTATATATATATATATATATATATATATATATATATATATATATATATATATATATATATATATATACATACACGCTTCATTATGAAAATCGTAACAATTAAAAGTCGTATATACTTACAAGCATCAAACATTTGAGAAAATTAAAAAATCTTGGTATAAAGAAATCTTAATGCATTAATGCCTATGTAAATTTTCTTTTTATTAATTGCTATAATTTAATCATTAAAAAATCCAATTAACGGAAAACGAAGAAAAAAAAAACAAGTCAAACATGCTAGGCGATACATGATTAAAATATTAATTGATTTTGTATGTAATTTGCGAAATATAATTCTTCAGATATATTTCATATCTCCAAAGTATTACGGATCTTTGATTCTGTACGATGCTTTGTTCTAGTAATGTGACCAGATAAAACATATTTCAAATTATCGTTCCGGTGAAATCTCTTTGCGTTTCGATCATTATAAATTTTAATACGTGTAACCTTGGAATATATATTTAAAATCGTGTCCAATCTGTGTTACTCGTATCCAAATAAGTATTCAAATCGTTTATCCGTCGAATGTGTGCGAGACCTCTGCAAGAAAGCTGCGATGTGAGAGTTAACGAGTCTTCTTGCATTGGTCGCTTGATGTTTGATAAATTACGAACTTTATCGTGGGCTATTATGATATTAGTATTGTAAAGCATTGTGATAGTCGGTAGAAGTTTCCGAAAATTCGTATCTCTATTCTTCCAAGTACTGCCATTGCCAATTACGCTAATTTCTATTTCTAATCACGCTGAGCTAAATTCTTCGCGGCATAATCACAGTACGGCCAAACCGCCGTACGCATATACATATTATATATATATATATATATATATATATATATATATATAAATTTACTAACTGATTTGTAATAATTTATTAATATTGCGTTAAGACATGATATATATAGCGACGTAATTTTTATCAGAGCGATTACATGTGCAGGATACGGAGTTCCTTGAATAGGAACTTTTTGTTTTCACGTGCAAGGTACTCTGAGATAATGTGCTTTAACGCGTTGCAGTGAAAAAAATATTCACAGGAAATCGATCATGAATCACTTGCATTTGGTTTTTTGCAAAATTTTGCCGCTGTAACGTTACGTAGAATCGTTTTCTAAGTACCCTGTGCGATTCTAGTTTCCACGCAGAGCGTCGTCTGAGATTTAATTTCGGCGGAATTATAATGAACGAACTGTTGAAAACTTTTTCGAATTTTATACGAAACATAGGCGCTGTTGTACCGCAAGGAACGCTTAGTCACGTTTAAATAAGTTGAACGTAATATTTATAAGTTCCTCCTACCCTTAGGTTACCTACGAAGGGCATACTACCGATATTAACTACGTTTACGTAATCTGTCATTGTAATCAGCATTATCCGTTTTGTATTTATCGTAGCTATTTATTGTGTCAATTGGTTTAAATCTCCATGTGATGTATATATACGCACATAATGTATCA
The DNA here is from genome assembly GCF_019399895.1 of Cardiocondyla obscurior. Classification (NCBI taxonomy): domain Eukaryota; kingdom Metazoa; phylum Arthropoda; class Insecta; order Hymenoptera; family Formicidae; genus Cardiocondyla; species Cardiocondyla obscurior. Next base: position 3,681,629 of record NC_091869.1, read on the forward strand.
TTTCTCAATTTCCATTCTTAACAGTGGCATTCGTTTAGCGTTCTTTCGTCTCTGGGGGAGGAATCTTTTTGTACGAAGGGCGAAAAAGTAAAAAATTCGATTTGACGTCTCGATTAAGTGTGAATGTACCGTGCGATTTTATATCTATTTTTTGCGCTATAGTTTTTCACAGCGGACTCGCGGATATAATAACGAACGATTAATTAGCGCAAAGTAAAACCAAGTGTAATTGTATTGTAATAACGCGAACGCATTCAAGTGCGCGTGTTAAGCTTTGGAACTGAGGGTAGGTAGTCTAAAATAATCGACTCAACAACAGTATTATACCTCATTAAATGTTCGCGATTCATCTCTCTCCTCGCCAAATCAACCTTCTTTGCCGGCGTATAAGTGCGTTGGACAGTTGCGACTTACGGTCCATCCTTCTCTTTGAATGCAAATGGATGAGAACACAAAAAAAAAAAAAAAAAAAAAAAAAAAAAAAAAAAACGACGTGACTTAATATTTATCAATAAAATCTAAGTAAAAAACAGAGAGGACACTAATGTCCCCTGAGAACTGGCTGTTCCAACTTCCTGGCAAATTCGTCTATCAGTTAAACATATGAAGAATAGATATATGATTATCTGATAGACAAATTTACCTGAAAGTTGAAACAACCTACCCTAGGACAACACTTATGCTAATGATAATAATGTACAAATTATTCTGGGAAGTGGACTGTAATTCACAAACTTCTGATATACTTTCATTCCTTCGACTTTTTAAGTTGTGAACTTGTACCATTGTTGTTACGTCTCGCGATTCGTTTTTGGTAATTCGCACCTGTAACGTATTCGCTATTTGTAGATCTTGAAGATTCGTCACCAATGTCACAACACATTTCTATATTTAATGAAGGTGGTTGATATAATCGACTAATTATTTAAACTCGATAGGCGCCCACGACACTTTTGTATAACAATTATAATACGATAAAGCGATACGCGCAAAATGAAAGAAAGCTGCAAAGAAACCAACATTTTATGTGTATATCTGGTGTACGCGACACGTGTCATAATAATTAAGATTCTCACGAGATAAAGAAAAAGATTGTTAAAATATTACGAAAATGGAGAAAGTAAAGCAGCGAAGGAAAGAAAAAGAAAAAGAAAAAAAAAATGTATATAGAAAGGATATGACTTTAAATTACTATCGCACATATGATTGTATCTAATTAATAATTATTTAATATATTGCAAATATAAATGGTACAAAACTTTGTGTTTTATTTAGATTGTTTTTCAATTTAATAAGAATGCGCGAGACGTCATTTAAGGTTGTGCATTACAAATAAAAGGTATACTTTACCTTCCTTTCGCACTTGGTCACCGTCTCATACGTGTCAACGTGTCATCGTATATGGTCAGACGGTCGAAGATTTCGGTAGTATAACTGAACAATAAATCACATTCTAAGATAAAACTAATTAAAATAAAATACGGCAAAATAAAAGAAAAATAAAATTAAGCAAAGTATGGCAAAATAAAAAGAGAATTTATTAAATAATAACACGCCAGAGTGCACAATCCAAGTCGACTGACTCGACTCTGGCCCGATTTTAATCCTCGATGGGAACCTTACCGTTTTTATTTCATTGTAATTGAGGATTAAATCTTGATTTATTTGAAGAGAAGCCGCTCGCAAAACGAGAACGCGAGCGGATAAGAGGCGCGCAATGATGAACACAGGCGTTTTCGTAATATAAACATTTTTTTCTTATTCAAACGTATGGTTCTTACATTTACACAGTACAAAAAATTATACTCAGACCTGCCGGCCCGCGGTTCATAATTGCTATGACTGGGGGCGGCCGATGGTTGCAGGAGGGGACGCAGGGGGAGGAAAGGGGTGGGTAGAACTCTTTCATCTCCTTGTTCTTTTTTTCTCGTACTCTCTTTCTTTCTCTCTCTCTCTCTCTCGGGGGAGGGTGGATCTACATACATCTGGAGGTCGCAGGTCTGTACATTATTTTAGATATCGTTCATTCCACTCCGCCCCCAATACACGGCCCCTCGTTCTTTCATTCTGTCGCATTTTCACTGGACCATCACGCACACGTACATACTATCAGTTACACTCGTTTATTCTCTCTTCGGTTCACTCACGCACACACTTCCTTTCTCGTTTCTTCGTTTATCCACGCGTTACTTTTCCGGTAATTCTTTTTTCTCGTTCTTTTTTTTTCTTCTTTTCCCTTTTAATTGCCCGTTTTCGCCAGAGCGGATCAACTTCAATACCAGTTCAATTTATTTTCTATATTTCTTTTAATTTTAAAATAAAATAAAAAGAAAAGAAAAGACAGAAGGTAAATTGAACTGAGATTGAGTTCGATCTATACTGGTGAAAGTAGACATCCCTCATTTACACTCGTTCACGATTATCGTGCTCTCAATATTCAGCAACATTTAAATATCGTATTTTCCGTAATAGTTAAACGTAATAATGATAATATATAATAATTATAATAATGGTATAATAAACTATCTACCTACGCGTGTAAGGTGTATCTTCTCGTGTTTCGTCGTAAAGGTTTGCGTACCTCCCTATCGTTACGAGCCCTAAACACTCTTCTCGTCATCGTATTTATATCTGTATACATATACGGATGTATATAAATGTATGTACATATACACGTAGCAAGAGAACAAACAATAGCGTCTCGTTTTGCAGCAATAATACACAGAAATACGTCTTCCTAAAACTTTATACAACACCGCCGCTGTGGAGTTAGTACTTTTGCTTTGCTTGTAGCTTATATAATTCCCACAATCATTACCTATCAACACTAAGATAGTTTAAAAATTTACTCGTTAAATATTAATCAAGTCGTTGTATGCTAGACGAATGTTGAGATCAAAGAAATTGCGGATTCCAGGATGTCAGTGATCGTTTTTTTTTTCTTCTATTTATTCTTTTTTTTTTCTCTTTCTCCCTCTCTCTCTTTCGTTCGGTCTTTCCTTACTTTTTTAATTACATAGCTGTGCTTGATAATTACTCGTTTATAATTAACTGACGATCGGCTGCCGCGAGAATGGCGCGCGACGACGTTACGCTCGACTCGAGAGCTGCTGCATCTTGCATTTGTCGCACATATTACGAGTATGAACATTGATATCGAAAAACTTTCATGTACATATACGTTTGCTCATGCAACGTTAAAGAAATCTCGGCGAAGGTAAAAGAGATAGGAGCGACAGCAGTTTTCGAATCGTCAGTGACAGTGCGAATAGCGAAGTACCTCGTCGTTCGCGTGAATTATCACGAAATGATGGGAACTCGACCCTGTCATCTCTGCGAATTCTGCGTGACTAATTAGTTTTCTTTCTTCCTCCATTCCTCTTTTCTACCTATGCATACACAAATACAATACAACGCGCGCGTACTCAGTATCCCCACAACAAAATTCAACATTGGCACTTCAAAAGTCGTCCATTTCTTTCTTTTTTTTTCTCCTTTTTTCCTTTAAAATGTTACTGCAAATAATTCTACATTTAGCGCGTCTCGGTTTACAATTACATTGTCGCTGTCTTTTCGTTTTATCGTCTAACGCAGACGGTTTGTATACGCTTTGACAAAAATAACACGCTCGTTAGTACTGCCCGTCCGTTACACGCCGGGTAGTCACTGAGTTACGACAACAATGAAACGATTGAACGATACTTCACATCCGCCGTTACATCTCGAAAAAGTTAACATCTGACGAATTTTTCTTTTCTTCGCACTGTTTTTTTTTTTTTTTTTTTTTTTTGTTCTGATGCCTTACACTCGAAGTGATATACAAAATTTGTAGCACCCCATCGCTCGCATAACCGATACATACGTCGCTAGAGTAACACAATGCATCTTTACGAGAACGTTTGTTCTACGAACAATACAAAATATCTACTTGAACAAGGAAAAAGGAGAAACGTCTGTTTCTTCCATTGTCGTCGAACCGATTTAGTTAGGCAGTGTTTTTATTCTTTACGCCCTTGTCGCGTGAAACATAGAAGACGTGAACGCGAATACGTATCGGCTCTCTAGCCGGGGTTTCTGATGAAATACCGAAAAGCACCAGATCATCATAGCAGACGATTACATGGATCCGCAGTTATCGCTGATCCAGCTAATAATTTATAGTCACACCTAATTGCACAAAGGTACTTCTAGATGAACCCCCCTTTCTCTCCCTCTTCTCTGGTAGTTGCTAGCAAAATTATTACATAATATTTCAATTATCTACATTTATATAGTATAGACAAGTGTACATGTAATATGTGTGCGTGTATGTCTTTCACGTGTGTATGTATGAGTGTGTATTGGATACAGGCACGATATAATTAATTACAAATAATGTATACGATCCAAAGTCCTTCTGGTATCACAATAGTAATGGACGCGGCATTTTACTTATGCGCGACCCGAGTTACGATTTTCCTTTCACTCGTAATAGAGCTCGTCGGACTTGCATGTCCGCGGGTATCTTTTCTCGGGGAAAAAATGGGAGAGCAGAAAAGAATTGTATATAAGGAAATTCGAATGAAATAACATACAACTAATGTCCATTGGCTCAGCCAACTGCAAATCAAAATTCTCCGATTTAAACCATTATATTCCTCACAAATATCACAACAAATTCTTGTACCTTCGCAATATGTTTGCGGCAAGGTAGGGTCTTCTGCAGATTCTTCCGGTCGTGCCAGCTTCGCTGTCCGGGAGCACTGACTGCGTCGTACAGACGACGAAACCCAATCAAGGGGATTATCAATCGGATTTACAACCGTGAGGGAAGAACTTAGGGTTAAGTTTCCTCCTTTATTTTCGTCTCAGCCTTGGTGAGCTTCGTATTTTCCTCTTTAACATTGGCTAAAACGGTCAGAGAGTCTTTTACTGCGTGGTAAATAATGTTCTTGATCTGTAATTTATCTTCGTGATTGGTATGGGTGTCGGACAATGCACGGAATTCCTGGGTTAGATGAAAGCAATGTGAAACGTTCTCTGGCGACACAAAGTCCTCAGCCACCTTTATACAATTTTGGAGATTGCGGACTTGATGCGGCGCGCCGGCTGGTACAAATACCGCATCGCCTAGACACTGAACAATTGCGTACCTGCAATTAAAATAAAATATCACAAACATTGTCTTAAACAGTATTTTAATAAAACTGTTACGAACAGTTTTCTCTCTCAAAAACATCTATAAAGAATTATTTGAACAAGTGTAAAAAATAAAGCTTACCCTTCAACACCATATTCTCGATATAATCGTTCTCGCAATGGTCCATCCAAGTAACAACTCTGATCGTGTATGGGATCGTGATGAGGCTCCAAACGAGCTCCGCGTTCTAAGGCAACAGCATTCAGTAGATCTCGAATTTTGTCCGCATCACGTGCTGCGTAAATATGCCACAAAGCACCAGGTTTCTCTTTTTCATCGCGAGCACGTCGACGCGTCAGAATATCACAGCCTGCTTCGTCTATTGCTCTCATTGCCTCTGTTCTAGCTGTAATTTAAATATTTTAATCATTAATATTCAGTCAGTTATTGTTTCAACGACGCAAACAAATTCAATCTCGCTTACGAGTAAAGATCACATATACAATACGTACCTTTGACACTTTCCTCGCTATTAACATCCTTTGGCATTCCTACATATACCATAACGTTTACGGCATCCGAGATATCGAGGTGAAGATTAGTCGTGCCTTTGTTGGAATGAAGAGCAGAACCATAAGCGTTATACATTTTCGGACCTAAATCTGGTCTCACGAAGCAACTAGGTAGACGACTCGCTAAATTCAGCCTGCCGTTCCTATGCGTGTATTCGGACAATGGAAGAACCTTCATCAGATCCGTGAATCTCGATGGCAATAGTTCGGCAAAGTCCTCACCGGGTGGCCAGTCTTTCAATTTTAGCAGCATGGGATTTCCTCGCTCATCCTTGAGTCGTTTGGAATAATATTCAAATCCTTCCCAGAACTTACGCATCGGTTGATTTGGTACTAGATTGCCGGTCATGCAATTAACAAGATCGTTCTTTTCGTCGCCAAAGTCGCGGGCGAACGAATCGGGATGCCAGAGATTCATATCCAAAGCCTTAGCGACATCTGACACGATTACTGGCTGTCCTCGTTTCCATTGATCTTGGAATATTCTATAGTTATTCGGATTATTTGGGTCAATTAACCTCAGCAGTTTACCGTCGCAGAGCCAGGAATGCGGTACATCCGGATAAAGACTCTGACTTTCCGTCCCGGTCATAATTCTGATCGGTAACGGCTCGCGACCGCGCTGCGTCCACTTGTAGCGTCGCACGAAGTGTTTCAATTCTCGCGGTTTTTCGTCGTCCATGCCGCTATCCTTTTCCTTCTTTACGCTGTGCTCAATCACACTAGATATCACTTCATCGAGCGTGTCCATTTTCGACTTTTTGCCGGATTTGGCGACGTTGTTCTGCGCGGCATTGTTTACGGTGCCGCTCGAATTATTCGTGGGCGAATTCGATCTGGATCCACCGCTGCCATTTGATTTATGCGACGGTCGTATGAGCAATTCCCGCAATGTTGAGTAATTACCCTCGCGATCATCGTCCGAGTCCGAGCTCGAACCACTATCGTTCTTGTCCTGATTCTGCAGCGCTACATCCGCCAGCCAGTTCAGCGGTGAGTTTTTATCCTCGCCGTTCGTTTTATTCTCCGATGCGCCGTTAGATTCATTTATCTTCTTCTCTTCCTTTATCTCTTGCTTAACGTTTCCGTTGAGAACGGGCACCGAGTCGCCTTTAATCAGATTTCGAAGAATTTCGTTCGGCTGCGACGTGATTACGAGAGAACAAGCACAGTGCTGCGGGATTCCCCATTCAGCGCGACACTCGTGCAGACGCTGACCTAGTCGTAGAAGACTGTCGCCGGCGATGATCTGCGTAAGCATGAGCCGTTCTGGTTCGTGCACCTGCCTATTCGTGCATAAAAGCCACGAAAAGTCGTCCCTGTCCTTTCCACTTTCACCCCAGATTTTAACTGTGCCATTTTTACGTCCCTAAATATTAATATATTTTATTAATAAATTATCTTTTTGAAACGAGAAAAGAACAATGATAAAATATTCAATATGAATGTCAGTGTTAAAAAGCTCAAAGTGTTATAATAATATATCACGCAGTATCAATTAAATTATTGTCATCATGTAAGTTTTAATGATTAACTGAAAAGTATATGTGGTGCACATTGAACTTACCTTGTAACAATCGATGCACACGACGAACCCGCATTTACCACAAGCCCAGTGATAATTGAACAAGGTGGTCTCGCACACGTCGCACATCTCTCGAACACCTTGGATCACTCGTTTCCACGCTACTGTTCCGTCTACAACCCCCGAACTCGCTGTCAAAAGGTAATCATAATCGATGCGCAAAGCGTTAAAACATGCGAACAAAAAAAAATGACGCAAGCAACCATGCAGCCTAATTGAAATAATTTACTATTTTGTAAAATGCTAAATTGTATTAAATATTATCTGTGTGTGCTATTCTTTGACTGTTATGTACAAGGAAGAAAAATCAATATGAATGCTAGGAAGAAAAACTGGAGCGAAAGATGAGACATATTGACAATGATATTAATTTGAATTAATTCGAATCTTATTAATACATGCGTCACATATTTATTTTAATTACATGTATGATATGTGCATTAATTAAAATGAAAAATATGTGGACGGTCAGTTTCTAAAAAATATGATATAAAAACGAACAAAAGTTTACCTTCGGCCATGTGTTCCTGAAGAGCGTCCTTTTCCTGATGTAACAGATCACAGAATTGATCGCCGACTTGTCGAAGCAGCCGATGGGCCGTTTCCAAGTCTAGATCTTCTCGGTCCCCTTTGTCCTTTTCATTTTTCTCGGATTTGTCGTCCTTTCCTGTCGCCTCTTGGTTATCTTTTCCTGGCAACCATAATCGTAGGTCATCCTGTAACATTGTAACAGTTCTCACATGAGAAACACGCGTCTCGAATCAAAAGGCTATTCGTCTCAATATAGCTTTTATTACGGCGTTATTACGACAAGCGTACGCGTCAATCGTTTTTAATAATCAATATAATTTACCTCGGACGCGTCTTTGTGCGGATCGCTGAATCCTGCTATGGCTAGCTGTCCATTTTTGGTGTAACGCAGTCTGCGAAACGCGTAGAATCTGCAGAAGATATTTTGGGAAAGGTTTTTGGAGCGCTGATTCGGTGTCCATCGGCACTCGCGACATTTGGCCAATTTCGGAGCCACCTCGAAGCAGGCGCCGTCCTGCAGCCAACTCTCGCCGGTCTTCTTCAATTGCGATATTGGCGGCTTACGAAAGGGATCACCCCGCCCACCGCTGCCACCCGGGCCATTATTACCGCCGCTTGTACTGTCGTCTCTGCGTTCTTTTTTTTGACGGGGTTGTTGATCCTCGCCCCCCACTTCGTTGCTCTTTGTAGTCTTTGGTCTCCTACCACGTTTCCTAGGTTCCTTATTATTTCCTGCACAACACACCGTGTCCCTCGCTTCGTCAGAAAGTCTGTTATTACCCTAATTTATATGCAATCTCGTTACTAAATAAATTCAGTGTTAAAAAGCTCATAAAACTAATATATCATAATATTATCAATTGTATTATATTGTCATCATGTACAAAGTATAAAAACATAATGTATGGGCGTCTCTCAATATAACGATATTATTAGGAAACCAGGGTAAGTGCGTGAGACCGAAAAATTGAAGTGGCAAACTTGAGAAAAAAAAAAATTAATAAATAAATAAAAATTAAAAAAGTATTCAAATATCCAAGAGCTACAAATCTTTTTTATTAACAATGAGAAGTGGACTTTCGCGAGCTAAGTGCGACTCAAATTTGTGACTCTCGATTCTCTCTCTAGAGAAAAAGAGAGAGAAAGAGAGTGAGAATAACTGGGAATAATCGTACGATCATGGAACACGGATCACTTACCCTGCAAGTGAATATAGTTAGTTCACCTGACGGGAAGTCCACTTACAAGAAGCTACAGTCAACTAACCGTTTCCCGAGGAGTTGTTGGAATTAGCTGTGGTGTGCCGAACTCTCGATGCAGGCTGGATCGAGCTGAGCTGCTCGCTGGCATCGCTGGCGGAGCCCGCTTCGCTCTCATTGCTAGACTCGCTACCGGCGCCGGCCCCGCCGGTTTGCTTGTCCTCCTTCCGCCTCCGCTGATCTTCCGCGGCCGTCTGTTGCCTTCGTGCGGCGCCCTTCTTTCGTTTTACCTACCACAGGGCACAGATTATTAAGTAGTCAGGAAGTTCATGCTCTTGCCGCATCTACCAGCCGAAGCTACTAAAACTGGCAACACTACTGCTTCAGCGCTACCATTTCGGCACACCAAGTTCAACTATCTATTTTACCTAAGCCCAAAGAGACGAGTCAAGTAAAATAAGGTCTAACACCTTTATTGCACACCATTGCATCCATATTAGAAATCCAACGTAGGCCAACGTCTATCAACTGTAGATTGACTTTAACTTCGGTTAAGTTAACTTATGCCGTCTTTAGCTTTAAAAATTGCAAGGTGAAAAACAGATGAACCCGAGATTAAAGTCTATCTACATTAATAGAAGTTGGGCGTTCTTCATTTAACTCATTTATGCACAAGTCCCCTTCAATGTCCTTTTTTTTTTTTTTTCCTTTAATGTTTGCAAAGCTTACAAATTAAATCGTAAATAAGTAATCCAATTACAATCAGAAGTTTAGCTACAATCTTTTTTCCAACATGCTGCTGAGGACTTTTAACTACTTGTCCCAAAGCCTTTTCGGAGCACGCGGTTTCATGCAAGATGCAATTAATTTCTCTCGAATTCAGTTTAATATTCCGCTCAGGAATTATCGTGAGTTCAGTTTGTCGTAATTTGAAGTCAATTTCGATGAATAAACCTGATAAAATTGAAGCTTAATATAATCTTACATAGAACAAATTTCGGAGCAATATTTTCTCTTGGAAATTTTCGTTTTTTTAAAGGCTCGAGAACTTCGTTATTTTGCAGCTGACCAAGACGTTTGAAAAATATTGCGTTACGGCACGTGCAATATCGCCTCTACGACTCCGACAATCTCGCACGAATTGGAGGTTAGGTCGCGATCGCGACGAAAATCCCGAGTGAAATGAAGATATTCACCCCTCTGCGATACTCGTCCATGGCGAGGATCCTGTCGACCACGTCTGTAGTGCAGTGCTCGTCGCGTAAACCGAGCTAGGTAACTGGCCAGTTAATTGTTTTTAACGACGCGGTGACGAAATACTTGTTACACTTGCGCGACGTCCGTTACCTGTGATTCATGCACCCGATGCGGCGGTGCACCGTTTTACGTAGCAAAATGGCGCTTCATGCGCGACGTTCGAACTCGGTGAACGACGCGGTAAATTAGAAAAGGTCCGCAGAGAAGTGTTTTCAATTTAAGTGTCTCGTTGGGAAAAAAAAAAAAAAAAGTATATCCGAGTAGCTCGCGCAATTCGACTTTAATATTAAAAGTTCTTTTGTACATTTTGTTATTGATAATAAAATAAAATAAGCTAATTCAATAACAAAATATTGCAAATTTTATTTTTAAAATAAAAAGAGATTTAGCATATGGCTGTATAATTAAAAAAAGATTTAAGCAATAAATAATAGTAATAATAAATTGAGGTTTTAATTATGATTTTCATTGTGATTTCAATAGTAACGATAATAAAAAGATACCGAGCTCGGCTCTTTTTTTTTTCTTTCGTAAAAGAATGGAATGACTGATATTTTTTTAAAGTTTTGTTAAAAGCAAGTTTTTCTTTTTCTATGACAGATTAAGAGCTACGGCATAACAAATAAAACTACTGCATATTCATGCTTCTACAATTTCTACAAGTTTCTTGCAAAATTTATTGCCTGGAGGCACGATCGAATACAGACTTTATTTGTTCCGAACTGTATAATTAAATTGACTAATCCTAAAGTTTTTTTATTTCATGCAAACGACTTATTCAAATCGCTTTGAATAACTCTCTCGCTATACAATTAAAAAAATAAAAAAATAAATTAGTAAAATAAAAAAAGATGATATCAACATTCAGGAATAATTATCTAAAATATATCAAGTATCAAAAAAATGTAGAATAATTTAGTAGTAATAAATATTTATTCTACTATAAAAATTGGTAGGTAACATATCAGATTGTACATTTAATTTTATTTTACATATTCGAAAACCGTATAATATTTTTTTTTTTTCTAAATAAATTTTGTTTTTATCTAAAATAAGATACATTAATAATTAAATTTGACAATTATATCCTTCGTGCCTCTTATTATTACACATTATCAATTTACATATTTTCATAAGGTTTATCAAAAAATGACGTATTAGTTTTAGAGAGAAAAAAAAAAAAAAAATCTTTGAAGAAACTAGAATAAGCGAGGAGCAAACTACCAGCACAACATACGCACTCCAAACTGCAAGTAGTGGTTTCTAGCAACAACTAAGACTACCTTAAGCGATCTGTATAGATAGATACCTTGGGTGGCTTCCGTTTTGGCGGCGACTTCCTCTCCGGGTCGCTGCTGGACGAGTCTTCTTGTGGAGTTTTGCTGGTGTCGGTGGCGTGACCGTTGAGCGACTCTTTGTTCGCCGGCTTACGGCCGCTTTTGCCGGTGACTTTGCTCTTATTGATACTGTTCACTGCCATGCTGCCGATATTGTGAATCGAATTGACAGCGCTGGGCAAACAAGTAGTTGACGCGTTGCTGTTGTTCGCATTTGTCGACGAGTTGCTGCTGTCGCGATCCTTACTGTTTGACGACGACGTCTCGCGGGAGATGTTGAGAGGCAATGTGACGCTGCTAGCTATCCCGGTGTTATTCTCGGTGGTATCTTCGCCGCATCTCGAGTGTCTTTGCAACCAAGCCTTCTTCAGTTTGTGCACCGGATAGCTAGTGCTGCTGGGCGGCCTTGGTGCCGGGCTGTTGCATTTGTCGCTGTCCGTGTTGGGGTTTGTTTTGGCGGGCGTGCCGGGCGCGCTGGGCGCCGGGCTAGGTGCCGTGGATGGCGCCGGGCTGGGGATGGGCGCCGGGCTGGGCGCTGCGCTTATCGGTGCCGGATTCAACGAGCTCACACTACCGGTGCTAGCAGGTCGCGTGGAACCGTCAGAGGTGGCTGTGCCCGGTGCCGGGCTCACCGCAGACACCGTGCGTTGCTCCTGCGTCGTCTGATTGTTGGGCTGTGCCAACAGTGCCGCGGTGTTAACGACTGTAGTAATGGACGTGGCGGCAGAGGCGATGAGCGGACTGGGCTCGCTCACCCTGGAGAGAACAGGGGGACCGACAGATTGCAGAGATAATGGCTGCGGCTCTTCGGTTCTTCGCTTCTTACAAACTTCTAGGGACACCGGCTGGCCATTGTCGCATAGTAACGGCGTCGGTGCTTTCCTCTTAGGTGAGCCCGACCTCTCGACACCGAGGTCAAGCGGCTGCGTCTGGAAGGCCGTGGTGATCTGGGGCTGCGCGTGTTGCAACGTCTGGCCGGGTGGCTGATGCGGGCTAGTATTGAGATGGGCGGGGTGAGCGGGATGAGCGGGATGAGTGATCGGCCTTGAGAGCGGCGCCGAGGTAACCGTGGGCGGCGAACCGTGCAACGTCGGCGGCGGCAGTTTCGCGCCCGGTAACGAGCCGGCGAAGCTGCGGCTGTCGTAAACGGACCGGCTGTGTGCAGGCGGTGGCAACGGCGGCGGCGGCGCCCCGTGATGATGAGGCACTTGCTGGTAAGGCGAGCTGCCGGCCTTCGAGGTCAGCGGGATTGGCGCGGCGACAGGCGTTTCAGAGGCCCGGCAGACCGGGGTGCCGGTCATGATGCCGGAGTTAGGCTTGCCGTAGATGTGCGGCGGCGCCGGGCTGCTGACTTTCGGCTTGGAGCCGGCCGGTGGCGGCGCGGCGTAGTGCGACGACGCCGTCGGCGAGGCCGTGGGCGGATGCGGGTACGAATACGTGGACTTAGCCGCGCCGTATGGCAGACCCGCGGGTTCTGGCCTGCTCAGATAGCGCGATTCAGGCGGCGATGGATGTGGCGGTGGCGGTGGCTGATGCGGATGCTGCGGCGGGGCATGCGGGGATTGACGAGGATTATGCGAGTGCAAGCGCGGCTCAGGTTGTGCCGGTGGTGGAGGCGGTGGATGACCATGCGGACTCGGCAGTTGCGTCGTCGTTGTTGGTACACCGCTACCGGCACTACCGCTGCGATGATGACTCGCGGACGACGCGATACTCTTCGCCTGTAAACCATCGAGATGCGCGGGATGCAGATGATGCGGACTCTGAGTCGGACTTCTATATTCGTACGCCGACGACTTGTGCTGGGGTGCCACCGACTGGACGTTCATGTAAGGCATTATCTTCGGGCTGGACGAGTGTTGCTGCGGCGCCGGGGTCTTCGGCAGCTCCCTGCCCTCGTTCTTCACGATCACCGAGCTCTTGTGATCCGACAGTAGGGACGGTGGATTCTGTAGCACCTCTCTGCCGTGATGGTCCCTCTCGAGGCCGCCGGTCAGTTCGCTCTTACTCGACAGCGACTTGTGCGGCCCTATCTCGTTTTTCAGCTTCAGATCGTGCAAGTATGTTGTGCAGGGTGGCTGATACGTCGTCGAATAATTAAACAAGTTCGGTTCGACTTTCGGTAACTGATGCGTCGGCCCTACTATCGGCCGGTCTCGGGCGGAGACTTGCAGCGACGACTTGGATGTCCGCGAGTGCGCCGGCGGTGGTGGATACTCCACTTTTCCGGGCACGCTCGAAGGTCGGACCTGAAACGATGCGTTACGTTTAAAACAAAGCAATCCACGACGATGCAATCGTCGCGTGTCAGCGTTCAATTTCGATTCTTTCAACGAAATTACCACGAAAATAATGTGTCTCAAACGGATCGAAACGTAATTAACTGTCAGTCTTTTATATCTGTCTTGTTAAATTCGTCACCGTCGTGGTTCAGATTTAGTAATTGTCCTTTATTGAAAATAAATTTGCGCGGAAATCATACCTGTTGAGCCGACGACGCCGTGGTCGCGTAGTAGGCGGCTCTCTCCCTGGCCTCGGCCCTCTCCCTAGCCTCGGCCCTCTCTCTGGCTTCGGTCTGTCGCTGCAGTCTTTCGGCCGCCGCCACGTGCTCCCGTTGACGGGCTTCCCGTTCCCGTTCGCGTTCCCGCGCCTCCCGTTCCTGTTCCTCGCGCTCCCGCTGCTGCGCCTGCTGCTGTTGCGCAATGCTGGCGGGATGCGCGACGACGCCGGCGGCCGCGGACCCACCCGGTGGACCACCGGGATGCCCGTGGTGGCTGGCGACTGCGTGAGTGCTCAGCGTCCCATGCGTCCTCGGTGGCGGTACTTGCATGAAAGCGCCCCATCCTCCCATCGTAGCCGACTGCATGTTCCTCTGTTGAATATAAGACATCTACTTCAATCAATACTGCCAATCATTGTCGCTGCTTATCGTCTATCTACTTGCTACTCGGAGATGCGCTTGTACGAATACCTTCTTTTTTTTTTCCGCAGCTCGCATCTCACCTCAACGACAGGACGACGCATATCCATTCGATCGCCCTCCAAAAATTGATAAAGATGTCGTGCTAAGTTCGATCGAGAATAACAATATCTTTCCTTGACTTTTCCAACGACTGCTTTTACAAGATTCCCTGTGTGTTCACGTAAAAACTTCAGATAAACATCTCAGATATTGCGGAAGTTTAAACGTGGATAAAAGGAGTATTATCTTCCGATAATGACTTCCTCTTATGTGGAAAATGTGCACTTCGGTGCCATTAGATCGGCGGTTTATTGCGAGAGGGATCGGAATGTGAGAATTAGCATGAGTTCCCCGAGAGGTTGAAACGCGATGACTTACGACGCCTGCGAGAAGAGAGGCGAGTATAAATTCTATGCACTCCTGCGCTTGGCGAGCTTCAAATTCCAATCAATGGCTGTGTGAAATTTTTGATCCTAATCAGCAGTATGTGGGTTTTCGGACTTAACCAAGTCTAGTAGCACACGCTAATCAGAATGGCTATTTTTATAATCACAACCGCAAAGCGGTTTTTTACCGCTGAACGCAGTCAATGGCCGCGTTAAGCGGAAAAAGCAGCTTCGCAGGCTGTTGTAAAAATCGCTAATCTGATTAGCGTTTGCATCTAGATTTGACTAAAGTTAAAAGCACGCGTCAATTAGATTCCCAAAATTTGCACGGTTTGCAAAGCAGCTTTTGCCGCCGAACGAAATCTTTATCGCGATACTCTGTTATGCAGACACACCGTGGAGACCAGACGGCACGTCATTCAATTGTCGGGCAAATAACGAGCAAACACAGACGGTGTCAGGTGGGGTGTGCAGTAATTATTGCCCGCTGCGTTTCGCCAACGTAATTTCACAAGATTTACCGAGCCGATATCGCGGCAAATTCGCGCGATCTTTTTTAGCGATAACACGCGCCGCTGGTGCGATTGCTCCGAATTCATCGCCGTGAAAAGTGCTCTCGTTACATCACTCACGTGCACGCAGGCCTCGCAGAGAACGTTAACAGCTCAAGCACACACCTCTACCGGGAACTTTCCGCGCGCGTGGTCGAGCCGATCGATTGAGCGAACGTTTTTATCACCACGTAATCGGCATAGAACATTGGGCAATTAAAAGTTCAATTTTTTTTATTGCGAGTCCGATAATTATTAAATATTTGCTCGCGAAGATTTCAAGCTTTGAGGAGGGAGGGTTTCCGCTAGAGGCACGAGACGATAAGGCGCAGCCTGGGAAAAGTAAATCGGAGGATCGTCCGGTATCGCCGTAAGACAGAGGCGCGAGATTCGCGTGATTAACGTCGCGCGAGATTGCGTCCGGGCTGACTGACTGACTTCGTTAATGCCGCCGGCGCCGTAAGAGGCCTCAAAAATAACTCTCTGCCGAAGTTGCCGGACGAACTTCGACGTGTAACTAAGTAATTTCCCTGGGAGGATCAAACAAACAGCTTCCGCCGGCTGCCGACGCTCGTCGATTAAACTCCGCCGAAGGAACTCGTTTCTGGGGCGAGTGGAAGGCTGTAAATTAATGCAATCAAGTAACCAGCGAGTAATGAAGCCAAAGAAGGACGGCAAATATTGTTTTCCTGTTTTCCCCGAGACGCGAGTCTCGGTAAATACGCCAGTCACCCGAGCCGCGGGCAACACCTACCCGGAATCGCGCCGTACGCGTCTCTCTTTCGTGAATTCGATGATCTGCCAAAACCTGCCCCGGCTGACTTGTCGATCGTAAATAAAGCGATCGTACCGAACGCGAAACTTTATGTTCGATTAGAATTATGTATTGTACATATGTATATCCGCTGGAGTCTCTCGAATTTCCGGAAGAACGAAGAAACTTACCCTTACAAACCCAAAGTCATGAATTATTCTCGTCTTAAAGTAATTCTCGAATTTTCACTGTTAACTTTATTTCAATAAAAAAATGCTGAAACATATCTAGCGTTATTCCTGCCAACCGCATATGTCATGAATTCATTTATCACCAAGTCATAGGATTTATTAATTTAATTTTTTTTTAATATATATTTTTTTTAATTGAAAATAGATCAAGGTCATGTTAAAGGCCCTCGTCAACAAGTCGTCGACGTTGCCGTCCTTGCGAGACGGCAAAATTTCACGAGGCCGCGACGCGGAGGCTCCTCCGCGAAGCTCGCGAATCTAATTATAGGCTTGCGAGAAGAAGGTTTGCTATGCTAATCGGGAGAGACGCGAGGTAAATGTCAGCCCACATTCTGTTTACCTCGGCGCTCGCGTCATCGCCTCGCGTTTTATGCGCGGCGCGTCGCGTCCTTACAAAAGGAAGGCGTAACGAGGGCGATGTGACACAAGAGCCAGCGAGATCCTCGTTAAGAGTGCCACGGTGAACGCGCGCGGCCGCGTCACATCAAGCCGCCGCCAAACCGCCGCGTTACGTCACGCGCTTTATCTACGAGCCGCTCGTACAAGCGCTTATCGATAAAAAAAGAAAAAAAAGGGGGGGAAAAAAAGGAAAAAAAAAGAAAAAAAAGAAGAGAAAAAAAAACAAGAGGCCCAGAGCTTTGCACTTCGGGCACAATGGAAGTGTTTACATTCCTCGTCGCCGGCGCGAGCGCGGATGAATTATAATCGCGAGGCTCCCATGCGAGGCGTGACGTCTCCTTGCGACACTCTATAAATATTCCACCCGTCACCCTCCACCCCGCGCACTCGTCGAATGACAATCCGGCCGTTTGGCGAACGACGGGGATATACAATTTCACTTGTCTCGTTATCCGGTGCGCTCTGGCGACGTGTGGTGCCTCGGGTATTATACCACCGGGTATGCGGGTCGTGCCGCGATGTAGGACGAC